>NC_081325.1:35757744-36377805 GCF_026419965.1 Kogia breviceps
ATGAACTATATGCCAGGTTAATGGAATTGCATATTATATATAATCATGACCAGTATAGTGGTTTACTTTATCAGGTAACTGTAATCTTATCTGCAGCCTGAACCTCCAGGATTTTGTTGTCTGTATTAGTCATTTAGTATTTTATTGTCTTTTAAATCAAATGTAATTTCCTCTTCTTAATGTTGACTGTCTCACAAAATTCAGGCCTATAAACTTTACCGTCACCTACTTTTACAGCTAAACAGCCATGAAAACCAGTATATATGAATTTTAAAGACTTATAAGGCCCAAAGTACATATGTCCATTGTACTCTTGTAAGGATATTTTTTTCTACATAAGATTGACTTTCCAAAGAGTTTTTTACATTAGATTGCATACCATTTCTGAAATATTTACAGCATAATCCCCTGTGCCTTGGGGCAATTATCCAGGCACCAAATTTTCATAACTAGCACACATACTCACTTAACATAAAAAATAACACAAAAACCAATGTGCAGAGCAATGGATGGAATCTTAACAAGGAAAGAAAAATAACCAAATAATTATAATAATGAATTCAAATACAGAAAGAGTAATTTGAGAGAGTATAAATTACAGAAGAAAGAGTCAAGCTAATGTCACACACTTTTTTTCTTTGGAATTAAAAAGCATGGATTTACAGAAAGTGAGATTTTACCCAGAAATTAGAAAATCCTTTGGTCAGACTCCACAAATGCATCTTTTGGACCTTCATTAATAGTGATTTCACTACTTGTCCCAGCTTTCACTACAGCTTGTCCCATCATAAAACACCTCAAATTTTAAGCGTGTTTGCTTTAACTTCAAATTGCAAAATGATTCCCTGAGACTTATGTATATCGTTTCATGCTCAGCTCCTCAAAGCCTCCTCAGAGTCAAGCCATCTTGGTCAATTATGTCTGGGTCTTCTCACACCATCCACAATAAACTGTATTGTTTTGTTTTGTTTTCGGGAATACGTTATATTTTTTTCTTCCAGTAAAGACTATGGAATTCCACTACTTTCAGTTCTCTTATCAAGAAAATTTGTTTGACACTTGGAAATAAGACAGAACGATGGGAATCCTTTCTTTATATGGGGGCTTTGCTTCCATATGCATTGTCTAAGGAAAAGTATTAGGTCATCTCTTTGTTTATAACTGATTAAATATCTGAGACTTACTGATATCACTTTTTCTGTGTGTGTGTGTCTAGGAATCTGCTTTTTTAAAAATTAAATCAGTTTTAATGAGGTATAACTGACATTTAATATTGTAAGACATTTAAAGTACACCTCATGGTTATTTGATTGCGTATACACTGTTAAAGGATTTCCCTCATCTAGTTAATTAATACATCCATCCACCACACACACACACACACACACAAACACACATGAGAACATTTAAGTTCTACTGTCTTAGCAAATTTCAATTATATAATAGAATGTTAGCAACTATAGTCACCACAATTTTACTTTATATCCTCAGACTTTATTCATCATATAGTTGAAAATTTGTACACTTTTATCCTTTTACCAACTTCACCCTATCTCCTCCACTCCCCGGGCCCCTGTTAACATCGCCTGTTAAGTGTTGATTTTAGTATGATAGAGATACATATTATTTCTGTCCACTGTAACAAACAATACCAAACCATATGGCATGTGGGACATTATCTAATTTGCCATCTACCTTAGCAATTACCAATTTAATCCTTCTACAAGTAAAACTAGCTTCTGAGTTTCCCTCATTAAATGATGTGTTAAAAATTTTAGGACATGTTCCTTTTATATTTGCCTGAATGATGATTTTGCCATTCTGAAAATTACATTTTGATATTTTGATATAGATTTTGACCTATATCAAACCTCTACCTATACCCTATTTGGCAATTGTCTTCTATCTGGTTGCATCTGTAGTTTGACTGAGTAGGGTGTTTTGAACCAATTGATGGGAGGCATCAGTTCCAAATGGGATTCCATGTAGAAAAAGGATCATTATTTTCTGGGATTCATAAAGGCTTAGTTCACTATTCTTTATTGGTGCACTACTCATTACTCAATTGCCAGTACTATATGAGCTACAAGGGTGATATTCTTTTTTTTTTTTTTTTAACATCTTTATTAGAGTATGATTGCTTTACAATGGTGTGTTAGTTTCTGCTTTACAACAAAGTGAATCAGTTATACATATACATATGTTCCCATATCTCTTCCCTCTTGCTTCTCCCTCCCTCCCACCCTCCCTATACCACCCCTCTAGTTTGTCACAAACGACCTAGCTGATCTCCCTGTGTCATGCGACTGCTTCCCACTAACTAGCCACCCTATGTTTAGTAGTGTATATATGTCCATGCCACTCTCTCACTTTGTCACAGCTTACTCTTCTCCCTCCCCATATCCTCAAGTCCATGCTCTAGTAGGTTTGTGTTTTATTCCCATCCTAACTCTAGGCTCTTCATGACTTTATTTTTTCTTAGATTCCATACATATGTGTTAGCATATGGTATTTGTTTTTCTCCTTTTGACTTACTTCACTCTGTATGACAGACTCCAGGTCCATCCACCTCACTGCTTCTTTCATCAGTGTCTTATAATTTTCTGCATACAGGTCTTTTGTTTCCTTAGGTAGGTTTATTCCTAGATATTTTATTCTTTTTGTTGCAATGGTAAATAGGAGTGTTTTCTTAATTTCAATCTCAGATTTTTCATCATTAGTGTATAAGAATGCCGGAGATTTCTGTGCATTAATTTTGTATCCTGCTACTTTACCAAATTCATTGATTTGCTCTAATAATTTTCTGGTAGCATCTTTAGGATTCTCTATGTATAGTATCATGTCGTCTGCAAAGAGTGACAGCTTTACTTATTGTTCTCCAATTTGGATTCCTTTTACTTCCTTTTCTTCTCTGATTGCTGTGGCTAGACCTTCCAAAACTATGCTGAAAAAGAATGTTGAGAGTGGGCAACATTGTCTTGTTCCTGATCTTAGTGGAAATGGTTTCAGTTTTTCACCATTGAGGACGATGCTGGCTGTGGGTTTGTCATACATGGACTTTATTATGTTGAGGAAATTTCCCTCTATGCCTACTTTCTGCAGGGTTTTTATCATAAATGGGTGTTGAATATTGTCAACAACTTTCTCTGCATCTATTGAGATGATCATATGGTTTTTCTCCTTCAGTTTGTTGATATGATGTATCACGTTGATTGATTTGCATATATTGAAGAATCCTTGCATTCCTAGAATAAAGCCCACTTGATCATGGTGTAGGATCCTTTTAATGTGTTGTTGGATTCCGTTTGCTAATATTTTGTTGAGGATTTTTGCATCTATGTTCATCAGTGATATTGGCCTATACTTTTCTTTCTTTGTGATGTCTTTGTCTGGTTTTGGTATCAGGGTTATGGTGGCCTCATAGAATGATTTTGGGAGTGTTCCTCCCTCTGCCATTTTTTGGAAGAGTTTGAGAATGCTAGGTGTTAGCTCTTCTCTAAATGTTTGATAGAATTTGCCTATGAAGCCATCTGGTCTGGGGCTTTTGTTTGTTGGAAAATTTTTAATCACAGTTTCAATTTCAGTCTAGTGATTGGTCTCTTCATATTTTCTATTTCTTCCTGGTTCAGCCTCAACAGGTTGTGCATTTCTAAGAATTTGTCCATTTCTTTCAGGTTGTCCATTTTATTGGCATACAGATGCTTGTAGTAATCTCTAATAATCTTTTGTATTTCTGCAGTGTCAGTTGTTATGTCTCCTTTTTCATTTCTAATTCTATTGACTTGAATCTTCTCCATTTTTTTCTTGATGAGTCTAGCTAATGGTTTATCAATTTAGTTTATCTCCTCAAAGAACCAGCTTTTAGTTTTATTGATCTTAACTACCATTTCCTTCCTTTCTTTTTCATTTATTTCTGATCTGATCCTTATGATTTCCTTCCTTCTGCTAAATTTGGGGGTTTTTTTGTTTGTCTTTCTCTAATTGCTTTAGGTGAAAAGTTAAGTTGTTTATTCGAGATATTTCCTGTTTCTTAAGGTAGGATTGTAGTGCTATAAACTTCCCTCTTAGAACTGCCTTTGCTGCATCCCATAGGTTTTGGGTCGTCATGTGTCCATTGTCATTTTTTTCTAGGTATTTTTTGATTTCCTCTTTGATTTCTTCAGTGATCACTTCGTTATTAAATAGTGTATAGTTTAGTCTCCATGTGTTTGTATTTTTTACAGATCTTTTCCTGTAATTGATATCTAGTTTCATAGCATTGTGGTCCAAAAGGATACTTGATATGATTTCAATTTTCTTAAATTTACCAATGTTAGATTTGTGACCCAAGATATAATCTATCCTGGAGAATGTTCCATGAGTACTTGAGAAAAATGTGTATTCTGTTGTTTTGGGGTGGAATGTCCTATAAATGTCAATTAAGGCTATCTTGTTTACAGTTTCATTTAAAACTTGTGTTTCCTTATTTATTTTAATTTTGGATGATCTGTCCATTGGTGAAAGTGGGGTGTTAAAATCCCCTACTATGATTGTGTTACTGTCGATTTCTCCTTTTATGGCTGTTAGTAATTGCCTTATGTATTGAGGTGTTCCTAAGTTGGGTGCATAAGTATTTACAATTGTTATATCTTCTTCATGGATCCACCCCTTGATCATTATGTAGTGTCCTTCTTTGTTTCTTGTAATAGTCTTTTATTTTAAAGTCAATGTTGTCTGATATGAGCATTGCTACTCCAGCTTACTTCTGATTTCCGTTTGCATGGAGTATCTTTTTCCATCCCCTCACTTTCAGTCTGTATGTGTCCCTAGGTCTGAAGTGGGTCTCTTGTAGACAGCAAATATATGGGTCTTTTTTTTGTATCCATTCAGCCAGTCTGTGTCTTTTGGTGGGAGCATTTAATCCATTTACATTTAAGGTAATTATCAATATGTATGTTCTTATTACCATTTACTTAATTGTTTTGAGTTTGTTCTTGTAGGTCTTTTCTTTCTCTTGTGTTTGTTGCCTAGAGCATTTCCTTTAGCATTTGTTGTAAAGCTGGTTTGGTGGTGCTGAACTCTCTCAGCTTTTGCCTATCTGTAATGGTTTTAATTCCTCCATCAAATCTGAATGAGATCCTTGCTGGGTAGAGTAATCTTGGTTGCAGGTTTTTCTCCTTCATCACTTTAAAAATGGCCTGCAACTCCCTTCTGGCTTGCAGAGTTTCTACTGAAGGATCAGCTGTTAACCTTATGGGCATTCCCTTTTGTGTTATTTGTTGTTTTTCCCTTGCTGCTTGTAATATGTTTTCTTTGTATTTAATTTTTGATAGTTTGATTAATATGTGTCTTGGTGTGTTTCTCCTTGGATTTATCCTGTATGGGACTCTCTGTACTTCCTGGACTTGATTAACTATTTCCTTTCCCATATTAGGGAAGTTTCCAACTCTAATCTCTTTAAATATTTTCTCACTCCTTTCTTTTTCTCTTCTTCTTCTGGGACCCCTATAATTCCAATATTGGTGCATTTAATGTTGTCCCAGATTTCTCTTATACTGTCCCCAGTTTTTTTCATTCTTTTTTCTTTCTTCTGCTCTGCAGTAGTTATTTCCACTATTTTCTCTTCCAGATCACTTATCCGTTCTTCTATCTCAGTTATTCTGCTATTGATCCCATCTAGAGTATTTTTAATTTCATTTATTGGGTTGTTCATCATTGCTTGTTTACTCTTTAGTTCTCCTAGGTCCTTGTTAAATGTTTCTTGCATTTTGTCTATTCTATTTCCAAGATTTTGGATCATCTTCACCATCATTATTCTAAATTCTCTTTCAGGTAGATTGGCTATTACCTCTTCATTTGTTAGGTCTGGTGGGTTTTTACCTTGCTCCTTCATCTGCTGTGTGTTTTTCTGTCTTTGAGTAGGTTTCCTGGTTGAGGGGACTAGTGCCTGTGTTCTGGTGGATGAGGCTGGATCTTGTCTTTCTGGTGGGCAGGTACACCTCTGGTGGTGTGTTTTGGGGTGTCTGTAGCCTTATTAAGATTTTAGGCAGCCTCTCTGAAAATGTATGGGGCTGTAGTCCTGTCTTTCTAGTTGTTGGGCATAGGCTGTCCAGCACTGTAACTTGCTGGTCGTTGAGTGAACCTGGGTCTTGGTGTTGAGATGGAGATCTCTGGGAGATTTTTGCTGTTTGATATTACGTGGAGCTGGGAGGTCTCTTGTGGATTAGTGTTCTGAAGTTGGTTCTTCCACCTCAGAGACACAGCCGTGATGCCTGGCTGGAGCACCAAGAGCCTTTAATCCACACGGCTCAGAATAAAAGGGAGAAATAATAGAGGGGAAAGTAAGAAAGGAATGAAGGAAGGAAGAAAGGAATGAAGGAAGGAAGAAAGGAATGAAGGAAGGAAGAAAGGAATAAAGGAAGGAAGGAAGGAAAAAAGGAAGAAAGGAAGGAACAAAGGAAGGAAGAAAGCAAGAATGGGAGAAAGGAAGGAAGAAAGGAAGGAAGGAATGAAGGAAGGAAGAAAGGAAGAGAGGGGAAGTGAGGAAGGAAGGGAGAAGAAAGGAAGGAAGACAGGAAGGGAGGGAACAAGAAAGGGATGAAGAAAGGTAAGAAGGAAGGGAGGAAGAAAGGAAGGAAGGAGGAGAGGAAGAAAGAAAGAAGATAAAATAAATTAGGATAAAATTAAAAATAATTATTAAGAAGAAAATTTTAAAAAGAAAAAAAAAATGGTTCTGTCGGAACCCTAGGACAAATGGTGAAAACAAAGCTATACAGACAAAATCTGACACAGAAGCACACACATGCACACTCACAAAAAGAGAAAAAGGGGTAAATAATAATATATCTTGCTCCAAAGTCCACTTCCTCAACTGGGGATAATTTGCTACCTATTCAGGTATTCCACAGATGCAGGGCACTTCAAGTTGATTGTGGAGATTTAATCCGCTGCTTCTGAGGATGCTGGGAGAGACCTCCCCCTCTCCTCTTTGTTCGCACAGCTCCTGGGGTTCAGCTTTGTACTTGGACCCGCCTCTGCACATAGGTCGTCTGAGGGCGTCTGCTCTTCGCTCAGACAGGACGAGGTTAAAGGAGCAGCTGATTCGGGGGCTCTGGCTCAGTCCGGGGGGAGGGAGGGGCACGGTTGTGGGATGAGCCCGCGGCAGCAGAGGCAGGTGTGACGCTGCACCAGCCCGAGGCACACCGCATTTTCTCCCAGGGAAGCTGTCCTTGGATCCCGGGACCCCGGCAGTGGCAGGTTGCACAGGCTACTGGGAGAGGAGGTGTGGAGAGTGACCTGTGCTTGCATGCAGGCCTCTTGGTGGTGACAGCAGCAGCCCTAGCATCCCACACCCATCTCTGGTGTCCGTGCAGACAGCCGAGGCTCATGCCCGTTTCTGGAGCTCCTTTATGCAGCACAATTAATCCCCTCTCCTCTCACACCAGGAAACCAAGAGGCAATAAAAAGTCTCTTGTCTCTTCAGCAGGTCCACGCCCATCTCTGGAGCTCCTTTAAGCAGCATGCTTAATCCCCTCTCCCCATGCCCCAGGAAGCAAAGAGAGAAGAAAAGGTCTCTTGCCTCTTTGGCAGCTCCAGACTTTTTCCAGACTCCCTCCCGGTTAGCCTTGGTTCACTAACCCCTTCAGGCTGTGTTCACGCAGCCAACCCCAGTCCTCTCCCAGCTTCTGACTGAAGCCTGAGCCTCAGCTCCCAGCCCCGGCCCTTCCTGGCTGGTGAACAGACAAGCCTCTTGGGCTGGTGAGTGCTGGTCGGCACCGATCCTCTGTAGGAATCTCTCCGCTTTTCCCTCCGCACCCTGTTACTGTGCTCTCTTCCGTGGCTCTGAAGTTTCCCCCTGTGCCACCCGCAGTCTCCGTCCATGAAGGGGCTTCTAGAGTGTGGGGACCTTTCCTCCTTCACAGCTCCCTCCCACTGGTGCAGGTCTCGTCCCTATTTTTTGTCTCTGTTTAGTCTTTTTTCTTTTGCCTTACCCAGGTATGTGGGGAGTTTCTTGCCTTTGGGGAGGTCTGAGGTCTTCTGCCAAAGTTCAGTAGGTATTCTGTATGAGTTGTTCCACATGTAGATGTATTTCTGATGTATCTGTGGGGATGAAGGTGATCTCCACATGTTACTCTTCCGCCATCTTCTCTCCGATCTTATATTCTTAAATTATGACTTGGAGGTAGTTTATATTCTGCTATCATCAACAAAAAAAAATATTGATGATGTATTTATAACACATTAATTCTTTATCTGGATGATAATATAAATATGTAAACTAATAAAGTAAAAAATTATTTAGAATATAATATTTTATCAGTTCTATAAGATCCAAATTAATTAATATAACTTTACAGAGACTTGAAACATTAATGCAAATCTTTTTCTATTTTTCTTTTTTAACATAAATACACACCTGTTCATTTGCTGATTGTAGATTTGATACCTGATGATATTTACATAGAAATGACTATTAACAACAGCACTTTAAACAGTTACTTAGCAATATTTTCCTTATTTATATAAACTTAATTCCTAAAGTATTTTTGAAAGATAGATGTTAAGACTTAAAAAAGGGTCATAATTGAGTAAACAAAATAGAATTGGTCAAATACATGTATCAGATACATGTCAGTTCAAGAATAATTTATCCTACCAAATGCAAAACACATCAAAGTAATATACAGTACAGTTAAAATATCAATTGTCATGTGTATGTTTTAACTGCAGTTGTACACAATTGAATTCCAAATAACACTGCAGTCACATCATTTGCTCTGAGCTGGGAATACATCTTGAATCTTTCTGAACTGCAGATTGTACTCATGACTGACACAACACAGTGTTACTCTCCACTCAAATTTTTCATTACCTTATAGATCAAATCACATTTCCTCATTTTCAATTTATATTTCCTTATTGATTAGTGTCATATTTTTTGTTCTTCTTTATTCTGTACTGCTACTATCACTTTATAAATTCCACTGCCATATCCATTATCCTTAATTAAATATTTAATCTAAAACCTAAAAAACTTTTAGTTACTTGATTATTTAAAATTATTTAAGGAATTATGCCATTGGACATAAATTATCATTACACACACACTGAGAGTTTACAAATAAATTGGCTTTCTCCATTGATTTATTCAGAATGTTTCCCATAAGTTGCAAATGAAATTATTGCTGAAAAGTGTCATTGAAAAGTTATACAAAAATATTTCACCAAGTACTATTTCAGAAGTTGATAGTGTATATTCTGATTTCTCTCCATTGCCATAAAATTATATTACTTCATGGTCCTTACTTACAAGTAAATTTTATTGCCAAATATTCTTTTTCTGGTGACACTTGAAAAAAGTGTTGCTTTTTTTCTTTTCTCCCAGATAAAATTTCTAAACTGAGCATTTGTCCAACATGATGCTAAACTTTATCAAAACAAAGAACATCAAATTTGGTCAAGAAGCACCTGTTGGTATATCACAAATGAAGTGATGAGAGATGATGAGGACTCCATAGTTATGGAACATGCAGTTGAAGAAGCAAAAAAAAATTAAATAACTTACTGTAAGTGTTAGGAATATTCTGAATGAGTGGTCACAGATAATTGGATGTTTATGGTAAAAAGAAGTAGACCACACTTGGGAGTCTTATGACATTTAAAAGCTAAAGAATTAACAAAAATTATCTGTGCCATGTAAGGGGTTGAAGTGAGAGATGCAGAAGGAAGACAGAATCCCTGAAGATGACGAGAACCTGGCATGGAACCTGATGTCCAGTGTGATGAGAAAAGGGAGAGTGCAAAGAGATGAGGCTGGAACCACAGGAAGCACCTACCAGGCAGTGTGTTAAAAGAGAGAATAATCTCTTTCTACCTATTCTGGGCATAGAGCAAAATGTTTTTAAATAGAATATTATGTGAGCAGATATGTGTTTTTAAAAGTTCTTTGTTGAATCCATGAGTAGAATGAATGGGACAGTGGCAAGGCAGGCAGAGCAAGTCTGGACAAGAGTAGTGGAGATGATGGATATAAAAATACTGTAAAAATGTAAACCCTCCTTTCCTACTGAAATATTTTCATAAGAATCTTGTGCTTTTATATCTGTCCTCTCAAACATAGTTAAAGATATGTAGCTAAATAAAAATTTTAAAGTTGCTTTCAAAAAGAAGAAACTTGAGTTTGGATCCTTGGGATCTTTTAAAGAACGAAATGAATGAAAGAGATCAGCAATCATAATCTTCCTTTACTAGTTAGAATGGTTCTATAAAAAGAAAATCAAACATGTTAATATTTGATTACACTAAGATAAAATTCACAAAACTTCATAAAAGAAAGGTAGGATAAATGATCGAATCTTTTCTTTTAAGTTTTCCAACTTGAAGTTTCCTGATATATAAGGGAAACTACACAATCCTTGAAATCATAACACTTAGGTCACAATTCTACACTTGTTGGGGGACTTAAAACTACAGAGATTCCAAACTTAGTAGAATATATCCCCAGTTGAGTCTTCTTGCAAACTAAGAGACTGCCAAAATATTTTTTTCATAACTGAGAAATTCAGTACTATATTGGCTGAGTTTGTTTAGCCAAAGTAATTCAGATAATGAGTGTTGACAAAGGGGCACAAGCTACATGTATTTTAAAATGTCATATTAATACACCTGTATGTGTAAAATTTTCAGCTGAACAGGAATTTAAAAGTTCTTATTGATACTTAGTGATATACAATTCTAATTTATGTAAGATATATGTGCTGTTTTCATATCATTTGTATTCACAAATCCTTTGAAAGCTATATTATACTCTTTCATGGTTGTTCAAGACTATTGTCATCATTTAATATCTTTTGTAAAACTTTCAAAAACTAGCATTTTGCATGAATGTTAATTAAATACAACATTAATGAATGTTCTTTCATTAAATAACCTTGAATTTGAATGAACATTCTTCCTTTTACTGAACTTCATTGTTATGTGTATCTCAGTATGATTTAAGTCAAATCATAGTTTCTAAGCAACCAAAGATTCTCTTAAGCACTGTTTCACTTGAACATTTAACAAGTTATATTATAAAACTAATATTATTTCATTTTTATGTTAAGAGGTGAAAACATTCCTATATTTTTTCCAGAAGATATAGGATATTTTTAAATATTCTTCAATCTCAATGTTTGTTTTCTTGGCTGGACAATTCAAACTGGTCATGCAACTAACTGCTAACATCTTTTCCTTTTTATTATCTGGATTTAATCCTCAGCTATAAGTCACAACTTTATGCATATCCCTCAGAAGACCTAAGGTTTTTATAATTTTTAACTTAATCTTTCATAATATTGCATTATCTTCTTCATCATCAAATTACCTTAATTCCCTCTCCACATGCATTGTTTACATTTGTATACCATTTTCCTATAGGCATGGAAGTATAGCAATTGCATTTGGAAATACTTTATTTTTAAAAGACCTAAAAATGGAATGTAGAAGAATCTATGTAAAGTCACACATTGGGTAGCTGGAAAATTAAATGACAGTAACTATTATCCATACCGTGCATAGTGCCTACCAATTTTTTCTTAAATTCTAGTCACTAAAAAATACTCATTAAAAAATAATCATCATTACTTGGGTCAAACTTGCTTCACAGAATAAAGTTCCAAATTTCAAATATTTGAATTCTTGCCATTTTTATTCTCCCAGTGGTATGAACTGTCCTTCCCTAATAAAAGATGGTCTGAGAACTCTACACTTCCCTGACAGAATACAAAGTTTGTATATTTTAAATGATAAGGGTCCTTTATACAGACTTCTCACTTGGAGTCATTAAAGATATGGCTATGGCTATTTAGCAGAAAGATTTATTGAATGTACTTCTCAGTACTAAATTATAGAAAAATTGGTAAAATTTTATTTAAAGTGCCTTTGAAATTCACATTTCTATAGTAGGAAGGTTGGAAAAATAGTTATGAACTGACACTATTATCTTGATATCTGTCAGGGAGTTGGTTATTGACATTGGAAAAAAAAAAAGAACTACTCTGTCTTTCCAAATAATAGAAAGCTCTTTACGTTTTAAAATGAAAGACATTTACTAGAAAGCCTTTGTAAATGATGTTTCTATGGGTTTTAAATACAAATCAGAATGGCAAATAATCATTCCAATTGGTGATAGAAGCAGGGAGACATTTGTGCAACTGCAATTGCTATTATACGGTTCTTGCCACTGGCTACCATTAAAATTGAGTTGGTTTTGATTATAAATGACAATTTTCCAGAATTAGCTTTGCGATTATTTTAATTGTACTAGATTTCAAAAATTTATAAAATATTGCCCCTTATCCAAATACTTATTCATTTTAGATTTTATTACTGTCAGATAATTCTTTTAAAGTTCAAGGCATATGAAAATAGAAAATATTACTAACACACTTAATTTTCAGCAGTTTATTTTTCAGTTTAAAAGTTCAATAATGTATGAGAGAATTGTAAGACTTAAGGATATGTTGAAACTGTGGCAGAGTGCGGTGATGGAGTCGGCAACGCTGGTGGTAAAAAATTAACCGAGTCAGAAGGGAGGGTATACAGCGAGATTTATTGAGTACACCTCAAAGAAGCAGAGGGCGAGACCAAGAGAGGGTCTGCCATGAGGCAGAGAAATTTGGCTTCTTCTGTGGTCCCCTCTGGTCACCCTTGGGTTAATGTTCCACTCATATGGTGTTTAGGGCTGGGTGTGTCCTAGCTCAATCTTCCAGGAATGCTAACTACTTGTTAATGCTGGTAATTTTCCACTGGGGGAGGGTGTGATGGTCTTATCTTGAAACGACCTGCCCAGACTAAGATGACTTTTCTATTGTTAAGCTCCACAGAAACAAATTTAACTGAAAAGGTATAGCAACTGAGTTCTTTAAAAATTCATGAACTGATTAAACTAATAAACTTTATTTTGTAGTGTCTGACACAAAGGAGAAGGATCAGAGGAAAAACTATTCTATTTCTACATTGTTGTGATGTGATCAGTAAATAATTTATCCTGAGCTTAGCAAAACTTAAAAGCTTAAGTAAGACAAGCACTCAATATCTATTTTAAAAGGTCTAGGATTTATTTCATGATGGGTTTAACCTGTGTATACAGTACACAGATACCCAAAAGAATCTGCTTCTTATAAGCAATGATTTTACTAGGTGTTGCTTAGTAGTTTTTACAATCTTTTTTTATGATAAAGATAGCATTTAGAAAAAATTTTGAGTTAATGTTGTGCTTGTCATCTACTGCACACAATCATAATCAAACGAGGTATGTTGGTAAATCAATGGGTAAATATTCAGTTTTTCTTGAACAATTTTCAACTTACTATATTTTATACACCTCTGAAAATCTAAAAAATTTCCCAAACTCTTACTCTTGAGAGTCTAAAATTAAGCACTTAGAGAGGAAACATGTAAACCACACTGTAATGATTTGCTGCCTATTTGACTATATTATGACTTAGCAGCTTCAAGACCAATGTAAGTTATGAAACTCCAACAAAAAACTGTGGAAAACAAATTAATTTGGGGATAAAACAAGCTGAAATGTGCCATAAGTTTGTATTTGTAGTGTTGTGTTGTCAAGCCATATGCATATTAATTGGAAAATTAGACACATGCAGTAATCAAATCAATTATTTTTTTCCCAACAGTTTTATTTACTTATTTTTTAAACATCTTTATTGGAGTATAATTGCTTTACTATGTTGTGTTAGTTTCTGCTATATAACAAAGTGAATCAGCTATATGCATACATATATCCCCATATCCCCTCCCTCCAACACTCCATATCTCACCCCTCTAAGTGGTAACAAAGCACCGAGCTAATCTCCCTATGCCATGCAGCTGCTTCCCACTAGCTATCTATTTTATATTTGGTAGTGTATATATGAACATGCCACTCTCTCACTTCGTCCCAACTTACTCTACCCCATCCCCATGTCCTTAAATCCGTTCTCTACGTCTGCATCTTTATTCCTGTCCTGCCCCTAGGTTCTTCATAACCATTTTTTTTTTTAAGATTCCATATATATGTGTTAGCATACGGTATTTGTTTTTCTCTTTCTGATTAACTTCACTGTGTATGACAGCCTCTAGGTCCATCCACCTCACTACAAATAACTCAATTTTGTTTCATGTTATGACTGAGTAATATTCCATTGTATATATGTGCCGGATCTTCTTTATCCATTCATCTGTCGATGGACACTTAGGTTGCTTCCATGTCCTGCCTACTGTAAATAGTGCTGCAATGAACATTGTAGTGAATATCTCTTTTTGCATTATGGCTACCTCAGGTTATATGTCCAGAGGTGGGATTGCTGGGTCATATGGTAGTACTATTTTTAGTTTTTTAAGGAACCTCCATAGAGTTCTCTATAGTGGCTGTGTCAATTTATATTCCCAACAGTGCAAGAAGGTTCCCTTTTCTCCACACCCTCTCTAGCATTTATTGTTTGTAGATTTTTTGATGATGGCCATTCTGACTGGTGTGAGGTGATATCTCATTGTACTTTTGATTTGCATTTCTTAAATGATTAGTGATTTTAAACATCCGTTCATGTATTTGTTGGCAATCTGTGTATCATTTATGGAGAAATGTCTATTTAGTTCTTCTGCCCATTTTTGGATTGGGTTGTTTGTTTTTTTGATATTAAGCTTCATGAGCTGCTTTTTATTTTGGAGGTTAATCCTCTGTCAGTTTCATTTACAAATATTTTCTCCCATTCTGAGGGTTATCTTTTAATCTTGTTTATTGTTCCTTTGCTGTGCAAAAGTTTTAAGTTTCATTAGGCACCATTTGTTTATTTTTGGTTTTAATTCCATTTCCCCAGGAGGTGGGTCAAAAAGGATCTTGCTGTGATTTATGTCTTAGAGTGTTCTGGCTATGTTTTCCTCTAAGAGTTTTATAGTGTCTGGCCTTACATTTAGGTCTTTAACCCATTTTGAGTTTATTTTTGTTTATGGTGTTAGGGACTGAACTAATTTCATTCTTCTACATGTAGCTGTCCAGTTTTCTGAGCACCATTTACTGAGGAGGCTGTCTTTTCTCTATTGTATACTCTTGCCTCCTTTATCAAAGATAAGATGACCATATATGTGTGGGTTTATCTCTGGGCTTTCTATCCTGTTCCATTCATCTATATTTCTGTTTTTGTGCCAGTATCATACTGTCTTCATTACTGTAGCTTTGTTTTAGAGACTGAAGTCAGGGTGCCTTAGTCCTCCAGCTCCATTTTTCTTTCTCAAGATTGCTTTGGCTATTTGGGGTCTTTGGTGTTTCCATACAAATTGTAAAATTTTTTGTTCTAGTTCTGTAAAAAATGCCATTGGTAGTTTGATAGGGATTGCATTGAATCTGTAAACTGCTTTGGGTAGTCTATTCATTTTCACAATGTTCATTCTTCCAATCCAAGGACATGGTATACCTGTCCATCTGTTTGTATCATCTTTAATTTCTCTCATCAGTGCCTTATAGTTTTCTGAATCCAGATCTTTTGTCCCCTTAGGTAGGTTTATTCCTAGGTATTTTATTCTTTTTGTTGCACTGGTAAATGGGAGTGTTTCCTTAAATTCTCTTTCAGGTTTTTCATCATTAGTGTATAGTAATGTAAGAGAATTCTGTGCATTAATTTTGTATCTTGCTATATTTCAAGATTCATTGATTACCTCTAGTAGTTTTCTGGTAGCATCATTAGGATTATCTATGTATATTATCATATCTTCTTCAAACAGTAATAGATTTACTTCTTCTTTTCTGATTTGGATTCCTTTTATGTCTTTTTCATCTCTGCTGTGGCTAAAACTTCCAAAACTATGTTGATTAATAGTGGTGAGAGTGGGCAACCTTGTCTTGTTCCTGATCTTAGGGGAAATGGTTTCAGTTTTTCACCATTGAGAATGAAGTTAGCTGCTGGTTTGTCATATATGACCTTTATTATGTTGAAGTAAGTTCCCTCTATGCCTACTATCTGGGGAGTTTTTATCATAAATGGGTGCTGAGTTCTTTTGAAAGCTTTTTCTGTATCTACTGAAATTATCATATGGTTTTTTCCTTCAATTTGTTAATATACTGTATCACATTGATTGATTTGCATATATTGAAGAATCCTTTCATTCCTGGGTTGAACCCCACTTGATCATGTTGTACGATCCTTTTAATCTGCTGTTGGATTCTGTTTGTTAGTATTTTGTTGAGGACTTTTGCATCTATATTCATCAGTGATATTGGCTTATAATTTTCTTTTTTTGTGACCTCTTTGTCTGGTTTTGGTTCCGGGTGATGGTGGCCTCTTAGAATGTGTTTTGCAGTGTTACTCCCCTTGTTATATTTTGGAAGAGTTTGAGAAGGATAGGTGTTAGCTCTTTTCTAATGTTTGATAGAATTTGCCTGTGAATCCATCTGGTCCTGTGCTTTTTTTGTTGGAAGATTTTTTTCTTTCTTTTTTTGTGGTACACGGGCCTCTCACTGTTGTGTCCTCTCCCATTGCAGAGCATAGGTTCTGGACATGCAGGCTCAGTGGCCATGGCTCATGGGCCTAGTCATTCCTTGGCATGTGGGATCTTCCCATACCGGGGCACGAACCCGTGTCCCCTGCATTGGCAGGTGGACTCTCAACCACTGCGCCACCAGGGAAGTCCCGTTGGAAGATTTTTAATCACAGTTTCAATTTCAGTGCTTGTAATTAGTCTGTTTATATTTTCTATTTGTTCCTGGTTCATTCTCAGAAGGTTGTGCTTTTCTTAGAATTTGTCCATTTCTTCCAGATTGTCCATTTTAATGGCATATAGTTACTTGTAGTAATCTCTCATGATCTTTGGATTTCTTCAGTGTCTGTTGCTCTTTCTCTTTTTTCGTTTCTAATCTGTTGATTTGAGCACTCTCCCTTTTTATCTTGATGCCTCCGGTTAATGGTTTATCAATTTTGTTTATCTTCTCAAAGAACCAGCTTTTAGTTTTATTGATCATTGCTACGGTTTCCTTCATTTCTTTTTCATTTATTTCTGATCTGATTTTATAATTTCTTTCCCTCTGCTAACTTTGGGGGTTTTTGTTCTTCTTTCTCTAATTACTTTAGGTGTAAGTTTAGGTTGTTTATTTGAGATGTTTCTTGTTTCTTGAGGTAGGATTGTATTGCTATAAACTTCCCTCTTTGAACTGTTTTTGCTGCATAACATAAGTTTGGGTAATCGTGTTTTCACTGTCATTTGTTTCTAGGTATTTTTTGATTTCCCCTTTGATTTTTTCAGTGATCTCCTGGTTATTTAGTAGTTTATTGTTTATCCTCCATGTGTTTGTATTTTTACAGTTTTTTTTCCTATAATTCATATCTAGTCTCATAGTGTTGTGGTCGGAAAAGATACTTTCGATGATTTCAATTTTCTTTAATTTACCAGGGCTTGATTTGTGACCAAAATATTATCTATCCTGGAGAATGTCCCATGAGCACTTGAGAAGAAAGTGCATTCTGTTGTTTACGGATGGAATGTCCTATAAATATCAGTTAGGTCCATCTTGTTTAATGTATCATTTAACGCTTCTGTTTCCTTATTTATCTTCATTTTGGTTGATATGTCCATTGGTGAAAGTATGGGTTAAAGTCCCCTACTATTATTCTGTTACTGTTTATTTCCCCTTTTATGACTGTTAGCATTTACCTTACGTATTGAAGTGCTCCTATATTGTGTGTATAAATATTTACAGTTGTTATATCTTCTTCTTGGATCGATTCCTTGAACTTTATGTAGTGTCATTCTTTGCCTCTTGTAATAATTTAAAGTCTATTTTTTCTGATATGAGAATTGCTACTCCAGCTTTCTTCAGATTTTCATTTGTATGGATATCTTTTTCCATTCCCTCACTTTCAGTCTGTAGGTGTCCTTAGGTCTGAAAGTGGTCTCTTGTAGACAGCAATTTATGGGTCTTCTTTTTGTATCAATTTACTCAGAGTATGTCTTTTGGTTGGAGCATTTAATCCATTTACACTTAAGGTAATTATTGATATACAGTTTCTTACTACTATTTTCTTAATTGTTTTGCATTTGTTATTGTAGGTCTTTTCCTTCTCTGTGTTTCCTGCCTAGAGAAGTTTTCCTTTAGGATCTGTTGTAAGTCTGGTTTGGTGGTGCTGAATTCTCTTAGCTTTTGCTTGTCTCTAAGTTTTTAATATCTCCATCAAATCTGAATGAGATGCTTGCTGGATAGAGTAATCTTGGTTGTAGGTTTTTCCCTTTCATCACTTTAATTAAGTCCAGCCACTCCCTTCTGACTTGCAGAGTTTCTGCTGAAAGATCAGCTGTTAAACTTTTGGGGATTCTTATGTTTCTTATTTGTTGCTTTTCTTTTGCTATTTTTTATATTTTTCTTTGTATTTAATTTTTGATAGTTTGATTAATATGTGTCTTGGCATGATTCTCATTGGATTTATCCTGTATGGTACTCTCTGCACTTCTTGGACTTGCTTATTTCCTGTACCATATTAGGAAAGTTTCCAACTATAATCTCTTCAAATATTTTCTCAATCTCTTTCCTTTTCTTTTCTTCTCCTGGACCCCTATAATTTGAATGTTGGTGCGTTTAATGTGGTTTCAGAGGTCTCTGAGACTGTCCTCAATTTTTTTCATTCTTTTTTTCTTTATTCTGCTCTGCAGTAGTTATTTCCACTATTTTATCTTATAGGTCACTTATCCCTTCTTCTGCCTCAGTTATTCTGCTATTAATTCCTTCTAAAGAATTTTAAATTTCATATATTTTGTTGTTCATCATTGTTTGTTTGCTCTTTAGTTCTTCTTGGTCCTTGTTAAAAGTTTCTTGTATATTCTCCATTCTATTTCGAATACCTACCATTACTCTGAACTCTTTTTCAGGTAGACTGCCTATTTCCTCTTCATTTGTTTGGTCTGGTGGGTTTTACTTTGCTCCTTCATCTGCTACATATTTCTCTGTCTTCTCATTTTGCTTAACTTACTGTGTTTTGGGTCTCCTTTTCACAGGCTGCAGGTTTGTAGTTCCCATTGTTTTTAGTGTCTGCCCCCAATGGGTAAGATTGGCTCAGTAGGTTTCCTGGTGGAGGTGACTAGCGCCTGTGTTCTGGTGAATGAGCCTAGATCTTGTCTTTCTGTTTGGTCAGCATCTGGTGGTGTGTTTTGGGGCTTTTGTGAACTTATTATGATTTTAGGCATCCTCTCTGCTAATGGGTGTGGTCATGTTCCTGTCTTGCTACTTGTTTGGCATAGGCTGTCCAGCACTGGAACTTGCTGGTCATTGAATGGAGCTGTGCTTTAACGTTGAGGTGGAGATTTCTGGGAGAGCTTTTGCCATCTGATATTACATTGGGCCTGTAGGTCTCTGGTAGTCCAGTGTCCTGAACTCAGCTCTCCCACCTCAGAGACTCAGGCTTGACATGTATCCGGAGCATCAGGACCCTGTCAGCCACACAGCGGGCTTGCTGAATGTAGCTCCATGATGTCTCCTCCTTGTCCTGTTCTTCCTCTTCTTGTTACTGACACTCAACCCTGTGACTATGAGGAGCCAGTGCTTCCTCTGCACAACTGAGCTGTAACAGCAACTGAATTTCCTGCAAGTCCATTATGTAACTTAAAATACTGTTGACCATGTATTAACTACTAAAAGACTTTTAAAACATCTAAAGTCAACTGCTTAATTGAAGGCATGGAATTCTAAACTTCACCATCAAAATGAGGCCAAGACTGAGAAGGAGCAGCAGGTCTTGTCAAATCATTTATCTTTTGACAGACCAGTAGAGAGTGATAACAAGTGTCAAACACAAAGCGTCCCATTCTGAAAATATAAAATTTCTATTTTGAAGAAAAAATATAAAAAGAAGAATTCATAAAATTATTACTTAAGAAATAGAAAGGGGTTTAATTTATTGCTCTAAATAAAAGGTGAGTGTGGATTATTGGAAATTTTTTTAAATAAAAATGTGCAATAAATGAGTTATATGTTTGGGGAACAAAAGAGTAACAGTTTAGTGGCTCAAGGATTAAGTCTAGCAGAATCTCTGTAATTTAAATGTAGACCTACCATATTATTACAACTCATGTTTCTAGTAGAGTCTTATTTTTATAGGTATGGGTATCAAATAATCAGAAGTATCATGGTTCATTCATCCCACACACACTTCTAAGGTTATAAAATATAATACATTTTCCTAAGTTATTTTTATCTGGATATTTTTGTACTCTATTAATTATCTATCTGTATTTACTTATTTAAAAACAAATGCAAATACTAGAATTTTAAACATTACATAATTCTGTGAGTTGACTGTTCTGTTCCTCTTAGCTTGTCTAGACCAGCTCAAGTAGCTGCATTCAGCTAGTAACTTCACTAAAAATAGTGCATCTCAGAGGGCCTCACTAACATATCTTGAACCTTTGTGGAATGGGTAGGTGTCTTTTTACATGTACTTATTCATGGGGGATCTCTTCACATGATGGAAGAAGTATTCCAGGACACCAAGTGTAGAATCTGGAAGTCACCTCTAGGCCACCACTTTCTGTTATTCAAAGAAAGCCACAAGGATGAAGAAATGGACTCTATCTCACAAGGGACAAGCTACAAAACGTAGTACCCATGCTTTTCAATCTACCACATAAATTAGTATAAAATATTGAAAATTTTCCAGAAATAGTAGTTGTGTATCAAAAAGAGAGGTATAAATAGTCACATCAGAGTGATAAAAGCATTTATTCTGAAGCCAGATTTGGGTTCAAATTCCATCAATTATCTTCACTAGTTCTGTGAAATTGAGCAATTTAATAATTCACACATAATTTATGCTTCTAATGGGCATGATAATAACACATTCAAAGACTGATAAAATAATCATCTTATCAAATGGAATATAAAACATTTAGCAGAACATTTAGTACACAATATGAACTCCAAAATAATAGCAATTATAATTATTTAATCAATTTGGAGTTGAGTTAGGTTCTGTAGGGTATAAGCAGAAAGCAGGTATTATTTTTATAATCAAATGTTTTATCAAATCTCCTTTACTCCTACAATACAGTGGTAGCACTCTAGACTGTTATTGCTCTAATTTAATTCAGTATGTAGGCTGTCAACTGTCTTCAAATTGTTCTTAGATTGGGCTTAAAGAGTATCAAAACTGTTTTCCCACCTAAGCAATAATTCTTTGAAGTGAATTAAATTTTTATGACTTAAATCAATATATACTTTTTAAAACCACCAATTAGGATTTCTTAATTTTAAAATCCATTTAATTTAGCTACTTTAGTAGTTAGATCTAAAAGCACTTTTAGCATTACATAAACTTCAGTCTTTCAGCTAGTAAAACTTCTCTTTATTTTCTGCATTGAGTCTGCCTTGAGCCATTCCACCTCATTTTGGCAGGTCATTGTTGGCATTTTTCTTAACCAATTCCTCCTCACAAATTTATCTTCCTCCTTCATTCACTACCTGTCTCTGGTTCCTTCAGAGTTGGTTTGAAGGGTATGAGTTCCAGCAAAGACCTTCCTTCATATCATAACAAGAAATCATCTAACACTAATGTCCTCTCTTGTATGGTAAGTATCAAAATGCTTCTCTTCTTTTTGTCTCATACACAGAGTAACCATTAATTTATATCAACTATGACAATTTTACAGTTAAAATTGGCTCTGAAAGTCATTAAGAGTTATTAATTGATTTGTAGCAAACATAAAATGGGGTTGTCCCATGAAAACTGAGTGAATTCTTTACTGTATTCATGGAACAATTTCATGGATTCCTTGGAGATCTCCTTGCTGAGCACCACCAACTAGAGTTCACTGGTGCAATTGCAATCTCTGACTGACCATGTATGACTTCTGTACCTAACTGTCCTGCATTTGCTTCATTTGGAAGCCCACTTTGGTGAAATTTTAAGATGATTTTTTTCGATAGGTATATATAAACCATAATGTAAAATAGGCATGTATTTATCCTTCTGCCAGTGGAAGTGATCATGTTTCACTTCTTCAGAATGATCTCAACTTATTTTTGCTCTTTAACCACTCTCCCAAACTAAATCATGTCCCTTTGTTTTACATTTCATAGAAAAATATACATTCCTTCTCTGTTTATTTAATGTTGTGTGGTTATTTGATTAATGCTTATTTCCCAAAGGAAGCCATGATATCATTTACAAATTATGTTTTTCTCACTATTCTAACACAGTGCTTAATATGCAGGAGTCACTCAATAAATATTTTAAAAATAAATAAATCTAAAAAAATCAAAAGTGGGCCCATAAAGATTAGGAAAAGGAAAACAAAATCATTGGTCCCATCAACACAGAAGTATTTAGAAATTCATAATAAGAACTATTCTGAGCCAATCTCTAGACTCAACTGAAATATTTTCTTTAGGGATTATGTAATGCTAAAAGTGTTTTTAAATCTAACTACTAAGATAGTTAAATGAAATGGATTTAAAAATTAAGAAACCCTTAAAAAAAAAAAATTAAGAAACCTTAATTGGAGGTTCTCAAAAAAACACATTGATTTAATTCAAAACACAAAAATTTAATTCACTTCAAAATTTTTTTCTTAGGTGGGAAAACAGTTTTGACATTAAACTTTAAGGAGTATATTTTGTGGATTTAACCACTTTAGAATGTATATGGATATACCAACACAAGCCTTAGAATTTGTTCTTGTGAAATAGTGCTGAAATATTCTAAGGGGTATTATAAGTAAAGTAGATCCAGTTTATCAAAGAAGACATTAACAAAATCATCAGATGGTTCCACAGATTTTGATTTCTAAGGTGGAAATAAAATTTTCTTCTCTAAAGTGAAATGTAAATATTGAATGAAAGTATACTTCAACAGGTAAGTATGCAGGGAAAGAAAAAGTACAGCAGAAAAGCAGAATTATATAATTTAGTAAGAAAAAAACGTATATAAATTTGAAGTTGGCAAATTTAGGAATAGTGATAAACTTAACAAGAGCAAAATGTAATCTTAGTCATTGAACACTGGCTATTAATTAATTGATGTTGAGAAAGAAAATTACAGAAGAGATAAACAAAGACACAATTATTTTAAAATACACACAGTCAAAACAAAATAATTAATAAAAATTTGGGGGGACAGGGACAGATGATATAAGTATATTACCAAATCAGAAATGTGTATTTTTCTTATACAATGAGATTAATGGGCTCTTTTAATTAAGTTGTTTAATATTAAATTTAGAAGTTATTTGATAGAAAATGAGACACAAGATTTTTAAAAGAATATATTGCAGAAATATAACTATAAAATAGTAACAATAAAAGAATCATAAAGCTCTGTTTCTTTCATGAAATTAATGGCTGTTGATAATAATATAATGAGGAAATAAATCTATAATTTTTAACTATGCAAAATGACAGGCAATGAAATATACTGAGAATAGATATAGACAATTAAAATAACAACTGCTATTCTAAAAGAATATGTAAATAAAGTAGAGGTATTTTTATAATTTTTCCTCATTGATATTGATGAGACAGTACAAACTTTCAAGTCCCCAAATCTGCAAGGTGTAAAATTTAGAAACAAAAACATGACTTGCTGATAAAAATACTTCTTCTATATATATGAGAGCACATTAATCTGGTATGATATAATCAAAGCAAGCTGGAAAATAAATATTAAAAATTTGGGGAAGTGTCAAATAGCTCAAATAATATTGCATGCAATGTGAATTTATAGAATAGACAGTTCAAAGGACTAGGAATGAGGACTGTGAAGAGTGTTGAATATGAACTATAATAGTGCTAACTTGCTATGATGTTTTATGTGTGGGAAACAGCATTATTTGAAAGCATTCAGTAAGCTATGTAGGGCAGTACTTAAGAAACTGAAATATATTGTGTAACCCAGCATGTAGTGTTTTAAGCAATAGAAAGCATATTCATATTTTAGCAATCAAAGGCAGACTGAAAGTTAACTCGATAAACAGGTACAAAGTACAAAGATGGGCACCATATCTGTAGAATGATATTTGAATAATCAGAAATGTTGAATCATTTACATGTTCCTAGAGTCCAAAAGAAAATATAAGACTATCTGCCCACTGATTGGCAACAACTATGGATCCACTTTATATGTGCAGACATATAGAAAAGAATAAAAAGACTGGAGTGGGAATGAGTATCAAGAGTATTTCAATAGCCAGTTAGTCCAGGATATAGATGGCATATAGCAATGGTGAAAGTGACAATAACCATACATTATTAATGTCACCTTGGGGAACCTAGTGGAATGCAAGCTCAGCAATAAAGAATGGTATGATTGGCAATCACCTACAACAGTTGGTTATGAGCACAGGAATAGGGATGTGGCAACAAGGAAAGCCATACTTATTTTCCATCCTTAGTGAAAATCATTGGTATATATCATAGGAACTAGGCAACAGTCTGACTGAATGAATTTGTTGAGCATACATCAAAGCTGAAATTAGATCTATTTTAGCTTCCAGTTTTACATCAAAGTAACATGCCTGGCGTTGATGAAATCATGCCAAGTTTTGAAGTATTCCTACTCTTAAGTCTTTGGTTTAAGTCTTTCTGTACAATTTTCTATAAAGCATAGATATTTGGACTAACTTTTGCAGCAAGTTTCAGTGATAACAGGAAGGAGTGTTTAATACTGATGAAAGGAAACTTTGGATTTTGATAACACTGTTATATAAAAATAATAATTTTATTTGTAACTAAATTAACAATTCAATAAGAAATTGCTCTTGTTATATATTTTATAATCTAGTTTAAAATGCATTCTATATAAGTAAAGGAAACATTTAAATTTTACCACATTTACTTATGCATAAAAATGTGCATAATGTTTTCATGTTTTTCTGATGTATTTAAAATACTCTAAATAACCTGAATATATAAACTTTGGAAAATTTAGTTGAACTCTTGTGTTTGAGCTGGCTGACTGAATACATGTGTTTAGTTTTCAATTCCAAAATACCATTGAAAATATAGAGGAAATATAACAATAAATACAAAATCCAGAATGAGTGACACAAAATAACTCAAGTATTGAGAACTTTCTGGAATACACTAAAACAATTGGAATAGACAGAGACAATTATTAGAGCTAGGAAATCTGAAATCCATAGGATTGAAAGAGGCAACTTTCAGAAAAATAAATTTCCCTGGTAGAGCTTGATAATGTCCACCACATAAGAAAGAACACTGCTAGCAGCAAAGTAGACACCCAGCAGTAATTTAATTACACAATAAATGATGTAACAATTATTGATATTTCAGCTGTCAAAGCAAGTGCTTGGTTACCAGGATAAATTCATATATCCCACTCTAAGTAATTCAGAAAAACAAATCATACTCAAGTAAAATGAACATGCACTTTAAGGAAAAGATAAAAGCCAATTTAGGTATACATCCTTTAACACCAACCTGCACACACATCAACATACATAAACAGATACACATTTCTGCACATTCATACACTCATCTATACACAAACATGCATGTACATCTCCATGTGCACCCGTACCCATAAGTGAGCATGTGTATGTGCACACACATTGAAATATGCACACACATACAGCCAAACTTAAATGCAGGTGTGCACACATGCACATCCACCTACATATTCTTTTCATAATGGTTTATCACAGGATATTGAATATATTTCTCTGTGCTATACAGTAAGACCTTGTTGTTTATCCATTCCATATGTAATAGCTTGCATCTGCTAATCCCAAACTCCTAATACTTCTGTTCTCAACCATTCCTGCCCCTAGGTACAATATTCGTGAATGAAGATACTCAGCATTGTAAATATTTCAATTCTTTCCAGAAGGAAATGAATGAAAATTATGTACTATTTAGGAATGATTCAATATGAAAATCTATACAATGTGCTGAATATGATATTTAGATAAATTAATTAAAATAGCATTAAAATATTCTTATAAAATAATTAAGATTGAAAAAAATGAACTAGACATTAAACTAATAAAGCTATGAAAAAGAATAGTACTTTTGAAATATAAAAGAGAATTTAATAGTGTGTCCAAGGGCAATACCTACATGAGTTCCAGGGGAAGGCACAAGCTCCAGCTACTATCTTGAACCCCAGATGTGGGTGCAGACCACTCCTGCTGCTGCCACTGCCACCAAGGGTCTTGTGAGCAAATGTAGGTCACAGCCCACAATTTCCCAGGAGCCTATGCAGACCACCACTGCTGAGGGTCCTGTGACCTGGGGCCAACTTCCCTGGGACAGCACATGGCACACCCCAGGCTGTTGCAACTTCCTGCCGGTCTCTGCCACAGCAGGCAGTCTCCACTCATCCTCTTTGTGACTGCCTCTCCATCCCTCTCCCTGGCCTTAGTGAGTAAGTGTGTCCTAATTAGCTGCTGCTTTTACTGCCTATTGGCTGGGCATGGAACAGATGCCAGAGGGTGGCACACATGCAGAAGTGGGGCCAAAAATGAAGCTGAGCACCAGGGGTGGTGTGACCAAAGAAGAGGAATGGAAATCTCTCCATGCGGCTGCAGAAGCAGAGTGTTAAATCCCCACAAAAAGCTGGTAAGTCCTGCATGTGTGGAATATCTGAATAGACAATGAGTATTCTCACAATTAAAGCTGGTTTAGCTTTAACAACTGTGGAATTTGGGGGCCAGGACACATGAGAATTGGGTCAGTCAGAATATGAACTGGCCCCACAGTGCGCTCAGCAGATTCAGAGACCCACTTAGAGGTACTGGAGGACTTCCTGGGGAGGCAGGGATTGGCTGTGGCTCACTGTGGGGACAAGGACACTGACAGATGAGGGCCCAGAAAAATATTATTATTATTATTACTATTATTTTCTTGTTTTGTTCTCTTGTTCTTTTTTGATTATTCTTTTAATTTTTAATTTTAATGTTTTATTTTCATTTTCATGATTTTATTTTTAATATATTTTTCTATTTTTACTTTACTTTTTTGTTATAGTGTGATTTTTTTCTTATTTTATTATTTTCTTTTGTGTTGCTTTCTTTTTATCTCTTTTTTTAAACTATATTTTCTATTATTACTTTACTTTTTTATTGTTTTGTGTTTTTTTCCTTATTTTCTTCTTTGTTTTCTTTTGCTTTTATATTTTTTGATCATTTTGGGGCATTTGTTTTATGCTTTCTTTGCCAGTTTTAAATTTGCTTTCTGCTTTTGATCTGTTTTTCATATTTGTTAGTTTAGTTTTTATTGTTTGTTTTCATTTTGGGGGTTCATTTATTTGTTTACTTGCTCTCTTCTTTTTTTCTTTCTGTTTTTGTCTTTGTGTTTCTTTGGGTGTTTTTGTCTGTTTGGTTTTTTTTTTACCATTTGTCTTGATGGTTTTATTTATCTGTTCATTTTCATTCTTTGTTTTTCTCTCTCTTCTGCACCATGCATCTTGCATGTTCTTGGTTCTCCCACCAGGGGTCAGGCCTGAGCCTCTGAGGTGGGAGACCTGAGCACAGGATGCTGGATGATGGGCCACTGGAGAACTCCTGGCCCAAG
Source organism: Kogia breviceps (assembly GCF_026419965.1). Taxonomy (NCBI): domain Eukaryota; kingdom Metazoa; phylum Chordata; class Mammalia; order Artiodactyla; family Physeteridae; genus Kogia; species Kogia breviceps. Next base: position 35,785,271 of record NC_081325.1, read on the forward strand.
GGAGTATTAATCAGCAAGAGCTCTCCCAGCCAAACACCTAGCAACACAGGAATACAAACCTACCCATTGGCAGACAGGCTGCCTAAGGTTATACTAAGCTCACAAACACCCCAAATGGTACCACCTGATGTGCCCCTGCCCATCAGAGGGACAATATCCAGCTCCACCCACCAGAGAACAGGCACCAATCCCCCCAACCAAGAAGCCTACACAAGCCACTAGACCAAACTCACTGATTGGAGGCAGAAATCAGAAGCAAGCAGAACTATGACCCTGAAGCCTGCATAAAGGAGACCCAAAACATAATAAGTTAAACAAAATGAGATGACAGAGAAATATGTTGTGGATGAAGGCGCAAGGTAAACTCCCACAAGACCAAACAAATGAAGAAGAAACAGGCAATCTACCTGAAAAATAATTCAGAGTAATGATAGTAAAGATCTTGGAAACAGAATGGAGGCATGGATCAAGAGGATACAAAAATGTTTAACAAGGACCTAGGAAAATTAAGAACAAACAATCAGTGATGAACAACAAAATAACTGAAATAAAAATACACTAGCAGAAATCAATAGCAGAATAACTGAGGCAGAAAAATGGATAAGTGACATAGAAGATAGAATGCTGGAAATAACTGCCACAGAGCAGAATAAAGAAAAAAGAATGAAAAGAATCGAGCACAGTCTCAGAGACCTCTGGGACAACATTAAACACACAACATTTGAATTATAGGGGTCCCAGAAGAAGAAGAGAAAGATAAGAGTCTGACAAAGCATTTCAAGAGATTACAGTTGAAAACTTTCCTAACATGGGAAACGAAATAATCAATCAAGTCCAGGAAGCACAGAGAGTCCCATAAAGGATAAACCCAAGGAGAAACAGGCTGAGACACATTACATACTAACCAAAAATAATACAAAGAAAAAATATTAAAAATAGCAAGGGAGATGCAACAAATAACATACAAGAGAATTCCCATAAGGTTATCAGCTAATTTTTCAGCAGAAACTGCAGGACAGAAGGGAGTGGCAGGATATATTTAGGTGATTAAAGTGAAAATCTTACAATCAAGTTCACTACCCAGCAAGGATCTCATTCAAATTTGAAAGAGAAATCAAAAGCTTTACAGAGAGACAAAAGCTAAGAGAATTCAGCACCACCAAACCAGCTTTACAACAAGTACTAAAGGAATTTCTGTAAGTGGGAAACACAAGAGGAGAAAAAAACCTACAAAAACAAACCAAAAACAATTAAGAAAATGATAATAGGAACATACATATAAATAATTACCTTAAATGTGAATAGATTAAACACTCCAGCCAAAAGACACAGACTGGCTGAATGGATACAGAAACAAGACCCATATATATCCTGCTTACAAAGGTACCATGTCAGACCTAAGGACACATACAGACTAAAAGTGAAGGGATGGAAAAAGTTATTCCATGAAAATGGAAATCAGAAGAAAGCTGGAGTAGCGATTCTCATATCAGACAAAATAGACTTTAAAATAAAGACTGTTACAAGAGACAAAGAAGGACACTACATAATGATCAAGGGATCAATCCAAGAAGAAGATATAACAATTATAAATATATACACACCCAAAATAGGAGCACCTGAATACATAAGGTAAGTTCTAACAGCTATAAAAGGGGAAATCAACAGTAACACAATAAGAGTGGGGGAAATTAACACCTCCATTATGCCCATGGAGAGATCAGCCAGACAGAAAATTAATAAGGAAACACAAGCTTTAAATGATCAGATAGATTTAATTGATATTTATAAGACAGTCCATCCAAAAGTAGCAGAATACACTTTATCCTCAAGCGCAATGGAACATTCTCCAGGATACACCAAATCTTGTGTTACAAATCAAGCCTCAGTAAATTTAAGAAAATTGAAATCATATAAAGCATCTTTTCTGACCACAACTCTATGAGATTAGAAATCAAATACCAGAAAAAAAATGTAAAAAACACAAACATGTGGAGGCTAAACAATACACTGTTAAATAAATAAGAGGTCACTGAAGAAATCAGAGGAAATCAAAAAATACCTAGGGACAAATGACAGTGATAAAAAGACTACCCAAAACCTATGGGATGCAACAAAAGCAGTTCTAACAGGGATGATTCTAACAATAAATCGTACATCAAGAAATAAGAAAAATCTCAAATAAACAACCTAACTTTACACCTAAAGGAACTAAGAAAAAAGAAGAAAAAACTCCCCAAAATAGTTTAAGGAAAGAAATCATAAAGATCAGAGCAGAAATAAATGAAACAGAAATAAAGAAAAAAATAATAGCAAAGATCAGTAAAATTAAAAGCTGATCCTTTGAGAAGAAAAACAAAATTGACAGCCTTTAGCCAGACTCATAAAGAAAAAGGAGAGGACTCAAAACAATAAAATTATAAATGAAAATGAAGTTACGATGAACACCACAGGGAAAAAAGGATCATAGAAGACTACAACAAGCAACTGTATGCCAATAAAATGGACAAGCTGGAAGAAATGGACAAATACTTAGAAAGGTATAACCATCCAAGACTGAACCAGGAAGAAAGAGATGATATAAACAGACCAATCACATGTAATGAAATTGGAACTGTGATTAAAACTTTTGCAAGAAACAAAAGTCCAGGAACAGACGGCTTCACCAGTGAATTCTATCAAACATTTAGAGAAGAGCTAACACCCGTACTTCTCAAACTCTTCCAAAAACCTGCAGAGAAAGGAACACTCCCAAGATCATTCTATGAGGCCACCATCTCCCTGACACCAAACCAAGAAAAGATATCATAAAAAAAGAAAATTACAGCAAAATATCACTGATGAATATAAATGCAAAAATCCTCAACAAAATTCTAGCAAACAGAATCCAACAACATATTAAAATGATCATACACCACCATCAAGTGAGATTTATCTCAGGGACGAAAGGATTCTTCAATATATAGAAATCAATCAATGTGATACACCATATTAAGAAATTGAAGAATATAAACTATATGATCATCTCAATAGATGTAGAAAAAGCTTTTGACAAAATTCAACACCGATTTATGGTAAAAACTCTCCAGAAAGTGGGCATAGAGGGAACCTACCTCAACATAATAAGGCCATATACAACAAACTCACCTCAAACATCATTCTAATGGTGAAAAACTGAAAGCATTTCCTCTAAGATCAGGTCAAGACAAGGATGTCCACTCTCACCACTATTATTCAACATAGTTTTGGAAGTCCTAACCACAGCAATCAGAGAAGAAAAAGAAATAAAAATAATATAAATTGGAAAGGAAGAAATAAAATTGTCACTGTTTGCAGATGACATGATACTATACATAGAAAATCCTAAAGATGCCACCATAAAACTATTAGAGCTAATCACTGAATTTGGTAAAGTTGCAGGATACAAAATTAATGCACAGAAATCTCTTACATTCCTATACACTAACAATGAAGGATCAGAAAGAGAAATTAAGGAAACAATCCTATTCACCATTGCAACAGAAAGAATAAAATACCTAGGAATAAACCTTCCTAAGGAGGTAAAAGACCTGTACCCAGAAAATCACAAGACAGTGATGACAGATATCAAAGATGAAACAAACAGATGGAGAGATATACCATGTTCTTGGGTTGGAAGTGAAAACAACTGTACCACCCAAAGCAATCTGCTGATTCAATACAATCTCTATGAAGTTACCATTGACATTTTTCACAGCATTAGAACAAAAAAATTTTTAAATTTGTATGGAGACACAAAAGACCCCAAATTGTCCAAGCAATCTTGAGTAAGAAAAACAGAACTGGAGGAATCAGGCTCCCTGACTTCAGCTTATACTACAATCCTACAGTAATCAAAGCCTTGTAATATTGGCACAAAAACAGAAATATAGATCAATGGCACATGATAGAAAATCTAGAGGTAAACCCACACACCTATGGGAACCTAATCTATGACAAAGGGGGAAAATATACAATGGAGAAAAGACAGTGTCTTCAATAAGTGGTGCTGGGAAAACTGGACAGTTATATGGAAAAGAATGAAATTAGAACACTTCCTAACACCATACACAAAAATACACTCAAAATAGATTAAAGACCTAAATGTAAGACCAGACACTATAAAATCTTAGAGGAAAACATTGGAAGAATACTCTTTGACATAAATCATAGCAAGATCTTTCTGGACTCACCTCCTAGAGTAATGAAAATAAAAACAAAAATAAACAAATGGGACCTAATGAAACATAAAAGCTTTTGCACAGAAAAGGATACCATAAACAATAGGAAAAGTCAACCCTCAGAATGGGACAATGAAGCAATGAACAAGGGATTAATCTCCAAAATATACAAGCAGTTCCTGGGGTGAAATATCAAAAAAAAAAGAAACAACACAATCAAAAAATGAGCAGAAGACCTAAATAGACATTTCTCCAAAGAAGACATACAGATGGCCAGAAACACAGGAAAAGCTTCTCAGCATCACTAGTTATTAGAGAAATGCAAATCAAAATTACAATGAGTTATCACCTCCAATGGTCAGAATGGCCATCATCAAAAAACCTACAAATAATAAATGCTCTAGAGGGTGTGGAGAAAAAGGAACCCTTACACTGTTGGCAGGAATGTCAATTGACGTAGTCATTATGGAGAACAGTATGGATGTTCCTTATAAAACTAAAAATAGAATTAACATATGACCCAGCAATCCCACTACTAGGCATATACACTGAGAAAATGATGATTCAAAAAGACACATGTACCCCAATGTTCATTGCAGCACTATTTACCATAGCCAGGTCAGGGAAGCAACCTAAATGTCCATCAACACATGAATGGATAAAGAAGATGTGGTACATATATACAATGGAATATTACTCAGCCATAAAAATGAACAAAACTGGGTCATTTTTAGAGACGTGGATGACCTAGAGACTGTCATACAGAGTGAACTAAGTCAGAAAGAGAAAAACGAATATCATATATTAACACATATATGTGAAATCTAGAATAATGGTACAGATGAACCTGTTTGCAAGGCAGAAAGAGAGACACAGAAGTAGAGAACATATGGACACCAAGAGGGGAAAGGGGAGGTGGGATAAATTGGGAGATTGGGATTGACGTACATAAAGTAATATGTATAAAATAGATAACTAATGTGAAACTGCTTTATAGCATAGGGAACTCTACTTAATGCTCTGTGGTGACCTAAATTGGACAGAAGTCCAGAAAAGAGGGAATATATTTATACATATGGCTGATTCACTTAGTGTACAGCAGAAAATAACACAACAGAGTAAAGCAACTATACCCAAACAAAAATATTTTTTAAATAGTGTCCATAAGATTAAATTGAAAAATTTACAGTAGGATCTATCAGTAAAACAAAATGCTGATTCCTTGAAAAGAATTCTAAACTAATAAACCTTTCAAAATTTGATGAAGGGAAGATAAATGTGAAATAAATCTAGGAAAAATTAGAATACATATACATAAAGTTGTCAAGAGATTAAGAAAGCTTCTAGGGGGTCGGAAGCTGGGAGAGGACTGGGGTTGGCTGTGTGAACACAGCCTGAAGGGGTTCGTGCACCACGGCTAGCCAGGAGGAAGTCTGGGAGAAGTTTGGAGCTGCTGAAGAGACAAGAGACTTTTTCTTCCCAATTTTTTTCCTGGTGCGTGAGGAGAGGGGTATAAGCACGCCACTTAAAGGAGACCCAGAGATGGGTGTGGAGCTGCCAAAAAGACAACAGACTTTTTCTTGCCTCTTTGTTTCCTGGTCCACGAGGAGAGGGGCTTAAGTGTGCCACTTAAAGGAGCTCCAGAAATGGCCAGGAGCTGCAGCTATCAGAGCGGACACCAGAGACAGGCATGAGATGCTAAGGCTTCTGCTGCCACCACCAAGAAACCTGTGTGCGAGCACAGATAACTCTCCACACCTCCTCTCCCGGGAGCATGGGCAGACCGCCACTTCCAGGGTTCCGGAATCCAGGGACAACTTCCCTGGGAGAACACACAGAATGCCTCAGGCTGGTGCAACGTCACATCGGCCTCTGCCACGGCAGGCTCGCCCCGTACCCCTCCCTCCTCCCATTCTGAGTGAGCCAGAGCCACTGAATCAGCTGCTCCTTTAACCCCATCCTGTCTGAGCGAAGAGGAGATGCCCTCAGGCGACCTACATGCAGAGGCGGGACCAAATCCAAAGCTGAAACTCAGGAGCTGTGCTAACAAAGAAGAGAAAGGGAAATCTCTCTCAGCAGCCCCAGAAACACTGGATGAAAGTGGCACTATCAACTTGATGTACCCTGCATCTGTGGAATACCTGAATAGACAACTAATCATCCCAAACTGAGGAGGTGGACTTTGGGAGCAAGATATATTACTTTTTGCCCCTTTTTCTCTTTCTGTGAGGCTGTATTTGTATACTTCTGTGTGAGATTTTGTCTGCATAGCCTTGCTTTCACCATTTGTCCTAGGGTTCTGACGGTCCCGCTTTTTTTTTTTTTTTTTTTACTTAAAAATTTTTTCTGCTTAATAATTATTTTTCATTTAATAACTTTATTTTATCTTCTTTTTCCCTTTCTTTCTTCCTTCTTTCCTTCCTTCACTCCTTCCTTCCTTTTTTCCTTCATTCCTTCTTTCCTTCCTTCCTTCCTAACTTTCTTTCCTTTCTATTTTTTATCTCTTTATTCTGAGCCGTGTAGATGACAGGATCTTGGTGCTGAAGCCAGGCATCAGGGCTGTGTCTCTGAGGTGCAAGAACCAACTTCAGGACACTGGTCCACAAGAGACGTCCCAGTTCCATGTAATATCAAATGGCGAAAATCTCCCAGAGATCTCCATCTCAACCCCAAGACCCAGGTTCACTCAACGACCAGCATAGTGCTGGACACCCTATGCCCAACAACTAGCAAGACAGGACCACAACCCCGTCCATTAGCAAAGAGGCTGCCTAAAATCATAATAAGGCTACAGACACCCCAAAACACACCACCAGATGTGGACCTGCCCACCAGAAAGACAAGATCCAGCCTCATCCACTAGAACCAAGGCCCTAGTCACCCCAACCAGGAAACCTACTCAACCCAATGAACAAACCTTAGCCACTGGGGACAGACACCAAAAACAATGGGAACTACAAACCTGCATCCTGCAAAAAGGAGACCCCAAACACAGTAAGATAAGCAAAATGTAAAGATAGGAAAACACATAGCAGATGAAGGAGCAAGGTAAAAACCCACCAGACCTAACAAATGAAGAGGAAATAGGCAGTCTACTTGAAAAAGAATTCAGAATAATGATTGTAAAGATGATCGAAAATCTTGGAAATAGAATAGACAAAATGCAAGAAACATTTAACAAGGACCTAGAAGAACTAAAGAGAAAGCAAACAATGATGAACAACACAATAAATGAAATTTAAAATACTCTAGACGGGATCAAGAGCAGAATAACTGAGGCAGAATAACGGATAAGTGACCTGGAAGATAAAATAGTGGAAATAACTACTGCAGAGCAGAATAAAGAAAAAAAAAAAAAATGAAAAGAACTGAGGACAGTCTCAGAGACCTCTGGGACAACATCAAATGCACCAACATTCAAATTATAGGGGTCTCAGAAGAAGAAAAGAAAAAGAAAGGGCCTGAGAAAATATTTGAAGAGATTATACTTCAAAACTTCTCTAATATGGGAAAGGAAATAGTTAATCAAGTCCAGAAAGCACAGAGAGTCTCGTACAGCATAAATCCAAGGAGAAACATGCAAAGACACATGTCAATCAAACTATTGAAAATTAAATACAAATAACAAATATTAAAAGCAACAAGGGAAAAACAACAAATAACACACAAGGGATTCCTCATAAGGTTAACAGCTGATTTGTCAGCAGAAACTCTGCAAGCCAGAAGGAAGTGGCAGGACATATTTAAAGTGATGAAGGAGAAAAACCTACAACAATATTACTCTACCTAGCAAGGATCTCATTCAGATTTGATGGAGAAATTAAAACCTTCACAGAAAAGCAAAGGCTGAGAGAGTTCAGCACCACCAAACCAGCTTTACAACAAATGCTAAAGGAACTTCTCTAGGCAAGAAACATAAGAGAAGGAAAAGACTTACAAAAACAAACCTGAAACAAGTAAATGATGATAGGAACATACATATCAATAATTACCTTAAATGTAAATGGATTAAATGCTCCCACCAAAAGACACAGACTGGCTGAATGGATACAAAAACAAAACCCATATATATGCTGCCTACAAGAGACCCACTTCAGACCTAGGGACACATACACACTGAGAGTGAGGGGATAGAAAGAGATATTCCATGCAAATGGAAAAGAGAAGAAAGCTGGAGTAGCAATTCTCATATCAGACAACATTGACTTTAAAATAAAGACTATTACAAGAAACAAAGAAGGACACTACATAATGATCAAGGGATGGATCCATGAAGAAGATATAACAATTGTAAATACTTATGCATCCAACTTAGGAACACCTCAATACATAAGGCAATTATTAACAGCCATAAAAGGAGAAATCGACAGTAACACAATCATAGTAGGGGACTTTAACACCCCACTTTCACCAATGGACAGATCATCCAAAAGGAAAATAAATAAGGAAACACAAGTTTTAAATGAAACAGTAAACAAGATACTCTTAATTGATATTTATAGGACATTCCTCCCCAAAACAACAGAATACACATTTTTCTCAAGTACTCATGGAACATTCTCCAGGATAGATTATATCTTGGGTCACAAATCTAGCATTGGTAAATTTAAGAAAATTGAAATCATATCAAGTATCCTTTTGGACCACAATGCTATGAAACTAGATATCAATTACAGGAAAAGATCTGTAAAAAATACAAACACAAAGAGGCTAAACTATGCACTACTTAATAACAAAGTGATCACTGAAGAAATAAAGAGGAAATAAAAAAATACCTAGAAAAAAATGACAATGGACACACAATGACCCAAAACCTATGGGATGCAGCAAAGGCAGTTCTAAGATGGAAGTTTATATCAATACAATCCTACCTTAAGAAACAGGAAACATCTCGAATAAACAACCTAACCTTGCACCTAAAGCAATTAGAGAACGACAAAAAAAAAAAACCCAAATTGAGCAGAAGGAAAGAAATCATAAAGATCAGATCAGAAATAAATGAAAAAGAAATGAAGGAAATAATAGCAAAGATCAATAAAAGTAAACACTGGTTTTTGAGAAGATAAATAAAATTGATAAACCATTAGCCAGACTCATCAAGAAAAAAAGGGAGAAGACTCAAATCAATAGAATTAGAAATGAAAAAGGAGAAGTAACAACTGAGACTGCCGAAATACAAAAGTTTATCAGAGATTACTACAAGCAACTCTATGGCAATAAAATGGACAACCTGGAAGAAATGGACAAATTCTTAGAAATGCACAACCTGCCTAGACTGAACCAGGAAGAAATAGAAAATATGAACAGACCAATCACAAGCACTGAAATTGAAACTGTGATTAAAAATCTTCCAACCAACAAAAGCCCAGGACCAGATGGCTTCACAGGAGAATTCTATAAAACATTTAGAGAAGAGTTAACACCTGTACTTCTTAAACTCTTCCAAAAGATAGCAGAGGGAGGAACAGTCCCAAACTCATTCTATGAGGCCACCATCACTTCAATACCAAAACCAGACAATGACATCACACAGAAAGAAAACTACAGGTCATTATCACTGATGAACATAGATGCAAAAATCCTCAACAAATTACTAGCAAACAGAATCCAACAGCACATTAAAAGGATCATATCACATGATCAAGTGGGGTTTATTCCAGGAATGCAAGGATTCTTCAATATATGCAACTAATCAATGAGATCCACCATATCAACAAAATGAAGGAGAAAACCAGTATGATCATCTCAACAGATGCAGAGAAAGTTTCTGACAAAATTCAACACCCATTTATGATAAAAACCCTGCAGAAAGTTGGCATAGAGGGAACTTTCCTCAACATAATAAAGGCCATATATGACAGACCCACAGCTAACATCATCCTCAATGCTGAAAAACTGAAACTATTTCCACTAAGATCAGGAAGAAGACAAGGTTGCCCACTCTCATCACTCTTATTCAACATAGTTTTGGAAGTTCTAGCCACAGCAATCAGAGAAGAAAAAGAAATAAAAGGAATCCCAATCAGAAAAGAAGAAGTAAAGCTGTCACTGTTTGCAGACGACATGATACTATGCATAGAAAATCCTAAAGATGCTACCAGAAAACTACTAGAGCTAATCAATGAATTTGTTAAGGTAGAAGGATACAAAATGAATGCAAAGAAATTTCTGGCATACTTATACATTAATGATGAAAAATCTGAGAGTGAAACTAATAGAACACATCCATTAACCATTGCAACAAAAAGAATAAAATATCTAGGAATAAACCTACCTAAGGAGACAAAAGAGCTATATGCAGAAAATTATAAGACATTGATGAAAGAAATTAAAGATGATATAAATAGATGCAGAGATATACCATGTCCTTGGATTGGAAGAATTAACGTTGTGAAAAGGACTCTACTACACAAAGCAATCTACAGATTCAATGCAATCCCTATCAAATTACCACTGGCATTTTTTACAGAACTAGAACAAAAAATTTCACGATTTGTATGGAAACACAAAAGACCCCAAATAGCCAAAGGAACCTTGAGAACGAAAATTGGACCTGGAGGAATCAGGCTCCCTGACTTCAGACTATTCTTCAAAGCTACAGTAGTCAAGGCAGTATGGTACTGGCACAAAAACAGAAATATAGTTCAATGGAGCAGGATAGAGAGCCCAGAGATAAACCCACACACATATGGTCAACTTATCTTTGATAAAGCAGGTAAGAATATACAGTAGAGAAAAGACACCTGTTCAATAAGTCATGCTGGGTAAACTAGACAGGTATATGTAAAAGTACGAAATTAGAACACTCCCTAACACCATATACAAAAATAAACTCAAAATGGGTTAAAGACCTAAATGTAAGGCCAGACACTATCAAACTCTTAGAGGAAAACATAGCCTGAACACTCTAAGACATAAATCACAGCAAGATCCTTTTTGACCCATCTCCTAGAGAAATGGAAATAAAAACAAAAATAATCAAATGGGATCTAATGAAACTTAAAAGCTTTTGCACAGCAAAGGATACCATAAACAAGACCAAAAGACAACCCTCAGAATGGGAGAAAATATTTGCCAATGAAGCAACTGACAAAGGATTAATCTCCAAAATTTATAAGCAACACATGCAGCTGAATAACAAAAAAATAAACAACCCAATCCAAAAATGGGCAGAAGACCTAAATAGACATTTCTCCAAAGAAGATACACAGATTGCCAACAAACACATGAAAGAATGCTCAACATCATTAATCATTAGAGAAATGCAAATCAAAACTACAATGAGATATCATCTCACACCAGTCAGAATGGCCATCATCAAAAAATCTAGAAACAATAAATGCTAGAGAGGGTGTGGAGAAAAGGGAACACTCCTTCACTGTTGTTGGGAATGTAAATTGATACAGCCACTATGGAGAACAATATGGGTCTTCCTTAAAAAACTACAAATAGAATACCATATGACCTAGCAATCCCACTATTGGGCCTATACCCTGAGAAAACCATAATTCAAAAAGAGTCATGTACCAAATGTTCATTGAGGCTCTATTTACTATAGCCAAGACATGGAAGCAACCTAAGTGTCCTTCCACAGATGAATGGATAAAGAAGATGTGGCACGTATATACACTGGAATATTACTCAGCCATAAAAAGAAATGAAATTGTGTTATTTGTAGTGAGGTGGATGGACCTGGAGTCTGTCATACAGAGTGAAGTAAGTCAAAAGGAGAAAAACAAATACCATATGCTAACATATATGTATGGAATCTAAGAAAAAATAATGTCATGAAGAGCCTAGGGGTAGGATGGGAATAAAACACAGACCTACTAGAGCATGGACTTGAGGATATGGGGAGGGGAAAGGGTAAGCTGTGACAAAGTGAGAGAGTGGCATGGACATATATACACTACCAAATGTTGGGTGGATAGCTAGTGGGAAGGAGCTGCATGGCATAGGGAGATCAGCTCGGTGGTTTGTGACCACCTAGAGTGGTGGGATAGGGAGGGTAGGAGGGAGAGAGATGAAAGAAGGAAGAGATATGGGAACATATGTATATGTATAGCTGATTCATTTTGTTGTAAAGCAGAAACTAATACACTGTTGTAAAGCAATTATACTCCAATAAAGATGTTTTTTAAAAAAGAAAGCTTCTAAGGAAGTTTATATTTAATGTTATAGCAATTATCTATTGAATTATGAAAAGTGTTGAATATTACATATACATATATACATATTTGTCCAACTTTCTTTTATAAATATTTTGTTTTGTCTTATGACCTTAATTCCTAATTTCTAAAATATCCCATTGATTTTTACCAGTGTTTTCATTGTTATTATTTATTGTTAATCTTTATTCTGTTGTTAATATAAAAATGTAGTTTTTAGGTTTATAAAATATAAATTGAAATAAACTCGATTAAATTGAAATAAACTTTCCAAAATCACATTTATTAAGTAGTCCATCATTTCTCCTCTTATTTCTTGCTGCCTTTAATACATGTTAATCCCCACATATACTTTAGTCTGAGTTTTAAATTTCTACTTATTCACCTAATTAAATATTCTATCTATTGCCTAATTCCATTTTGCTTCATATGCTGTAATTTTATAATATATTTTATACTATGTTTGTATATATTACATAAGGCTATATGATGCACGTTTCTTTTCTTTGTTTATAACGTTATTCTTTGTATGAAATTTGATATCAAGTTTTCAGTATTTTTCCACTTTTGTGGTAATTTTTATTTGACTTCATTTTCTTTATGCCTTAATATGTAGGTAATTATCAACTCTATGTGGGTTTCCTCATTCAGGAATATATTATGTCTCTGATTTTTTCTATATGGACTCTCAAATCACATGAACTGATTATTTTTTGTCCTTTTAATGAACTAATTTCATAGATGTTGACTATAATGACAGTAATGCTCATGTTTCTAGTATTTTAATGAGTTCAGTGGAAATAACTAATATTTCTTATTTACAAATGATTTAATCCTAGACTTCTTTTAGACACCTGTTATCCCTTTTGCAAATATGCTTTTTTATATTTTCTTTAAAGTTTTATTAAAAAAAAGACATTTAAATATTATGAAAAACTTATAGCATCTAACTAGATTATAATGTGATTTCCCCCCTAATTTTCTCTATTATTGTAGTGGATTACACTTACAGCTATTCATCTTGAATTACCCTGAATTCATTGCATAAATTCTATTTGTATGAAATGTACTGTTTGATTCAATGATGGATTTAATTTACTAGAACACATTTGGAAAAATGTATGATTCTTTAATTTTCTCTGTATAACATATTTCTTAACGTTTGGTGAAAATCTATCAAACATATATAAGCAGATGAAAAACTGTTCTGATTTCTCACTTGTTTTACAATGATAAGTTGAATCATGAATTTTATTTGGAAATTTATATGGCTGACCAAATTTCCTTAAATATAGTGAACACTTAAGGAAATTATTTTGTAAATAATATATAATGAATTGCTTTAAATTAGAGAGCTATATATTACTTGAAGAGAGAGAACTTGTTTTATGCTTTTTAAATTTCCTATTCCGAACACCTAACACAATATATGACTCAAAATCTTCATGGAATAAATACTCGTTTAATTAATTAACTGATTAGTTTTTAAAGTATGCATAATAATTATCTCTATTTTCTCCAATATTTCAGGAAAGTAAAATTAAATTACTATATTTTTATTGAATAAGAAGCAATTGAAAAGAAAATATGTTTTCACTATGTTCTGGCATACATACTCTGGAACTTCTAAATGTAACTATGGGAAACAAATTGCCTGCCAAGGAATCAACAGGAAATGAAAAATCTATCTGTCCTGCTTGCAGTTCTGAGCTTCATTTCCCTACAGCTGTTACTAGAAGACATTTTAATGAGCCTCTTATGTAAAAAGTATAAGGTGAAAAGCCAACTAAGGACATGATATAAATAAATCACAAGGATATTAGTAGTAAGGTATAAAGGGAGAAAATAAGTATTACAAGTTAGTAATAACATTCTCACAATTGCAGGAATAGTAACTATTGTATCAGATACTTTCAGTCAATATTGAGCAATAAAATGTTTTTAATTCTTGTAACATTAGATTTAAGCTATTCATAAGGCTGGTAGCTGTGTTAGATAAATCCAGAAGCATAATGAAGTCTCCGTGTTCCATTTTCACTAATGGGGAAATTTTTTTAAAGAGATATTATTTAGGTACACAAACTTTTACAGGAGATAAACATTTAATTCCAAAGCTTAATACCAAATTTAAAAAATGTTTTATATCTAAGAATTGTTAATAATGAAGGTGGTATGCCTTACCCAATTTCAAGAAAATATATACAAACCCTTTATGTTATCAATGTCTGTGCCTGGTTGGCTCAGTTGGTTGGAATATAGTACTAATGACAATATGATCATGGTCCTAGTTCCATGCTGTCAGCTAACTTCTCCATTTTCTTGATCATATAGCACACTCTCAAAGCATGAACTATTTTTCAAAGTTCCACTAGTGCTCACAAGAGAGAACAAAATGGATCAAACAAATCCAATTCTACCAGAAAAATAAAAAGTGCTCATAATTTATTGATGATAGATGAAGAGTTATTTTTATGAAGAGTGTTGGACATTATACATTGTTAAACAATTATGCCTTTTATACTCATATCACTTGTATGTTGTTCAACACAAAAGAACCCAGAAAAATCATGCTTTAATTATTTCCTCCAAGAAGAAAATTTTAAGAAAATAGGTTGTACTCCAATTTAAATATTTGAGCAATTAGGTTAAAATCATTTCATATAATTCAAGAATATGATGATTAAAATATGTCTTTTAAATTTTTCATTCAGTTTTCAAAACTATTTTTTTAAATTAATTTATTTATTAATTTATTTTCGGCTGTGTTTGGTTCTTCGTTTCTGTGCAAGAGCTTTCTCCAGTTGCAGGGACAGGGGGACACTCTTCATAGTGGTGCACGGGCCTCTCACTGTCGCAGTCTCTCGTTGTGGAGCACAGGCTCCAGACGTGCAGGCTCAGAAGTTGTGGCTCACGGGCCCAGTTGCTCCATGGCATGTGGGATCCTCCCAGACCAGAGTGTGAACCCATGTCCCCTGCATTGGCAGGCAGACTCTCAACCACTGTGCCACCATGGAGGTCCCCAAAACTATTTTTGATTAAAGTTATGGAATCATGGTTAAGTCACTCTTATTTCAAAAAAGCATGGCAAAACAGAAAGAACTCATTATTTGCTTCTCAATTTATTCCCAAATTAAGATTCAATTAACACTATTTTCCTATCTTCTATGAAAATCTATTGTTTAGCGTTTCTATCTTCATTACTCATTATAGCTACATCTTTTAGATAATTTGCTACAGCTGCTACATCAGCACTTGCTATTTCATCTTGTATTTTTATTTAATGGAGATGGCTTATTTCCATAATCCTCATGAACCAACCTCTGCTAGCTTCAAAGTTGCCTTCTGCAGTTTCCTCACCTCTCTCAGCCTTCACAGAATTAGAGAGAGTTAGGACCTTTCTCTGAATTAAGCTTTAACTTAAGGGAATGTTATTTGTGGTTTGATATTTTATCCAGACAACTAAAGCTTTGTTTATATCTGCAATAAGGCTGTTTGGTTTATCATCTTTTAATTTCCTTCAATAACTTTTCCTTTGCATTCACAACTTGGTTAATTGGCACAAGAGGCCTATTTTTCAGCCTATCTAGGTTTCTGACATGCCTTTCTCACTAAGCTTAATCATTCCCAGCTTTTGACTTAAAGTGAGATATGTGCAACTCTTCCTTTCACTTGGATACTTTGAGGCTATTGTAGAGTTATTAATTGGCCTAAGTTCACTATTGTTGTGTCTTAGGGAATAGGGAGGCTTAATGAGAAGGAAAGAGATAGGGGAAGAGCTGGTAGATAGTGCAGTCATAACACACACAACATTTATCTATTAAGTTAGCCACCTTACCTGTTTGTGGTTCATAGAACTTCAACACAATTACAATAGCAACACCAAAGATCACTGATCACAGATCACCATAACACATACAATAATAATGAAAAAGTTTAAAATACTGTGAGAATTACCAATATGTGACACAGACACACGAAGTGAGCAAACGTTGTTGGAAAAATCTCTCTCATAGACTTGCTCAAACCAAGGTTGCCACAAACCTTCAATTTAAAAAAATGTAATATCTGTGAAGTATAGTGGGATACAATAAAATGGGGTATGTCTGTATAACCTCCCTTGACTTTTAAGGAGATCAGATCTAGAAATCAGTCATACTTAAAATATGGTCCAATCAAAGAGAGTTTGAAATTAGAGGCAGGTCTGAAAAACAGGATATTGTTGTGTTGCTACTTGGCAGATCAATTAAACTCGATCACTGATATCACAAAATTTCCCCACTTATTTTTCACTCAGTTGCACTGTTTTTCATAACTATCAGTTAGTGAATCATCATTTAGCATTAGTTAGGCATTTTGTAGATACTTAACTTAAATTTCTGTCCAGCAGAATTTTATTACAAATGTTACAAAAACAATTACTTTAGGCACAGAGAAAAGACACTGGGGAGAAACAAGGACCAAACCACAGTTATTAGTAGTTTTCTTCAATGACTATTTCTTTTGTCTCAGTCTCTTCTTTAATGACTTGCCTGTCACAGGTATAATTCAGACAGTAAAAGATAGAAGATGGTTTCTATGCTATGGAAGAGTAAACCCTCAGAAAGGAAGGAAACCCTAAATAACTGATATCAAAATTTTGAAAAATAAATTAAGGTGAATTAAGCAGATTGATTATATATATTATACTGTAGTACAAATGTATTACCCATATACTTTTATTTATAAAAATATTTTATTTCCTACTCATACAGAGTTCTATTTCTAGTTTAAACTTATTTTAAATATCCATGTTGATCAAGACCTTCTATTATTCTTCCTTATAATTTGGAGTTTCTACTCAATGACTCTGCCTTGTTACTATTTTTACAATTATATTTTAAACTGCATTTATTACTATGGCAAAGCTACACATTTCCACACTTGTCCTACCCATAAATCTTGAGTTTTAAAATAAATAATATGAGTTTAATTTCAAGCTATTTTTGTTCCCTTTCCATAATCCTACTTTAAAAATTCTTTCTAATATAAATTTTGGTACATATTCTTCTCTTGATTGTAGACTTTACATTTTCAGTTCTTGTACCCATTTTTCACTTCTTTCAGAATATTTGCTCAATTTAACTTTTATTTGACTGTACCATGCAATACATGCAGATGATATCCTATTTTAAGTTATACAGTTAAACGAATAACTATCAATTTTAATTATTTTCAACTTGGGAACATTAATTTATTCATTGAACCTTATCATTTAAGGTGAGGACAGTATTATTATATATATATATATATATAATAAAACTGAGAATTTATATATAATAAAACTGAGCCAAGTCTCTCTCTCTATTTAGACTTGGTTCTTTATTCTCAGTTTTATTAGATGAGCTACCCAATAATTTCTCTGCAAATAATAATTCTCATTTAAAAATATGGAAAATTTTGATAATTATAGATAAAGAATGCAATCATTATTTTCCTGAAGTATTATTATAGCCAGTCTATAATCAAACATATTTAAGTTCTCTATACTACATTTTTTCCACTCAGCAAAATTTATTTTAATTTTTTAAAAATGCATATGCTTAAAGGTTATATTTTATATTTTTCCTATGTAACCTTTATTTCTTCATTAATCGAAATGGTTTTCACTATCTGTCATTTGTGTAGGTAAAACTTAAAAGGAGGGCTTCCTTGGTGGTGCAGTGGTTGGGAGTCTGCTTGCTGATGCAGGGGACATGGGTTCGTGTCCTGGTCCAGGAGGATCCCATGTGCCACAGAGCAGCTGGGCCCATGAGCCATGGCTGCTGAGCCTGTGCTTCTGGATCCTGTGCTCTGCAACGGGAGAGGCCACAACAGTGAGAAGCCTGTGTACCAAAAAAAAAAAAAAAAAAAAAAAAAATTAAAAGGAGAAAGAGTGTTTTTTAGTATAGTAAAGATACATTAATTTTTTTTGAAAATTATATTTGTCAAATATATCTTGTGCTCAAAAATTTGCTATTGTATCTTTGAATTTTAAGAGAATTAGTATTCTACAATATTTATAAATGAAAATAAATTTAATATCTTGATTTTTACATCCTATAATTTAAGAAAAATTTCTCAGGTCTAGTTGTTACATTTCTCCCTCTGAATGTGTCATCCATAAAATCATTATCTAAGTTATCAGTTAGCACATCAGATCATCACATCAGCTACGTAACTGATTTTTTTTTCCTTCTTGTTATTCCTCAGTTTATAGAGTGTTTTGCAATTAAAATCATGGTTGATCTCTTTCTTACATTTGTTCTACTATACAAGTCATAAACACCCAATGCATCTATGAGAAGAATCCTTTATATATAAATAATCACTGATAAATGTAACCTAACTTTTTAATTCCTAACATAATATTTTCAAAGTTCCACTCTTTGTTATTCTTGAATTCTTTTAATGTCTTTTTACATGTTTTTATAAAAATAGTACATGTTTTCTCTCAACTAAAAAATCATGGATAAAATCTTCCAAATGATGAAATCCTTCAGATTAATACTGTAAATCAGGTTATATCGTGAGTGAAAGATCAATAGATTGGAATACAGAAGTTACACATTCTAAATCCTAATCCTGATTCTAGACAGAATTAGCTGCTAGTTTTTGGGCAAGTCTTGCATGCAGTTGGTTTAGAGTATTCTTGTTAGTAAAATGAAAAGGTTAGGCTAGGTAATGTCTAAGCCAACTCATTTTTCATAATAACGACAGTTATTTTCTTAATCCTATATATCCTATTTTAAAACATTTGTAACTTCAGGGATTAGTTAACAAAGTTCAAGAGATTTTCTAGAAAAAAAAAAAGATAGTCTTATTTTAGCGACAAAAATGTGAAGTTATACCTATCCTTCTCAAACTATTACAAAAAATTGAAGAGTAGGCAACCTCCAAAATTCATTCTACAAGGCCACCATTACCCTGATTCCAAAACCAAACATAGAAAACTAACGGTCAATGTCTTTGAGGAATACAGATGCAAGAATCCTCAATGAAATATACAAACTGAATCCAACAATACAGAGAAAGGATCACACACCATGATCAAGTGGAATTTATTCCAAGGTCACAAGGATTGTTCAGCATACACAAATCAGTGTGTCACCACAGTAACAAAAGGAAGGACAAAAATCAAAAATCACATGACCATCTCAATAGATGCAGAAAAAGCATTTGACAAAATTCAACATCCATTTATGATAAAAACTCTCATCAAAGTGAGTATAGAGGGAACAGATCTCAACATAACAAAGGCTATTTATGACAAACTGACAGGCAACATAATACTCAATGGTGAAAAGTTGAAAACCTCCTGCTAAATTTAGGAACAAGACAAGGATGCCCACTCTCACCACTTCTATTTAACATAGTATTGGAAGTCCTAAAAACAGAAATCAGACAAGAAAAAGAGATAAAAGGTATCCAGGTTGGAAGGGAAGAGATACAATTGTCACTATTTTCAGATGGCATGATACTCTATGTAGAAAACCCTAAAGTCTCCACCCCAGACCTAATAAATGATTTCAGGAAAGTTGTAGGATATAAGATTAATACACAGAAATCTGTTTCATTTATATACACTAATAAATATATATCAGAAAGAGGAAATTTTTAAAAATTCTAATTAAAATTGCATCAAAAAATACCTAAGAATAAACTTAACAAAGGAGGTGAAACAACAATATGCTGAAAACTATAAAACATTGATGAAGAAAATTAAAAATGATTCAAAGAAATTGAAAGATATTCCATGTTCTTGGATTGGATGAATAAATATTATTAAAATGGGCATACTACTGGAAGTAATCTAAGTATCTAATGAAATCTTTATCAAAATACTCAGGACATTTTTCACAGAACTGGAACAAATAATCCTAAAATATATGAGGAAAAACAAAACACCCTGAATTGCCAAAGCATTCCTGAGAAAAAAGAACAAGGTGGAGGGATAACCCTCTCAGACTTCAGACCATACTACAAAGCTACAGTAATCAAAACAAGTGTGGTATTGACTCAAGAAGAGACATATAGATAAATAGAACAGAATAGAGCCCAGAAATAAACGCTTGTACCTTTGATCAATTAATCTATGACAAAAGAGACACGAATGCACAATGGAGAAAAGACAGTCTCATCAACAAATGATGCTGGGGAAACTGGACAACCACAGTAAAACAATGAGATTAGAACAATTCCTTCACATAATATACAAAATTAAACTCAAAACAGTTTAAAGACCTAAATGTGAGACTAAAAACAATAAAACTCCTAGAAGAGAACCTAGGTAAAATATGCTTTGACATAAATAGTAGCAATATTTTCTTGGATTAGTCTCCTAAGGAAAAATAAATACAAGAAAAAAATAAATGAATGGAACCTAAATAAACTTAAAACCTTTTGCACAGGAAGGGAAACCATTAACAAAATGATAAGATAACCTATTTAATGGGAGAAAATATTTGCAAATGATGTGACCAACAAGGGGTTAATATTCGCAATGTACAAACAGCTCATACAACTTAATATCAAAAGGACAAACAATCCAATCCATAATTGGCCAGAAGACTTGAATAGACACTTTTCCAAAGAAGTCTCACAGATGGCTAATGGGCACATGGAAGATTCTAAATATGCCTAATTATTAGAGAACTGCAAATCAAAATCACAATGAGGTATTACCTTACACCTGTCAGAATGGCTATCATCAAAAAGTCTACAAATAAAAAATTTTAGAGAGTATATAGAGAAAAGAGAACACTCATATTCTGTTGGGAAGGTTGTAAATTGGTGCAGCCATTATGGAAAACTGTATGGAGGTTCCTTATAAATCTAAAAATTGAACTATCATGTTATTCCAGGGTATATATCCAGAAAACAATAAAAACATTAACTTGAAAAGATATATCCACTCCAATTTTCAGATCAGCACTATTTACAATAGCCAAGATATGGACGCAACACAAGTGCCCATCCACAGAAGACTGGATTAAAAAGCGGTATATGTATACAATGGAATATTAGTCAGCTATAAAAAAAGAATGAAATACTGCCATTTGCAGCAATGTAGATGGACCTAGAGAATATTATGTTTAGTGAAATAAGTCAGAGAAAGACAGAACTATATGATATCACATATATGGGATCTAAAAATAGTACAAATATATGCATGTACAAAACAAAAAGAGACTCACAGACATAGGGAACAAACCCGTGGTTACCAAAGGAGAGATGCAGAGGGGAAGGAACAAATTAGGGTTATGGTATTAACAGATACAAACTACTATACATAAAATAGATAAGCAACAAGGATTTTCTCTATAGCACAGGGAATTATACCTTACATTTTTTAATAACTGATAATAGAATATAGTCTGCAAAAATACTGAATCACTATGCTGTCCACCTGAAACTAATACAATATTGTAAATCAACTCTACTTCAATTAAAACTTGTTTTATAGTCACACAATTACACATAAATAGATTATACATATTTTTTAAAAATGTTTTACATTTAGAATGCAGCTTATTGCAAGCTAAATTACAAAATTCTACCATAAGAGCTAATGTTTGAGGGTTATTAATAACAGCATTCTTACCTGTAGGGCATGCTACTGCTGAGGTGACAATCTCATTACATCAGATAAGTCAATTCTAAGGCAAGAGTTTACTAAGAAATGACGGAGATTGAAGAATAATGTTGAAGATTTTCTAGGTGACCCTTGAATTTCTGAGGCAGTATTTTTTAATCCCAAGATGAGAAATGATTGGCTATACAAGAGCTATTAAACTTTTATAACACACATCATTTAATATATCATTCAGTTCAGTCCAATTAGTTTATCAATATTTGTTTAAAACCCATGCAAACCTTGAATTGCCATAGGTATTTGGAACATGCAAATTATGCATATATATTACAGTAAGAGTTAGGAACTCAGATTTGGAGGCAGTTTGTATTAAATTTTAGCTCTGTCATCATTAGCTGTGTGACCTTAGGTAACTGACTATGTTTTCTTATCTTTAAATTAGGGTTAATATTAATACTTACTTCATAGTGTTGCTATGAGCAGTAAATTTGCTAAAATGCATATAAAACATTAAAAACACTTCTATCACATACTAAAATTTTTAAAAGCATTAACTAACATTATAATTTATATATGATTCTTATTTCTCTCTTGGACTTATTTGCCATCTATTGAGAAGGGATATATACATTTAATATTATAAAAGTGTTGTTAAATTAAATTTATGTACATTAGTAAGCTGTTCTACACCTAAACTATATTAAAAATTCAAGGATGCAGTGACTCAAACAGCTATCTTTAAATTATTTTATAATTTTATAAATCCTCTTTAAGCACTTATGAACTGTTCTTTATTACTTAGTATTCTTTCTTTCAAGAAGAGTTTATAGTTTAAAACTGTACTGTTAAGTATCTTTTATCACAATTAAATAACCTTGTTTCTGCTTTCTTCATGCTGATCTTCATTGCTTTAAGGTCACATCTTATCACTTTAGCATGCCTCAGTAAAAGTGTTTGGTTCATAAGTCAGTTTCCCAAGGAAGCAAAAGAGATCATTTATTTGTCTATGAATTATTGCTCTATATAGAGCAGGAATCCTAGTGATATACTCTATGCCCTTAACACCAATTTGCAATAACTGAAAATGCTTTTAATTGCAATTTAAATTGCCTTTTATAAATTAAGTAAAATCAGCAAAATGATAGCATTCTAACCCATCTCTACATGTTAATCTGAAATTTCTATTGAAAATAATTAGCAATGTAATTTAATATGAGGATATTGAAAATATATCAAACATAGAATTATTGGATACCAATATACTCCTCCACTGGCCACAGAAGTGCTAGAGTTTGCAGTAGTAAGATAACTAAGATATGCATAAAATTTACATACCACAGTCATATTCTTATTTGACCCTGAAAACAAAACTATAGTTTAGAAATTAGTATTATAATTCAATTTTACATAAAAAGTTCATGGTTAAAATGACTTTGATTTGTCAGTGGCTGTAAGCCTGCTAATTGCAAAGACTTAACTCAATTTCTTGACACCATTTTGAATCTCTTCTCTACATTAGTAGTTCTCAAACTTGGTGCCAATTATAATGATTTCATGAGCAAAAAACCTAAAGAACAAAAAAACCTCTTATTTGCCTCACTGCTAGATTAGTTGGAGTGCAATCTGAGAGTATTTGTAGTAAAAACAAACCATAATTCAACACTTTTCTAATTCTAATGTGTCACTCAGATTTGAAAAAACAATGTACTTACAGTTAGATTTTCCAATAAATCTTGCTGAATGAAAGTCATTGGGGGCTGGTATAGAGGAGGAGTATTCTAATGTGTAGAACAAACCTCTTACCCACACTGACATATTTAAGCATAGAGCATAGCTAAGGACTCTGTCACAAGTGGGAGAGGAGAACAAAAGAAGTGTACTTGCCCTGAGGGGAGCAAAAATATGTGTGTCTCTTAGAAAAAGATATCTTACTAAGGTGGTGGTTGTACTTGGCAAACAGTTGTTCTTCCAAATACTGATACATTGTCATTGAATGATTAATTTTTTTCATCATTACTTGGGGGTTCTGACTTTTCCATCATCTGCTCTTTATATTCTACCTTGTATTTCCATTACTCTCTTCATTTTTCTTTACAATTTTTCAAATGAATTCCCTGCTTTCAATTTTATAGCATCAGCTTGTCCATGTTTAAAATACTCTGTAAAGAGTCTTGAAATCTTAAGGGAAAACATGCAATAGCAGTCTAATCAATCAACCACAGAATGCAGAACTGTGTTGGGACACCGTACTTGGAGTGTTAGTAAGAGCCCTGAGCACTCATTTGCCCAGACTGCGGTTTTTCAAGAAAAATGTAAGACAGGTAATCCATATTACGAAGGCCACTACAAGTTCCTTGCTACACCTTTCTAGTCAGTAAAGAATTCCCTTTGTTTTTCTTCCCAGAAAGCATTTGTTTATATTCCTCTGCATGTTCTTACAAACACTTTGGTGTAGAATAGCATAAGTGATTTTGCTTTGAGCCATATTAGAACTGCAAATCTTAATGTTTATCTGCTCCTATTCTTTACTTGGGTGGTTTTGTTCTCTCATGAATGTGCTTGCATCAATTAACTTTAAGCAACTAAGAAAATCTTTGCTGATTATTCTGGGAAAATTAGAATAGTTCCACTAGGTCTGTAGTCTATTCAAAGTAATTTGGCATGTGTAGGTCAACAATATTTGATGTGGAAGCTTTTGAGTTTACTGAGGTGCTAAAATTATAACAAACAAAGTTGTCTGGTTTAGGATGGTTAGTAAATACTATCACTAACAATACTGAAAATGACAACTGTATTTCTGTGGCATTGTTTAGAAATAATTGCTTATTGAGGAGAAAAAAATATTTGTATCGTAACTTTTTTTCATACAATCATCTCTTAAAAGAGTAATATACTTAGTTCAACAGAGAATGATCAAGTTCCTCTGGATTTTCAATGGCAATTTTATTTCACTATGAAGTTTCTTTAAAAATCTCTTTCTCCTATTATTGAATGTTTGAGGGATTTTGGTTGCTTGATATTTGTTTCCTTTTGTTTTGCTTTTTCATTGTTAGTGTTACCTTTTCTATAATGTTCACTTTCCCTAAATTAATTTTCATTACATTTATATCTTGGGACATTATTTTGATTAATTTTCTAAATTTTACTTCAGACTTCCCCTGTTGAAAGTTTCACATGTATAGAGACAATGGATATTGGATTACTAGTAAAACCCTTGGAGAAGAAAGGTAGAGAAAATCACTTAAAAATACAAGAATGGTACACTCTCTATGCTTAAATGAAAATTCAATCCTGAACCCTACAATATATTATATCAGAGAGCAAAAGGGCATCCTTACAAAATAAGCTATATCATCATTCACCTGGTAAATGCTACATTGTTTCTGAGGGATGTACATCTAGCCATCAGGCTAACTAATTTGGGAATTGTTTTCTGAAGTACTAATCTTTGTCGTTACAGATTATGATATGGCAACCAGAAAATGGTTGGGAAAGAACAGTATCTGACTTCTATTTCTGAAAATGTTTGCAATGTTTCCTTATAAGTGTATTGAATTTAGATGCACATGCTTTTGATCATGATTAACAGTATATAATAGCTTTCAAAAGTAAATATAAATAAATATATCTTACAGTACATTTCCAACATTAAATGTTAAAATTTAAGTCTATATTCCTGTTCACATTAATTGAAGACAGATAGCCAGAGCCCCCATTTTCTTTCTGGAAATTTTACCTCTAGTAATTCAAATCTCATTTAGCAAATAAATTACAGTACCTCTCATATCTATCATTAAGAATCCAATTCTGATTTCAGTGAAATATCTGCCTAGAGAAGGAGTACAGAATAGACCCCACTAATGAAATATATTATTCAAGATAACTTTTCTGTAGCCTGAGGTTTAGAAAATAAAACTCAATTTTGTGACTTTTTTGCATCAGGTATTTTATTTCTAATAAAGTTTTCTCCTCATTATGTAAATGTAAAAATATGTAATAACTGTCAGACAGAATATGATATTATGTATTCAAGATGATTGAGGAGAGTGCTCACCCCACACTGCCACTGGCCAACATTTTGGGGGATGGGAATGGTATCAAAAAAGAAAAATTTCTATATTACACTGAGTTAGGAATATATAGCATATGGAGCTCTTCCTTGGATATGAGCCAATAGATTTTCAAACTGCCAATTTTCAAAAAAGATGTGCACTAATGATCACAACTTTTTAATATATAGATAATATCCCTGATTCATAGGAACATATGTAGATGTTAGAGTTTCCGTATGCTACCATTTATGAAGTTCAAATATATTAAAATATAGATAAGCCAAATTATCTGAATCTGAAATTTAAAATATATACTTATATTTTAAAACATGATTTCAGTCAAGTTCCAGCTTTATAAAGTGATACAGTATTTCAAAATCAGTGTATGTTATTTCAGTGAATCCCATACTTTAATTAACTTCCAACATTTCAAAGGTTATTTTGTTATAATAGCATATTTGGTGTCTAGAACTGAATTTTTTCAGGTTGATCTAATTACATGCAGATATTTCTCAGTTGTATATGCCATATTTTTTAAAGTCTTAAAATTTTAAGAAATGTTGTATAGGTGCTGCATTGTTATGTCTTCCATAACAAAGTACCCAAATCTGCATCAGATAAAACAACTTCAATTTATTTTTTCACAGTTCTAGAGGCTAGAAGTCTGACCCAAGGTATTGGCAGGGCCATGCTGTCACTATCAGCTCTAGGGGAAAATTATTCCTTACCTTTTACAGCTTCTAGTATTTACTGGCAAGCCTTAGAATTCCTTGACTTGTAGATGCATCACACCAGTCACTTTTCCATGTTCTCCCTGTGTATCTCCACATAGTCTTCCTTCTGTGCACACCCATCTGTCTGTGAAATTTCTTCTTTTAGTAGGAGTTCAGGTCATATTGGATTAGAACCCATCCTAATGACCTCATTTTAGCTTGATAAAGACCCCATTTTCAAATAAGATTACATTCTGAAGTACTGAGGTTAAGACTTCAACACATCATTTTGGAGGGACACAATTCATAGCAGCTGTCTAAGCTAATAATAAAACAAAAAATAGTATATTAATTCTCCTTGACAAGTTTTACAATACTTTGAGAATTTTAAAAAATCTAAATTTCTTTTATCTTTTATTTTTGGATAATTGTCACCCAAAAGTATTTCTCAAAATTCAATGCTTTTATTGACTGAATCTTCATCAGTGATCTTTTTGGTGTTATTTATATTAAAGAGCTGGTTTAACCTGGCACTAGTTTTTATTTTCAAAAATTATAACAGATTCATTTTACCCAGAGTTGACTAGGCCTGTGGAGAAAAGCTTTGAAATTATCCTGGTCCTTAACAATGAAATAGTCACATGTTTCTATCTACTGGGGACTGTGCCACACAGCATGGAATTGGAGGAAACAAGGAGGCCATTTCAGAAAGAAGAAAGCTGTCTAAAGCATATTGATCCCTTTCACTTTATTGACTTATTTCAAATTCAGTCTTTTTCTTTTTTTGAGTATTAACATGTATCATTAATACATTACTTAACATTTGTGTTTCTTTTGCTCCTTAAATATATTTCTTAGTTTTTATTAACCCTGAAAAATAAAGCATTATACTGAATAAGATGTACCCAAAATAGATAGCAGAAAGAGGAAAAAGCAAAGATCCACAACATAATTAAATTGAGTAAAAAGTTAAAATTTGTGATTAAGTTGAATTATATTTTCAATATATGTATATATTCATATTTTTGCTAAAAAAGGAACATAAACTCCTCAAAGAGGACATTTATTAGGACTCCATATTGTGCTAGAGGGTTTAGATATGAATATACAATCAGATTTTGCATCCTAAATTGAGTTCTTACTGCAATAATCAGACATTCCTAAAGACAAATAATTATACTGTATTTGTGAGAAATTCTATATTTAATATATTAAAAACATACTCTGACTTTAAGTACTGAGGTAAGAGTTATCACAGATTCAGTTATAAATATCCAGTGAAAAATGTCTGAACCTCCAAAAATGTGTCATCTGCAGATATTAGTTTCAACAATACAATACGTTAAGGTTGATTGGTAGACTGATAGTTCATTTCAATTATATAAACCAAAACTGGCCTATGGAATATAAAACTGATTTTCCTGTGGTGACATTGATTTTGAAATGTATGTACTACACAGTCATAATTGTATAGTGTTTACATTGATAATTCAATTCTTTAATGCCTTCTATCACAATTATATGAATTTACACTTTAAAGTTGCTATGACATCAATACTTAATTTCCTTTTAACATATTTACATTATTGTTCTCTATCATGCCAGAAATCTAGAAATTGACATCTTCACAATAACTATAATGAAGTCCAAAGATTTATCTTCTGAAATATGACATTGTAAATTTGCTCTGGTTCTTAGGATGAGGGGGGAAACTACATAAGGTTGTTCAACATAATATATTAATGTTCTAATATATGGAAAAATCACATTGTGATGCAATCTGTCAGTCTTTTTGGCTTCCACACTGCAACAAGATTGATTTTTAGTGCTTTATATAGCCTCATCTTTCCTTCCTTATTGCCATATGTTTCTACCTCCTTACTTTTAATCAGTCTCACCACACTGTCTGAAAAATCAAAATTCAAATTGTTTCATAACTATTCAAGCATAGAGCTTTTTATGTTCCTTAACTATGAAATTCTCTCTGAGTTTTTCCAGTAAGGACAGGTGACTTTCTATTGAAAATATATGCTCCGGCCTATGTTTTTGATTTTTTTAATATAAATTAAATTAATGTATTTTGTTAGTTGGCACATATTGATTTGTTGTCAAATTATATACCCATGATGTGCAGCACTTCATTTAAACTCTTTCTTATAAACTGATATACAAGCATCACTCTACTTTGAAGTTTATTTTATGAGACTGCTAAATAAATCACTACAGAAAGAGAATAGTTTTAAAGGAAAAAAAAAAAACTAGTTTAAAAAAGCTCAGAGGGTCATATGGAAGAGATGAGGGACATAAAAAGTCAAAGTAATCCAAACGTATTCTTTTTATGTTATGAAGTAAGTATATGGAAATATTGCTAACACAATATAAGCAACAAAATAGCTTGGTCAAACAAAATTTTGGAAACATCTTTTGACTCTATCTATAGTACTCTTTGGAACAGATGAAACAACTTAACATCACTTTGATTTGCATTTGTGTATGTGCGCATATTAGTGTGTGTATGTGTGTGTGTGTACACCAGAAGAATACACTATGGAGCATATGGACATAGTGTAGCCTATATTAATACCAGAGCCTGCAAGTTCCTAGAGCATTTACTGTGAGTGTGTATTTTTTTTAAAGAACATTATATATTGATTAAGAGGAAAAACTATTACCTAATATGAGGACAAAATTAAATTGTGCAGTTATATATCTGATGTAAGACTGACCAAAAAATGAGCAGGATAATCATGAATGGTCTCTGTGACTGCTTTTCTCTTTTAGGAGTATGTCATCAGCACTTTTCCATAAAGGGAGAATTTAAGAATGTAAAAAAGAGAAAAAATACTGCTACCGTAGGAAAAAGCCCCTTTCCTGTGTGTACCCCACTACATCACCCAGGAAAAAGAAAAAAAAAAAACATATTATAGAGTACAAATTTATTTACAATGTTTAAATACTAAAACATTTAAAATTCTCCAAATAAATACTAAAGTTTTGTATACAAACCTTCAAGACGGCTAAGTATCAATATTTATCCAATTTTTCTACAATTCTGTTAAATGACATAAAATATCAGAAAATTTTAACTGCAGTAGAAATAATAAATTCCTTCCATTAAAAGTCCATCAATTTTGAAAGAGTTCTGAAAGTAGTTATTTAAAGTAGTTGAATTGATAGAGAAAAGAAAGTAGAAAGAACCAGCATAGAAGATATTTTTACCACATGTAAAAGCCTATCTCCTTTATGACACTGTACATCCAGGCAAGGTCAATACATAAAGATAATGTCATTTGATTCTGGGCTCAACGTCAGAGTAGGTGATATTCCTGTAGAACTGCTAGGTCAGTAGTCCATAGCTTTCCCAAATATATGAATGATCTTGCTGATACAGTTCCCTTTGTCTACAGTTACAATAAATAGTGTCTTAAGTAAGGTTGAAATATCAAATTAGTTGAATTTATAGTGCAGATATTTTAACTGGAGACAGGTCAAAATCAATCATTAATGTTAAGGCGTTGTGTCTAAACACCCATGGTTGATATTTGTTGGCTTGAAGCTAAAATATAGTTATTATACTATTTAAATTGAACAGTCACCAAAGTTGTTCTTCTACTATAAGTATGCCATGTTTTCAAATAGTACTCTCCCTATAAGAGGTGGCTGTATCAGAAATAACAAAGATTAAAATTTCAAATAATTTTCATTGTTTTAAAATTAGGGCTACATGTCAAAAACTGATTAGTAAGATAAACATTAAATATCTTCATTGTATTTTAATGAGATAAGATAAGTTTGATTATAGAAATAAGTTATGGTTAAAGGATAAATTTTATTTCATTGTTGACATCAATAATTGAATCAAACATTTTTCTTGGACTATTTAACTAGAGTTATGAAGATTATTCAAAACATTTATTTACATTATTCTCAGTTTGGAAGCATTTAGTACAGTTTCACTATTGCCAAGTATGGATCCATTTCATGAGTATATGTTCTTGACTAGAGATGAAAAAGGCAGTTAAACTGAAAGATGAATCCAAAAGTCTTTTTAGAGGAACTATATCTAAATCTTTTTTCCAGCTTTATTGAGGTATGATTGACAATTCAAAAGTGTATATATTTAGGCTGTATGAAGTGATTTAAGGTGTACAATGTGCTGAGTTAATATACATACATACTGTGAAATAACTACCAATCTCAAGTTGATTATCTATCTTATAACTGAAAGTTTGTACCCTTTGACAAACGTCTGCCCAATTTCCCCACTTCTCAGATTTTCACAGCACCATTTTATTCTCTGGTTCTATGTCAGTTTTTGAATGAAGACAGTAAGGAAAAGATACAAAGAATACATGAGCATGAGTTTTCTTCCCGACTTTCCAACCTTTTTAAAAGATCCACCACAAGAAGTACATATGGCTGACTCAGAGAACTGGTATGGTAAGAAAATCACACTTAATATTTTAAAATGTAGATTTGTGATTTTGCTCTGACATTCACTGCTGAGTGGCCTTGTCAAACGCAATAGTTCAGTATGTGGACTATAACAAAAAAGGATGGAAGTGACAAGATATAAGCTATTTGACCTCAATTCATTATATGTAAAATTAAGTTTTATTCATGTTGTCCTTTCAGTTCTTTACCTTGGTGTGTATTGAGTAAAATTGTTAGAAACTACCTGGCTTTCTACTCATACATTTTGCTCTGTTATTGAATTGAATGTGTTTGATGGTAAGGAGGAGTAATTTTTATTCTAAATTTTTTAAATGTGTCTTCTTTCTTAGCAGCTTTATTAAGGAATGCATGATATACAATAAGCTGCATATACATAAAATGTATAGTGTTATACATTTGGATCAATGAAATTATCAGTACAATCAAAATATATCTCTCCCATCCAACTTTCCCCATTCCCCCAAGCAGGTAAATACTGTTGCTTAGATTAGTTTGCATTTTCTAGAATTTATATAAATAATAATATAGTACATGCTTTAAAAAAATTTGGGGGCCTTCTTTTATTCAGCATAATTATTTTGAGATTTATACTTCTTGTTGGTTGTATCAATAGTTTTTTTTATTATTATTGTTGAGCTGCATTTTATGGTATGAATACCTACAATTATTTATCCATTCTTCAATTGATGGATATTTATGTTGTTTTCCATTTGTAGCAATTAGCAAAAAAAAAAAAAAAATTGCCATGTTCATTGGTGTACAAGTCTTTGTGTAGGTATATACTTTTATTTCTCTTGGGCAAATACATAGGATAGATCTAGGATGGATGATTCACGTGTAAGTGCTTTTAATTTTTAAGAGAGAGTCAAACTGTTTTCCAAAGTGGTTGTACTGTTTGTATGCCCAACAATAGTTCAAGTTTCTGTTTTTCTAAATCCTCACCAAAAGTTGGCATGATCAAGCTTTTAAATTTTAACCATTTCAACATAAGAATAGTAGTATCTCATTGTGGCTTCAATTTGCATTTTCTTAGAAAATAATAATGTTGAACATCTTGTTATGTGTTTATTTGCTACCCCTATATTTTCTTTGATAAACATGTTATCTGCTTAAATATATTGTATACCTTTTAAAACTCAGTTGGTTTCATATTTTTGAATTTTGAGATTTTAAATATTCTACAAATAGATACCTTATAGAATATTTGTTTTGCAAATACTTTTTCCCATTCTATGGATTGTATTTTAATTCTATTATTTCCTTCCAAAGAGAATTCATTTTAATTTTGGTGAAGTCTAATTTATAAATTTGTCATTTTTTTTTAAGATGTTGGGGGTAGGACTTTATTAATTAATTTATTTAGTTTTTCTGTGTTGGGTCTTCGGTTTTTGTTTTTGTTTTTGTTTTACGGTATGTGGGCCTCTCACTGTTGTGGCTTCTCCCATTGCAGAGCACAGGCTCCGGACGCACATTCTCAGCAGCCATGGCTCATAGGCCTAGCTGCTCCGCAGCATGTGGGATCTTCCTGGACTGGGTCATGAACCCTTGTCCCTTGCATCGGTAGGCGGACTCTCTACCACTGCACCACCAGGGAAACCTGGGTCTTCATTTTTGTGCGAGTGTTTTCTCTAGTTGTGGCAAGCAGGGGCCACTCTTCATCGCAGTGTGCAGGCCTCTCACGACCGTGGCCTCTCTTGTTGTGGAGCACAGGCTCCAGATGCGCAGGCTCAGTAGTTGTGGCTCACAGGCCTAGTTGCTCCACGGCATGTGGGATCCTCCCAGACCAGGGTTCAAACCCGTGTCCCCTGCATTAGTAGGCAGATTCTCAACCACTGCACCACCAGGGAAGCCCAATTTGTCAATTTTTTGATGGACTCAGATTTTGGTGTCCTATTTAAGAAATCTTTATATAGCTCAAAGTCATAAAGGTTTTCTGTGTTTTCTGATAGAGGTTTTATGGTTTCAGGTTTCTCATTTTAGTCTATGATTCATTTTGAATTAATTTAGTTTAACTTCTATGACATGAATTCAAGTTTATTTTTTGCATATTGATATGTTATGATTTCAGCATCATTTATTGAAAGGACTTTTCTTTTCCACTCAGTTATCTTATAGACTTTCTGAAAAAAATCAGTTGTCCATTTACATGTGGACCTATTTCTGCACTGTTCCAACATTAGATATGTAAACATTTAGGATCACTGTCTTTTTGACAAATTGATTCTTTTATATGTAAAGTGAATTTCTTGATCCCTATTAATATTATCTGCCCTGAAATCTACTTTGATATTAATATAGTCTCTCTAGCTTTCTTTTGATTAAGGTTAGCTTGGTATTTTTCTATCCTTTGATCTATAATTGGTTTGTGTCTTTATATTTAAAATGAGTTTCTTGTAAGCAACATAAAGAATCTAGCATTTTTATCT
The DNA here is from genome assembly GCF_026419965.1 of Kogia breviceps. Lineage (NCBI taxonomy): Eukaryota > Metazoa > Chordata > Mammalia > Artiodactyla > Physeteridae > Kogia > Kogia breviceps. Next base: position 35,818,894 of record NC_081325.1, read on the forward strand.
AATCTTGTGGTATTTGGATCATTTACATCTAATGTGATAATTATATGGTTAGTTTTACATCTATTAACACAGTATTTGATTTCCCTTTTTCCCATCTATCCTTAATTCTCTATTTCCTCTTTCCTACCTTTTTTGGATTACATGATTATTTTTATAGTTCATTTCTAACACCTTTGTTGATTTAATTAGACATAGCTCTGTTTTCTTATTTTAGTGGTTGCTCTAAAGTTCCCAACTTTACTTATTATATTCCACCTTTAAGTAATGCCACACTTCACATTAGGAACCTTACAATAATATGTATCAAATTCTCTCCTCTCCACCTTTACACTACTGTTATCATACATTTTATTTACATATGTTATAAACCCCACAACAGTGTTAGTTTTGTTTAAATGGTGTATTTTTCAAAGATTTTAAATAATAGGAAAAGTTTTAGATACTGACCCATGTAGTTACTATTACCTGTTTTATTATTTCTTTTCTTTAGGTCCATATTTCCATCTTATTCATTTTCTTTGTGCCTGATAGTCTTATTTTAACGTGACTTGTTGAGCAGGTCTATTGGTGATGAATCTTTCAGGTGTAAAAAATCTTTATTTCCATTTTAATTTTGAAAGATGTTTTCACAGTTGTAGGTTGTTAGGGTTTCCTACTTCGATACTTAAAGACTCTGTACCTTTTATTTAGAAAGACAGATTGACTGTCCTCCTTACTCTTCTTCATTTGTCATAGATGTTCTCTCCTCCTGTCTATGCTGTTTGGAAGGTTTTCTCTTTATGATATTACTTGGCATGGTTTTCTTCATATTTCTTGTGCTTAGAGCTCATGGAGCTTGTTGGACTTGTGTGTTTATACATTTTTAAAGATTAGGGAAAAATTGGTTATAATTTTCTAAAATATATCTGACCCCTCCTCCAGGTCTCCATTTACCTATATATTAGCTGCTTGAAATTGTTCCATAGTTGACTGATGTGCTGTCCATTAAAATGTTTTCCCTTCCTTAATTGTTTATAGTTTCTATATGTCTTCAAGTACACTAATATTTTCTTCTGCAATGTATTTTATGTTATTAATCCCATTTAGTGTATTTTTCAACTCACACATTGTAATTTTCACCTCTAGAGGTACAATTTGGAGATTCCTTGCATTTTTCCATGTCTCCATGTGTGGATAATGGTCATTTTAAATTCCCTGCCTGTTAATTTTAATATCTGTGCCAATTCTGTGTCAGTTTCAATTGATTGATTTTTTTTCCCCCATATACAATAGGTTGTACTTTCCTGCCTATTTTACTATCTGGTAATATTTTATTTAATGTAAACCATTTTAAAATTTATTTTTGGGGGAACTGGATATTTTGTATTGCTGTATAATTTATTCAGCATTTTTCTGATACAGAGTTAAGTTAATTATAGAAAGAATTACATTACTTCTGGCCTTGCTTTCAATATTTATTAATTAAAACCAGAGCAGGTTTTAGTCTAGAGCTAATAGTGTTCTCTTCAATGCATTACAAATTACAAGGTTTTCCTGATTCCATACCCTCTACAAGCATGCTGTTTCCTCTAGTGCTTTCAGGCAGTTCTGTTCTTGGATAGAGTTAGTTTCCTCACACACATGTGTTTATCAATCCTTGATTGAATACTTGAGGAGAAACCTCTGTAGGTCTCTGGGTTCTCTCTTTGTGTATCTCTTTCCTCTCCCATAGTCTGTCCTATGACTTTTGCTGCTTTGGTCTCCCCAGACCCTCAGTCTGTCTTCTCAGTGCACAGTCTGCTGGGCTCCATCTGGGTTTCCCGTATCAGACTAAAAACTTTTTCAAGGAAGAAAGCTTGGGCAATCATCTGGGTTACCTCATTTGTTTACTTGTCCCAGGGATCACTGACTTCTATTGCTTGATTCCAGTACCCTGAAAAATAATGTTTAAATTAGTTGTTCCTTTTCTTCTTCCTTCTTGATTATTTCAGTTGAGAATAAAATCTGGCCATGTTTTTTTCATATAGGTTGGATGTAGGAATTCTTTGTTCTATTTATTAATCACATTTAAAAAAAAACAACATAGTCCAACATGAGCTCAAAATTATAACCTCACCTACTCTATTGACAGAATGAATTAGAATAAAATAATACCATTTAATTTTCAGACCACCTTGAAATTCTTAATAAATTGAAATGTAATTACATATCTGCTTGTTCATATATTTTTCTTCAGCATTGAAATTTTTTCATTTTAATTCTTAGTATTTTACATATATGTAAATATGTATATATATATATTTATTTATTTTCACTGAAAGTGTTCAACTACTGAAATTTCAGTTTCTCTCCAGTTACTCTGATGATTTGTTATGCCATTTTATCAGCTTTCTGAAAGTTCAACATAAATGGGGACATAAATAACACTTATTCAAATGTCAAAATTAAGGCAATGAATGGAAAAAGAATTTGATGCTAAAAAAGGACAAAGACATTATTCTGCAAGTTTTTTTCAACTTCTTTTTTATTTGTCATGTTAAGTTATACAGGAATATCTAGGTGGCTTGAAAAATTTTTAGAACAGTTTTACCTTATCTCAAATAATGTTATTATACAGACTGTGTATCTCTCTAAAAGTAAAAGACATTTTAAGGATGAGGCAATATCAGAAATTACAAAAAAAAAGGTTGCTTTATATACTGTTTAAAATTCTACATAATAAATATACTCATTTATGTTCTTTAAGAATTTCAAAATAATATTAAAAAATCAACATTCAAAATGAATTCAATTATTTATGTGGCATATTGTATACTTAACCATGAAATCATGGCATTTAAGAGCTGTTAGAAATTAGTTAGATATCACAAAGATGATCTAGCTCAACCTTTTTTAACTGTAGATGAGGAATCGATGACCCAAAGATTGTCTCACTCAAGACCACAGAGGTAGTTAGGGACAGATTTATTCTTTCAACCAAGCATTCACTGAGAAAACAACATGATCAACAGTGATTAAAAACGATAGTCTCTGGGCTTCCCTGGTGGCGCAGTGGTTGAGAATCCGCCTGCCGATGCAGGAGACACGGGTTCGTGCCCTTGTCCGCTAAGATCCCACATGCTGCGGAGCAACTAAGCCCGTGAGCCATGGCCACTAGGCCTGCGCGTCCGGAGCCTGTGCTCTGCAACGGGAGAGGCCACAACAGTGAAAGGCCCGCATACCGCCAAAAACAAACAAACAAACAAACAAACAAAAAACGATAGTCTCTGCCACAATGAAGACCCTTAAGCCAGTATTGTAGTAAATATGACAAAATGTATATATGGACAAATTACAGGGTGATATGGGAGTTTATAGAGTGGGTGAGGAAATTTAGTGTTCAGCCTTTCCAAGAAGGAAGATATAGAAGCCAAATGTTGAATGATGACCAAGTTTAACAAGGACAGACAAGGATAAAAGTGATCCAGGAAAGAGAATTATGTAGATAAAAACCAAAAGTTTAGAAAGGGAATATGCATTTGAGAAATTGCATGTGATTTAATAATATTGATGCCAAGAACTGAATCAGGTAAGAGATGGTATGAGATAAGGTTGGATAGGTAACTAAGCCATGAAGGGACTTCAGATTTCTTTTTTTCCTAGAATAATACAGAGCATCATTGAAGCAATTTATCCAAAGGAGTAATACTAGAATGGGCAATATAATATTTCAAAGTCAATTCTGAATTCATACCACAAGGAATACATTTTACACAGGTTTACATACATTAAATACATTTTCTTGGTGCAAAGTCTTCAAAATGACCTTCTAACAGAGTTTTCTTCTATTATGTAAATACTTGCCACTCTTACTAATCAGGGGAAGTATTAAGATAGGAGATAGGGGACATGGATAGCAGGCACCAATAGCAGCCCACATATTCCAAGATATGGAACATGAGAGTACACATACATATACAATATTTTTCAAGTCATTGTCCCAACTAAAAAAATCCATAAATCACTTTAATGAAATGTGCCTGTTTATTCACTAAAAAAATACAACTTATTATGGCCACGTTTTTCAGAACACATTTGATCATATTTTGAGATAGGAAAATGAGTAGTAGTCTAGTTTTTCATACGTAGAAAAGGAGAGTGAATGATTTTCTTTTTTCAGTAACTGCTCCTTAGACAGTAGAAATACAGCATTTGGTGTGGAATATTGAACAAATGAATACAGAAAAATATATATTAATTAACCATAATTGAACATTTTTTAGCACTTCTGTGGTATTTACTTATCTACTGAGAGCCCTTGTTTGGAATTTTAAAGAGTTTTTTAATGCCTCATCTTTTAACATTAAACTATTCTTCATATGAAACTATACTTTCATTTTGGAATTGTTTCTTTAGAAGGGTGGAGGAACTAGAGAGAGAAAGGAAGTGAGTTAGAAAAGATAAAAGTTGGTAACTTTCCTTAGAATGAAATATAATCATTTCCCTGCCTTGGCCCTCAATAACTCAATGAAAGAGTCATCACTTATTCTGCTAATAATATTACCTTAAATATAGTAACCAATGTTATTGTTATTGATTGAATAAGATTATGAGGGGGAAAAGGAGACCAGTATCTTTTTTAGTAGAAATATTAAAAGTAAAAAGTCTGCGGAAATAATGGGAGAAGGAAAGGCAGGTGTGTGTGTGTGTATTGAGAAAGGCAAGGCTGGATTATTTTGACTAGCAAGCCTGTGAATCTTGGCCCAAGTAAGATATTTCAGAAGCCCAAGAAAGAAGTGGTGATTAAAATTAGGAGAGACTATCTGAGTGGGAGTATGGAAGGCCTACTGCAGGTTGTAGTGACAGAGAATAGTGGGCTAATGCATAATCAGTTTCATGGGTGGGAACTTTCTGATATATGTTTTAGTGTCTTTGCAGCTCACTGAGGTTATTGCACAAATAGTTCCTCTAATGCTACTTGGAAGGAACTTGTACTAGAAATAGGACTATTATATAAAATACAGGATGTTCAGTTAAATCTGCATTTTAAATAAAATGCAAACAATTTAATACAGACATGTCCCAAATATTGTATGAGTCATATTTACACTTCAGAAAATACACTGTATCTGAGACTGAAATTTAAATGAACACACTTTTACATGCAGCTGTACAGTTTTCACTACACCACTTATTGAAGAGTCTGTCTTTTATCCATTGTATATTCTTGCCTCCTTTGTTGTAGATTAATTGACCATAAGTGCATGGGTTTATTTCTGGGCTTTTTATCCTGTTCCATTGATATATATGTCTGTTTTTGTGCCAGTACCATACTCTTTAGATGCCTGTAACCTTGTAGTATAGTCTGAAGTTAGGAAATGTGATTCTTCCAGCTCTGTTCTTATTTCTCAAGATGGTTTTGGCTACTCAGGGTCTTTTGTATTTTCACACAAATTTAATTTTTTTTTTGGTTCTACCTCTGTGAAAAATGCCATTGGTAATTTGATAGGGATTGCATTGAATCTGTAGATTGCCTTGTGTAGTATAGTCATTTTAACAATATTTATTCTGCTAATCCAAGAATACGTTATATCTTTTCATTTGTTTGTATGGTCTTCAATTTCCTTCATCAGTATCATATAGTATTAAGAGTATGGGTCTTTAGCCTTCTTAGGTAGGTTTATTCCTAGGTATTTTATTCTATTTGATGTGATGGCAAATGAGATTATTTCCTTAATTTCTCTTTCTGGTATTTTGTTGTTAGTGTATAAAAATGCAAGAGATTTCTGTGTATGAATTTTGTATCCTGCAACCTTACCAAGTAAATTGATGAGCTCTAGTAGTTTTCTGGTAAGGTCTTTAGGATTTTCTATGTATAGATTCATGTCATCTGAAAACAGTGACAGTTTTACTACTTCCTTTCCAAACTGGATTCCTTTTATTTATTTGTCTCTCTGATTGCTATGGCTAGGACTTCCAAAACTATGCCAAATAAAAGTGGTAAGAGTGGGCGTCCTTGTCATGTTCCTCTATACCATATACAAAAATAAATTCAAAGTGGATTAAAAACCTAAATGCAAGACTGGATACTATAAAACTCGTAGAAGAAAACATAGACAGAACATTCTTCGACACAAATCACAGCAATATGTTTTTGGATCCATCTCCTAGAGTAATGGAAACAAAAGCACAAATAAACTAATGAGACCTAATTAAACTGAAAATCTTTTGCACAGCAAAGGAAACCATAAACAAAACAAAAAGACAACCTACAGCCTGGGAGAAATATCTGCAAGTCATGCAAAATACACAAACATCTTATACAGCTGCATATCAAAAATAAATAAATAAATAAATAAAACCCAAACAACCCAATCCAAAAAATGGTCACTAAACCTAAATAGACAATTCTCCAAAGGAGACATACAGATAGCCAACAGGCATATGAAAAGATATTCAAAATTGCTGATTATTAGAGAAATGCAAATCAACACTACAATAAAGTACCACCTCACACCAGTCAGAATGGCCATCTTCAAAAAGTCTACACACAATAAATGCTAGAGAGGGTGAAGAAAAGGGAACCCTTGTACACTGTTGTTGGTGGTGTAAACTCGTACAACCACTATGGAGAACAGTATGGAGTTTCCTTTCAAAAACTAAAAATAAAGTTACCATATATACCAGCAATCTCACTCCTGGACATATAACTGGAAAAGATGAAAAAGATACATGTTCCCAGTTGTGCATAGTGGCACTATTTACAATAGCCAAGACATGGAAGCAACCTAAGTGTCCATCAACAGATGAATGGATAAAGAAGATATGGTATATATACACAATGAAATATTATTCAGCCATAAAAAGGAATGAAATAATGCCATTTACAGCAACATGGATGGACTTAGAGATTATCATATTAAGTGAAATAAGTCAGACAGAGAAAGACAAATATCACATCATATCACTTATATGTGGAATCTAAAAAATGATACAAATGAACTTATTTGCAAAACAGAAATAGACTTACAGACATAGAAAACAAACTTATGTTTACCAAAGGAGACATGGGAGGGATAAATTAGGAATTTGAGATTAACAGATACACAGTACTATATATAAAATATATAAACAAAAAGGACCTACCGTGTAGCACAAGTAACTATATTCAGTATCTTCAAATAACCTATGATGGAAAAGAATCTGAAAAGGAATATATTTCTATATATGAGATATATATATATATATGTATTTATTATATATAACTGAATCACTTTGCTATATACCTGAAATGTAAATCAACTATACTTCCATAAAAATGTTTAAGAATAATAACAATTAAATAAATAAATGAACATACTATGTTTTTATTTGCAAAATCAGGCAATCTTAACTTGAAAGAAAGTGTTCCCATAGGACAAGGCATAATGAAAATAATTTATTTTGTGGGGTAGAGACAAAAAATAGTATATTCATCTGTTCTTGGAGTTGAACTGATCATTTAGTGCATCCTGAACTGTGACAAGGGGAGGATGTTGAACACTCCTGATATAACTGTGAAGTTTTCCCTAAAAAGTAATACACAGAAAAGGAAGAAAAAAAGCTATGATACCACTGTTCTCCTCACTTCCAGCTAATACCATCTCAAATTGGGATAAAAAACTTCACCTGACTCTCTGAAGGAGGAGCAAACAGTTCTTTAATTTTGTATTCTTTTTAAACTCAAGTCAATTTTCCACACTCAGGACTTTGCTTCAGTTGCTTCATTTTTATTCCCTCTCATCTTTCCTCTAGAAGCAAAATAAAATGGCCCTTTTCAGATATTTGTCTAAATGGAAATCTTGAGAGTAAAAATGCCCTACTCCTATTGAGAAATTCCTTATGTTATAAATGGCAAAATATTTCAAGAAACAGGCATAAAAATAATATTAAAATGTTTAAGACATTAAAGTTGTTTTATTATATAGAGTTTCTAATATAGCAGTTAATCTTACACTTGGTCTTAATGCCTTTGGTCAGTAGATGCAACTTTTTCTTCTAAGTTTATGATTACTCCAACTCTACCAACTCATAAGTACTAAATACTTATCCTACTTAACTGTTAATAAATTCTGTTTCACAATAAGCTCTTATCAAAAGAGTCAAATTAATCAATTTGAGTTGAATATTTGGAATAGTTTTCATTATTTAAAGCTAGCAACATGTCTATTTGTATATTTCTGTGGGGTTTCTTTGGTCCCAGATTTTTAACTTTTTATGACATATAAATAAATAAATAAATAAATAAATAAATAAATAAATAAATAAAATCAAAGTCAAAGTGTTAAAAATAGGGTGGCATGAACAGTAAGTGACTGTCAAACCCCTTGTGTTTCCAGAGCCAATACATGATTATTACATATGAAATAGATTAGAGCAAATTCAATGTTGAAACATTAAACAGATTATCTACTGAAAAATCTAGTTATTCACCACTGACATAGACCTCTTCCACTAATGACTACTTTGGTTATGAAGATTAATAACATGCTTCATCTTAGAAAAAATTAATGGGGATTTCTGTGTGCTTATAACCATCATAGATATCCTGGAATCATAGGAATTAGAGATGGAAAAGGACTGTTTGGTCATCTCCCCCATCTTTCTAAGAGGCTTATATCCTTGAGTAAATTCTCTATTGCTTTGTCTAATATACTTTTACATAATTCAAATAGAATACTTGAAAGATTTACCACAGTCTAAAAGAATTTGCTGTTGGGAATTATGATAATAAGCATACTTTTATTCTGCTAAATTTCCCACTAGTTTAATCCATGCATCATGGGAACAGCCTTGAGCAATTCTACACACACTCACATCCCCTTTTGGTATGCCACCATTCAAAATTCATAAATCTTGATCACTCCCAATTTAACACATTTAATCATGTGTATCAAAATGATTTGTATATCTTTCAGCAATTCTATGTCTGACAATCCTTCTAGCATCTTTGAAATTAATGAGAAAACTAACAGATGAGGATGAACTCTTAGTGAAACACAGAATTAATGATCTTCATTACAAGAGCTCTTTTGAACATGTGAAGATTTTTAGCCAAGCTAATTCTAGTGATTATTTGCTAAGATATATATATATATACATATATATAGCCAAGAACATCCTCAGAAACATCTTTATATTCATTAATGCATTTTTTACTTCTTTAGCTTCCCAGGATTTATGCTATTTATTCATTAACTTCTAGCCCTCTACCAAAAGTGCTTTTTGTTCAAAATAATCCCTCTGTCCAATAAAAATATTTTCTGTCTATAAAGAGCCCTTTTAGTGACAGCCTTGTAGATTGTAACCAATATGTTCAGAACAAGGTGGCATTGACTGGCATTGCCTATCTTCTAAGAAACATTTGAACATGGTCATTACAACTTTAATTCTCCTAGCCATGGCAATCAGAGAAGAAAAAAATAAATAAAGTAAATCCAAATTGGAAAAGAAGAAGTAAGTAAAACTGTCACTGTATGCAGATGACATGTTACTATACATAGAACATCCTAAAGAGTCTACCAGAAAACTAAACTATTAGAGCTCATAAGTGAATTCAATAAAGTTGCAGTATGCCAAATAAACACAAAGAAATCTGTTGCATTTCTATACACTAAAAAATGAAAGATCAGAAAGAGAAATTAGAGAAACAACTAGATTTACCACAGCATCAAAAAGAATAAAATACCTAGGAATAAACCTTCCTAAGGAAACAGAAGAAGTGTACTCTGAAAACTGAAAGATACTAATGAAAGAAACTGAAGATGACACAAACAGATGGACATATATACTATGTTCTTGGATTGGAAGAATAAATATTGTCCAAATGACCATACTCTCCAAGGCAATCTACAGATTCAATGCAGTACCTATCAAATTACGAATGGCATTTTAACAGAAATAAAACAAACAAAAAATCTTCCAAGTTGTATGTAGACACAAAAGTTCCTGAATAACCAAAGTAATCTTGAGAAAGATAAACGGAGCTGTAGAAATCAGGCTTCCTGACTAGACTATATTACAAAGCTACAGTCATCACTACAGTTTTGTACTGACATAAAAACAGAAATATAGATCAATGGAACGGGATAGAAAGCCCAGAAATTAGCCCACTTACTGATGGTTAATTAATTTACAACAAAGCAGTCAAGACTATACAATGGAGAAATGATAGTCTCTTCAATAAATGGTTCTGGGAAAACTGGACAGCTACAGGTAAAAAAAAAAAAAAGAAATTAGAACATTCTCTAACACCACACACAATAATAAATTGAAAATGGATTCAAGACCTAAATGTAAGATCAAATACTATGAAACCCTTAGAGGAAAATATAGGCAGAACACTCTGACATAAATCACAGCAATATCTTTTCTGATCCATCTCCTAGAGTAATTAAATTAAAAACAAAAATAAACAAATGAGATCTAATTAAACCCAAAAGCTTTTGCACAGCAAAGCAACCATAAACAAAATGAAAATACAACCCACAGAATGGGAGAAAATATTTGCAAATGGTGTGACCAACAAGGCATTAATCTCCAAAATTTACAAACAGTTCATGCAGGTCATTATCAAAAATAAACAAACAAACAAACAATAAATGCAAAAAATGGGCACAAGACCTAAATAGACCTTTCTCCAAAGAAGACATACAGATGACCAAGAGGCACATGAAAAGATGTTCAACATCTCTAATTATTAGAGAAATGAAAATCAAAACTACAATGAGATATCACCTCACTGCAGTCAGAATGGCCATCACCAGACTAATCTACAAACAATAAATCCTGGAGAGAGTGTTGAGAAAAGGGAACCCTCCTACACTTTTGGTAGGAATGTAAATTGGTATAGCCACTATGGAGAACAGTATGCAGATTCCTTCAACAACTAAAAATAAAGTTATGATATAACCCAGAAATCCCACTCCTGGACATAATTTGAACCATAATTTGAGAAGATAATACATCCACCTCAATGTTAACTGCAGCACTGTTTACAATAGCCAAGACATGGAAACAACCTAAATGTCTATCTACAAAGGAATGAATAAAGAAGTGGTACATATGAACAATGGAATATTACCCAGCCATTAAAAATAATGAAATAATGCCATTTGTAGCAACATAGATGGACCTAGAGATTATCATACTAATTGAAATAAGTCACACACCAAAAGACAAATATCATATATCATTTATATGAGGAATCTAAAAATAATGATACATACTAACCTATTTACAAAACAGAAAAAGACTCACAGACTTAGAGAATGAACTTATGATTACCAAGGGGGAAGGATCGGGGGAAGGGATGGATTGGGAGTTTGGGACTGACATGTACAAACAGCTATATTTAAGATAGATAAACAACAAGGACCTACTGTACAGCACAGGGTACTCTACTCAGTATTCTGTAATAACTTAAATGAGAAAATAATTTGAAAAAGAAGAGATATATGTATATGTATAACTGAATCACTGTGCTGTACACCTGAAAGTAACACAACATTGTTAATCAACTATACTCCAATACAAAATAAAAATTTAAAAAGAAAACAACAAAAAGTGATAATGCAAGAAGTTTAGGCAGAATAGAGAATTGGCATGGTGTGGGGACATTTTTAAAGGGTAATATCACTAGAATGAAAGCTTCTTGAGGGCAGAGATTTTATTCACTGACATACCCAAGTTCCTAAATCCATACATACAATTTCAATAAACAAATAATTTTTCCCTCCAATAACTCAAACCAGAATTGGTAGCACAGCTGAAGACAATACCATTTATTGCTTAATATTTAATCATTGGTTGGGGAAATTGTCTTGAGCCAACATAGTTATTCTCTCTATTCTTACTCAAAGACAAGTGTTACAATATGAATCCAGAATTTTATTGTGGGTAGAAAGGGAGCGACTATGAGAATCCAGTGGTAGTTCAAGGGGAAGAATTGTCTATTAATAGTTAATATGTGGTATATAATCTTAGTAACATTATAAAGAAGAGATATAATAAAATAAAGAAATCAACCATGGATATTCTTGAGAAGTGATTTGGTCTTCTTAAGAGGAAATGTAATGTGTAAACACTGGAAAGTATTTGATTAAACTTATCCAGTAGAAAAGTAGATCATAATGAAATCATCAACTCATTGACAACATGGCTCAGCTTTCTATCTTGACCAAAAGGAGCTTATGAGACACAGTGTCTTTATTATTAGCTTAAGGAGGGGGGCTTTCTAGGCCTGAAGGTGTGTACTCAAAATAGTTACAGCTATGCTCTCTGAAAGTAATAACTTTAGAAAGATGGCTGGTGACTGCAAAATATGCAAAAATAAAAGTGAAATTTCTATCAAATTGCATATTTTCTTTAAATAAGTTAAATTCAAATTCAAATTAATTTCATATGATCTGGCATATTTGAAAAATTAACTATAAAATACCACACAGATTTTCACTGATTTTATTTACAAAAGGACATGTTCAAAGGAAGAAGGACACTCAAAATAAGTAAACATCCATTGTTAGTAGTCACAAAACTTTACAGCTATTGCAAAAATCAAAAGACTTGAAATGGAAAGCTGTTTTATGTTCAAAGTATAACTATATTTGATCAATTAGGATTTACAGAGTTGGAAATCAATTTCTTTTATTCCTGCCACTAAGAAAAATGTGTATGAATTTTTATAATAGAATCTGTCATTTGTCCTAACTGTTGACTATCTAACTTAGATAGCTGAGAGCAAAATTGGGAAATTTTCCTGTCAAAGCATCTATTGTGATAGGGTTGGATTGGAAGACTATGACTAATGTCATAGGCAATGCTTAGAAAAAGCTCTAGGTATAATCTTTTCTGGCTTTATTGAAGAACTACAAAGCGACATAGTGTCTTCAACTACAGGCAGATTTATTAGGGTAGAAATCTCTCTTGTTTTGTATTTAATTAGCTTAGTCTGTGGAGGGAACCTGGTAGCAAGGAAATCTCTCACTCTGACACAAAACATTGAACAATGAAACATACTTCAAGCTACTAAAAGAGAGGCAGGGCATTCTAACAATTAACTACTAAGGAGAAAATATGGCTATCAGATCATAACTTTAAAGCAAGAACTTGTGCCTACATCTTTATCACAATTCAAAAGCTTTTGGGTTGCCCAATTTTGCTAGGAACATTAAGTGGGAAAACACAATAAATTGTGGAATATAGGATATTGGCATTAATACAATAACCTGGGTTCAAATTTCTACAAACTTAGTTATGGGAAATTGACCATAACTTAATCTGTATATATCATGTCATTATTGAATTACTTGCAACATCAGCAACAAAGAAAAACTGATTATATATCACATAATATAACAATTTGATCAATAAAGAAAAAACTTCAGGAGATTATCCAGATTCCTCTTGGGCTCATAAAGAAAATTAATGAGTTTTACACAATTCACAAAGACTTAAGAGACTTTGTTCAGTGCATAGTAGAATATATGATATGTCCTGCATTGTTATCCTTTCTCAAGATTGTTTTTGGCTATTCAGGGTTTTTAGTGTTTTCACACAAATTACAGAATTTTTTGTTCTAGTTATGTGAAAACTGCCATTGATATTTTGATAGGGATTGCATTGAATCTGTAGATTGCCTTGGATAGGATCTTCATTTTGACAATATTGATATTTCCAATTCATGAGAACAGGATAGCTTCCCATTTGTTTGTGGCATTTTACTAAGTTGAGGTATGCTTCATCTATACCCATTTTGTGATTTTTTAAAAACATAAACTGGGGTTGAATTTTGTCAAAAGCTTTTTCTGCATCTATTGGGATGATCATATAATTTTTATTCTTCAATTTGTTAATGTGGTTTATCACACTGATTGATTTTTGGATATTGACCGATCTCTGGATAAATCCCACTTTATCATGGTGTATGATTCTTTTCATGTATTATTGAATTTAGTTCCCTAATATTTTGTTGAGAATTTTTGCATCTATGTTCATCAAGGATATTGACCTGTAATTTTCTTGTTTTGTAGTGTTTTTGTCCGGGTTTGATGTGAGTTTGATTCTGGCCTGCTAGAATGAGTTTGAAAGCATTCTTTCCTCTGCAATTTTTGGAATACTCTGAGAAGGATGGCAGTAATTCCTCCTTAATGTTTGGTAGAATTCACCTGTGAAGCTTTTTGCTCCTGAACTTTCATTTGTTGGGAGTTTTATATGACTGATTCCATTTCATTACTGGTAATTGGTCTGTATATTTTGTATTTATTTCCAATTCAGTTGGGAGAGTGTACATTTCTAAGAATTTATTTCTTCTAGGTTGTCTATTTTATTGGCATATAATTGTTCATAGTGACCTCATGATTTTTTGTATTTCTGTGATATGATTTGTAATTTCTTTTCATTTTTGATTTTATTTATTTGAGTCCTCTCTCTTTTTTTCTTTTCTTGATGAGTCTGGCTAAAGGTTTATCAATTTTTTTTATCTTTTCAAAAAATCAGTTCTTAGTTTTATTGACATTTTCTATTATTTTTAAAGTATCTATTTCATTTATTTCTGCTCTGACCTTTATTATTTCTTCTCTTCTACTAACTTTGTATTTCATTTGTTCTTTTTTTTTTCTAGTTCCTCTAGGTATATGGTTAGGTTGTTCATTTGAGATATTCCTTATTTCCTGAGTTAGGCTTGTATTGCTGTAAAGTTTCCTTTTAGAACTGCTTTTTCTGCACAGATTTTGGATCTTTGCATTTCCATTTTCATTTGTCTCCAGATATTTTCTTGATTTCTTCTTAGATTTATGCAGCTATGCAGTGGTTGTTTATAGCATATTGTTTAACCTCCACATCTTTATGGCTTTTGCAGTTTTATTTCTTATAGTTGATTTCTAGTCCAATAGCACTGTGTTTGAAAAGATGCTTGATATAATTTCAATGTTCTTAAATTTATTGAGACTTGTTTTGTGGGCTAGTCTGTGATTTATCCTGAGAATGTTCCATACATTCTTGAAAAGCACGTGTATTATGCTGCTATTGGATGACATGGTATATATATATATATATATATATATATATATATATATATATATATATATATATATATATATATAATCTATCTGTTCTAAAGTGAAGTTTAAGGCCTTGTTTCCTTATTGATTTTCTGTCTGAATGATCTGTGAATTGATGTATGTGGGGTGGTAAAGTCCTATACTATTATGTGTTACTGTCAATTACCCCCTTTATGTTTGTTAATATTGTTTAGCTACCTTTAAGACTTTAAAATTTAGCCTACTTTTAAGGTGGGAAACGGACAAGGAAACACCACACCATAAGGAACAACAAAACAGCCATTTACCAGTTAATAATCACATGGGATTTGCATGATGAAAGGAAACAAGGCTGAGGATAGTCAGACCAGTTGAGCTGGAACAATCTCTCAGGTTTGGGGTTCCTTTACATATCTACTTACTTGGTGCCTTCATATGTGAGCATGTTACAATCTACTTTTATAACCCCCTCAGGGGTATGTTATTCGCTACCATTCTTTAACTCAGCTGCATTCAATCAATATAAACTATCTCAGGTCTCAGCACTGGTGTTTGGTTTGGTAAATATGCTACTCTTACCAATAGAACATTAATATTTCAAGGGGGATTTGCCTTAGGTTCAAATTCTTAGACTCCCCTGAGGTTGGAAGAAAGGATATTTATTTGTCTTTCTTTTCCATTTATATTGTACTTAAAATAAAATACTTAAATTAAAAAAAATTATACTAAATGTAACTCAAAAAAAATACTATATATTTTCTTAAAATGGTTTTACTTTGTTTTGAAAATCAATGGCTCTACTCTAAACACTTATGATTCAAACATTTGTTGTTACATAATAAATCATGTTGTTGCATAATTCAGACATTACTTTTGTCTATAAAGTAGTGATAAAATAATATTTTATTTTAAAATTGATAAAAAGTATTTAGAACAGAATTGTGGTTTTAGTCTGAAAAAAAATGTTTTCTGTCAACCTTCTTTGGTAAGCTATATGTAATACATTTAAGAGGCTAAAGTTACCCAAAGTACATATTCTGTAATCTTTTTAATGTATAATGACTTTATAAAGTTACTCATTGGAATTGTTAGAAAATTCTTATTTTAAGTATACTTTTTAATACTATTTACTTTGTAAGTTTCTGCAGGAAATTAATATATTTGTATGCCAAATTCCTAGCTATAAAGTGCTATAAAACATTTTTAGTAATAGGAAACCTATTATTCACTGATAGCATTTTTTTTTTTTTTATTGTGCATATCCACATTCTCACAGAACTGGGATGCTTCCCTCTGTCTTAGCCTCTCTTCTCTAGGCTTGTTGATTTGTTCAACTGGTACCATCAACTTATCCAGGTGAATGCCCTATGTCCCTGCTGCTCTTTCTCTATCCCAGTTACATTTTATAACTATTGTCTATCATCATTCTGTTTAGCAACTTCTTGCATCCACAGAACTACCATGTTTTCCTGATAAATTAGGTAGTGACCCTATACATTCATTGCCTATCTCTTTTTTCTAAATATATGCCATTTTATGCCCATCTAGTGATACCATATAATAAGTGGTGTAGGAAGGAGGGGAAAGTAGGTATAGGAAAGGAAAGCAAGAAACTGGAGAAGACAGAGATGAAGAAATTTTCAAAGTATGTTCATGTATTAAAATAAAATTTATTTGCATAGGGAAAGATATCCAGAAGAGATTCAGCAAAATTTGCCACTTTTTAGTTATGATAGGTCATTGTTATTTTTATATTTATCTATTATTCTCTTTCAAATATTATCTTTGAAAATATTTTGTATAAGAAATATTTTGTATTTTGTTTTTTAAAAAGAAATTCACTTTTAGTGTAGAACTCTGCTTAACATTTATATTAGTTTATTTAATGACAATTTTACTGTACTAAAATTTCAAATCTGAGCATTTAGATAGTGGAATCTCCTTTATCTGATTCTCTTGCTAATGCATTTTTTTGTTAACATTTTTTTTCCCTTCATGACTCAACCACCACAAGGTTGAACTTAAAGGGAAAGTTATGGGACAGCAGACTGATGACCATATGAAGTGGAAGGAAAGGAATTGAAATTCATTTATTCTAGCATATTCTGAAGTTTGATTAGTTTCATACAAAGGTATGAACTTGGTCTTCAGCCCCAACTGTACTTTTTCTATTCTTATCCACCACACTCTTGAAAACACATATTCAGACACACACCTTCCATTTGACCAAGAACTTACATAAGTTCATTAAATAAGTAAACAAGAAGTAAACTGTATAACAAGAAGTAAAGCCAACAAGGACAGACCATTAAATGGAAAGGCTGGAAAGCATAACCATATGTGTATTGACTAAACTGCAGTGAAAATGTGCTTTATCTATCTATATTAATTCTGAAACTGTTATGCAAGCATTTTAATTGATACAATTCTTCATAATAAAGTATTCTTACAATATCTCATCAAGAAACATTCTGTTTCAATCAGGAAAGGAAAGTTTGATTAAGCATTCCACTTTTTCTTTTTCCTCTTGGTACTGTTATTAGTTTATTGTGAAAAAAATTTTACACTATTTTTCTACTCCTTAAAATATTATTGCAATGTTTTTCTTACACATTTCACATTTTTATTTTATTTCTGTAAAACATCAAGTGTAGTAAAACAAACAATAACAAATCAGATGTCCCATATCTGTTATTTATGATCATTTGCAGCCCTGACAAAATGTTTATAAGGAATTATTTAGGAGGAATATAAAAACTTTACCTTGAAAGTTCATACTCACTTTGATATGTGTATAGATCTAAATGTCCATAAAAATCATGTTCAGCAAATTACTCATTTTGTTATGTTTAAATTAAGACATGTGCAGATATTTTAAACTAAACTGGAAAATAATAAGTAAAATATTTAATGACTCCATTGATTTAAATTTTATAGGGCATAAAGTATAGTTGTTTATACAACAGGTAATAAAATAAAAATATAGATGGATAATGACTATAAAAATGAGCACAGTAAATTCTGATTTAATTATATGTATTGAGATAAATCATTTGGTGTAACAGTGTTAGGAGGTAACAAAATTATCACATTCATTAAAAACCTTTTTTTTTGGAGTGTGCCTCTTTTGATAGTACCAGGAACTAGAAACAACTGAAATACAAAATCCTTAGAAATTTGAAGAAATTTTCTCTACTAAGTTTGATGACCCTTGATAATATGATCTCCACAGAGTAAAATATTAAAACACAGCTGCATGGAAAAATCTAAGAGCAATTTTTCCTGTTTGTTTTTCAATACTTGAAAATTTGAAAATGAAGCAAAATTTTTAAAATGACTAAAAAGATTGACTAAAATAATCAAATTTAATTTATATTCTAGTTGGAACATATGTAGGCCAAACCTTTAATTTATTGTGATATATAACTTTCATTCATATAATGCTTGTAAGAATTAACCAGTCAAATTTTATTCTTCATTTTCTTCATTTATGTTAGATTAGAACCATTTTTTAAAAAGTTTAATTTTATTCAGATATAAAATGATTATTACTTTTACTTATATTTTTTACCAGAATTAATATGTCAAGAAATATTTTCAAATTCAAGTATAGAAAGAGAAGCATGCTCCCTTTAAACCTAAGTTAGCTGGAAACTGTATTACTTTTATTAATATTATCATTAACAGCATTTTTAAAACTTGTTGATCCACTTTTGTTTTCTGCTTACCACTGTCATTAAAGAATTTTTCTAAAGTATATTTTTTCTGTCATGCAGTGATGATTAAATGTCTTAATAATTATGGAATTCCTTTAATATTATAAAAGTTGAAGAAGGAGCCTCTCTAGAGAGGATTTAACTTCTCCCTCATAGTTATATTTAATAAATAAAAGGACAAAATTTATTCTCAATGTCAACTTTAGACAAAAATGATTCCTAAGAATGTATAAAGAGACAAAAGATTATTTACATATCTGGGAAAAAAATTACTTGTATAAAAGTTTTTGGGAACATTGCCTTGCATTTTCATCATACCCCCAGCATCTTTAATGGTACCTGGCACATAATGAAAGCTCAAGAAAACTTTTAAAATAAATTCCATTTAAACATAATAGTCTCAAACCATGTAAACAATATCTGTGGAAAATATCTGCCTATCAAATAATTTACTAAATTATTTTAAATGATATAGTGTATTATCTTAGAGTGACATGGGAGATGTGGGAGAAATATAACATTACTTAATAGTAATATATTTAAATGTAAAATTCATACTAGTTTAAAATCAAATACAAAAATAATTTTCTTCATTTGGGTTAAGTTCTCAGATCCCTAGATATGTTTTTACTCACATTGGCTGTTATGCATAAAAACAGTGAAATTTTAAATAAGCACTAAAAATGCTTTATAACCTCAGGTGTTATCTAAATGTATGAGCCAAAGTTTATAAAAATAGCTACCAGATAATAAACATTCTGTGCCAAGCAATATGCTGAGCACTTTCAAATATATTTTTTCTTATATAACCCTTACAATAACCTATTGAGTTTATATTAATTCCATTTTATAGATCAGTAAATTGAGTAATGAGGATATTAGCTAACTCTCCCAGGTGTCATAAATAACAAATATCAGGAATATCATAAAAACAAAGTATTTAGCTTCAAAAATCATGCCATTACTGATCTGGTCAGAGTGCCTACCTATATCACCCTTTAGAGTAGCTGAAAAAACCCATAGCTGACATTTTCTTCTTACCATCTTCCATCTTGATAAAATGCATATTTTTACATGGTGACTAAGAGGATTTGTTTTAGTGGAATGTCAACCTGTTTTCCTTCTTTTACTTTTTTAAATTCTCTGTTTGATCATATTTATTTCATTAATTTATTGTTTTGTTTTTGATTTGGGGACACATTTAGTTTCCTTTTCCCTTTTATTTTCCTTTTCTTTATGAGATTCATTTGATTATTTGTAATCATTTCTTTATTCAGTGCATTGGAACTATAATACAAAAATATTTGAAAGAAGTTTTATATTGTTCTCATTGAGAGTGTGCCATGGTTATTTTCCACAGGGATTTTCTGCATTTATTAGAAATAACAAGTTATTACCTTTTCCCATTTAAAAAAGAAACAAAACAGTAACAACAATAGCTTAATGTTAAGAACGTTTTTCTTAAGTGCAGTTTACATTGATGAAAACACGCAGTTCCATTCTTGTTAAATTTGCTTATCAGTGCATAACAATTTAAACAAATGTAAAGTAGGAAAATTACTTACATTAAAAGAAGCATAGGGCTTCCCGGGCTTCCCGGGCTTCCCTGGTGGTGCAGTGGTTGCGAGTCCGCCTGCCGAGGCAGGGGACACGGGTTCGTGCCCCAATCCAGGAAGATCCCACATGCCGCGGAGTGGCTGGGCCCATGAGCCATGGCCGCTGAGCCTGCGCATCCAGAGCCTGTGTTCCACAACAGTGAGAGGCCTGTGTACCACAAAAAAAAAAAAAGCATAAAATATTTTAAAGGTTTACAATTATACACTTTTTCTATTAGAACAACCAACTTTGGTAATTCGAATACTCTGGTTTCAAATACCTAAAATATCTGAAGGAGAAAATTAGTGATGGTTTAAAATAATCTCTTTTAAAATTCAAGTGCTGACCATTATTATTTAAAATAGTATATAATTAAAGTTTTCTTCCTTTGTTTTGTTTTTGTTTTGATTTTTTAGTTCATACTCAGACTTTAGTTGTGGCTACAGGGCCAACTACTATATCAAGTACAGTTTTTATCTAATCACAAATTTGATTCTCTCACCAAGGTCAAATTTGAAATAGAATAGTCATTTAAAGATTTTCTCCATTCCTTAGGTCAGGAACCATTAACCTTTTTGTAAAAAGTTGGAAAGATAGGAAAAGTTAAGAAATGAGGTAGGCTTTGTGGCCCATGTGGTCTCCGGTCTGGGCTATCTCTGCCATTGTTGTGTCAAAGCAGTAATAGAGTATATATATATGAATGGGCAAGGCTGTGTTCTAATAAAATTTTATTTATGGATGATAAAATTTGAAAACCATAGAAGTTTCCTGTGTCATGAAATATTATTCTTTTGATTTTCAAAATAATATAAAATTATCAATCTGTCCTGGGGACATGCAGAATCACACTTTGTGTCTAGTTTAGTCATGAGCCATAATTTGCCATCCACTGCCTTAGACAAGTAGGAAAACAAAAAAACAAATAAAAGTTTTACCCCCAAAAAGATAGGGTATTTCCTGAACTATAGGTCATTACATTAGGACTATCATGAAACAATAGGCTCAAAGACACTTAGTCTGAGATATAAGTACTCAGATTATCAGACACACTTTATCTTAGTTTAGGATGTTAGGATACTAATTAGGAAACATTTTGAGTGAAGAATTTTCATTCCACAATAGTACCAAAATTTTACTGAACAGAAGCCAAATGAGTCTCAGTAAAGTATTTGGTGAAATAGCCTACAATTTAATCTGACCCATTTTTTTTCCTTGTAAGTAAAATGAATTGTTCTTCAACTTTCACCATTTATGGTTAATTGCCATTTGATGTGCATATCTTTTGTACTGTATGTTTTAGAATCCATTTCTATTTTAAATGTTATAAGACATCAGAATATCTTATTAGGTAAGTCTCATGTAAGTAGGCTGTTGAAGGATAATTGTGATTTCATATCTGACTCTCACTTTAGTATTTCCTTTTAGCATATTAACATATTTGTTCTCTCCCAGTTAGACTTCATCCTAACACCATTTATTTGAAGGTGTTTTTTGTTCAGTTTTGAATTCCAACAAATAAAATGCACATTTTACCTTTTAAAAATTCCCCTTAATAATTTAACTACTTTTAAAATCAGAAGAGACTATACTGTTTTAGGAATTAACACAAGACATATGGAGTATATATCATTTTGCTTTTATAAATTGTCCATTTATTCATAAAGATGCCACTATCAAGCGTTATTAGCTTTCTGCAAATTAGACAAATAGCAGAGTGTTCTAGCACCTTTCTAGACATCCTACTTTGAATTACCATGCCTTGGGGAATTTCAAGTTAATAACAAATTAAATTTCATCTCCTCCGAACTACCTTATATCTAATTATAATAAATCATGTTCAATCCCCTATCTGAACTTACCATTAATACTGTTAATAGACCTGTTACTTCTTACTTCACTAAGTGGGGGATTTCTAATATACAAAGAAAAAACAATGTTTCTTTCCACACAGTATGCCCTAAATTTGCCTTTTCTTAAGAACTCTGTAGAATCAGTAAATAAAATCTTTTTACTTTATATTAGCAGAAAAAAAAATCCTAAAATATGCTTTCTAAAGCATCAAATAAAAAATAAGACCTCTCTTCCTCATCTTGTTTGCTTTTGTAATTCAGGAGTTTCAGGAGTTTTCTTTTCTTTTTCTTTTTTTTTTTTTTTTTTTTTTTGTGGTACGTGGGTCTCTCACAGCTGTTGCCTCTCCCATCGTGGAGCACAGGCTCTGGATGAGCAGGCTCAGCAGCCATGGCTCACAGGCCTAGCTGCTCCGCAGCACATGGGATCTTCCCGGACCGGGGCACAAACTGGTGTCCCCTGCATCAGCAGGCAGACTCTCAACCAGTGTGCCACCAGGGAAGCCCTCAGGAGTTTCTTAATTCATCCAAAACTTTTTAATTTAATCCATTAATAATAATTGTTCTCTGATTTTAAATATGTCCTAAATGTTTTAAAGCCAATGTTTATAAAAATCCGAGTCTACCTTATTTTTAGTACTGGTCTTATTGTTCTATTCTATAACATTACAGTATCAAGTTTATCACACTTTCAAGTGGTGTCCTGATTTTGCTCTATATGTGTGCATTTAAAACAATTTTATTTTTGAAAATATTAAATAACATATTTAAAGAAATAATCCAGAGAACAATGTTGTTTCAGTATCCACTCTTACTTCTTAAACTTTAATGATGTATAATCATTTAAAAATCAATAAATTGGGGTTCCCTGGTGGCGCAGTGGTTGAGAGTCCGCCTGCTGATGCAGGGGATACGGGTTCATGCCTCGGTCCGGGAAGATCCTACATGCCACGGAGCGGCTGAGCCTGTGAGCCATGGCCGCTGAGCCTGTGCGTCCGGAGCCTGTGCTCCGCAACAGGAGAGGCCACAACAGTGAGAGGCCCACGTACTGCAAATAAATAAATAAATAAATAGAAATATTCATGAAAGAATCCTAGCGGATATGAGACAAACTTAGGTTTTCCCAATAAAACGTAGAACAAATGAATGGTATATTAAATTGAATTCCAAAAGGGTTAGCTATGTAAGATCTACATCTACATCTACAGATGTAGAAAGTATAGCAACTGTAATTTTGGAGAATAACAAAAAATCAGTTTATTTCTGAGAGAATTTCCTTGATACTTTGTTTCTACTTGTCTCACAAGATACCTGATCTTGGAACACTCTTTCTTGTTTTTTCCCTTTTCTTGTTCCTTCTCTTTAGTTTGGCATGTGCAACACTCATGCTATGGACCTCTTCACTTTATATTTCTTTCCTCATGATAATATCCAATCTCTGAAGTTTAACTATCATCTATACACCATAGATTCCCATCATTATATATCCAGCCTCAAAGCATTGGGTATGTTCTTAACTAACAAAATGAAATAAAGAGTCATGAGCTCACAAAACAAAACAAAAAAAACACAGAAAAATAGATATGTGCCCAAAGTAATCATGAACAGTGAAAAGAGAGCAAGACTAGCTCAAATTTTTGGAATATAAATACTTAAATATAGACACAGGGAAAAGATATAATAACAAAAATACTTGTCTTGTTGTTAGAAAACTATTGTGTAATAAACACAATAGTGAGTGTTTTACATATCATCTTATTTAATATAATTCTCATATTTAACACATAAGGGAACCAAGCCTTGGGGGTAATATAGTTTTCTAAGGTTATATATCCAGAAAAAAGTTAAGTTGTATTTTCAATATAATAAGATATACTATTATAATAACAAAGAAGATCCAAAAAATTCTATATACAGTTGTGAGTATTAAGGGGAAAAGTAATTCCATTTGACTTTTATAAAGTATACATTAGTAAAAGAAGTAAGATATGGAAAGTTTGGTTAGGACACTACAACTAAGGATGCAGAATATTAAGATGTAGCTCTTTCATTCTGCCTTACAGGAAAAAAGTACTGTAAGAAAAGCAGTCACAAATATGCAAAATGAATTAAGGTTGGAACATTGGAGGTAAGCCAAAGACAATTGAATTGTAACTTTAGGCTTGCAGTTCCAAACAGTGACTGTGTGTATGTTTGACTACTAGTTCTAAAGTAATTTTCAAATAATTGTTTGTAAAATATAACTTAATAACACTTTAAAATAATGTACTTTCATTTTACAAAGCTGAATAAATTTGTTGTAATCTCAATAACATCATTATTCCTGAAATTATGAAACAAGTTTTCATCAGAAAAGGTCTGAATAAAATGCTAGTAGTCTATCCATTGTACCCAAATAATAATCTATTTTTTTGATGCAACAGTTTAGCACTTACTTATCATTAATATTTTGTGCATTAATCAACTATTGGAGTGTTTGCCTTTTTCAGTCTATTTTTGGTTTTCATTTTTGCTATAGAAAGATCATCATGGGAATCTGTCACATGTGAATGCCATTGGGTCTAAAATTTTATATACATAAAAAAGTTTGAGAATTTTGACTTAGATTTTAAAAGTGAAAATTTGAAATAAGAAAGTGACTGTAGAAAAGGAGATACAAAAAAGACGTAAGAAGTGCTTTAGACATATATGAAAGAAAGCTTAAGAATTGATCGGGCAGGAAGGAAAGCAGTAAGGGAAACTCAGGTTTGACTTAAAGGTCAAACTTAAGTTTGAGCCTGAGTGACAGAAACAAGACAGTAAAAAGAATTGTTTGGGGAAGAAAAAGAAGTTTACTTTCAGACATACTAAATTTCATATAGCATTGAAAAATCCAAATCAAATATCCAGAAGGTAGTTGGAAATCTTAGGATACCAGAAATATGTTTGTATATGAACAAGGAGAAATTTTAGCTAGAAATGTAGAAACCACAATACCTACTGAGACTTTCTAGTCAATAAGTGGAGAAGAAAATTCAAAAACAAAAACAAAAACAAGGAGATATTAACAGCTAATGTCTTTAGTGATGGTAAAGAGATGAGAAATAAACATACATTTATTAACCAGAGATGTAAAAGGAGAACAAGAATGTGTAATCCAAGAATTCTTCAATATACACAAATCAATCAATGTGATACACCATATTAACACATTGAAGGAGAAAAACCATATGATCGATCATCTCAATAGATGCAGAGAAAGCTTTTGACAAAATTCAACACCCATTTATGACAAAAACCTGCAGAAAATAGGCATAGAGGGAACTTTCCTCAACATAATAAAGGCCACATATGACAAACCCACTGCCAACATCATCCTCACTGGTGAAAAACTGAAACAATTTCCACTAAGATCAGGAACAAGACAAGGTTGCCCACTCTCACCACTCTTATTCAACATAGTTTTCGAAGATCTAGCCACAGCAATCAGAGAAGAAAAGGAAGTAAAAGGAATCCAAATCAGAAAAGAAGAAGTAAAGCTGTCACTGTTTGCAGATGACATGATACTATACATAGAGAATCCTAAAGATGCTACCAGAAAACTACTAGAGCTAATCAATGAATTTGATAAAGTAACAGGATGCAAAATTTATGCAGAGAAATCTCTGGCATTCCTGTACACTAATGATGAAAATCTGAAAGTGAAATTAAGGAAACACTCCCATTTACCATTGCAACAAAAGAATAAAATATCTAGGAATAAACGTACCTAAGTAGACAAAAGAACTATATGCAGAAAATTATAAGACACTGATGAAAGAAATTAAAGATTATACAAATAGATGAAGAAATATACCATGTTCTTGGATTGGAAGAATCAACATTGTGAAAATGACTCTACTACCCAAAGCAATCTACAGATTCAATGCAATCCCTATCAATCTACCACTGCCATTTTTCACAGAACTAGAACAAAGAATTTCACAATTTGTATGGAAACACAAAAGACCCCGAATAGCCAAAGCAATCTTAAGAACAAAAAATGGAGCTGGAGGAATCAGGCTCCCTGACTTCAGACTATACTACAAGGCTACAGTAATCAAGACAGTATGGTACTGGCACAAAAACAGAAATATAGATCAATGGAAGAGGATAGAAAGCCCAGAGATAAACCCAAACACATATGGTCACCTTATCTTTGATAATGGAGGCAAGAATATACAGTGGAGAAAAGACAGCCTCTTCAGTAAGTGGTCCTGGGAAAACTGGACAGGTACATGTAAAACTATGAGATTAGAACACTCTCTAACACCATAAACAAAAATAAGTTCAAAATGGATTAAAGACATAAAAGTAAGGCCAGAAACTATCAAACTCTTAGAGGAAAACATAGGCAGAACACTCTATGACATAAATCACAGCAAGATCCTTTTTGACCCCCATTCTAGAGAAATGGAAATAAAAACAAAAATAAACAAACTGGACCTAATGAAATTTAAAAGCTTTTGCACAGCAAAGGAAGCCATAAATAAGACCAAAAGACAACCATCAGAATGGGAGAAAATATTTGCAAATGAAGCAACTGACAAAGGATTAATCTCCAAAATTTACAGGCAACTCATGCAGCTCAATAACAACAACAACAACAACAAAACAACCCAATCCAAAAATGGGCAGAAGATCTAAATAGATATTTCTCCAAAGAAGATATACGGATTGCCAAAAAACACATGAAAGAATGCTCCACATCATTAATCATTAGAGAAATGCAAATCAAAACTACAATGAGATATCTTCTCACAACGGTCAGAATGGCCATCATCAAAAAATGTAGAAACAATAAATCCTGGAAAGGGTGTGGAGAAAGGGGAACACTCTTGCACGTTTGATGGGAATGCAAATAGATACAGACACTATGGAGAACAGTATGGAGGTTCTTTAAATAACTACAAATAGAACTATCATATGACTCAGCAATCCCTCTACTGGGCATATACCCTGAGAAAACCATAGTTCTGAAAGAGTCATGTACCGCAATGTTCATTGCAGCTTTATTTACAATAGCCAAGAGATGGAAGCAACCAAAGTGTCCATCATCGGATGAATGGATAAAGAAGATGTGGCACATATATACAATGGAATATTACTCAGCCATAAAAAGAAATGAAATTGAATTATTTGTAGTGAGGTGGATGGACCTGGAGTCTGTCATACAGAGTGAAGTCAGAAGGAGAAAAACAAATACCGTATGCCAAAACATATATATGGAATGTAAGAAAAAAAATGTCATGAGGAACCTAGGGGTAAGACAGCAATAAAGACACAGACCTACTAGAGAATGGACTTGAAGATATGGGGAGGGGGAAGTGTTAGCTGTGGCAAAGTTAGAGAGTGGCATGGACATATTTACACTAATAAACATAAATAGCTAGTGGAAAGCAGCCACATGGCACAGGGAGATCAGCTCAGTGCTTTGTGACCACCTAGAGGGGTGGGGTAGGGAGGGTGGGAGGGAGGGAGATGCAAGAGGGAAGAGATATGGAACACATGTATATGTATAACTGATTCACTTTGTTATAAAGCAGAAACTAACACACCATTATAAAGCAATTGTACTACAATAAAGATGTTAAAAATAAATAAATAAATTAATTAATTAATTAATTTGGAGAAAAAAATGATGAAGTGGATTAAGAGGTACAAACTACCAGTTATAAAAAAGTCACAAGGTTCTAATATACATCACAGGGAATACAGTCAATATTTTATAATAACTTTGTATGGTGTATAATCTATAAAAATATCCAACCACTATTTTGTACATGTAAAACTAATATAATATTGAAAGTTAAATATACTTCAATAATTTAAAAAAAAGACTAGTGGAGAGAGAACAACTAAGAGGTGGTAACCTTGTTGATGGTTCTCTTCCTTTACCCCAATCAGAAGGCCACCCCCAACTTCTAGCAGCCACATGGTACAGTTTGGAGGAGGAGCAGATCTAGACTGGGGATGCAGGCTTTCCCTTTGGGCTGCACACCATCCAGGCTCCCTGTGCCTCCTGGGAATCCTGGTGAGAATATTTGTCCTGAGGCATGCTGCTCTACTGGCTCTTTGCTCCTTTTCCCTTCCTAGAAATTTGTGACAAAATTCTGAAGGGCCACCTTACTGGGTTCATGCAGTGACAATGTTAGCTGACACTAGCTGGCCCTGGGGCTGAAATTAGTGCTGCTTCCTTCAGCCAAGAGGGGACCTAGTGATTGGTCGCAGGGCCCCTCTGCCCTTTGCATAGAACTCTCCTGCTTCAAAGATAAACAACACTAGGGTTTAGTGCAATGTCTTTCTGTCTCCACAGGACACTAGTTGTCCTACACCAAGGTTAGAATTCAGTGAGGCAGTGGGAAAGAATTGTATTTCTTGGGCCTTTTAGATATCAGTGAAAAGATGATTGTGATCCCTCCAACCAGATGTGAAAAAAGAAATAATTCCCTCTGATGTGAGGGTTGAGGCCTAACTATACATGGATCCCTTTAGGCCACAATAAACCTTCATTCTTATTCTTATGGTCCTTACTAATGAATATGTTATCAATATTGTTATATTGTCTTATGTGCACATGTGGATGTATACACATGAACTGTCACAGTCATCAGAACACACCAAAACAGCATGAAGAATTTATCCTATCTTCCAGACACTGGTAAGACTAAATAAACTGCCTAGGGACAGATTCCTTGTGCAAAGGGGTCAAGATGTTCTTGGCAGGTGAATCAATTTGGCATTTAGTGCCATGTAGGTTTTGCAGGACCCTAACAGCACTTGGCGCATTCTTCAGTTTTGGCCTAGCCATCCCTCTGTGTTCTATTGACAGGGAAACACTATTCAGCTTCTACAAGACCACACTTGTTTTTTGCCCAGTTTTTCTGAGCACTTTATATCTGACTATGGCCATAGAGTTACAGCAAAAGCCACACATTAGTGAGCCAAATCATAGGGCACATGATGGACTCTCTATGCTCTATGTCACCCCTAAATCACATGGTGATTGAACGTTTTTATGGACAATGAAAAGACAGGCTTAAGCAGCTGATACAAGAGGACAAGGTATCCTCAGCCTGGACTATGCATCTCAAGTAAGAGATCTGGAGTCTCAATGTAGAAGTTCCTCAAAGGGTACTTCTTGATTACACCATTTGTTTGATCAGGCTTTCTGTGCCCTTCTTTCAATCTCATGCTCTTATTTTACAGTTACTGACACCTTGTGTACCATGATGGACATTTAGTGACATTCCATCACCTTCAATCCCCTTCCTGAAGACTCAAATAAGAGACAAGGATAGCTTTTAAACAGCAAGTATGGAAGATAATGTAAATCTGTTTTGAAATCTTAAAATTTGAGGATTTTGTGCTAATTATTTAAGACAATGCATCTTTCTGGTTAAATATAAAATTTAAACATGTTTTTCTATAAAAATGCTTTTGTTCCTTTTGCATACAACTATTTCATATGAAAAGCCTGGATGAAAGTAGAAAATGGTTTAAAAAACTATGACATTTTGATTAGAAAATGGGACACACTAATTGCAACAACTACCACAAGAAAAATCAAGCCCTAGCACCTCAGCAGGTGTGAGAGAAGGGGGAGAACATTAATATTTTTAGTTTTCAGAACTACTCTTAAAAGATTTCCCTCCTCCTGAAGAAAAACTCCTGTACTGCATTTCCAAGCTGTTGTGTCTACTTTGAGATCAAACAAACTTCTGAGCCTATGATTTGCAGTCATGAGGCTGACGAACTGATGTCATGGATAAACACAACTTTTTTTTTTTTTACTGGAGTATAATTGCATATATAGTTTCTCTCTATATAGATATATAATATAGTTTCTGCTGTAAACCGAAGTTAATCAGTTTTATGTATATATATATCCCCTCCCTCTTGGACCACTCTCCCACCCCCACTTCCCACCCACCTAGGTCATCACAGAGCACCGAGCTGAGCTCCCTGTGCTATGCAGCAGGTTTCCACTAGCCATCTAGTTTACACATGATAGTGTACACATGTCAATCTTAATCTCCCAATTCGTCCCACCCTCCCCTTCCTTCCCTGTGTCCACATGTCCATTCTGTATGTCTGCATCTCTATTCTTGCCATGGAAATAGGTTCATCTGTACAATTTTTCTTGAATCCACATGTAGGTGTTAATATATGATATTTGTTTTTCTCTTTCTGACTTACTTCATTTTGTATAATAGACTCCAGGTCCATTCACATCTCTACAAATGACCCATTTTTTTTTCCTTTTTATGGCTGAGTAATATTCCATTGTATATATGTGCCACACCTTCTTTATCCATTCATGTGTTGATGGACATTTAGGTTGCCTCCATGACCTGGCTATTGGAAATAGTTCTGCAATGAACATCAGGATGCATGTGTCATTTTGAATTATGGTTTTCTCAGTGTATATGCCTGGTAGTGGGATTGCTGGGTCATATGGTAGTTCTATTTTTAGAATTTTAAGGAATCTCCATACTGTTTTCCAAAGTGCCTGTATCAATTTACATTCCCACAAACCGTTCAAGAGGGTTCCCTTTTCTCCACACCTTCTCCAGCATTTATTGTTTGTAGATTTTTTGATGGTAACCATTCTGACTGGTGTGAGGTGATACCTCATTGTAGTTTTGATTTGTATTTCTCCAATAATTAGTGATGTTGAGCATCATTGCATGTGCTTCTTGACCATTTGTATGTATTCTTTGGAGAAATGTCTGTTTAGGGCTTCCACCCATTTTTTTGATTGAGTTGTTTGCTTTTTTGATATTGAGCTCCATGAGCTGTTTGTATATTTTGGAGGTTAATCCTTTGTCTGTTGCTTTGTTTGAAAAAGCAAGACAAACAAATTTTTGAAACTGACTGTCTCATTCAGTTCCCTTTAAACCACAGACTGGTTTTGTCTGGATTATGAACCTTAGGGTAGGAGGTGCCTTGATGTCAGGCTACATTAGGAGCCCAGTTAACCTGACTGCCTAATCAATGTATATCCTGCTGGGAGTGCCCTAACATTGTAAACTCTTTGTTTCCAGAACACCACATATATCCTCTGTGATAGTACTTCTGTGTGTACCTGCACTAGCATGACATTGCCTTAGCCATGCAAGGCATTCAGGTGAGCTTCAACTTATTAGCCAGAGCTGTGCTCTGCCTGAGTTGATGCCTCATACAGAAGCTTAAGGAGGAAGGTTCCTTGCCATCTAAAGGAGATCCTAATGGCCTATGGGACATCTTTTCCTGGCTTGGTAATTGTTGGTATTCATGGCTATGTTCCTTCCATCAGCAGGCCTGATCATCTTGCTTGGATTGATCTTGATGACTATGGTCCTCTGTGGCTTCAGACTATTTACGAGGTTCTTGTCACAGCCCCTCAAAGTCTGACCTATTTGGGTCCATATGGGCTAGGCTGTTTCTCACTCAGGCACGGAAAAACCAAGGGACAGTGTTGAAGAGTCTGGCTCCTGGCCAAAAACTTGAGTGATCTTTCAGGCTCAGCCACAGGCAATGACAAAGGCTCTCTTGCCAGGTCTCATAGTTTTCCTCACACCAACTTGGTGTACAGTGAGTAGTGTACTGCAGTATCTGAAGGGAGTTGCAGAGAAGGATTCATGCTCCCCTTGCTGGATAAGCATATATATATATATATATATATATATATATATATATATATATATATATATATACATTCCTAGCCCAGGCCCTATAATATTTCCTTATTGGCATCCTAGGGCTCAGGTCCTCCAAGGGTTCATCTGCAGAGATTGCTTTACTGGGGGGGAAGGTAACCTTAAAGATATTTTCTCACTCTAACTCAGTACTTTTGCAATCCTAGCCTTTCTCCCTCTCCTTCTACCCAATGCCAGGGTTCATAAAATGCCAGAAACCTTTTGTTTGGATATTTCCTCAGCAATGAGACAAATTTTCCCATCTGTGTGGATACATCTGAACCTTGCCTGGTGTCATTCATGGAAAAAAATAGAACTCTGGTTGGGTCCATAACTTCTTTCTGGCCTCTTGCTTATATGCAGCAGGGGAATAAAGGCTTGACTGATACTTTAATTTGGGCTCATTGGCTTAATCAACCACCCTAATTCTTGGCAGCTTATCTGTCTCCAACTCAGCCCTTGACAATGAAAATGGATAGAAGGATCTCCATATTATTTCTTCTCTTTGATTGTGGTACCCCAACACAAGGATCAGTGTTTTAAGGCCAACATATCAAGAACACTCAGTTTGATTGCTTTTACTCAGTTAATAAGAGGACCTAAGACTAGATAAATAATCAGCTTTTTACAGAAAGAAAGAAAGAAAGGAAGGGAGGGAGGGAGGAAGGTGGGGGAGAGGGAATGTAAGTTAGACTATGGGCCTTATAATGAATAACATTTTTAAATAAAATCAAGCTGTACACTAGTTGATAGGATACTATACATTATGTTCAGAATAAATAAATAAATGAATGAATGAATAGATAAGGGGTCCCACTACAATGGTCAGCATAATACCCCATTTATATACATATGGCTCTAAAAAGGAAGCAAATATAAGAATTATAAATATTGGTTAAGTTACATCTTAACAAACTAACAATCAATTTTGTTAATGATTTTAAATTATACTTATCCACAAAAAATGAGGAAAATATGTTCTCACCTCATGTTTTGCCATCCATGCAGCACAGAGCATTATACCTAAATCATGTTCACAAAATATTTGACAGGCCCTTGGGCAAATAGATAACTCCCGAATGTTAATGTAGTCTGAAACTGAGGATAGTATAAACAAAAGTTTCTAGAAAGGATGTTACTGCAAAACTCAAACGTCTGACTATATAATCTGCAATCTGCAGTTATAGGTTTGTCTACTTTATATGCATCCCACATTGAAATCTTTAATCTCACACCTCGACTGTTTTCTTCCAGATCATTTCTCAGTAGAGTGCCAGGTCCAATCGCTATCCAAGATTATTAACTTTTTGTTTTACAAGTAACACTAGTCCCTAAGTGTATTTCCACTTCAGAATGCATGATGCCTCTACTTCTGATATAGACAACACATAGAAGAAAAAGGAAAAAAGTTTATGCTGTCCCAATCTATTTCTTGCATCCTGAAGAATTTGAAGATGACTCATACTATAGCTACATAACAATAAAATAGATGATTTAGGCAAGAATAAATAGAATGACTCCACTAATTAGACTCTGTTGAAAAATCAAACATCAAATCAAGTCATTAATGAGCAGAAGCAAAGAAAAAAGAAAGAAAACAGACCTGACAGTTTCTGCAATAGAGAATTCTGTCTGATGTCTTTTCCATAGCAACCAGATGGAGGTGGCTAAAGAGATGAGACTTACTGACGTGCTGGGTTTAGATAAAGTGGTATTGGAGACTTCTACAAATGTTACTGTTGTCAGGAAATCACAAAGATTGATGAGTTGGGGTGGGGAAGGCATAGCAGAGTTAACTACCTTTCTGAAATATATCATACAGTATATTTATGTGTATATCTACTTTTGAAATATTTTTGATTAAACACATACATTCATACTCCAGAAATGTTTAACATATATACTTTCAAAGATCTATTAATCCACTTTTCCTAGTAAATGTATTTTTAACAGTGTGCAGAATCTTCACCATTAGAAAGAATGAAGATCAGGCTTACAACCTAAATATATATATTAGAACTGAGGTCTTTAATTTAGATGATCTTCTTTGTGTATTTTACTCCCTGAATTTCATTTTAGCTAGTTTCAATGTTTACTCCATAACATACTGTAGCTTATAAATCTAGACTAAAATTAATGTTGTTCCAAATGGGTGCAAAACAATTTAATTCAATATCTGGGAGGATTAAAACTATGCATCTTTCTTTTACTACTTCATACAGTATAGGTATTGATTTGCACAGCCTAAGCCATCATAAATAACTGATTTGAATCCACAATTGCACACTTGGTATTTCATGCCTCTTATAATGTTTTGTATCTTGAATGGACCATACTTTTTTTAAACATAAAAGTTGTACATTTTTTAAACCTCACATACTCTGAATTGTCTTTTTCCCTCCTTATACTTAAATATATGTTCCAATATACTTTGTTCCTGGGGTTCAGTGTTGTGCTTACAGTCACTCCTGCAAGTCTGAACAGTTGCCCCAATCTGTGATTTTAAAAAATGAAGAAAATCTCTCCATCCAAATAATTAATATATATATTTTTACTCTGACAATGTACTTTTATGCTAATGCAATATTCTTCATTATGAAGGATTCTATCTTTATATAGTCCTCTATGCCATATTTTTTTAAAATTGAAAAACACCTAAGCTGTTTTCAAAATATAGAAAATATGTATTTTACTGAGTATTAACATCATTTTAACATAATTTTAAAAAGCTTTTTATATAGAATAAATTTGAGAAACTTTTTTATACATTTGTATCTTCCCATGTCCTTTCTGTAAATAAGAATTCACTCTTTCCTAGTTACAGTGTTAGATACAGGAGATACAAGCATAAACAAAACATAGTCCTTGACCTTAAGATGCTCACAGTCTAGTAATGAGAAATAGAAAGCTATGAAAAAGAAAGGAAGTTATAACACAATCTACTTAGTTTGCAATAAAGTATGAATGCTGGTTATAATTGTAAAACACCATCTACTGATATTATGAAATTACTTGTGTATGTTTCTTGAAGAGCAGTAAACTGAAAGAAGATATTTCCTGTAGAAAATAATGAAAATGTTCTTGAATTCTAGCTAACAGAATAATTTTCTGAAATGTTTTGATTGATTTAAATTTTATTCACAACTAGAAATACTCATAACTAAAAAAATTTAAAGATTATTATGCAGTGTGTTAAATTCTTTATGTGAGTTTTTCACTTCATCCCTATTATAACTTAAGAGATAAGTCAAATTTATTGTAATATTGTTGTGTTTTAATACACAGAGTATTCAAAGTTTTGCAAATCACGAGGAATTTAGAAAAGAATTTTTAAAATACTTTACCAAGACAAGATATATGCATCATAAATATGAATATTGAGGACTTGTGTGCTATAATTTCAATTTTAGTTAACACTTAGATAAAAGTAAAATGTGTTATTTATAGCGCAGAGCACAATAACTGAGTTTAACCTAAATTTGAATAATCACATTAATAAAAATTAAGTGTAAAAGAAATAAGTACAATGTGTTTGTTCTCAGAGAGGAAAATAATCTCAATATTATACTTTCAACAATTGTGAAGAGTATGAAATTTTATCCTACTTGCAAGCTGATGAGTTAGGCTACCACAGTTTCATGTAAAACTGAGATGTCACTGCAACAACTGGGTCTGCTGAGTTCTTGAATATACATACACACCATTTGCATTTGATAAGTGAGGTTTGGGGGGCTTTTTCCACCTTGTTAGTATTGTATTTGGAGTTGAACTACCTCAAATAGTCATAAGCCCTCCTTGGGCAGGTGGTCAGTTTTAACACGAGCATCACAGCCAACTAATAACTGCTTTTCCAAAACTGTGTACCTGGTGATCGCGTCAGAGAGGATACAAGGCAAAACTTTAGGGGAGTTGTCTGGTTTGAGGCTGCTTCCCTTTGCCAGAAGCTTCAATCACTAGTCACAGACACCTGTGTTGTATCTAATACCTAGTTGTAATAAGGTGCTGGGGCTCCATTTTGATAATAGGTGGCTGCAGAGACAGCAATTTTTTTTTTGAGAAGGCATTGTGAATCTACTCACATAGTCCCAAGGAAGTTTACTTGTCAAGTGGGCCCCAGAATTTTGTCAGGGTTTACCAATCTTCTGGAGAAGTGATAACACTGTAGAGTCAGGCTACTGAGACTGAGATATGATTTGCTAACCAACAGGACATTACTTATTTGGGGAAAGCTTTTGAAATCAGAGGGCAGAGGCATGCACACTAAATTCTGATCCACTCATTAGTGGCAAATATTAGGAGAGTGTGTCCCATTAGCACTTCTCTACCTGTAGCTTTTCTCAGTTCATGATAACATCCTCTGGTGCTAATGAAATGCGATGTACAAACAGATAACACATCAATGCCTACTATATGTTTAGATGTACAAGCAATAATCCATTCAATTGGCTCAAGGAATTCCTCCTACAAGGTCAAATTAGTTTTCCTCCCCATGTTTTTTATTTAATATTTCCTATTTTTTTATACTAGAAACAAAGACTTTTATTGCTAACAGCACAATAGACATCTGGTTTCATGTTCTTTTCCCCCAAGTTGCAAAGCAAAAGTGCAGAGGTGAGCTCATAAGGAAGTTGTGCAAATAGTGAGTTTGTGTCACAGCTGAGAGACATTGAGTTTAGAAATCTCAATATTGTATTTTTATTTTATTTATATTTATTATATTATAAATATTTATTTATTTTTATTTTTATTTTTTATTTGACCATCCACATGGCAAGTGGGATCTTAGTTCCCTGACCAGGAATTGAACTTGTGCTCCCTGCAGTGGAAGCTTGGAGTCCTAACCACTGTACCACAAGAGAACTCCCAGAAATCCTGGTCTTTTAAAGGCTGCTAATAAATCTATTCACCCTTTGTCTAGGAGGAAGAGAGTACCCTTATTATTCTTGTAAGGAAATAAATTTGTCCTCTGCCTGGGAGGGAGACACTTCTCTATCTTCCAAGAGTGTTTGCTACACTAATATCCATGAAAATATTATATGGAACTAAAGCTGATTTTAAAAAAAAAACTTGCAGAAACATAGCAAATCCATGGAAGATCCATATGATTGGAGACGATATATTAAGTCTGGATTTCTCACTAAGACAAGGCACTGGATTTCTCACTAAGGCACTTGTGCTCGTTGTTTTATTCCCATAAGTTTTCAGCTTCCTTGGAACATAACAGGGATGCATATCTGATAGAAATAAATGAAATGAAGTGTAAAAGAATAAGATCTGTATTTGCAATAGAGGAGGACATATGCTTTAGAATTTTAGTGGCACCAGTAGTCTGAAATGTATGAGAATCTCCACAGTAAAAAGCTATCAGTATTAAGCATAACCTTTTGGGTTTCTTTTTTTTTTTCACTTTATTTACTTACTGGAGTATGGTTGACTTACTATACTAATTTAAAGTGTACAATATAGTGATTTGATATTTTTATAGAATACACTCCATCTGAAGTTGTTGTAAAACTTGATTATGTCCTTTGTGCTATTACATTTATTTTATAACTG
The DNA here is from genome assembly GCF_026419965.1 of Kogia breviceps. Taxonomy (NCBI): domain Eukaryota; kingdom Metazoa; phylum Chordata; class Mammalia; order Artiodactyla; family Physeteridae; genus Kogia; species Kogia breviceps. Next base: position 35,856,342 of record NC_081325.1, read on the forward strand.
GTAGTTTGTACCTCTTAATCCTCTTCACTTATTTTGCCCCTTCCCCCACCCGTTTTCCTGTGGTAAGCACTAATTTATTCTCTGTATCTGAGTCTGTTTCTGTTTTGTTATATGTATCCACTTATTTTGTTTTTTAGGTTACACATTTAGGTGAAACATACAGTATTTATCTTTTCCTAATTGACTTATTTCACTAAGTATAATACCCTTCATATCCACCCATATTGTCACAAATGGCAAGATTTCAATTTATTGAGGTCTGAGTAATATTCCATTGTGTGTGTGTGTGTGTGTGTGTGTGTATACACACACACACAATGGAATATATATATATATATATATATATATATATATACACATACCTGTCAGTGGGCACTTAGGTTGCTTCCATATCTTGGCTATTGTAAATAATGCTACCATGAACACTGAGGTGTATATATCTTTTTGAATTAGTGTTTTCATTTTGTTTGAATAAATACCCAGGAGTGAATTACTGCATTGTATAATAGTTCTATTTTTAATTTTTGAGGAAACTCCACATTGTTTTCCATAGTGACTTCACCAACTTGCATACCCACCAACAGTACACAAGGGTTCCTTTTTCCCATATCCTTACCAACACTTGTTATTTGTTGTTTTTCTGATAATAGCCATTATGACAGGTGTGAGGTGATATCTCATTGTGATATTGATTTTCATTTCCCTGATGATTAGTGATGTTGAACATCTTTTCATATGCCTGTTAGGCCATTTGTATGTCTTCTTTGGGAAATGTTCATTCAGGTACTCTGACTATTTTTTTTAATATGTTTGTTTTTGGTTTTGAGTCATCTGAGTTTTTTACATAATTTGGATATTAACCCCTTATTGGAAATATCATTTGTAAATATATTCTATTCAGTAGTTTGCCTTTTCAGTTTGATGATTGTTTCTTTCACTGTGAGAACGTTTTTTAATTTGATTAAGGTCCCATTTGTTTATTTTTTCTTTTGTTGCTCTTCCCTGAGAAGACATACCCCCCAAAATTATTGGAATGACTGATGTCAAAAAGCATACTGCCTCTGTTTTCTTCTGGGAATTTTTTGGTTTCAGGTCTTATATGTAAGTCTTTAATGTATTTTAAGTTTAATTTTGTATATGGTGTGAGATAGTAGTCCAGTTTGACTATTTTGCAATTACCTGTCCAGTTTTCCCAACACCATCTATTGAGTAGTCTGTCTTTTCCCTATTATATATTCTTGTCTCCTTTGTCTTACACTAATTGATGAAATATAACAATATAAAATTGATATATATAAGTGTGAGTTCATTTGTGAACTCTCTAGTCTGTTCCATTGATCTATGTGTCTGCTTTTGTGCCAGTACAATACCATTTTGATTACTGTAATTTATAATAAAGTTTGAATTCAAGGAGTGTGATATCTCCAGATTTGTTCTTTCTTCTCAAGATTGCTTTGGCTCTTTAGGATCTTTTGTGGCTCCATCGCAAAACAGGATCATTTGTTCTGGTTCTATTAAAAATGTCATGGATATTTTGATAGGAATTGCATTAATCTGTAGATTGCTTTGGGTAATATGGATATTTTAACAATATTAATTATGATTCCATGAACATGGAATACCTTTCCATTTAAGTATCATCTTTCATTTCTTTAATCAATGTCTTTTTGTTTTCAGAATACAGGTCTTTCACTTCCTTCATTAAATGTATTCCTAAGTATTTTACTCTTTTTGAATTAATAATAAATATGATTGTTTTATTTATTTCTCTTTCTGATATTTCATTATTAGTGTATAGAAATGCAACAAATGTTTTATATTAATTTGTATTCTGCAACTTTACTGAATTCCTTTACTAGCTGCAATAGTATTTTGGTGGAGTCTTTAGGGTTTTCTATATATAGTACCATGTCATCTGCAAATAGTAAAAGTTTTATTTCTTCCTTTCCAATTTGGATGTCTTTTATTTATTTTTCTTGTCTGATTACTGTGGCTAGGACTTCTTATATGTTAAAGAGAAATGAGAAGAGTGTGCATTCTTGTCTTTTCCTTAAAGGAAAAGCTTTCAGCTTTTTTGCATTGAGTTTGAGTATGAAGTTAGCTGTTGGTTTTTCATAAGTGGCCTTTATTATGTTGAGAGATGTTCCTTCTATTCCAACTTTGTTGAGAGTTTTTATCATGAAGGGTGTTAAATTTTGTCAAATGCTTTTTCTACATCTATTGAGATGATCATGTATTTTTTTAAAAAAATAAATTTATTTATTGGCTGTGTTGGGTCTTCATTTCTGTGCAAGGGCTTTCTCCAGCTGTGGTGAGCAGGGCCCACTCCTCATCGTGGTGCACAGGCCTCTCACTGTTGTGGCCTTTCCCGTTGTGGAGCACAGGCTCCCGATGCACAGGCTCAGCAGTTGTAGCTCACAGGCTTAGTTGCTCTGCGGCATGTGGGATGTTCCCAGACCAGGGCTCGAACCATGTCCCCTACATTGGCAGGCATATTCTTAACCACTTTGCCACCAGGGAAGTCCGATCATGTATTTTTAATCCTTAAGTTTTTTAATGTGGTGTGTCATGTTGATTGATATGTGAATATTGAACCATCCTTACCTCCCTGCAATAAATATCACTTGGTTATGAAGTATGATCCTTTTAATATACTGTTAAATTGGGTCTACTAATTAAGTCCATCTCATCTAATGTGTTACTTAAGCCCACTGTTGCCTTATTGATTTTCTTTCTGGATGATCTGCCCATGATGCAAATGGGGTATTAAAGTCCTTTACTGTTATTACATTAATGCCAATTTCTCCCTTTTTGTCTGTGAATATATGCTTTATATATTTAGGCACTCCTATGTTATTTGCATATACATTTACAAATGTTATATCCTTTCTTGAATTGATGCCTTAGTCCTTACATAATGCCATTGTTTGTCTTCTGCTATAGACTTCATTTTAAAGTCTACCTTGTCTGATATGAGTATTGTTTCCTCAGCTTTCTTTTTATCTCCATTGGCATGGAATATCTTTTCCATCCCTTCTGTTTCTGTCTGTGTGTGTTTCTTAGCTTTGAAGTGAGTCTCTTGTAGGTAGCATTTGATAGGTCTTTTTTTTTAATCTATTCAGCCACCCTATGTCTTTTTTTTTAAACATCTTTATTGGAGTATAATTACTTTACAATGGTGTGTTAGTTACTGCTGTATAACAAAGTGAATCAGCTCTACATATACATATATCCCCATATCCCATCCCTCACTCTAGGTCTTTTAATTGATTGATTACTGACAGGTATGTACTTATTGCCATTTTGTTACTTGTTTTGTAGTTCTTCTCTGTTCTACTTTTAGTTTCTTCCTTTGTAGTTTTATGATAACTTTTTAGTGTTATGTTTAGGTTCTCAATATTTGATTATATATTGTTTATAGTTATGAATATGTCCTAGGCTTTCAAATTTGTTGCTAAGCTCTTGCTCTAACTTTCATCCACAATAAACTTCTCCAATTCTGCTAAATACTAACAAATGTTTCAAGGGCAATTTCAAATGTTAAACCTTAATGAAATATATCTTTTTTTTTTTTTTTTTTTTTTCGGTAAGCGGGCCTCTCACAGTTGTGGCCTCTTCCTTTGCGGAGCACAGGCTCTGGACACGCAGGCTCAGCAGCCTTGGCTCATGGGCCCAGCTGCTCCATGGCATGTGAGATCTTCCCAGACCAGGGCACGAACCAGCGTCCCCTACATCATCAGGTGGATTCTCAACCACTGCGCCACCAGGGAAGCCCCAATGAAATATATCTTAAGTAATAGTGTTCCTCTCTGGAACATGTAGAATATATTCCTAAATTTTAATTCTTTTTCTCTTTCTCCCTTCCTCCCTTTTTTCCCTCTTTTTTTCTTCTATTTTCTATCTCTGTTTTTTTTTAACATGAATGTAGTTCTTTCTTGTAGTAATATATCATCAACTGTTACATTACATCATTGGATTAGTTATTTAATATCTATATCAGTTTTAAGGACATGTTTATATCTTCTCTATTAGATATTAATTGAGTCAAGGATTTAAAATGTTTTCCTCCCCTTTATTTTAGAATTTTAATGCATCTTGTCTTTCAGATGATTAAAATAACATTTACTACTGAATTGCAACATACATAAATTTATTTCTCATGTTGAAAATCAATAAGTATTGAATCACGGTTTTGGTATAATTTATAGCTAATATTGTTCTACAAAAAGAAGCAACTGATAAAATAATGATTATGAATAGCACGTCTTTCAGACAATCAACAAATAATATAAAATAGCTAAAGAGGAAGCTTACTGAAAATTATTCTGTCAATCTAATAAAAGTTCAAAATTAAGTGACAAAACAATTTTTGCATTGTGTATCTCACTCTTCTCAGCACATTTGAAGGCTCTCTCAACTTTTTAATACATTGCACTACATTGCACCAAGTCCCATAAATGTATGAAACTAAAAATGTATTCCTGAAAGCTTTAAGAATATTTTACATTTCCTAAACCCAAGACATGGTTTTATTCTAATGAGAACAGGAAGATTACTTGTATAATTATTTGCAAGATACACATATGAAAAATTCATTGGCAGATGGACATTAAGGAGCCTTCAATGTGTATACAGCTCTCTGAATATTACATTTAATCCTTGTTGGAAATTCCATTTGCTCCCTCAGTTTCTTATGACATCAATTAGATAATTTGTATATATTTTCACTAGACTGGATCTGTCTTAATACAGTGACAAATAAATGAAGAGCATGTTTTTTAAATTTCTAGAAAAACATGGAAAAGATGACAGCCCTAATATTTTTAAAAACTCCCTTTTTATTGTCTATTTGCAAGAGTTATCTAGAGAAAGAAGTGAAAATTTTTTTGGCTTTACTTGTCAGCAATGATAAAAACAATGCATTAGTTTAATCAACTAGTTATTGAATGAATATTATTGGAAAAATAAAAACTGCAAAAATTGGATGAAAATTACAGAAACACTAAGCATCTACTCCCTTGTGTGTGTGGAAGATTATAATTAAAGGAATCTATATAAATCAATGGAATTCAAGGCTTTATCACCATAATCTTTTAATTATTAATGTATAAAAGATAATTTCATTGATTTTAGAAAAAAATCTAATATAATTATAAAATATTCAACACCAAAAGTAAAAGTTAAATTGAAAAAAATTCTTCCAGATATGAACACTGACACTAAGTCAACGATATTCAAGACACCTATGTATAGATAGATAGATAGATAGATAGATAGATAGATAGATAGATAGACATTTTAAAAATAAAAAAACAGGGCTTCCCTGGTGGTGCAGTGGTTAAGAATCTGCCTGCCGATGCAGGGGACACGGGTTCGTGCCCTGGTCCAGGAAGATTCCACATGCCGCGGAGCAGCTGGGCCAGTGAGCCATGGCCACTGAGCCTGTGCGTCCAGAAAAAAAAAAAAAAAAAAAAAAAAGAAATATTTTATAAGCATAGGGATAATTTTGCCAATATGGGGATAAATTACACCTGATAATGACTATGAGAGACAGACTACAGTCCAACAAAGATAGATTTATTAGATTGTCACAACACATGAGGGTATCTGAGAGGAACCATTGAGTTTCTTTCACTAAACAAGAGATAGTGTTGATATTGGATTTGGGAAAAAGATGCGTTTTAGGTCAAATTTGAATAAAGCAGTGGTTTGATAGTCTCAGCAAAGCAGGGCTGTTTGTAAAGGGTTTAATAGCAGTTCTTGGATGCTTAATTGGAACCAGAGTCCTGTCTTCCTTGGAAACTAGAAAGTTAAGATAAATATAAAGTACTGTGTTTGGCAACCCTTTAGCCAAAGTCCTGTTCTTGAATTGGAAATGGAAACTGCTTATATGTATCAAAGTGCCTAAGATCCTTCAAGTAACAGTAGGATTTTCCACTTTCTTTATGATTTCAAGCAGCAATGTTTCTGACAGTCTATGATTTTAGAGATTGTTTCTTTAGCATTGTGTCTTTTGTTAATTATATAAATGGTATTAATAAGTTCACAATGGAATCCTACAGTAAACATATTTTAGCAAACATATTTGTTTTAATCTTTCCTGTATTTAAAAAAGAATATCACATGTTCACTTGTCAATATAGCTAAGGATGGTACTGTCACCTCCTCTCCCTCAGAATAAGGTAATCATTTCTTCATTGGTCTCCAGGATTGAATCTGGCTGTGAAAAAAATCAAAGGTCAGTCTGATACTCTCCTTTAATTGACATTTTTCTAACTACACACAGGACAATTTTTTCTCCTTCTCCTTCGCCTTTCTCTTCCCCTTCCCTTGCCCCTCTTCTCCTTCTTCTCCTTCTCCTTCTCCTTCTTCTTCTTCTTCTTCTTCTTCTTCTTCTTATTATTATTATTATTATTATTATTATTATTATTATTATTATCTCCATATTGTGTTCAGAGGAATTCTAGTGTTTTTCCCACCCAGTCAAGTGTTTATCATAGCCCTGTAAAATACAACTTCTGGCATCATATTGATCCCTTAATTAAACATTAGTTTGGAAATCTGTACTTTCATCTAGGTGCATTAGCCTAGTTATTTTACCTCCCCTACTTTACTCAGCTGATTTTCTCTATAAACCCTCACCACTTGACTCAAAAAATAAATGGGATAAAAGTACTTGTGTTTTATATATTATTTTAATAGTTTGCAATGGAGAAGGATAATTTCTGGGCATCTCAGCTTGGTTCCGCAGAATTCCAGCCTGTTGTTGGGAGTTGATTAGCTCTGTGAATATAGTCATTCTGTCTCCTTTACAGTACTTTCCTACAATTAAAGTAAACCAAACAATGAGTTCAAGGACTGACTCTTTATTTTCCTGCGAACTTGCTGGAGAAGTACATGTGGTTATACTCATCAGCTTCTTGGATATTTTTCTTTTTCCTGAACTGCCTTCCTATCTTATCCTTTTGATTATCTTGAATACGGGGTATGTTAATATGCAGCCCCAAGATTTGCCCAACTAACCAAACCATAGTGTCATTGGCTATAAGTTCAATATTAACGAACAAACATTATGGATTCAATTGTGTCTTTAAACAGAAGTATACATAAAACAAGTTACGCATCCATCAGTTGACAAAAATATCATGACTAGAATTTACAGAAACCTAACCCTCTATTTCCCTTAGGAGCAACAAACAATTAAGTATTCATTAATTCAGTATTCATGGTAATTGACAGAACATAACTATTACAAATAATGAGTATCAACTGAATACATTTTTAATAATTTCATAGAAATAGAAGTGAATGTGATTCTCTTCTATTTTTAACAAGAATAAGATATGTGACAGATGCAACTTTACTTGCTGCTCCCACACTTAATTTTTCCTTTTTTTTTCTTATCCATGGGGCGTCCACAGCTTTTTTTTTCCCTCTCTACTTTTACATTTGCCTTACCAGTTCCTATACACAAGGCATTCATGAACACCTTATTTTTAATACTCACCCTTAAAGATTAGAAACCTAATTAATTTTCTCATAAAGGTATTAAATTTTCACTTATCTATCATTTTTCTACATAAGTTATATCCAAGTTGATATGATGTGAAAGAAAAATGGATTTTGTGTCTATCCATCCATTACCTTACTTACTTACTACTTTTGAATTAAAGTGACTGTTCAAATTTCTTGCCCATTTTTAATGCAGTTATGTGCATATGAATTCTTATTTAACCTGGATATTAATATTTAATTAGAACATGTTTCACTGACATTTTATCCCATTCTGTGGATTTTATTTTCATTTCCTTTGTATGTTTTAAGTGGCTAAAGTTTTTAGTTTTGATGAAGTGTTATATATCAAATTATTTATTGATTGATATTTTTATATATTTATTTGTTTATTTTTGGCTGCGTGGGTCTTCGTTTCTGCATACAGGCTTTCTCTAGTTGCTGCGAGCAGAGGTTACTCTTCATTGTTGTGTGCAGGCTTCTCACTGGGGTGGCTTCTCTTGTTGTGGAACACAGGCTCTAGTCACATGGGCTTCAGTAGTTGTGGATTATGGGCTCAGTAGTTGTGGCTCATAGGCTCTAGAACACAGGCTCATTTGTTGTGGTGCACAGGCTTAGTTGCTCTGTGGCATGTGGGATCTTCTCAGACGAGGGATTGAACCTGTATTCCCTGCATTAGCAGGTGGATTCTTAACCATTGTGCCACAAGGAAGTCCCTATCAAATACTTTAAAATGATTTACACTATTTGTTTTCCAAAAAAGTCTTAACCTAGATCAACGGCACAAAGATGTTCTCCTATATTTTCCAATAGAAATTTTATAAGTATAGATTTTACTTTTAAACTTATGATTCTTTTGAGTTAATTTTTTAATACATTGTAAGAAATGAGTGGAGTTTTTGTTTTTTTAAAAAAATTTTGGTTGAATTATTTCAGCACCATTTGGTAAGAAGTCCATCATTTTTCCATTGAATTGGCATTTGTGAGTGGTCTTATACATGGGTCTGTTTCTAGGGTTCCATTGATCTATGTGACTTTCCTTTTGCCCATATCATACAGTTGAATTATGTTTACAGCAACTATTGAAATCCAGTAGTGTTATCCTGCCAGGTTTTATTTTGTAATTTTGATTTTGCTCTGGCTATTCTATCAACTTATCAATTAAATGGTTTCACTTTGATATGTCTTGGTAGTGTACAACTACAATAAAAAAAAATGTTAACTAAAAAAAAGGTTCTTTGAGAATCTATCTAATCTCCTAGTTTTTTTTTTTTTGCAAAACCTTTCATTGACACTTTCTAGAAAACAATAAAAACTAAAAGAATAAGTGTCAATGACTTGTTAAAAATATGCAGAATCAATAGTGAATCACTTTTAAACCATGTGTAATAACTCACAATTTATGCCCGAGATGAGACTAATCTCCTTTTATTCCATTAACAATATGTACTTATATAGCACATATAAAATGTCTTCCTTATTTTCAATCTTGATTAACTTGATTAGCTTGAAGTAAGGTAATAATTATATTTTACCTTCTCACTTCCTAGCAGAGTTTTTGCTTGTATTTGTCCTTAAATTTTAACTAATGTGAATTAAAAGGAAAATGTTTTATCTTCTTTTAAAGAAGTTCACAAAACTATAAAATAATTTACTATGATTTTTCTTTGAGTGTTTTTAAAACAGAGTTTAGCTAAAAATTGGAAGTAATCTTAAGAACTACAGTAGATTATACATTTGCAATATATATTTATGCTTCTAAGAGTGTAAAATCTGATTTTAAGAATTAAAGGAATACATTGTCTAAGGCTAAAGATTTAGTTCAGGGATTTGTTTTAGTGAATACATAGTATAGTAATAATATGTGTCTAATTTCATCAAGAAAAGATTTGAAAATTAGGAAAATACTTTCATATAAATATAGACATTGTCTTCAATTTTGTTTTAATCCTCTCTGAGGGCCAGATAAGATATAAATTTTAAAAAATAAAAATGAAACAGATTTTTTAAGTCATTAAATAAAAGCATAAAGAGAAAGTGTTGAAATTGGAGGGTAGAACTCCCTGGGATCTCATTATCAAATTAAATCAGACACATTGAAGTACATTCTACTATAATCTTTTCTCAATCTCCACCAATAGGAAGCCCATGCTATTTGTTTTCTCTGCTTCTCACTATTGAGATAAGCAGTGTATTGAGATGGGAAGAAAAGGTATTTAATACTAATTTTTATACTAAGACACTAGGGCTCATAATGTATCATAGGTTTTCTTTCAATTATATGTCAGCATTAATTTTTTCTTACAAGAATTAACCCAGATAGAATTCTTAGAATAGGTTGTAATATATTTGTATAATCAAAATTTATAAAATTACTGTTGCTTTTTTCTATAGTTGATTAGGCAATATGTGGATATCATCCATTCCTTTTAGGAATATTGAGATTTAGCATGTCCTGCTTGATAAATATTTACTCAACTTGTGTTAACAAAGAGACATCAATCAAAAGTACCACTCAAATATATGGTTCTATTTGTTTTATTGTGGAGATTTTAAGAACATTTATTGATGTCACACTTCATTAAGATTTGTTAAGATTAAAGATACAGATATATGAAGATGGGAGAATGACAGAGAAGTTGGATTAAATGATAACAGGCTTACAAATGCTCTGTTGTTTAAGGGTATACAGTTGTAACTAATAGACAAATAAGCCCTGGAGAGATAATGCACTGCTTAGTGGTTATAGTCAATAATAGTCTATTATAGGGGGGAACGAGAAGATTGCGGAAGAGTAAGACGCGGGGATCACCTTCCTCCTCACAGATACATCAGAAATACATCTACACGTCCTATAGAACACCCAACGAAGGCAGAAGACCTCAGACCTCCCAAAAGGCAAGAAACTCCCCACGTACCTGGGTAGGGTAAAAGAAAAAAGAATAAACAGAGACAAAAGAATAGGGCCGGGACCTGCACCAGTGGGAGGGAGCCGTGAAGGAGGAAAGGTTCCCACACACTAGAAGCTCCTTCGCGGGCGGAGACTGCGGGTGGCGGAGGAGGAAGCTTCGGAGCCGCGGAGGAGAGCGCGGTAAGCGGGTGCGGAGGGCAAAGCGGAGAGATTCCCGCACAGAGGATCCGTGCCGATCAGCACTCACCAGCCCGAGAGGCTTGTCTGCTCACCCGCCACGGTGGGCAGTGCTGGGAACTGAGCCTCGGGCGGATCCCAGGGAAAGGTCTGGAGTTGGCAGAGCGAAAACAGCCTGAAGGGGTTAGCGCACCACGGCTGGCCGGGAGGGAGTTCGGGAGAAGTCTGGAGCTGCCGAAGAGGCAAGAGACCTTTTCTTCCCTCTTTACCTCCTGCTGCGCGAGGAGAGGGGTTTAAGCGAGCAGCTTAAAGGAGCTCCAGAGGAGAAGATGGCAGAAGAGTAAGACGCGGGGATCACTCTTCCTCCTCACAGATACATCAGAAATACATCTACACGTGGAACTTCTCCTATAGAACACCCACCGAAAGCTGGCAGAAGACCTCAGACCTCAGACCTCAGGCAAGAAACCCCCCCTCGTACCTTGTTAGGGCAAAAGAAAAAAGAATAAACAGAGACAAAAGAATAGGGACGGGACCTGTACCAGTGGGAGGGAGCCGAGAGGGAGGAAAGGTTCCCGCACACTAGAAGCCCCTTCGCGGGCGGAGACTGCGGGTGGCGTAGGGGGAAGCTTCAGAGCCGCGGAGGAGACCACAGCCAACAGGGTGCGGAGGGCAAAGCGGAGAGATTCCCGCACGGAGGATCGGTGCCGATCAGCACTCACCAGCCCGAGAGGCTTGTCTGCTCATCCGCCGCGGCGGGCGGGGCTGGGAACTGAGCCTCCAGCGGATCCCAGGGAAAGGTCTGGAGTTGGCAGAGCGAAAACAGCCTGAAGGGGTTAGCGCACCACGGCTGGCCGGGAGGGAGTTCGGGAGAAGTCTGGAGCTGCCGAAGAGGCAAGAGACCTTTTCTTCCCTCTTTACCTCCTGCTGCGCGAGGAGAGGGGTTTAAGCGCGCCGCTTAAAGGAGCTCCAGAAACGGGCGCGGAGCTGCCGAAGAGACAAGAGACTTTTTCTTGCCTCTTCGCTTCCTGGGGCGCGAGGAAAGGGAACTAAGGGCACCACATAAAGGAGCTCCAGAAACGGGCGCGAGCTGCGGCTGTCGGCGCGGACAACAGAGACGGGTGTGGGGCGCTACGGTTGCTGCTGCCGCCACCAAGAGGCCTGTGTGCGAGCGCAGGTCACTCTCCACACTGCCCCTCCCGGGAGCCTGTGCAGCCCGCCAGCGCCGGGGTTCCGGGATCCTGGGACTGCTTCCCCGGGAAAACGCGCGGCGTGCCTCGGGCCGGTGCAGCGTCACGCCGGCCTCTGCCGCCGCGGACTCGCCCCACATCCGTGCCCCGCCACCCACCGCCTGAGTGAGCCAGAGACCACGAATCAGCTGCTCCGATAACGCTGCTCCTTTGACCCCGCCCTCTCTGAGCGAAGGGCAGACGCCCTCGGACGACCTGCGTGCAGAGGCGGGGCCAGGTCCAGGGCTGAGCCCCAGGAGCTGTGCGAACAAAGAGAGGGGGTGGTCCCTCCCAGCAGCCTCAGAAACAGCGGGTTAAAGCTCCACAGTCAGCTTGAAGTGCCCTGCATCTGTGGAAAACCTGAATAGACAGCGAAATATCCCAGGTTGAGGAAGTGGACTTTGGGAGCAAGATAAACTATTATTTTCCCCTTTTTTCTTTTTGTGAGGTTGTATGTGGGTGCTGCTGTGTGAGATTTTGTCTGTGTAGCTTTGTTTTCACCATTTGTCCTGGGGTTAGACCGACCTTTTTTTTTTTTTTTTTTTCTTTAATAGAAAATTTTCTTCTTAATAATTATTTTGTTATTTTAATAACTGTATTTTACCCTACTTTATTTTGTCTTCTCCCCTTTCTTTCTTCCTTTCTTCCCTCCTTTTCCTATTTCCCTCCTTCCTTCCTTCCTCCCTTCCTTCCTTTATTCCCTCCTTCCTTCCTCCCTTCCTTTCTTTATTCCCTCCTTCCTTCCTTCCTCCCTCCCTTCCTTCCTTTATTCCCTCCTTCCTTCCTCCCTCCCTTCCTTTCTTCCTCCCTCTCTTCCTTTCTTCCTCCCTCCCTTCCTTTCTTTATTCCCTCCTTCCTTCTTCCCTTCCTTTCTTCCTCCCTCCCTTCCTTTCTTTATTCCCTCCTTCCTTCCTCCCTTCCTTTCTTCCTCCCTCCCTTCCTTTCTTTATTCCCTCCTTCCTTCCTCCCTTCCTTTCTTCCTCCCTCCCTTCCTTTTTTCCTTCCTTCCTTCCCTCCCTTCCTCCTTTCTTCCTTCCTTTCTTGACTTTCTACTTTTTTCTCCCTTTTGTTTTGAGCCGTGTGGATTAAAGGCTCTTGGCACTCCAGCCAGGTGTCAAGGCTGTGTCTCTGAGGTGGGAGAACTAACCTCAGGACACTGGTCCACAAGAGACCTCTCAGCTCCACGTAATATCAAACAGCGAAAATCTCCCAGAGATCTCCATCTCAACACCAAGACCCAGATTCACGCAAGGACTAGCAACGAACAGTGCTGGACACCCTATCCCCAACAAAGAGCGAGACAGGTCTACAGCCCCATCCATTAGCAGAGAGGCTGCCTAGAATCACAGTAAGGCTACCGACATCCCCATACACGCCCCCAGACGTGGACCTACCCACCAGGGAGACGGGATCCAGCCTCATCCACCAGAACAGGGGAACTGGTCCCCCCAACCAGGAAACCTACTCAACCCACTGAACCAACCTCAGCCACTGGGAACAGCCACCAAAAATAGATAGAAATACGAACCTGCAGCCTGCAGAAGGGAGACCCCAAACACAGTAACATAAGCAAAATGAGAAGACAGAAAAACACACAGCAGATGAAGGAACAAGATAAAAACACACCAGACCTAACAGATGAAGAGGTAATAGCCAATCTACCTGAAAGAGAATTTAGAATAATGATGGTGAAGATGATGCAAAATCTTGGAAATAGAATAGACAAATTGCAAGAATCAGTTAACAAGGACCTAGAAGAAATAAAGAGGAAGCAAGTAACGATGAGCAACACAATAAATGAAATGAAAAATACTCTAGACGGGATGAGTAGCAGAATAACTGAGGCAGAAGGACGGATAAGTGACCTGGAAGATAAAATAGTGGAAATAACTACTGCAGAGCAGAAGAAAGAAAAAAGAATGAAAAGAACTGAGGACAGTCTCAGAGATCTCTGGGACAACATTAAACGCACCAACATTCGAATCATAGGGGTCCCAGAAGAAGAAGAGAAAAAGAAAGGGACTGAGAAAATATTTGAGGAGATTACAGTTGAAAACTTCCCTAATATAGGAAAGGAAATAGTCAACCAAGTCCAGGAAGCACAGAGAGTCCCATACAGGATAAACCCAAGGATAAACACGCCGAGACACATAATAATCAAACTGTCAAAAATTAAATACAAAGAAAACATATTAAAAGCAGCAAGGGAAAAACAACAAATAACACACAAGGGAATCCCCATAAGGCTAACATCTGATCTTTCAGCAGAAACTCTACAAGCCAGAAGGGAGTGGCAGGACATATTTAAAGTGATGAAGGAAAAAAACCTACAACCAAGACTACTCTACCCAGCAAGGATCTCATTCAGATTTGATGGAGAAATTAAAAGCTTTACAGACAAGCAAAAGCTGAGAGAGTACAGCACCACCAAACCAGCTTTACAACAAATGCTAAAGGAACTTCTCTAAGCAAGAAACATAAGAGAAGGAAAAGACCTACAAGAACAACCCGAAACAATTAAGTAAATGGTAATAGGAACGCACATATCAATAATTACCTTAAATGTAAATGGATTAAATGCTCCCACCAAAAGACACAGACTGGCTGAATGGATACAAAAACAAGACCCATATATATGCTGTCTACAAGAGACCCACTTCAGACCTAGGGACACTTACAGGCTGAAAGTGAGGGGATGGAAAAAGATATTCCATGCAAATGGAAATCAGAAGAAAGCTGGAGTAGCAATTCTCATATCAGACAAAATAGACTTTAAAATAAAAACTATTACAAGAGACAAAGAAGGACACTATATAATGATCAAGGGATCGATCCATGAAGAAGATATAACAATTGTAAATATTTATGCACCCAACATAGGCGCACCTCAATACATAAGGCAAATACTAACAGCCATAAAAGGGGAAATCGACAGTAACACAATCATAGTAGGGGACTTTAACACCCCCCTGTCACCAATGGACAGATCATCCAAAATGAAAATAAATAAAGAAACACAAGCTTTAAATGATACATTATACAAGATGGATTTACTTGATATTTATAGGACATTCCATCCAAAAACAACAGAATACACATTTTTCTCAAGTGCTCATGGAACATTCTCCAGGATAGATCATATCTTGGGTCACAAATCTAGCCTTGGCAAATTTAAGAAAATTGAAATCGTATCAAGTATCTTTTCTGACCACAACGCTATGAGACTAGATATCAATTACAGGAAGAGATCTGTAAAAAATACAAGCACATGGAGGCTAAACAATACACTACTTAATAACGAAGTGATCACTGAAGAAATAAAAGAGGAAATCAAAAAGTACTTAGAAACAAATGACAATGGAGACACGACGACCCAAAACCTATGGGATACAGCAAAAGCAGTTCTAAGAGGCAAGTTTATAGCAATACAATCATACCTTAAGAAACAGGAAGCATCTCAAATAAACAACTTAATTTTGCACCTAAAGCAATTAGAGAAGGAAGAACAAAAAAAACCCAAATTTAGCAGAAGGAAAGAAATCATAAAGATCAGATCAGAAATTAATGAAAAAGAAATGAAGGAAACAATAGCAAAGATCAATAAAAGTAAAAGATGGTTCTTTGAGAAGATAAATAAAATTGATAAACCATTAGCCAGACTCATCAAGAAAAAAAGGGAGAAGACTCAAATCAATAGAATTAGAAATGAAAAAGGAGATGTAACAACTGACTCTGCAGAAATACAAAAGATTATTAGAGATTACTACAAGCAACTCTATGGCAATAAAATGGACAACCTGGAAGAAATGGACAAATTCTTAGAAATGCACAACCTGCCAAGACTGAACCAGGAAGAAATAGGAAACATGAACAGACCAATCACAAGCACTGAAATTGAAACTGTGATTAAAAATCTTCCAACAAACAATAGCCCAGAACCAGATGGCTTCACAGGCGAATTCTATCAAACGTTTAGAGAAGAGCTAACACCTATCCTTCTGAAACTCTTCCAAAAGATAGCAGAGGTAGGAACACTCCCAAACTCATTCTACGAGGCCACCATCACCCTGATACCAAAACCAGACAAAGACGTCACAAAGAAAGAAAACTATAGGCCAATATCACTGATGAACATAGATGCAAAAATCCTCAACAAAATACTAGCAAACAGAATCCAACAGCACATTAAAAGGATCATACACCATGATCAAGTGGGGTTTATTCCAGGAATGCAAGGATTCTTCAATATACGCAAATCAATCAATGTGATACACCATATCAACAAACTGAAGGAGAAAAACCATATGATCATCTCAATAGATGCAGAGAAAGCTTTTGACAAAATTCAACACCAATTTATAATAAAAACCCTGCAGAAAGTAGGCATAGAGGGAACTTTCCTCAATATAATAAAGGCAATATATGACAAACCCACAGCCAGCATTGTTCTCAATGGTGAAAAACTGAAACCATTTCCACTAAGATCAGGAACAAGACAAGGTTGCCCACTCTCAGCACTCTTATTCAAACTAGTTTTGGAAGTTCTAGCCACAGCAATTAGAGAAAATAAAGAAATAAAAGGAATCCAAATAGGAAAAGAAGAAGTAAAGCTGTCACTGTTTGCAGATGACATGATACTATACATAGAGAATACTAAGGATGCTACCAGAAAACTACTAGAACTAATCAATGAATTTGGTAAAGTAGCAGGATACAAAGTTAATGCACAGAAATCTCTGGCATTCTTATACACTAATGATGAAAAATCTGAGAATGAAATTAAGAAAGCACTCCCATTTACCATTGCAACAAAAAGAATAAAATATCTAGGAATAAACCTACCTAAGGAGACAAAAGACTTGTATGCAGAAAACTATAAGACACTGATGAAAGAAATTAAAGATGATACAAATAGGTGGAGAAATATACTATGTTCTTGGATTGGACGAATCAACATAGTGAAAATGACTCTATTACCCAAAGCAATCTACAGATTCAATGCAATCCCTATCAAATTACCACTGGCATTTTTTACAGAACTAGAACAAAGAATTTCACAATTTGTATGGAAACACAAAAGACCCCGAATAGCCAAAGCAATCTTGAGAACGAAAAATGGAGCTGGAGGAATCAGGCTCCCTGACTTCAGACTATACTACAAGGCCACAGTAATCAAGACAGTATGGTACTGGCACAAAAACAGAAATATAGATCAATGGAACAGG
This sequence comes from Kogia breviceps, assembly GCF_026419965.1. Classification (NCBI taxonomy): domain Eukaryota; kingdom Metazoa; phylum Chordata; class Mammalia; order Artiodactyla; family Physeteridae; genus Kogia; species Kogia breviceps. The sequence continues at coordinate 35,873,396 of NC_081325.1, forward strand.
ATAGAAAGCCCAGAGATAAACCCACACACATATGGTCACCTTATCTTTGATAAAGGAGGGAAGGAAACACAGTGGAGAAAAGACAGCCTCTTCAATAAGTGGTGCTGGGAAAACTGGACAGCTACCTGTAGAAGTACGAAAATAGAACACTCCCTAACACCATACACAAAAATAAACTCAAAATGGGTTAAAGACCTAAATGTAAGGCCAGACACTATCAAACTCTTAGAGGAAAACATAGGCAGAACACTCTTATGACATAAATCACAGCAAGATCCTTTTTGACCCATCTGCTAGAGAAATGGAAATAAAAACAAAAATAAACAAATGGGATCTAATGAAACTTAAAATCTTTTGCACAGCAAAGGATACCATAAAAACCAAAAGACAACCCTCAGAATGGGAGAAAATATTTGCAAATGAAGCAACTGACAAAGGATTAATATCCAAAATTTATAAGCAACTCATGCAGCTCAATAACAAAAAAACAGACAACCCAATCCAAAAATGGGCAGAAGAACTAAATAGACATTTCTCCAAAGAAGATATACAGATTGCCAACAAACACATGAAAGAATGCTCAACATCATTAACCATTAGAGAAATGCAAATCAAAACTTCAATGAGATATCATCTCACACCGACCAGATTGGCCATCATCAAAAACTCTAGAAACAATAAATGCTGGAGAGGGTGTGGAGAAAAGGGAACCCTCTTGCACTGTTGGTGGGAATGTAAAATGATACAGCCACTATGGAGAACAGTATGGAGGTTCCTTAAAAAAGTACAACTAGAACTACCATATGACCCAGCAATCCCACTACTGGGCATATATCCTGAGAAAACCATAATTCAAAAAGTGTCATGTACCAAAATGTTTATTGCAGCTCTATTTACGATAGCCAGGACATGGAAGCAACCTAAGTGTCCATCAAGAGATGAATGGATAAGGAAGATGTGGCACATGTATACAATGGAATATTACTCAACCATAAAAAGAAATGAAACTGAGTTATTTGTAATGAGGTGGATAGACCTGGAATCTGTCATACAGAGTGAAGTATGTCAGAAGGATAAAAACAAATACCGTATGCTAACACATATATATGGAATCTAAAAAAAAAAATGTCATGAAGAGATTAGTAGTAGGATGGGAATAAAACACAGACCTACAAGAACATGGACTTGAGGATATGGGGAGGGGGAAGGGTAAGCTGTGACGATGTGAGAGAGTGTCAGGGACATATACACACTACCAAATGTAAATTAGATAGCTAATGGGAAGCTGCAGCATAGCACAGGGAGTTCACCTCTGTGCTTTGTGACCACCTAGAGGGGTGGGATCGGGAGGGTGGGAGGGAGACTGACACAAGAGGGAAGAGTTATGGGAACATATGTATATGTATAACTGATTTACTTTGTTGTAAAGGAGAAACTAACACACTATTGCAAAACAGTTATACTCAAATAAAGATGTTAAAACAAATAATAAAAATAAAAAACTAAAAAAAAAAAAAAAAATACACTCAAGTTACCCACCAGGCCCTTCGCTGATTCACCATCTCCTGTACCCGCCTTTCTGCGTGTAGCGAATGTCATAAACAAAGGATGGTCGAGGTCGAACAAGGGGCCTGTGCATCTTCCAAAACCCTGCAGTGCTACACAAAAACCGTACTTAAGCTACGGTTGGAAGTCACAACAACAGTCTCCTTGAGGAATGGGTTACTTCAGGTAAGAGGTGATCGAAGGAATTATAAACACTGTTTTTTTCCAATGTAGCTCACCTAGGGGAAGGAGTCCGACTTCCTTGGCAAGCTGCAAATGCAGAACAATGCTCGGGAAGCTGTGGTAGAGCTCAGGAAATCTAACATTCCCAAAGAAAAGCACACTGTGTTGACCCTCATTCGGCCACGCAGGGGTACTCTGAAGGACCTATGAGGCTGCATTTTGCTTAAAAGGTGCAGAGCATCCTGGGGGTACCTAGTGTTCTAGAAACGAAACGTTCACTGACGTGAGTTTCCAAGGAGACCTGAAAAGCTTACTACATTTAAACTAAAACAGAAGAGCAATGAAGGCCTCCGGGAGCTGCAGCACTCCTTCCCTTAGGCAACGCAAATCAGGGCCTTACTTCGAGGCTAGTGCTCACATTGAGTTTCACTTTAGGTATAGAGCAGAGGAGGATGAGCTTCCAATTAGGAAGTGAAAGCACGAGGTTTATTTCGATAAAATTTAAAATCTTCTTCTCAGAGCGGTGCTGGAAAAAACTTAAAGCCAATCAACAGCAATGCTTTTCAGGTAGCTTCTAGGCCAAATGAATGGAGCTTTCGAAATCGGAAAACAGGGCATCCCTTGGGGCACAGTGGCTGAGAATCTGCCTGCTGATGCAGGGGACACGGGTTCGTTCCACGGTTCAGGAACATCCAACGTGGATTGGAACCGCTGCGCCCCCGAACCATGGCTGATGAGCCTGCGCGACCGGACACTGTGCTCCACAATGGGAGAGGCCACAACAATGAGAGGCCTGCGTATCGCAAAAAAAAAAATATATATATATATATATATACATATATATATATATATATATAATATATATATATATATATATATATCAAAAAACAAGCCTTGTAGATCATTATTCCATTTCCATCTTGACAAGCAACAGAAGTACATGTGGATACTCAGAAATCACAAGAGACTCAAGTTATCCCTGGGCCGTTCCCTGAATCAACTGCTTTCTACCCCCGGTGTTCTGTATGCCGCCAACTGCCTATAAAGGATGTGCGAGGGAGACATAGGGTGCTGTGCATCTTCCAAAGGCCTGCAGTTTTACCCCAATAATTGAGATTACGTTCTACTTGGAATGCCAAAAGAACATCTCCTTGAAAATGCGTCACTCTAGAGGTGACGTGGAAGAAGGGATTAGAAGCAGAGTGATTTTCTCAATAGAGCTCAGCTAAGGGAATGAGGCAACTTCCCTGGAATGGAGGAGAAGCTAGAAGTGTCTTCCTGAATCCAGTGTTAATGCTGAGGGAATGTGGCTGTCTCAAGGAGGAGTGCAGTGTGTTGACCTTTTCTCAGCCCACCCTGGCATGTTCCGAAAAGCCGACGGGGCTGGAGGTTGCTTAAACTGTCCAGGGCGTCCTGCCTGCACTCAGTTTTCTGTTAAACAAACGGGTGCTGAAGCAAGGCTTCTAGGAGTGCTGCAAAGCTTACTTCCGTGAAACTAAAGCAGAAAATCGAGTCAGGACTCAGGGAGCTGCTACACGCCTTCTGTTCTGCAAGGCAAATTCGGGCCATATTTCGAGGCTAGTGGTCAGCTTGAATTTCACGTGAGGTATAGAGCAGAGCAGCATGAGCTTCCAAATAGCAACTGGAAGAACAATGTTTCTTTCGAGGAAAGTCATTTTCTGCTCAGAGCCATGACGGCAGAGACTAACAGCGCTGCAACACCAATGCTTTTCAGAAAGCCTCCAGGCCGCATGAATGGACATTTCAAAATTAGGGACAAAGCCTTATGCCATCAGACGCCCATTTCTAGGGTGACTCGTAGCATAAGTACATGTGGATTCTAGCAAGTCAAAATACACTCAAGTTACCCACCGGGCCCTTCGCTGATTCACCTTTTCCTATACCCGCCTTTGTGCGTGGAGCAAATGGCATAAACAAAGGATGGTCGAGGTGGAACAAGGGGCCTGTGCATCTTCCAAAACCCTGCAGGGTTACACCAAAAACTGTATTTAAGCTTCGGTTGGAACTCACACCAGCACTCTCCTTGAGGAATGGGTTCCTTCCGGTAAGAGGTGTTTGAAGGAATTATAAACACAGTGTTATTCCAGTGTAGCTCACCTAGGGCAAGGAGTCCGACTTCCTTGGCAAGTTGCAAATGTAGAACAATGCTCGGGAAGCTGTGGTAGAGCTCAGGAAATCTCGCATTCCCAAAGAAAAGTGCAGTGTGTTTACCCTCATTCGGCTACGCAGGGCTACTCTAAAGGACCTATGAGGCTGTGTACTGCTTAAAAGGCCCAGAGCATCCTGGGGGTACCTAGTGTTCTGGAATCGAAACGGTTGCTGACGTCAGTTTCCAAGGAGATCTGAAAAGCTAACTACCGGTAAACTAAAACAGAACAGTTATTATGGCCTCAGAGAGGTGCTGCACGCCTTCCATTAGGCAAGGCAAATCAGGACCTTACTTCGAGCGTAGTGATCACGATGAGTTTCACTTGAGGTACAGAGCAGAGCAGGATGAGCTTCCAACTAGGAAGTGGAAGCACAAGGTTTCTGTCGAGAAAGTTCATTTTGTTCTCAGAGCGGTGCAGGAGAAAACTAAAAGCCAGTCAAGAGCAATGCTTTTCAGGTAGCTTAGGGGCCGCATGAATAAAGCCTTCAAAATAGGATAAAAAAGCCTTATACCATCAGACTGCCATTGTAGGTTGATTCGTAGCATAAGTACATGTTGATTCTAGCAAGTGCAAAGAGACTCAAGTTACCCACTGGGACCTTGGCTGATTCACCTCTTCCTAGTCCTGCAATTCTGCGTGTAGCGAATTGCATAAAGAAAGGATGCTCGAAGTCAACCAAGTGCTCTTTGCATCTTCCAGAAGCCTACAGTGATACACGAAGGACTTTGCTCATGGTGCAGTGGAACCGCACACGGACACTCTCCTTGAAGGATTGGATGACATCAGGTAAGAGGTATTCGAAGGAATTATAAACAGAGTGTTGTTTTCAGTTTAGCTCACCGACGGCTAGGAGGCAGGCTCCTTGGCGAGTTGGAGATTGTAGAGATCTGCCCCTGAAGCTGTCGTAGAGCTCAGGACATCTAGCATTCCCATGGAAAAGTGCACTGTGTTGCCCCTCATTCGGAAAACACAGGGCTACTCTGAAGGACCTATGAGGCTGCATTTTGCTTAAAAGGCCCAGAGCATCCTGGGGGTACCTAGTGTTCTGGAATCGAAACGGTCGCTGACGTGAGTTTCCAAGGAGACCTGAAAAGCTTACTACCGTTAAACTAAAACAGAACAGCGATGAAGGCCTCGGGGAGCTGCAGCACGCCTTCCCTTAGGCAACGCAAATCAGGGCCTTACTTCGAGGCTAGTGCTCACGTTGAATTTTACTTTAGGTATAGAGCAGAGGAGGATGAGCTTCCAAGTAGGAAGTGGAAGCACGAGGTTTATTTCGATAAAATTTAAAATCTTCTTCTCAGAGCGGTGCTGGAAAAAACTAAAAGCCAGTCAAGAGCAATGCTTTTCAGGCAGCTTCTAGGCCAAATGAATGGAGCTTTCGAAATCGGAAAACAGGGCTTCCCTTGGGGCGCAGTGGTTGAGAATCTGCCTGCTGATGCAGGGGACACGGGTTCTTTCCACGGTTTGGGAACATCCCACGTGCCATGGAACGACTGCCCTCCCGAAACATAGCTGATGAGCCTGTGCGTCCGGACACTGTGCTGTGCAATGGGAGAGGCCACACCAATGAGAGGCCTGCGTACCGCAAAAAAAAAAAAAAAAAAAAAAAAAAAAAAAAAAAAAAAAAAAAAAAAAACTATCTATCTATTTATCTATCTATCTATCTATCTATCTATATATATATATATATATATATATCAAAAAACAAGCCTTGTGGATCATTATCCCATTTCCAACTTGACACGCAACATAAGTACATGTGGATACTCAGAAATGACAAGAGACTCAAGTTACCCCTGGGCCGTTCCCTGAATCAACTGCTTTCTACCCCTGGTGTTCTGCATGCCGCCAATTGCCTATAGAGAATGTGCGAGGGAGACATAGGGTGCTGTGCATCTTCCAAAGGCCTGCAGTTTTACCCCAATAATTGAGATTACATTCTACTTGGAATGCCAACAGAACATCCCCTTGAAAATGCGTCACTCTAGAGGTGACGTGGAAGAAGGGATTAGAAGCAGAGTGATTTTCTCAATAGAGCTCAGCTAAGGGAATGAGGCAACTTCCCTGGAATGGAGGAGAAGCTAGAAGTGTCTTCCTGAATCCAGTGTTAATGCTGAGGGAATGTGGCTGTCTCAAGGAAGAGTGCAGTGTGTTGACCTTTTCTCAGCCCACCCTGGCATGTTCCGAAATGCCGACGGGGCTGGAAATTGCTTAAACTGTCGAGGGCGTCCTGCCTGCACTCAGTTTTCTGTTACAGAAACGGGTGCTGAAGCAAGGCTTCTAGGAGTGCTGCAAAGCTTACTTCCGTGAAACTAAAGCAGAAAATCGAGTCAGGACTCTGGAGGTGCTACACGCCTTCTGTTCTGCAAGGGAAATTCGGGCCATATTTCGAGGCTAGTGGTCAGCTTGAATTTCACGTGAGGTATAGAGCAGAGCAGCATGAGCTTCCCACTAGCACCTGGAAGAACAATGTTTCTTTCGAGAAAAGTCATTTTCTGCTCAGAGCCATGACGGCAGACACAAACAGCGCTGCAACACCAATGCTTTTCAGAAAGCCTCCAGGACGCATGAATGGACATTTCAAAATTAGAAAGAAAGCCTTATGCCATCAGACGCCCATTTCTAGGGTGACTCGTAGCATAATACATGTGGATTCTAGCAAGTCAAAATACACTCAAGTTACCCACCGGGCCCTTCGCTGATTCACCTTTTCCAATACCCGCCTTTCTGCGTGTAGCGAATGGCATAAACAAGGGATGGTCGAGGTGGAACAAGGGGCCTGTGCATCTTCCAAAACCCTGCAGGGCTACACCAAAAACCGTACTTAAGCTTCGGTTGGAACTCACAACAACATTCTCGTTGAGGAATGGGTTACTTCAGGTAAGAGGTGATCGAAGGAATTATCAACACATTGTTTTTTCCAGTGTAGCTCGCCTAGGGCAAGGAGTCCGACTTCCTTGCCAAGCTGCAAATGTAGAACAATGCTCGGGAAGCTGTGGTAGAGCTCAGGTCATCTAGCATTCCCATGGAAAAGTGAAGTGTGTTGCCCCTAATTCGGCAAATACAGGGCTACTCTGAAGGACCTATGAGGCTGCATTTTGCTTTAAAGGCCCAGAGCATCCTGGGGGTACCTAGTGTTCTGAAATCGAAATGGTCGCTGATGTGAGATTCCAAGGAGACCTGAAAAGCTTACTACAGTTAAACTAAAACAGAACAGCGATGAAGGCCTCGGGGAGCTGCAGCACGCCTTCCCTTACGCAACGCAAATCAGGGCCTTACTTCGAGGCTAGTGCTCACCTTGAGTTTCACTTTAGGAATAGAGCAGAGGAGGATGAGCTTCCAAGTAGGAAGTGGAAGCACGAGGTTTATTTCGATAAAATTTAAAATCTTCTTCTCAGAGCGGTGCTGGAAAAAACTAAAAGCCAGTCAAGAGCAATGCTTTTCAGGCAGTTTCTAGGCCAAATGAATGGAGCTTTCGAAATCGGAAAACAGGGCTTCCCTTGGGGCGCAGTGGTTGAGAATCTGCCTGCTGATGCAGGGGACACGGGTTTGTTGCACGGTTCAGGAACATCCCACATGCCATGGAACGGCTGCGCCCCCGAACCATGGCTGATGAGCCTGCACGTCAGGACACTGTGCTCCGCAATGGGAGAGCCCACAGAAATGAGAGGTCTGCATACCACTCCCCCCCAAAAAAATATATATATATATAGATGGATAGATAGATAGATAGATAGATAGATAGATAGATAGATAGATAGATATCAGAAAACAAGCCTTGTGGATCATTATCCCGTTTCCAACTTGACACGCAACAGAAGTACATGTGGATACTCAGAAATCACAAGAGACTCAAGTTACCCCTGGGCCGTTCCCTGAATCAACTGCTTTCTACCCCCAGTGTTCTGCATGCCTCCAAGTGCCGATAGAGGATGTGCGAGGGAGACATAGGGTGCTGTGCATCTTCCAAAGGCCTGCAGTTTTACCCCAATAATTGAGATTACATTCTACTTGGAATGCCAACAGAACATCCCCTTGAAAATGCGTCACTCTAGAGGTGACGTGGAAGAAGGGATTAGAAGCAGAGTGATTTTCTCAATAGAGCTCAGCTAAGGGAATGAGGCAACTTCCCTGGAATGGAGGAGAAGCTAGAAGTGTCTTCCTGAATCCAGTGTTAATGCTGAGGGAATGTGGCTGTCTCAAGGAAGAGTGCAGTGTGTTAACCTTTTCTCAGCCCACCCTGGCATGTTCCGAAAAGCCGACGGGGCTGGAGGTTGCTTAAACTGTCCAGGGCGTCCTGCCTGCACTCAGTTTTCTGTTACAGAAACGGGTGCTGAAGCAAGGCTTCTAGGTGTGCTGCAAAGCTTACTTCCGTGAAACTAAAGCAGAAAATCGAGTCAGGACTCAGGGAGCTGCTACACGCCTTCTGTTCTGCAAGGCAATTTCGGACCATATTTCGAGGCTAGTGGTCAGCTTGAATTTCACGTGAGGTATAGAGCAGAGCAGCATGAGCTTCCAACTAGCAACTGGAAGAACAATGTTTCTTTCGAGAAAAGTCATTCTCTGCTCAGAGCCATGACGGCAGAGACTAACAGCGTTGCAACACCAATGATTTTCAGAAAACCTCCAGGACGCATGAATGGACATTTCAAAATTAGAAACAAAGATTTATGCCATCAGACGCCCATTTCTAGGGTGACTCGTAGCATAATACATGTGGATTCTAGCAAGTCAAAATACACTCAAGTTACCCACCGGGCCCTTCGCTGATTCACCTTTTCCTATACCCGCCTTTCTGCGTGGAGCGAATGGCACAAACAAAGGATGGTCGAGGTCGAACAAGGGGCCTGTGCATCTTCCAAAACCCTGCAGGGCTACACCAAAAACCGTACTTAAGCTTCGGTTGGAACTCACACCAGCACTCTCCTTGAGGAATGGGTTACTTCAGGTAAGAGGTGATCGAAGGAATTGTCAACACATTGTTTTCTCCAGTGTAGCTCACCTAGGGCAAGGAGTCCGACTTCCTTGCCAAGCTGCAAATTGAGAACAATGCTCGGGAAGCTGTGGTAGAGCTCAGGAAATCTCGCATTCCCAAGGAAAAGTGCAGTGTGTTGACCCTCATTCGGCCACGCAGGGCTACTCTAAAAGACCTATGAGGCTGTGTACTGCTTAAAAGGCCCAGAGCATCCTGGGGGTACCTAGTGTTCTGGAATCGAAACGGTTGCTGACGTCAGTTTCCAAGGAGATCTGAAAAGCTAACTACCGGTAAACTAAAACAGAACAGTTATTATGGCCTCAGAGAGGTGCTGCACGCCTTCCATTAGGCAAGGCAAATCAGGACCTTACTTCGAGCGTAGTGATCACGATGAGTTTCACTTGAGGTACAGAGCAGAGCAGGATGAGCTTCCAACTAGGAAGTGGAAGCACAAGGTTTCTTTCGAGAAAGTTCATTTTGTTCTCAGAGCGGTGCAGGAGAAAACTAAAAGCCAGTCAAGAGCAATGCTTTTCAGGTAGCTTAGGGGCCGCATGAATAAAGCCTTCAAAATAGGATAAAAAAGCCTTATACCATCAGACTGCCATTGTAGGTTGATTCGTAGCATAAGTACATGTTGATTCTAGCAAGTGCAAAGAGACTCAAGTTACCCACTGGGACCTTGGCTGATTCACCTCTTCCTAGTCCTGCAATTCTGCGTGTAGCGAATTGCATAAAGAAAGGATGCTCGAAGTCAACCAAGTGCTCTTTGCATCTTCCAGAAGCCTACAGTGATACACGAAGGACTTTGCTCATGGTGCAGTGGAACCGCACACGGACACTCTCCTTGAAGGATTGGATGACATCAGGTAAGAGGTATTCGAAGGAATTATAAACAGAGTGTTGTTTTCAGTTTAGCTCACCGACGGCTAGGAGGCAGGCTCCTTGGCGAGTTGGAGATTGTAGAGATCTGCCCCTGAAGCTGTCGTAGAGCTCAGGACATCTAGCATTCCCATGGAAAAGTGCACTGTGTTGCCCCTCATTCGGAAAACACAGGGCTACTCTGAAGGACCTATGAGGCTGCATTTTGCTTAAAAGGCCCAGAGCATCCTGGGGGTACCTAGTGTTCTGGAATCGAAACGGTCGCTGACGTGAGTTTCCAAGGAGACCTGAAAAGCTTACTACCGTTAAACTAAAACAGAACAGCGATGAAGGCCTCGGGGAGCTGCAGCACGCCTTCCCTTAGGCAACGCAAATCAGGGCCTTACTTCGAGGCTAGTGCTCACGTTGAATTTTACTTTAGGTATAGAGCAGAGGAGGATGAGCTTCCAAGTAGGAAGTGGAAGCACGAGGTTTATTTCGATAAAATTTAAAATCTTCTTCTCAGAGCGGTGCTGGAAAAAACTAAAAGCCAGTCAAGAGCAATGCTTTTCAGGCAGCTTCTAGGCCAAATGAATGGAGCTTTCGAAATCGGAAAACAGGGCTTCCCTTGGGGCGCAGTGGTTGAGAATCTGCCTGCTGATGCAGGGGACACGGGTTCTTTCCACGGTTTGGGAACATCCCACGTGCCATGGAACGACTGCCCTCCCGAAACATAGCTGATGAGCCTGTGCGTCCGGACACTGTGCTGTGCAATGGGAGAGGCCACACCAATGAGAGGCCTGCGTACCGCAAAAAAAAAAAAAAAAAAAAAAAAAAAAAAAAAAAAAAAAAAAAAAAAACTATCTATCTATTTATCTATCTATCTATCTATCTATCTATATATATATATATATATATATATCAAAAAACAAGCCTTGTGGATCATTATCCCATTTCCAACTTGACACGCAACATAAGTACATGTGGATACTCAGAAATGACAAGAGACTCAAGTTACCCCTGGGCCGTTCCCTGAATCAACTGCTTTCTACCCCTGGTGTTCTGCATGCCGCCAATTGCCTATAGAGAATGTGCGAGGGAGACATAGGGTGCTGTGCATCTTCCAAAGGCCTGCAGTTTTACCCCAATAATTGAGATTACATTCTACTTGGAATGCCAACAGAACATCCCCTTGAAAATGCGTCACTCTAGAGGTGACGTGGAAGAAGGGATTAGAAGCAGAGTGATTTTCTCAATAGAGCTCAGCTAAGGGAATGAGGCAACTTCCCTGGAATGGAGGAGAAGCTAGAAGTGTCTTCCTGAATCCAGTGTTAATGCTGAGGGAATGTGGCTGTCTCAAGGAAGAGTGCAGTGTGTTGACCTTTTCTCAGCCCACCCTGGCATGTTCCGAAATGCCGACGGGGCTGGAAATTGCTTAAACTGTCGAGGGCGTCCTGCCTGCACTCAGTTTTCTGTTACAGAAACGGGTGCTGAAGCAAGGCTTCTAGGAGTGCTGCAAAGCTTACTTCCGTGAAACTAAAGCAGAAAATCGAGTCAGGACTCTGGAGGTGCTACACGCCTTCTGTTCTGCAAGGGAAATTCGGGCCATATTTCGAGGCTAGTGGTCAGCTTGAATTTCACGTGAGGTATAGAGCAGAGCAGCATGAGCTTCCCACTAGCACCTGGAAGAACAATGTTTCTTTCGAGAAAAGTCATTTTCTGCTCAGAGCCATGACGGCAGACACAAACAGCGCTGCAACACCAATGCTTTTCAGAAAGCCTCCAGGACGCATGAATGGACATTTCAAAATTAGAAAGAAAGCCTTATGCCATCAGACGCCCATTTCTAGGGTGACTCGTAGCATAATACATGTGGATTCTAGCAAGTCAAAATACACTCAAGTTACCCACCGGGCCCTTCGCTGATTCACCTTTTCCAATACCCGCCTTTCTGCGTGTAGCGAATGGCATAAACAAGGGATGGTCGAGGTGGAACAAGGGGCCTGTGCATCTTCCAAAACCCTGCAGGGCTACACCAAAAACCGTACTTAAGCTTCGGTTGGAACTCACAACAACATTCTCGTTGAGGAATGGGTTACTTCAGGTAAGAGGTGATCGAAGGAATTATCAACACATTGTTTTTTCCAGTGTAGCTCGCCTAGGGCAAGGAGTCCGACTTCCTTGCCAAGCTGCAAATGTAGAACAATGCTCGGGAAGCTGTGGTAGAGCTCAGGTCATCTAGCATTCCCATGGAAAAGTGAAGTGTGTTGCCCCTAATTCGGCAAATACAGGGCTACTCTGAAGGACCTATGAGGCTGCATTTTGCTTTAAAGGCCCAGAGCATCCTGGGGGTACCTAGTGTTCTGAAATCGAAATGGTCGCTGATGTGAGATTCCAAGGAGACCTGAAAAGCTTACTACAGTTAAACTAAAACAGAACAGCGATGAAGGCCTCGGGGAGCTGCAGCACGCCTTCCCTTACGCAACGCAAATCAGGGCCTTACTTCGAGGCTAGTGCTCACCTTGAGTTTCACTTTAGGAATAGAGCAGAGGAGGATGAGCTTCCAAGTAGGAAGTGGAAGCACGAGGTTTATTTCGATAAAATTTAAAATCTTCTTCTCAGAGCGGTGCTGGAAAAAACTAAAAGCCAGTCAAGAGCAATGCTTTTCAGGCAGTTTCTAGGCCAAATGAATGGAGCTTTCGAAATCGGAAAACAGGGCTTCCCTTGGGGCGCAGTGGTTGAGAATCTGCCTGCTGATGCAGGGGACACGGGTTTGTTGCACGGTTCAGGAACATCCCACATGCCATGGAACGGCTGCGCCCCCGAACCATGGCTGATGAGCCTGCACGTCAGGACACTGTGCTCCGCAATGGGAGAGCCCACAGAAATGAGAGGTCTGCATACCACTCCCCCCCAAAAAAATATATATATATATAGATGGATAGATAGATAGATAGATAGATAGATAGATAGATAGATAGATAGATATCAGAAAACAAGCCTTGTGGATCATTATCCCGTTTCCAACTTGACACGCAACAGAAGTACATGTGGATACTCAGAAATCACAAGAGACTCAAGTTACCCCTGGGCCGTTCCCTGAATCAACTGCTTTCTACCCCCAGTGTTCTGCATGCCTCCAAGTGCCGATAGAGGATGTGCGAGGGAGACATAGGGTGCTGTGCATCTTCCAAAGGCCTGCAGTTTTACCCCAATAATTGAGATTACATTCTACTTGGAATGCCAACAGAACATCCCCTTGAAAATGCGTCACTCTAGAGGTGACGTGGAAGAAGGGATTAGAAGCAGAGTGATTTTCTCAATAGAGCTCAGCTAAGGGAATGAGGCAACTTCCCTGGAATGGAGGAGAAGCTAGAAGTGTCTTCCTGAATCCAGTGTTAATGCTGAGGGAATGTGGCTGTCTCAAGGAAGAGTGCAGTGTGTTAACCTTTTCTCAGCCCACCCTGGCATGTTCCGAAAAGCCGACGGGGCTGGAGGTTGCTTAAACTGTCCAGGGCGTCCTGCCTGCACTCAGTTTTCTGTTACAGAAACGGGTGCTGAAGCAAGGCTTCTAGGTGTGCTGCAAAGCTTACTTCCGTGAAACTAAAGCAGAAAATCGAGTCAGGACTCAGGGAGCTGCTACACGCCTTCTGTTCTGCAAGGCAATTTCGGACCATATTTCGAGGCTAGTGGTCAGCTTGAATTTCACGTGAGGTATAGAGCAGAGCAGCATGAGCTTCCAACTAGCAACTGGAAGAACAATGTTTCTTTCGAGAAAAGTCATTCTCTGCTCAGAGCCATGACGGCAGAGACTAACAGCGTTGCAACACCAATGATTTTCAGAAAACCTCCAGGACGCATGAATGGACATTTCAAAATTAGAAACAAAGATTTATGCCATCAGACGCCCATTTCTAGGGTGACTCGTAGCATAATACATGTGGATTCTAGCAAGTCAAAATACACTCAAGTTACCCACCGGGCCCTTCGCTGATTCACCTTTTCCTATACCCGCCTTTCTGCGTGGAGCGAATGGCACAAACAAAGGATGGTCGAGGTCGAACAAGGGGCCTGTGCATCTTCCAAAACCCTGCAGGGCTACACCAAAAACCGTACTTAAGCTTCGGTTGGAACTCACACCAGCACTCTCCTTGAGGAATGGGTTACTTCAGGTAAGAGGTGATCGAAGGAATTGTCAACACATTGTTTTCTCCAGTGTAGCTCACCTAGGGCAAGGAGTCCGACTTCCTTGCCAAGCTGCAAATTGAGAACAATGCTCGGGAAGCTGTGGTAGAGCTCAGGAAATCTCGCATTCCCAAGGAAAAGTGCAGTGTGTTGACCCTCATTCGGCCACGCAGGGCTACTCTAAAAGACCTATGAGGCTGTGTACTGCTTAAAAGGCCCAGAGCATCCTGGGGGTACCTAGTGTTCTGGAATCGAAACGGTTGCTGACGTCAGTTTCCAAGGAGATCTGAAAAGCTAACTACCGGTAAACTAAAACAGAACAGTTATTATGGCCTCAGAGAGGTGCTGCACGCCTTCCATTAGGCAAGGCAAATCAGGACCTTACTTCGAGCGTAGTGATCACGATGAGTTTCACTTGAGGTACAGAGCAGAGCAGGATGAGCTTCCAACTAGGAAGTGGAAGCACAAGGTTTCTTTCGAGAAAGTTCATTTTGTTCTCAGAGCGGTGCAGGAGAAAACTAAAAGCCAGTCAAGAGCAATGCTTTTCAGGTAGCTTAGGGGCCGCATGAATAAAGCCTTCAAAATAGGATAAAAAAGCCTTATACCATCAGACTGCCATTGTAGGTTGATTCGTAGCATAAGTACATGTTGATTCTAGCAAGTGCAAAGAGACTCAAGTTACCCACTGGGACCTTGGCTGATTCACCTCTTCCTAGTCCTGCAATTCTGCGTGTAGCGAATTGCATAAAGAAAGGATGCTCGAAGTCAACCAAGTGCTCTTTGCATCTTCCAGAAGCCTACAGTGATACACGAAGGACTTTGCTCATGGTGCAGTGGAACCGCACACGGACACTCTCCTTGAAGGATTGGATGACATCAGGTAAGAGGTATTCGAAGGAATTATAAACAGAGTGTTGTTTTCAGTTTAGCTCACCGACGGCTAGGAGGCAGGCTCCTTGGCGAGTTGGAGATTGTAGAGATCTGCCCCTGAAGCTGTCGTAGAGCTCAGGACATCTAGCATTCCCATGGAAAAGTGCACTGTGTTGCCCCTCATTCGGAAAACACAGGGCTACTCTGAAGGACCTATGAGGCTGCATTTTGCTTAAAAGGCCCAGAGCATCCTGGGGGTACCTAGTGTTCTGGAATCGAAACGGTCGCTGACGTGAGTTTCCAAGGAGACCTGAAAAGCTTACTACCGTTAAACTAAAACAGAACAGCGATGAAGGCCTCGGGGAGCTGCAGCACGCCTTCCCTTAGGCAACGCAAATCAGGGCCTTACTTCGAGGCTAGTGCTCACGTTGAATTTTACTTTAGGTATAGAGCAGAGGAGGATGAGCTTCCAAGTAGGAAGTGGAAGCACGAGGTTTATTTCGATAAAATTTAAAATCTTCTTCTCAGAGCGGTGCTGGAAAAAACTAAAAGCCAGTCAAGAGCAATGCTTTTCAGGCAGCTTCTAGGCCAAATGAATGGAGCTTTCGAAATCGGAAAACAGGGCTTCCCTTGGGGCGCAGTGGTTGAGAATCTGCCTGCTGATGCAGGGGACACGGGTTCTTTCCACGGTTTGGGAACATCCCACGTGCCATGGAACGACTGCCCTCCCGAAACATAGCTGATGAGCCTGTGCGTCCGGACACTGTGCTGTGCAATGGGAGAGGCCACACCAATGAGAGGCCTGCGTACCGCAAAAAAAAAAAAAAAAAAAAAAAAAAAAAAAAAAAAAAAAAAAAAAAAAACTATCTATCTATTTATCTATCTATCTATCTATCTATCTATATATATATATATATATATATATCAAAAAACAAGCCTTGTGGATCATTATCCCATTTCCAACTTGACACGCAACATAAGTACATGTGGATACTCAGAAATGACAAGAGACTCAAGTTACCCCTGGGCCGTTCCCTGAATCAACTGCTTTCTACCCCTGGTGTTCTGCATGCCGCCAATTGCCTATAGAGAATGTGCGAGGGAGACATAGGGTGCTGTGCATCTTCCAAAGGCCTGCAGTTTTACCCCAATAATTGAGATTACATTCTACTTGGAATGCCAACAGAACATCCCCTTGAAAATGCGTCACTCTAGAGGTGACATGGAAGAAGGGATTAGAAGCAGAGTGATTTTCTCAATAGAGCTCAGCTAAGGGAATGAGGCAACTTCCCTGGAATGGAGGAGAAGCTAGAAGTGTCTTCCTGAATCCAGTGTTAATGCTGAGGGAATGTGGCTGTCTCAAGGAAGAGTGCAGTGTGTTGACCTTTTCTCAGCCCACCCTGGCATGTTCCGAAATGCCGACGGGGCTGGAAATTGCTTAAACTGTCGAGGGCGTCCTGCCTGCACTCAGTTTTCTGTTACAGAAACGGGTGCTGAAGCAAGGCTTCTAGGAGTGCTGCAAAGCTTACTTCCGTGAAACTAAAGCAGAAAATCGAGTCAGGACTCTGGAGGTGCTACACGCCTTCTGTTCTGCAAGGGAAATTCGGGCCATATTTCGAGGCTAGTGGTCAGCTTGAATTTCACGTGAGGTATAGAGCAGAGCAGCATGAGCTTCCCACTAGCACCTGGAAGAACAATGTTTCTTTCGAGAAAAGTCATTTTCTGCTCAGAGCCATGACGGCAGACACAAACAGCGCTGCAACACCAATGCTTTTCAGAAAGCCTCCAGGACGCATGAATGGACATTTCAAAATTAGAAAGAAAGCCTTATGCCATCAGACGCCCATTTCTAGGGTGACTCGTAGCATAATACATGTGGATTCTAGCAAGTCAAAATACACTCAAGTTACCCACCGGGCCCTTCGCTGATTCACCTTTTCCAATACCCGCCTTTCTGCGTGTAGCGAATGGCATAAACAAGGGATGGTCGAGGTGGAACAAGGGGCCTGTGCATCTTCCAAAACCCTGCAGGGCTACACCAAAAACCGTACTTAAGCTTCGGTTGGAACTCACAACAACATTCTCGTTGAGGAATGGGTTACTTCAGGTAAGAGGTGATCGAAGGAATTATCAACACATTGTTTTTTCCAGTGTAGCTCGCCTAGGGCAAGGAGTCCGACTTCCTTGCCAAGCTGCAAATGTAGAACAATGCTCGGGAAGCTGTGGTAGAGCTCAGGTCATCTAGCATTCCCATGGAAAAGTGAAGTGTGTTGCCCCTAATTCGGCAAATACAGGGCTACTCTGAAGGACCTATGAGGCTGCATTTTGCTTTAAAGGCCCAGAGCATCCTGGGGGTACCTAGTGTTCTGAAATCGAAATGGTCGCTGATGTGAGATTCCAAGGAGACCTGAAAAGCTTACTACAGTTAAACTAAAACAGAACAGCGATGAAGGCCTCGGGGAGCTGCAGCACGCCTTCCCTTACGCAACGCAAATCAGGGCCTTACTTCGAGGCTAGTGCTCACCTTGAGTTTCACTTTAGGAATAGAGCAGAGGAGGATGAGCTTCCAAGTAGGAAGTGGAAGCACGAGGTTTATTTCGATAAAATTTAAAATCTTCTTCTCAGAGCGGTGCTGGAAAAAACTAAAAGCCAGTCAAGAGCAATGCTTTTCAGGCAGTTTCTAGGCCAAATGAATGGAGCTTTCGAAATCGGAAAACAGGGCTTCCCTTGGGGCGCAGTGGTTGAGAATCTGCCTGCTGATGCAGGGGACACGGGTTTGTTGCACGGTTCAGGAACATCCCACATGCCATGGAACGGCTGCGCCCCCGAACCATGGCTGATGAGCCTGCACGTCAGGACACTGTGCTCCGCAATGGGAGAGCCCACAGAAATGAGAGGTCTGCATACCACTCCCCCCCCAAAAAATATATATATATATAGATGGATAGATAGATAGATAGATAGATAGATAGATAGATAGATAGATATCAGAAAACAAGCCTTGTGGATCATTATCCCGTTTCCAACTTGACACGCAACAGAAGTACATGTGGATACTCAGAAATCACAAGAGACTCAAGTTACCCCTGGGCCGTTCCCTGAATCAACTGCTTTCTACCCCCAGTGTTCTGCATGCCTCCAAGTGCCGATAGAGGATGTGCGAGGGAGACATAGGGTGCTGTGCATCTTCCAAAGGCCTGCAGTTTTACCCCAATAATTGAGATTACATTCTACTTGGAATGCCAACAGAACATCCCCTTGAAAATGCGTCACTCTAGAGGTGACGTGGAAGAAGGGATTAGAAGCAGAGTGATTTTCTCAATAGAGCTCAGCTAAGGGAATGAGGCAACTTCCCTGGAATGGAGGAGAAGCTAG
Organism: Kogia breviceps; assembly: GCF_026419965.1. Classification (NCBI taxonomy): domain Eukaryota; kingdom Metazoa; phylum Chordata; class Mammalia; order Artiodactyla; family Physeteridae; genus Kogia; species Kogia breviceps. The sequence continues at coordinate 35,891,561 of NC_081325.1, forward strand.
AAGTGTCTTCCTGAATCCAGTGTTAATGCTGAGGGAATATGGCTGTCTCAAGGAAGAGTGCAGTGTGTTGACCTTTTCTCAGCCCACCCTGGCATGTTCCGAAAAGCCGACGGGGCTGGAAGTTGCTTAAACTGTCCAGGGCGTCCTGCCTGCACTCAGTTTTCTGTTACACAAACGGGTGCTGAAGCAAGCCTTCTAGGAGTGCTGCAAAGCTTACTTTCCTGAAACTAAAGCAGAAAATCGAGTCAGGACTCAGGGAGCTGCTACACGCCTTCTGTTCTGCAAGGCAAATTAGGGCTATATTTCGAGGCTAGTGGTCAGCTTGAATTTCACGTGAGGTATAGAGCAGAGCAGGATGAGCTTCCAACTAGGACGTGGAAGCACAAGGTTTCTTTCGAGAAAGTTCATTTTCTTCAGGAAGCTTAGAGGCCGCATGAATAAAGCCTTCAAAATAGGATTAAAAGCCTTATGCCATCAGACTGCCATTGTAGGTTGCTTCGTACCATAAGTATATATTGATTCTAGCAAGTCCAAAGAGACTCAAGTTACCCACTGGGACCTTGGCTGATTCACCTCTTCCTAGTCCCGCAATTCTGCGTGTAGCGAACTGCATAAACAAAGGATGCTCGGGGTCGACAAAGAGCTATTTGCATCTTCCAGAAGCCTACAGTGTTACACGAAGTACGGTGCTCATGGTGCAGTGGGAACGAACACCAACACTCTCCTTGAGGATTGGATGACACCAGGTAAGAGGTTTTCGAAGGAATTATAAACAGAGTGTTGTTTTCAGTTTAGCTCACCGACGACTAGGAGGCAGACTTCCTTGGCGAGTTGGAGATTGTAGAGCTCTGCCCCTGAAGCTGTCGTAGAGCTCAGGACATCTAGCATTCCCATGAAAAAGTGCACAGTGTTGCCCCTCATTCAGCAAAAACAGGGCTACTCTGAAGGACCTATGAGGCTGCATTTTGCTTAAAAGGCCCAGAGCATACTGGCACTAGAGTCCCTCAGTGACATCCTCGGGTAAGTCTCAAGTGAACTTGCCTCCACAAAATAGAAGCAAGGAGAGCGGTGGGAATAGGCATTGAGATTGCAACGGTCAGCACGAGCTAGACAGACGGCATGCCACTTTTCACTGCTTATGCTTGAAAACAGCTCCTACGCAGCACATTCGCTCCTCGCTGGAAGATTTCTTCGAAGTCTGTGGCAAGACAGCTGCTGTACTGAGACGTCGTGGAGCTCTTTTTGGTAGTCCACTATAGCTGCACTCATTTCTCTGTGGCGTATGCTAAGCAGTAAGCGGGTCTCGTCCAATGCAGCCGAAGCCTGATCCCACAGCTGAGAACGTTCAGGGAACGCTGAGGGAAGAACAACGTGATGTGGCACACACAGTGCTCTCTGCACACGTTACAGGATATCCTGCGTTGGACTCTCTATGTTTGGAGAGCGGTAGGAGTTCTGCCTACAAAACCTTTGGAGAGCTGCAAGGCCCAGCCCAGTAGCAAACTGTGTTCACGTGGGGATGTGGAAGCAGGAAGCCTGCGGAACCTGTGTAGGCTTTGGAATAGGGACGTGTAGACGTCCGGGTCAGAGCGTGCAATTGTGGTTTGGCACTCTGCAAAGGGGACGAGGGCAGGTAAGTACGTATTTGAGAGAGGCAGAACGCTGTACTTGGCAGAGGCTACGGGAAGAGGATCCTCAAAGAAGCCTTCTCAAAGAGCATAGAAGCAGAGTCTGTCTCCAGCGGCATCTCCACGAGAGTCTACCCACAGATGGAACACGTTGAAGCTGGCTGCGAATGCACAGCTTAGGAGGAAAGTACCCACATGCCACGAATGTGATATCTTGATGGTGCCCCAGAAAGGAATTCTGGCACTTGTTCTTCCAAAGTGAGCTTAACTGCACAACGTTTGCCCCACAGGGGCGAGCAGAAACATTGCTAGTGGGCAGTGAGCCACCCAATACACAGGCGAAGGATTACCACCCACTTCTCCCAGAGAACAAAGACTTCGCATTCCGTGCGTGCCCTCTTCGCATGGAAAGGGTAGTTTACTGTCTTCGAAGCACAGTCATGGCCACAGCGCTGCAGGAGTGCCATCTCCAAAGTGAATGGGAAGCTGCCCTCCCTCGAGTGGGTAAAGGCCGAACACCAGCTGTGAAGGCATTTCCCTGTGTGCAAAAGAAGAACAGAAAACGGACATTTTCCCTTCAGGAAAAGGGCTCTATGTTTCTCAGAAGGAAAGACAAGCTGTCACAAGTACGGCCCTTTCAGAGTATGAGACTCAATACCATGAGGCGCTGTGCCTTGCAAAGTTGTTGCGTGTCCCGCCAAAGATCTTAGAGGTTTCCCGGAGAGCTGCCTGGAAGCCTTGGGTCCAGAAGCCAAAGGAGCATGAACTGGCTGCGAGCAGCCTGACTAGGCTGCCTCGCTCCACAAGTATGCCTTGTCACCAGGAAGGAGTTTCAACCTAGAAAGACCCCCGTTGCTTGCAGGGTTCTGGAATGTAGCAGAAAGGAAGGGCACAGCCAGGCGATGTCCACAGAGTGTGCTCTGAAAATAAAGATCTCCCCAGCGGCGCTGAGACTTTCTGCAAATCAAGCTAGTGACTTGGAAGGCAACAAGGGCCTTCACCCACAGCCCATACTCTCAGGAGGCTCTCAATGCACTACTTACTGTGCTACCCACAGGTGGCTTCTTACCGGTGTTGGGCATACCGAATAGAGTCCCTCAGTGAGATCATCGGGAAAGTCTCAAGTGAACTTGCCTCCACAAAATAGAATCAAGGAGAGTGGTGGGAATAGACTTTGAGATTGCAACGGTCAGCACGAGCTAGACAGACGGCATGCCACTTTTCACTGCTTATGCTTGAAAACAGCTCCTACGCAGCGCATTCGCTCCTGGCTGGAAGATTTCCTCGAAGTCTGTGGCAAGACAGCTGCTGTACTGAGAGGTCGCGGAGCTCTTTTGGCTACTCCTCTATAGCTGCACTCATTTCTCTTTGGCGTATGGCAAACAGTAAGCGGGCCTCGTCCAATGCAGCAGAAGCCTCCTCCCACAGCTGAGAACGTTCAGGGAACGCTGAGGGAAGAACAAAGAGATGTGCCACACACAGTGCTCTCGGCACACGTTACAGGATATCCTGCGTTGAACTCTCTATGTTAGGAGAGCATTAGGAGTTCTGCCTACAAACCCTTTGGAGAGCTGCAAGCCCCAGCCCAGGAGCACACTGCGTTCACGTGGGGATGTGGAAGCAGCTGTGCCTTGCAAAGTTGTTGCATGTCCCGCCAAAGATCTTAGAGATTTCCCGGAGAGCTGCCTGGAAGCCTTCGGTCCAGAAGCCAAAGGAGTATGAACTCGCTGCGAGCAGCCTGCCTAGGCTGCCTCGCTCCTCAAGTATGCCTTGTCACCAGGAAGGAGTTTCAACCTAGAAAGGCCCCTGTTGCTTGCAGGGTTCTGGAATGTAGCAGAAAGGAAGGGCACAGCCAGGCGATGTCCACAGAGTGTGCGCTGAATTTAAAGATCTCCCCAGCGGCGCTGAGACTTTCTGCAAATCGAGCTAGTGACTTGGAAGGCAACAAGGGCCTTCACCCACAGCCCATACTCTCAGTAGGCTCTCAAAGCACTACTTATTGTGTTACCCACAGGTGGCTTCTTACCGGTGTTGGGCATACCGAATAGATTCCCTCAGTGAGATCTTCGGTTAAGTCGCAAGTGAACTTTCCTCCACAAAACAGAAGCAAGGAGAGTGGTAGGAATAGGCTTTGAGATTGCAACGATCAGCACGAGCTAGACAGACGGCATGCCACTTTTCACTGCTCATGCTTGAAAACAGCTCCTATGCAGTGCATTCGCTTCTGGCTGGAAGATATCTACGAAGTCTGTGGCAAGAGAGCTGCTGTACTGAGACGTCGTGGCGCTCTTTTGGCTAGTCTTCTTTAGCTGCACTCATTTCTCTGTGTTGTATGCCAAACACTAAGCGGGCCTCATCCAATGGAGCAGAAGCCGGCTTCCACAGCTGAGAACGTTCAGGGAACGCTGAGGGAAGAACAACGAGATGTGGCACACACAGTGCTCTCTGCACACGTTACAGGATATCCTGCGTTTGACTCTCTATATTAGGAGAGCGGTAGGAGTTCTGCCTACAAACCCTTTGGAGAGGTGCAAGCCCCAGCCCAGTAGCAAACTGCGTTCACGTGGGGATGTGGAAGCAGGAAGCCTGCGGAACCTGTGTAGGCTTTGGAATAGGGACGTGTGGACGTCCGTGCAATTGTGGTTTGGCACTCTGCAAAGGGGACGAGGGCAGGTAAGTAAGTATTTGAGAGAGCAGAAGGCTGTACTTGGCAGAGGCTACGGGAAGAGGATCCTCAAAGCAGCCTTCTCAAAGAGCATAGAAGAAGAGGCCGTATCCAGCGGCATCTCCACGAGAGTCTACCCACAGATGGAACACGTTGAAGCTGGCTGCGAATGCACAGCTTAGGAGGAAAGTACCCGCATGCCAGGAATGTGATATCTTGATGATGCCCCAGAAAGGAATTCTGGCACTTGTTCTTCCAAAGTGAGCTTAACTGCACAACGTTTGCCCCACAGTGGCGAGCAGAAACATTGCCAGTGGGCAGTGAGCCACCCAATACACAGGGCAGGATTACCACCCACTTCTCCCAGAGAACAAAGACTTCGCGTTGCGTGCGTGCCCTCTTCGAATGGAAATGGTAATTTACTGTCTTCAAAGCACATTCATGGCCCACAGCGCTGCAGGAGTGCCATCTACAAAGTGAATGGGAAGCTGCCCTCGCTCGAGTGGGTAAAGGCCGAACACGAGCCGTGAAGGCGTTTCCCTGTGTGCAAAAGAAGAACAGAAAATGGACATTTTCCATTCAGGAAAAGGGCTCTATGTTTCTCAAAAGGAAAGACAATCTGTCACAGGTAAGTAAGTATTTGAGGGGGAGAGAAGGCTGTACTTGGCAGAGGCTACGGGAAGAGGTTCCACAAAGCAGCCTTCTTAAAGAGCATAAAAGCAGAGGCCGTCTCCAGCGGCATCTCCAAGAGAGTCTATCCCCAAAAAGAACACTTTGAAGCTGGCTGCGAATGCACAGCTTAGGAGGAAACTAACTGCCCACATGCTACGAATGTGATATCTTGATGGTGCCCCGGAAAGTTATTCTGGCACTTGTACTTCCAGAGTGAGGATAGCTGCACAACGTTTACCCCACAGTGGCGAGCAGAAACATTGCTAGTGGCCAGTGAGCCAACAAGTACGCAGGCGCAGTAGTACCACCCACTTCGCCCAGAGACCAAAGACTTTCCATTCCGTGCGTGCCCACTTCGAATGGAAACGGTAGTTTACTGTCGTCGAAGCACAGTCATGGCCCACAGTGCTGCAAGAGTGCCATCTCCAAAGTGAATTGGAAGCTGCCCTCTCTCGCGTGGGTAAAGGCCGAACACGAGCCGTGAGGGCATTTCCCTGTGTGCAAAAGAAGAACAGAAGTCGGACATTTTCCCTTCAGGAAAAGGGCTCTATGTTGCTCAAAAGGAAAGACAAGTTGTCACAGGTAAGTGAGTATTTGAGAGAGGCAGCTGGCTGTATTTGGCAGAGGCTACGGGAAGAGGTTCCTCAAAGCAGCCTTCTCAAAGAGCATAAAGGAAGAGGCCGTCTCCAGCGGCAATTGCGCGAGAGTCTATCCCCAAAAGGAAGACTTTATAGCTGGCTGCTAATGCACAGCTCTAGGTGGAAACTAACTGCCCGCATGCTACGAATGTGATATCTTGATGGTGCCCTGGAAAGATAATCTGGCACTTGTACGTCCAAAGTGAGCTTAGATGCACAAAGTTTGCCCCACAGTGGTGAGCAGAAACATTGCTAGTGGGCAGGGAGCCACCAAGTAACCAGGCGACGATGTACCAGCCACTTCTCACAGACACCAACGACTTCCCATTCCGTGCGTGCCCACTTTGCATGGAAAGGGTAGTTTCCTGTCTTCGAAGCACAGGCACGGCCCACTGCGCTGCAGGAGTGCCATCTCCAAAGTGAATGGAAAGCTGCCCTCTCTCGAGTGGGTAAAGGACGAACACGAGCCGTAAGGGCATTTCCCTGCGTGCAAAAGAAGAACAGAAGACGGACATTTTCCCTTCAGGAAAAGGGCTCTATGTTTCTCAAAAAGAAAGCAAGCTGTCACAGGTAAGTAAGTATTTGAGAGAGGCAGAAGGCTGTACTTGGCAGAGGCTACGGGAAGAGGTTCGTCAAAGCAGCCTTCTCAGAGAGCATAAAAGCAGAGGGCGTGTCCAGCGGCATCTCCAAGAAAGTCTGTACCCAAACGGAACACCTTGAAGCTGGCTGCGAATGCACAGCTTAGGAGGAAACTAACTACCCGCATGCTACGAATGTGATATCTTGATGGGGCCCAGGAAAGGAATTCTGTCACTTGTACTGCCAAAGTGAACTTAGCTGCACAAAGTTTGCCCCACAGTGGCGAGCAGAAACATTCCTAGTGGGCAGTGAGCCACCAAGTACCCAGGCTCAGTAGTACCAGCCACTTCTCCCAGAGAACAAAAACTTCCCATTCCGTTCGTGCCCACTTCGAATGGAAAGAGTAGTTTACTGTCTTCGAAGCACAGTCATGACCCACAGCACTGTAGGATTGCCATCTCCAAAGTGAATGCAAAGCTGCCATCCTTCGAGTGGGTAAGGACGTTCCCCAGCCGTGAAGGCATTTCCCTGTGTGCAAAAGAAGAACAGAAAACGGTCATTTTCCCTTCAGGAAAAGGGCTAGATGTTTCTCAAAAGTAAAGACAAGCTGTCACATGTAAGTAAGTGTTTGAGAGAGGCAGAAGGCTGTACTTGGCAGAGGCCAAGTACAAGGGAAGAGGTTCCTCAAAGCAGCCTTCTCAAAGAGCATAAAAGCAGAGGCCGTGTCCAGCGGCATCTCCACGAGAGTCTAGCCCCAAAAGGAACACTTTGAAGCTCGTTGCAAATACACAGCTTAGGACGAAACAAACTACCCGCATGCTACGTTTGTGATATCTTGATGGTGCCCAGGAAACATATTCTGGCACTTGTACTTCCAAGGTGAGCTTAGCTGCACAACGTTTGCCCCACAGAGGTGAGCGGAAACATTGCTCGAGGGCAGTGAGCCACCAAGTACCCAGGCGCAGTATTACTAGCCACTTCTCCCAGAGACCAAAGTCTTCCCATTCCGCGCGTGCCCACGTTGAATGGAAAGGGTAGTTTACTGTCTTCGAAGCATAGTCATTGACCCCAGCACTCCAGGAGTGCCATCTCCAAAATGAATGGAAAGCTGCCCTCTCTCGATTGGGTAAAGGCCGAACACGAGCCGTGAGGGCATTTCCCTGTGTGCAAAAGAAGAACAGAAGACGGACATTTCCCTTCAGGAAAAGGGCTCTATGTTTCTCAAAAGGAAAGACAAGCTGTCACAGGTAAGTAAGTATTTGAGAGAGGCAGAAGGCTGTACTTGGCAGAGGCTACGGGAATAGGTTCCTCAAAGCAGCCTTCTCAAAGAGCATAAAAGCAGAGGCCGTCTCCAGTGGCATCTCCACGAGACTCTATCCCAAAAGGAATACTTTGAAGCTGGCTGTAAATACACAGCTTAGGAAGAAACTAACTACCCGCATGCCACGAATGTGATATCTTGATGGTGCCCCAGTAAGATATTCTGGCACTTGTACTTCCGCAGGAAGCTTAGCTGCAAAACGTTTGCCCCACCGTGGCGAGCAGAAACATTGCTCGTGGGCAGTGAACCACCAAGTACCCAGGCGCAGTAGTACCAGCCAATTCTCCCAGAGACCAAAGACTTCCCATTCCGTGCCTGCCCACTTCGAATGGAAAGGGTAGTTTATTGTCTTCGATGCACAGACAAGGCACACAGCACTCCAGGAGTGCCATCTCCAAAATGAATGGAAAGCTGTCCTCTCTCGAGTGGGTAAAGGCCGAACACGAGCCGTGAGGGCATTTCCCTGTGTGCAAAAGAAGAACAGAAGAAGGACATTTTCCCTTCAGGAAAAGGGCTCTATGTTTCTCAAATGGAAACAGAAGCTGTTACAGGTAAGTAAGTATTTGAGAGAGGCAGAAGGCTGTACTTGGCAGAGGCTACAGGAAGAGGTTCGTCAAAGCAGCCTTCTCAAAGAGCATAAAAGCAGAGGCCGTCTCCAGCGGCATCTCCACGAGAGTCTATACCCAAACGGAACACCTTGAAGCTGGCTGTGAATGCACAGCTTAGGAGGAAACTAACTACGTTCATGCTACGTATGTGATATCTTGATGGTGCCCCGGAAAGATATTCTGGCACATGTACTTCCGAAGTGAGCTTAGCTGCACAATGTTTAAACCACAGTGGCGAGCAGAAACATTGCTCGTGGGCAGTGAGCCACCAAGTACCCTGGCACAGTAGTACCAGCCACTTCTTCAAGAGACCAAAGACTTCCCATTCCGTGCCTGCCCACTTCGAATGGAAAGGGTAGTTTATGGTCTTCGATGCACAGCCATGGCCCACAGCACTCCCGGAGTGCCATCTCCAAAGTGAATGGAAAGATGCCCTCTCTCGAGTGGGTAAAGGCCGAAGAGGAGCCGTGAGGGCATTTCCCTGTGTGCAAAAGAAGAACAGAAGACGGATATTTTCCCTTCAGGAAAAGGGCTCTACCTTTCTCAAGAGGAAAGACAAGCTGTCACAGGTAAGTTAGTATTTGAGAGAGGCAGAAGGTTGTACATGTCAGAGGCTACGGGAAGAGGTTCCTCAAAGCAGCCTTCTCAAGGAGCAAAGAAGCAGAGGCCGTGTTCAGCGGCATCTCCACGAGAGTCTATACCCAAACGGAACACCTTGAAGCTGCCTGGGAATGCACAGCTTAGGAGGATATTAACTACCCGCATGCTACGAATTTGACATCTTGATGGTGCCCCGGAAAGGAATTCTGGCACTTGTACTGCCAAAGTGAGCTTAGCTGCACAACTTTTGCCCCACCGTGGCGAGCAGAAACATTGCTCGTGGGCAGTGAGCCACCAAGAACCCAGGCGCAGTAGTACCACACACTTCTCCGAGAGACCAAATACTTCTCATTCCGTGCGTGCCCACTTCGCATGGAAAGGGTAGTTTCCTGTCTTCGAAGCACAGGCACGGCCCACTGTGCTGCAGGAGTGCCATCTCCAACGTGAATAGGAAGCTGCCCTCTCTCGAGTGGGTAAAGGACGAACACGAACCGTAAGGGCATTTCCCTCCATGCAAAAGAAGAACAGAAGACAGATATTTTCCCTTCAGGAAAAGGGCTCTATGTTTCTCAAAAGTAAAGACAAGTTGTCACAGGTAAATGAGTATTTGAGAGAGGCAGAAGGCTGTACTTGGCAGAAGCTACAGGAAGAGGTTCCTCAAAGCAGCCTTCTCAAAGAGCATAAAAGCAAAGGCCGTCTCCAGCGGCATCTCCACGAGAGTCTATCCCCAAAAGGAACACTTTGAAGCTGGCTGCAAATGCAAAGCTCTAGGAGGAAACTAACTACCCGCATGCTACGAATGTGATATCTTGATGGTGCCCCGGAAAGATATTCTGGCACTTGTACGTCCAAAGTGAGCTTAGATGCACAAAGTTTACCCCACAGTGGTGAGCAGAAACATTGCTAGTGGGCAATGAGCCACCACGTACCCAGGCGCAGTAGTACCAGCCCCTTCTCCCAGAGACCAAAGACTTCCCATTCCGTGCGTGCCCACGTTGAATGCAAATGGTAGTTTACTGTCTTCGAATCATAGTCATTGCCCCCAGCACTCCAGGAATGCCATCTCCAAAGTGAATGGAAAGCTGCCCTCTCGCATGTGGGTAAAGGCCAAACACGAGCCGTGAGGGCATTTCCCTGTGTGCAAAAGAAGAACAGAAGACGGACATTTTCCCTTTAGGAAAAGGACTCTATGTTTCTCAAAAGGAAAGACAAGTTGTCACAGGTAAGTAAGTATTTGAGAGAGGCAGAAGGCTGTACTTGGCAGAGTCTACGGGACGAGGTTCCTCAATGCAGCCTTCTCAAAGAGCAAAGAAGCAGAGGCCGTGTCCAGCGGCATCTCCACGAGAGTCTATACCCAAACGGAACACCTTGAAGCTGGCTGTGAATGCACAGCGTAGGAGGAAACTAACTACCCGCATGCTATAAATGTGACATCTTGATGGTGCCCCGGAAAGGAATTCTGGTACTTGTACTGCCAAAGTGAGCTTTGCTGCACAACGTTTGCCCCACAGTGGCGAGTAGAAGGATTGCTAGTGGGCAGTGAGCCACCAAGTACCCAGGCGCCGTAGTACCAGCCACTTCTCCCAGAGTCCAAAGACTTCGCATTCCGTGCGTGCCCACTTCGAATGGAAAAGGTAGTTTACTGTCTTCAAAGCACAGTCATGGCCCACAGCGCTGCAGTAGGGCCATCTCCAAAGTGAATGGGAAGCTGCCCACTCTCGAGTGGGTAAAGGCCGAACAGGAGCCGTGAGGACATTTCCCTGTGTGCAAAAGAAGAAAAGAAGACGGATATTTTCCCTTCAGGAAAAGGGCTCTATGTTTCTCAAAAGGAAAGACAAGATGTCACAGGTAAGTAAGTATTTGAGAGAGGCAGAAGGCTGTACTTGGCAGAGGCTACGGGAAGAGGTTCCTCAAAGCGGCCTTCTCAAAGAGCATAGAAGCATAGGCCGTGTCCAGCGGCACCGCCACGAGAGTCTATTCCAAAACGGAACACCTTGAACCTGGCTGCGAATGCACAGCTTAGGAGGAAACCAACTACCCGCATGCTACGTTTGTGATATCATGATGGTGCCCCGGAAAGATATTCTGGCACATGTACTTCCGAAGTGAGCTTAGCTGTACAATGTTTGCACCACAGTGGTGAGCAGAAACATTTCTCGTGGGCAGTGATCCACCAAGTACCCAGGCGCAGTAGTACCAGCCACTTCTCCCAGAGACCAAAGACTACCCATTCCGTGCCGGCCCACTTTGAATTGAAAGGGTAGTTTACTGTCTTCGAAGCACAGTCATTGCTCACAGCACTCCACGAGTGCCATCTCCAAAGTAAATGGAAAGCTGCCGTCTCTCGAGTGGGTAAAGGCCGAACACGAGCCGTGAGGGCATTTCCTTGTGTGCAAAAGAAGAACAGAACACAGACATTTTCCCTTCAGGAAAAGGGCTCTATGTTCCTTAAAAGTAAAGACAAGCTGTCACAGGTAAATAAGTATTTGAGAGAGGCAGAAGGCTGTACTTGGCAGAGGCTACGGGAAGAGGTTCCTCAAAGCGGCCTTCTCAAAGAGCATAGAAGCATAGGCCGTGTCCAGCGGCACCGCCACGAGAGTCTATTCCAAAACGGAACACCTTGAACCTGGCTGCGAATGCACAGCTTAGGAGGAAACCAACTACCCGCATGCTACGTTTGTGATATCATGATGGTGCCCCGGAAAGATATTCTGGCACATGTACTTCCGAAGTGAGCTTAGCTGTACAATGTTTGCACCACAGTGGTGAGCAGAAACATTTCTCGTGGGCAGTGATCCACCAAGTACCCAGGCGCAGTAGTACCAGCCACTTCTCCCAGAGACCAAAGACTACCCATTCCGTGCCGGCCCACTTTGAATTGAAAGGGTAGTTTACTGTCTTCGAAGCACAGTCATTGCTCACAGCACTCCACGAGTGCCATCTCCAAAGTAAATGGAAAGCTGCCGTCTCTCGAGTGGGTAAAGGCCGAACACGAGCCGTGAGGGCATTTCCTTGTGTGCAAAAGAAGAACAGAACACAGACATTTTCCCTTCAGGAAAAGGGCTCTATGTTCCTTAAAAGTAAAGACAAGCTGTCACAGGTAAATAAGTATTTGAGAGAGGCAGAAGGCTGTACTTGGCAGAGGCTACGGGAATAGGTTCCTCAAAGCAGCCTTCTCAAAGAGCATACAAGCATAGGCCATGTCCAGCGGCATCTCCACGAGAGTCTATCCCCAAACGGAACAACTTGAAGCTGGCTGCGAATGCACAGCTTAGAAGGAAATTAACTACCTGCATGCTACGTATGTGACATCTTGATGGTGCCCTGGAAAGATATTCTGGCACTTGTACTTCCGAAGTGAGCTTAGCTGCACAACGTTTGCCCCACAGAGGTGAGCAGAAACATTGCTCGTGGGCAGTGAGCCAACAAGTCCCCAGGCGCATTAGTAAAAGCCACTCCTCACAAAGACCAAAGACTTGCCATTCCGTGCGTGCCCACTTTGAATGGAAAGGGTAGTTTACTGTCTTCGAAGCACAGTCATGGCCCCCGGCACTCCAGGAGTGCCATCTCCAAAGTGAATGGAAAGCTGCCGTCTCTCGAGTGGGTAATGGCCGAACACGAGCTGTGAGGGCATTTCCCTGTGTGCAAAGGAAGAACAGAAGACGGACATTTTCCCTTCAGGAAAAGGGCTCTATGTTTCTCAAATGGAAACACAAGCTGTCACAGGTAAGTAAGTATTTGAGAGAGGCAGAAGGTTGTACATGGCAGAGGCTACGGGAAGAGGTTCCTCAAAGCAGCCTTCTCAAAGAGCATAGAAGCAGAGGGCGTGTCCAGCGGCATCTCCACGAGAGTCTATACCAAAACGGAACACCTTGAAGCTGGCTGCGAAAGCACAGCTTAGGAGGAAACTAACTACCCGCATTCTACGAATGTGACATCTTGATGGTGCCCCGGAAAGGAATTCTGGCACTTGTACTGCCAAAGTGAGCTTAACTGCAGAACATTTGCCCCACAGTGGCGAGCAGAATGATTGCTAGTGGGCAGTGAGCCACCAAGTACCCAGGCGCAGTAATAACAGCCACCTCTCCCAGAGACCAAAGACTTCCCATTCCGTGCGTGCCCCCTTCAAATGGAAAGGGAAGTTTACTGTCTTCGAAGCACAGTCACGGCCCACAATGCTGCAGGAGTGCCATCTCCAAAGTGAATGGGAAGCTGCCCTCTCTCGAGTGGGTAAATGATGAACACGAGCTGTGAGGGCATTTCCCTGTGTGCAAAAGAAGAACAGAAGACGGACATTTTCCCTTCAGGAAAAGGGCTCTATGTTTCTCAAAAGGAAAGACAAGCTGTTACAGGTAAGTAAGTATTTGAGAGAGGCAGAAGGCTGTACTTGGCAGAGGCTACGGGAAGAGGTTCCTCAAAGCAGCCTTCTCAAAGAGCATAAAAGCAGAGGCCGTCTCCAGCGGCATCTCCACGAGACTCTATCCCCAAAGGAACACTTTGAAGCTGGCTGTAAATACACAGCTTAGGAAGAAACTAACTACCCGCATGCCACGAATGTGATATCTTGATGGTGCCCCAGGAAGATATTCTGGCACTTGTACTTCCGAGGGAAGCTTAGCTGCACAACGTTTGCCCCACAGTGGCGAGCAGAAACATTGCTCGTGGGCAGTGAGCCACTAAGTACCCAGGCGCAGTAGTACCAGCCACTTCTTCAAGGGACCAAAGACTTCCCATTCCGTGCCTGCCCACTTCGAATGGAAAGGGTAGTTTACTGTCTTCGAAGCAATGTCATGGCCCACAGCACTCCAGGAGTGTCATCTCCAAAGTGAATGGAAAGCTGCCCTCTCTCGAGTGGGTAAAGGCCGAAGAGGAGCCGTGAGGGCATTTCCCTGTGTGCAAAAGAAGAACAGAAGATGGACATTTTCCCTTCAGAAAAAGGGCTCTATGTTTCTCAAAAGGAAAGACAAGCTGTCACATGTAAGTAAGTATTTGAGAGAGGCAGAAGGCTGTACTTGGCAGAGGCTACAGGACGAGGTTCCTCAATGCAGCCTTCTCAAAGAGCAAAGAAGCAGAGGCCGTGTCCAGCGGCATCTCCACGAGAGTCTATACCCAAACGGAACACCTTGAAGCTGGCTGTGAATGCACAGCGTAGGAGGAAACTAACTACCCGCATGCTATAAATGTGACATCTTGATGGTGCCCCGGAAAGGAATTCTGGCACTTGTACTGCCAAAGTGAGCTTTGCTGCACAACGTTTGCCCCACAGTGGCGAGTAGAAAGATTGCTCGTGGGCAGTGAGCCACCAAGAACCAAGGAGCAGTAGTACCAGCCACTTTTCCCAGAGACAATAGACTTCCCATTCCGTGCGTGCCCACTTCGAATGGAAAGGGTAGTTTCCTGTCTTCGAAGCACAGGCACGGCCCTCTGCGCTGCAGGAGTGCCATCTCCAAAGTGAATGGGAAGCTGCCCTCTCTCGAGTGGGTAAAGGACGAACACGAGCCGTAAGGGCATTTCCCTGCGTGCAAAAGAAGAAGAGAAGACGGACATTTTCCCTTCAGGAAAAGGGCTCTATGTTTCTCAAAAGGAAAGACAAGCTGTCACAGGTAAGTAAGTTTTTGAGAGAGGCAGAAGGCTGTACTTGGCAGAGGCTACGGGAAGAGGTTCCTCAAAGCAGCGTTCTCAAAGAGCATAGAAGCAGACGCCGTCTCCCGCGGCATCTCCACGAGAGTCTATACCCAAACAGAACACCTTGAAGCTGTGTGTGAATGCACAGCTTAGGAGGAAACTAACTACCCGCACGCTACGAATGTGATATCTTCATGGTGCCCCGGAAAGGAATTCTGGCACTTGTATTGTCAAAGTGAGCTTAGCTGCACAACGTTTGCCCCACAGTGGCGAGTGGAAAGATTGCTAGTGGGCTGTTAGCCACCACGTACCCAGGCGGAGTAGTAACAGTCACTTCTCCCGGAGACCAAAGACTTCCCATTCCGTGCGTGCCCACTTCCAATGGAAAGGGTAGTTTACTGTCTTCGAAGCACAGTCATTGCTCACAGCCCTCCCCGAGTGCCATCTCCAAAGTGAATGGAAATCTGCCCTCTCTCGTGTGGGTAAATGCCGAACACGAGCCATGAGGGCATTTCCTTGTGTGCAAAAGAAGAACAGAAGACGGACATTTTCCCTTCAGGAAAAGGGCTCTATGTTTCTCAAAAGGAAAGACAAGCTGTCACAGGTAAGTAAGTATTTGAGAGAGGCAGAAGGCTGTACTTGGCAGAGGCTACGGGAAGAGTTTCCTCAAAGCAGCGTTCTCAAAGAGCATAGAAGCATAGGCCATGTCCAGCGGCATCTCTACGAGAGTCTATACCCAAAAGGAACACCTTGAAGGTGGCTGCGAATGCACAGCTTAGGAGGAAACTAAGTACCCGCATGCTACGAATGTGACATCTTGATGGTGCCCCGGAAAGGCATTCTGGCACTTATACTGCCAAAGTGATCTTAGCTGCACAACGTTTGCCCCACAGTGGAGAGCAGAAACGTTGCTAGTGGGCAGTGAGCCACCAAGAACCCAGGCGCAATAGTACCAGCCACTTCTCCCAGAGACCAAAGACTTCCCATTCCGTGCGTGCCCACTTCGAATGGAAAGGGTAGTTTACTGTCTTCGAAGCACAGTCATGGCCCCAAGCATTCTAGGAGTGCCATCTCCAAAGTGAATGGAAAGCTGCCCTCTCTCGAATGGATATAGGACGAACACGAGCCATGAGGGCATTTCCCTGTGTGCAAAAGAAGAACAGAAGACGGACATTTTCCCTTCAGGAAAAGGGCTCTATGTTTCTCAAAAGGAAAGACAAGCTGTCACAGGTAAGTAAGTATTTGAGAGAGGCAGAAGGCTGCACGTGGCAGACGCTACGGGAAGAGGTTCCTCAAAGCAGCCTTTTCAAAGAGCATAGAAGCAGAGGCCGTGTCAACTGGCATCTCCATGAGAGTCTATATCCAAACGGAACACCTTGAAGCTGGCTGCGAATACAGAGCTTAGGAGGAAACTAACTACCCGCATGCTACGAATGTGATATCTTGATGGTGCCCCGGAAAGATATTCTGGCACTTGTACTTCCGAAGTGAGCTTAGCTGCACAACGTTCGCCCCACAGTGGCGAGCAGAAAGATTGTTAGTGGGCAGTGTGCCACCAATTACCCAGGCACAGTAGTACCAGCCAGTTCTCCCAGAGACCAAAGACTTCCGATACCGTGCGTGCCCACTTCGAATGGAAAGGGTAGTTTACTGTCTTCGAAGCACAGTCATGGCCCACAGCACTCCACGAGTGCCATCTCCAAAGTGAATGGAAAGCTGCCCTCTCTCGAGTGGGTAAAGGCAGAACATGAGCTGTGAGGGCATTTCCTTGCATGCAAAAGAAGAACAGAAGACGGACATTTTCGCTTCAGGAAAATGGCTCTATGTTTCTCATAGGGAAAGACAAGCTGTCACAGGTAAGTAAGTATTTGAGAGAGGCAGAAGGCTGTACTTGGCAGAGGCTACGGGAAGAGGTTCCTCAAAGCAGCCTTCTCAAAGAGCATAAAAGCAGAGGCCATCTCCAGCGGCATCTCCACGAGAGTCTATCCCCAAAAGGAACACTTTCAAGCAGGCTGTATATACACAGCTTAGGAAGAAACTAACTACCCGCATGCTACCAATTTGATATCTTGATGGTGCCCCGGAAAGGAATTCTGGCACTTGTACTGCCAAAGAGAGCTTAGCTGCACAACGTCTGCAACACTGTGGTGAGCAGAAACATTGCTCGTGGCCAGTGAGCCACCAAGAACCCAGGCGCAGTAGTACCAGCCACTTCTCCCAGAGACCAAAGACATCCCATTCCGTGCGTGCCCACTTTAATGGAAAGGGTAGTTTACTATCTTCAAAGCACAGTGACGGCCCAGAGCATTGCAGGAGTGCCATCTCCAAAGTGAATGGGAAGCTGCTGTCTCTCGAGTTGGTAAAGGACGAACACGAGCCATAAGGGCCTTTCACTGCGTGCAAAAGAAGAACAGAAGACAGACATTCACCCTTCAGGAAAAGGGCTCTATGTTTCTCAAAGAGAAAGACAAGTTGTCACAGGTAAGTATGTATTTGAGAGAGGCAGAAGGCTGTACTTGGCAGAGGCTACGGGAAGTGGTTCCTCAAAGCAGCCTTCTCAAAGAGCATAAAAGCAGAGGCCGTGTCAGGCGGCATCTCCACGAGAGTCTATCCCGAAATGGAACACTTTGAAGCTGGCTTCATATACACAGCTTAGGAGGAAACTAACTAAACGCATGCTACGAATGTGAAATCTTGATTGTAACCCGGAAAGATATTCTGGCACTTGTACTTCCGCAGGGAGCTTTGCTGCACAACGTTTTCCCCACAGTGGTGAGCAGAAACATTGCTCGTGGGCAGTGAGCCACCAAGTACCCGGGCGTAGTAGTAACAGCCACTTCTTCCAGAGACCAAACAGTTCCCATTCCGTGTGTGCCCACTTTGAATGGAGAGGGTAGTTTACTGTCTTCGCAGCACCGTCATGGCCCACAGCGCTGCAGGAGTGCCATCTTCAAAGTGAATGGAAAGCTGCCCTCTCACGAGTGGGTAAAGGCCGAACAGGAGCCGTAAGGGGATTTCCCTGCGTGCAAAAGAAGAACAGAATACAGACATTCACACTTCAGGAAAAGGGCTCTATGTTTCTCAAAACGAAAGACAAACTGTCACAGGTAAGTATGTATTTGAGAGAGGCAGAAGGCTGTAGTTGGCAGAGGCTACGGGAAGAGGTTCCTCAAAGCAGCCTTCTCAATGAGCATAAAAGCAGAGGCCGTCTCCAGCGGCATCTCCACGAGAGTCTATCCCCAAATGGAACACTTTGAAGCTGGCTGTAAATACACAGCTTAGGAGGAAAGTAACTACCCGCATGCTACAAATGTGATATCTTGATGGTGCCCCGGAAAGATATTCTGGCACTTGTACTTCCGAAGGGAGCCTAGCTGCAAAACGTTTGCCCCACAGTGCGAGCAGAAACATTGCTCATGGGCAGTGAAACACCAAGTACCCCGGTGTAGTAGTACCAGCCCCTTCTCCCAGAGACCAAAGACTTCCCATTCCGTGCCTGCCCACTACGAATGGAAAGGGTAGTTTACTGTCTTCGAAGCACAGTCATTGAGCACAGCACTCCAGGAGTGCCATCTCCAAAGTGAATGGAAAGCTGTCCTCTCTCGAGTGGGTAAAGGCCGAACACGAGCCGTGAGGGCATTTCCCTGTGTGCAAAAGAAGAACAGAAGACGGACATTTTCCCTTCCGGAAAAGGGCTCTATGTTTCTCAAAAGGAAAGACAAGCTGTCACATGTAAGTAAGTATTTGAGAGAACCAGAAGGCTGTACTTGGCAGAGGCTACGGGAAGAGCTTCCTAAAAGCAGCCTACTCAAAGGGCATAGAAGCAGAGTCCGTGTCCAGCGGCATCTCCACAAGAGTCTATACCCAAAAGGAACACCTTGAAGCTGGCTGCGAATGCACAGCTTAGGAGGAAATTAACTACCCTCATGCTACGAATGTGACATCTTGATGGTGCAACGGAAAGGAAATCTGGCACTTTTGCTGCCAAAGTGAGCTTAGCTGCACAACGAGGAACTGGCGAAGTCTATGGTGTATTCCAAAAAATGTAAGAAACAAAGCTACAGCACATACGACACTTCCACTCAAGGACGTATATTTTCAGAAAACCAAAGATCCTCAGGACACAGGAACCCAAAGTTTACTGCTGTTCTCTTTACAAAAGCCTCGACTAGGATACAATCTAAATTTCCTTGGACGGAAAACATGGATGAAGGACATGTGATTCTTATCTACAATGATATATTACTGAGCCAGGAAATCAATGAAATAACGTCACTTGCCGCCACCGGAGTGTTCTTAGTTACAATCATTCTCAATGAATTTAGTCACATAGAAAAAAGTGGTTTATCAAAGATATGAGGTACAGGTGGAATATAAAATTGCGTCACATGAACGAAACGGTAAAAGAGAGAAAGAATTACACATTTAGCAAACACACTTATGCCTGTGGGAGCGCAAATGTCACTTGAGGTGAGTAAAAACAGGTGTTTTAAATGAGCACAAATACTATTCCATATAGACCAACGAGGGAATCAACAAAACTTACTCTAAGCCTCAAAGGACTGAACTCAGCGCACTTCACAAACCAGAAAACATTATTTAGAACTGGTCAGAATGTGAAAATCAATTTATCGATGTCTCTCTGGAAGAGAATCAAGTGGATGTACAGCAGCAAGGAACATAGCACTGAAAACCAGCTACACCCCTTTAGAAAAATAAACTGCAAAATAAAGGCAGTGAGTGAGAGATAAATTCTTAGAGACTTCGTTCAGGGGCTATGATTGAAGTTGTTGTGACCATATATTAAAACACAGAGGATGGGACCTAAGGGAGGACACTCGTGGGTCTGAGAGTCTTCGTGAGCATGAGTCAACAAATGCAGCACTTTTAGAATAACACAGCCTTGCCCTGATCCCATGAATACCAAATCTCCAAATGCAGACGACCCTTCCTACAGTGAACACATGCATGGGAAAGCCACAGGATGCTACCCCACTGGAACGGGAAAACACTTGAAAAGCCACCTCATCTTCTCATGTCCTAGTGCTTGGGTTCAAGCTTCCAGCCGCCTTCCTGAAAATATCCCAACTTGGAGGATGTGAGCACTTTAAAAACCCTCTTTCTTACAGCTTGGAATTGGTTCCATGGATGGACAGCAACGGGGAAGAATAAGACACAATGCTTTATATTTGGGCAGGCATATGGCGCTCTAATTTCCAATGCTGAACAAGAATTTACCCAAGTCTAACCTTGTTCTCAGAAGCACAATAGGGCTTGATAATTTCCTGTTGTTTTGTGACCCGTTCCGAAAGTGGGAATTTGAGCAGGGGATCTCAGGGAGTATATAATTCATGGCCCTGCAGGATTGTAAAAGACACCTAATGTGGAAAAATGACTTGTGTGGAACCAGAGAAAAGAACTTGAGAGCAAGGCAGAATTGCAAAAATGGGATTTCAAGAGGGAGATGGGTCTCGCATGGTAAGAACCTAGAATGTGGCAGTATTTCTTCAACCATGCCTTTGTCGAAAATGTGTGTATGCCTTTATCCTGAATATATTCAGGATAAAGGCATACTCCGTTCTTGGGCAACCAGGCAGGGGCTCGGTGCAAATCAACACTACATAGTGCTATCACTTCCCATCAAAACAAAGGGTCATCAACGAAAAGTGTAAAGACCAGAAATGCAGAGTAGGATGGAGATAAATCGTACCCACATTTTGAGGATTGTGGGAAGGCAAATTTAATGCAGCACACTGGCGAAGTCTACGGTGTATTCCAAAATAATGGAAGAAACAAAGCTACAGCACATAAGACACTTCGACTCAAGGACGTATATTTTCAGGAAATCCAAAGATCCTCAGGAGACAGGAAAACCAACCTTTACTGCTCCTATCTTTACAAAAGCCTCGACTAGGATACCATCAAAATTTCCTTGGACGGAAAACATGGATGAAGAATATGTGATTCTTATCTACAATGATATATTTCTGAGCGGGGAATTCAATGAAATAACGTCACTTGCCGCCACCGGAGTGTTCTTAGTTACAATCATTCTCAGTGAATTTAGTCACATAGAAAAAAGTGGTTTATCAAAGATATGAGGTACAGGTGGAATATAAAATTGCGTCACATGAACCAAATGGCAAAGGAGAGAAAGAAGTACACATTTAGCAAACACACTTATGCCTGTGGGAGCGCAAAGGTCACTTGAGGTGAGTAAAAACCAGGTGTTTTAAATGGGCAAAGATACCATTCCATATAGACCAAAGACGGAATCAACACAACTTACTCTTTACCTCGAAGGACTGAACTCAGCCCACTTTACACACCAGAAAAGATTATTTACACCTGGTCAGAATTTGAAACACAATTTATCGATGTCTCTCTGGAAGAGAATCAAGTGGATGTACACCAGCAAGCAACACAGCACTGAAAATCAGCTACACACCGTGAGAAAAATAAACTGCAAAATAAAGGCAGTGAGTGAGAGATAAATTCTTAGAGACTTCGTTCAGAGGCTGAGACTGAAATTGTTTTGACCATATATTAACACAGAGAAGGATGGGACCTAAGGGAGGACACTCGTGGGTCTGAGAGTCTTGGTGAGCATGAGTCAGCAAATGCAGCACTTTGAGAATAACACTGCCTTGCCCTGATTCCATGGATGCGAAATCTCCAAATGCAGACGACCCTTCCTCCAGCGATCACATGCATGGGACAGCCACAGGATGCTACCCCATTGGAAGGGAAAAAACTTGAAAATCCACCACATCTTCTCATATCCTGGTGCTCGGGTTCTAGCTTCCAGCCGTTTTCCTGAAAATATCCCAACTTGGAGGAAGTCAGCACTTTCAAAACCCTCTTTCTTACAGCTTGGAATTGGTTCCATGGATGGACAGCAACGGGGAAGAATAAGACACAATGCTTTATAGTTGGACAGGCATATGGCGCTCTAATTTCCAATGCTGCACAAGAATTGACCCAAGTCTAAGCTTGCTCTCAGAAGCAGAATAGGGCTTGATAATTTCCTGCTGCTTTGTGACCAGTTCCGAAATTGGGAAGTTGAGCAGGGGATCTCAGGGAGCCAACAATTCATGGCCTTGCAGGATTGTAAAAGACACTGAATGTGGAAAAATGACTTCGGTGGAACCGGAGAAAAGAACTTGAGAGCAAGGCAGAATTGCAAAAACGGGATTTCAAGAGGGAGATGGGTCTCGCCTGGTAAGAACCTAGAATGTGGCAGTACTTCTTCAACCATGTCTTTGTCGAAAATGTGTGTATACCTTTATCCTGAATATATTCCGGATTAAGGCATACACCGTTTTGGGGCAACCAGGCAGGGGCTCGGTGCAAATCAACACTACATAGTGCTGTCACTTCCCATCAAACAAAGGGGCATCTACGAAAAGTGTAAAGACCAGAAATGCAGGGTAGGGTGGAGATAAATCGTACCCACATTTTGTACATTGTGGGATGGCAAATTGCAATCGGCACTCTGGCGAAGTCTACGGTGTATTCCAAAATAATGTGAGAAACAGAGCTATAGCACATAGGACACCTCCACTCAAGGACGTATATTTTCAGGAAAACCAAAGATCCTCAGGACATACGCAACCCAACGTTTACTGCTGCTCTCTTTACAATAGCCTCGACTAGGATACCATCAAAATTTCCTTGGACGGAAAACATGGATGAAGAATATGTGATTCTTATCTACAATGATATATTTCTGCGCGGGAATTCAATGAAATAACGTCACTTGCCGCCACCGGAGTGTTCTTAGTAACACTCATTCTCAGTGAATTTCGTAACATAGAAAAAAGTGGTTTATCAAAGATATGAGGTACAGGTGGAATATAAAATTGCGTCACATGAAACAAATGGCAAAGGAGAGAAAGAATTACACATTTAGCAAACACATTTATGCCTGTGGGAGCGCAAAGGTCACTTGAGGTGAGTAAAAACCAGGTGTTTTAAATGCGCACAGATACCATTCCATATAGACCAAAGAGGGAATCAACACAACTTACTCTTAACCTCAAAGGACTGAACTCAGCCCACTTTACACACCAGAAAAGATTATTTACACCTGGTCAGAATTTGACAAACAATTTATCGATGTCTCTCTGGAAGAGAATCAAGTGGATGTACAGCAGCAAGCAACACAGCACTGAAAATCAGCTACACCCCGAGAGAGAAATAAACTGCAAAATAAAGGCAGTGAGTGAGAGATAAATTCTTAGAGACTTCTTTCAGGGGCTGTGACTGAAATTGTTTTGACCATATATTAACCCAGAGAAGGATGGGACCTAAGGGAGGACACTCGGGAGTCTGAGAGTCTTGGTGAGCATGAGTCAGCAAATGCAGCACTTTGAGAATAACACTGCCTTGCCCTGATTCCATGGATCCGAAATCTCCAAATGCAGACGACCCTTCCTACAGCGATCACATGCATGGGACAGCCACAGGATGCTTCCCCATTGGAATGGAAAAAAACTTGAAAAACCACCACATCTTCTCATGTCCTGGTGCTCGGGTTCTAGCTTCCAGCCGCTTTCCTGAAAATATCACAACTTGGAGGAAGTCAACACTTTCAAAACCCTCTTTCTTACAGCTTGGAATTGGTTCCATGGATGGACAGCAACGGGGAAGAATAAGTCACAATGCTTTATATTTGGACAGGCCATGGTGCTCTAATTTCCAATGCTGCACAAGAATTGACCCACGTTTAAGCTTCCTCTCAGAAGCAGAATAGGGTTTGATAATTTCCTGCTGCTTTGTGACCAGTTCGGAAAGTTGAGCAGGGGATCTCAGGGAGCCTACAATTCATGGTCCTGCAAGATTGTAAAAGACACCGAATGTGGAAAAATGACTTGGGTGGAACCAGAGAAAAGAACTTGAGAGAAAGCCAGAATTGCAAAAATGGGATTTCAAGAGGGAGATGGGTCTCGCCTGGTAAGAACCTAGAATGTGGCAGTACTTCTTCAACCATGCCTTTGTCGAAAATGTGTGTATGCCTTTACGCTGAATATATTCAGGATAAAGGCATACACCGTTTTGGGGCAACCAGGCAGGGCTCGTTGCAAATCAACACTACATAGTGCTATCACTTCCCATGAAAACAAAGGGTCATCTACGAAAAGTGTAAGGCCAGAAACGCAGGTGAGGATGGAGATAAATCGTACCCACCTTTTGTGGATTATGGGATGGCAAATTGCAATCGGCCCTCTGGCGAAGTCTACAGTGTATTCCAAAATAATGTAAGAAACAAACCTACAGCACATAGGACACTTCCACTCAAGGACCTATATTTTCAGGAAAACCAAAGATCCTCAGGACATACGCAACCCAACGTTTACTGCTGCTCTCTTTACAAAAGCCTCGACTAGAGTACCATCAAAATATCCTTGGACGGAAAACATGGATGAAGAATATGTGATTCTTATCTACAATGATATATTTCTGAGCGGGGAATTCAATGAAATAACGTCACTTGCCGCCACCTGAGTGTTCTTAGTTACAATCATTCTCAGTGAATTTAGTCCCATAGAAAAAAGTGGTTTATCAAGATATGAGGTACAGGTAGAATATAAAATTGCGTCACATGAACTAAATGGCAAACCAGAGAAAGAATTACACTTTTAGCAAACGCACTTATGCCTGTGGGAGTTCAAAGGTCACTTGAGGTGAGTAAAAACCAGGTGTTTTAAATGCGCACAGATACCATTCCATATAGACCAAAGAGGGAATCAACACAACTTACTGTCAAACTCAAAGGACTGAATTCAGCCCACTTTACACACCAGAAAAGATTATTTACAACTGGTCAGAATTTGAAACACAATTTATCGATGTCTCTCTGGAAGAGAATCAAGTGGATGTACACCAGCAAGCAACACAGCACTGAGAATCAGCTACACCCCGTGAGAGAAATAAACTGCAAAATAAAGGCAGTGAGTGAGAGATAAATTCTTAGAGACTTCGTTCAGGGGCTGTGACTGAAATTGTTTAGACCATATATTAACACAGAGAAGGATCGGGCCTTAGGGAGGACACTCGTGGGTCTGAGGGTCTTGGTGAGCATGAGTAGCAAATGCAGCACTTTGAGAATAACACTGCCTTGCCCTGATTCCATGGATCAGAAATCTCCAAATGCAGACGACCCTTCCTACAGCGTTCACATGGATGGGACAGCCACAGGATGCTACCCCATTGGATCGGAAAAAAACTTGAAAAACGACCACATCTTCTCATGTCCTGGTGCTCGGGTTCTAGCTTCCAGCCGCTTTCCTGAAAATATCACAACTTGGAGGAAGTCAGCACTTTCAAAACCCTCTCTCTTACAGCTTGGAATTGGTTCCATGGATGGACAGCAACGGGGAACAATAAGACACAATGCTATATATTTGGACAGGCACATGGCGTTCTAATTTCCAATGCTGCACAAGAATTGACCCAAGTCTAAGCTTGCTATCAGAAGCAGAATAGGGCTTGATAATGTCCTGCTGCTTTGTTACCAGTTTCGAAAGTGGGAAGTTGAGCAGGGGATCTCAGGGAGCCTACAATTCATGGCCTTGCAGGATTGTAAAAGACACCAAATGTGGAAAAATGACCTGGGTGGAACCAGAGAAAAGAACTTGAGAGCAAGGCAGAATTGCAAAAATGGGATTTCAAGAGGGAGATGGGTCTCGCCTGGTAAGAACCTAGAATGTGGCAGTACTTCTTCAACCATGTCTTTGTCGAAAATGTGTGTATACCTTTATCCTGAATATATTCCGGATTAAGGCATACACTGTTTTTGGGCAAGCAGGCAGGGGCTCCGTGCAAATCAACACTACATAGTGCTATCACTTCACATCAAAAGAAAGGGTCCTCTACGAAAAGTGTAACGACCAGAAATGCAGGGTAGGGTGGAGATAAATCGTACCCACATTTTGTACATTGTGGGATGGCAAATTGCAATCGGCACTCTGGCGAAGTCTACGGTGTATTCCAAAATAATGTGAGAAACAGAGCTATAGCACATAGGACACCTCCACTCAAGGACGTATATTTTCAGGAAAACCAAAGATCCTCAGGACATACGCAACCCAACGTTTACTGCTGCTCTCTTTACGAAAGCCTCGACTAGGATACCATCAAAATTTCCTTGGACGGAAAACATGGATGAAGAATATGTGATTCTTATCTACAATGATATATTTCAGAGCGGGGAATTCAATGAAATAACGTCACTTGCCGCCACCGGAGTGTTCTTAGTTACAATCATTCTCAGTGAATTTAGTCACATAGAAAAAAGTGGTTTATCAAAGATATGAGGTACAGGTGGAATATAAAATTGCGTCACATGAACCAAATGGCAAAGGAGAGAAAGAAGTACACATTTAGCAAACACACTTATGCCTGTGGGAGCGCAAAGGTCACTTGAGGTGAGTAAAAACCAGGTGTTTTAAATGGGCAAAGATACCATTCCATATAGACCAAAGACGGAATCAACACAACTTACTCTTTACCTCGAAGGACTGAACTCAGCCCACTTTACACACCAGAAAAGATTATTTACACCTGGTCAGAATTTGAAACACAATTTATCGATGTCTCTCTGGAAGAGAATCAAGTGGTTGTACAGCAGCAAGCAACACAGCACTGAAAATCAGCTACACACCGTGAGAAAAATAAACTGCAAAATAAAGGCAGTGAGTGAGAGATAAATTCTTAGAGACTTCGTTCAGAGGCTGAGACTGAAATTGTTTTGACCATATATTAACACAGAGAAGGATGGGACCTAAGGGAGGACACTCGTGGGTCTGAGAGTCTTGGTGAGCATGAGTCAGCAAATGCAGCACTTTGAGAATAACACTGCCTTGCCCTGATTCCATGGATGCGAAATCTCCAAATGCAGACGACCCTTCCTCCAGCGATCACATGCATGGGACAGCCACAGGATGCTACCCCATTGGAAGGGAAAAAACTTGAAAATCCACCACATCTTCTCATATCCTGGTGCTCGGGTTCTAGCTTCCAGCCGTTTTCCTGAAAATATCCCAACTTGGAGGAAGTCAGCACTTTCAAAACCCTCTTTCTTACAGCTTGGAATTGGTTCCATGGATGGACAGCAACGGGGAAGAATAAGACACAATGCTTTATATTTGGACAGGCATATGGCGCTCTAATTTCCAATGCTGCACAAGAATTGACCCAAGTCTAAGCTTGCTCTCAGAAGCAGAATAGGGCTTGATAATTTCCTGCTGCTTTGTGACCAGTTCCGAAATTGGGAAGTTGAGCAGGGGATCTCAGGGAGCCAACAATTCATGGCCTTGCAGGATTGTAAAAGACACTGAATGTGGAAAAATGACTTCGGTGGAACCGGAGAAAAGAACTTGAGAGCAAGGCAGAATTGCAAAAATGCGATTTCAAGAGGGAGATGGGTCTCGCCTGGTAAGAACCTAGAATGTGGCAGTACTTCTTCAACCATGTCTTTGTCGAAAATGTGTGTATACCTTTATCCTGAATATATTCCGGATTAAGGCATACACCGTTTTGGGGCAACCAGGCAGGGGCTCGGTGCAAATCAACACTACATAGTGCTGTCACTTCCCATCAAACAAAGGGGCATCTACGAAAAGTGTAAAGACCAGAAATGCAGGGTAGGGTGGAGATAAATCGTTCCCACATTTTGTGGATTGTGGGATGGCAAATTGCAATCGGCACTCTGGCGAAGTCTACGGTGTATTCCAAAATAATGTGAGAAACAGAGCTATAGCACATAGGACACCTCCACTCAAGGACGTATATTTTCAGGAAAACCAAAGATCCTCAGGACATACGCAACCCAACGTTTACTGCTGCTCTCTTTACAAAAGCCTCGACTAGGATACCATCAAAATTTCCTTGGACGGAAAACATGGATGAAGAATATGTGATTCTTATCTACAATGATATATTTCTGAGCGGGGAATTCAATGAAATAACGTCACTTGCCGCCACCGGAGTGTTCTTAGTTACAATCATTCTCAGTGAATTTAGTCACATAGAAAAAAGTGGTTTATCAAAGATATGAGGTACAGGTGGAATATAAAATTGCGTCACATGAACCAAATGGCAAAGGAGAGAAAGAATTACACATTTAGCAAACACATTTATGCCTGTGGGAGCGCAAAGGTCACTTGAGGTGAGTAAAAATCAGGTGTTTTAAATGCGCACAGATACCATTCCATATAGACCAAAGAGGGAATCAACACAACTTACTCTTAACCTCAAAGGACTGAACTCAGCCCACTTTACACACCAGAAAATATTATTTACTCCTGGTCAGAATTTGACAAACAATTTATCGATGTCTCTCTGGAAGAGAATCAAGTGGATGTACAGCAGCAAGCAACACAGCACTGAAAATCAGCTACACACCGTGAGAAAAATAAACTGCAAAATAAAGGCAGTGAGTGAGAGATAAATTCTTAGAGACTTCGTTCAGAGGCTGAGACTGAAATTGTTTTGACCATATATTAACACAGAGAAGGATGGGACCTAAGGGAGGACACTCGTGGGTCTGAGAGCCTTCGTGAGCATGAGTCAGCAAATGCAGCACTTTGAGAATAACACTGCCTTGCCCTGATTCCATGGATGCGAAATCTCCAAATGCAGACGACCCTTCCTCCAGCGATCACATGCATGGGACAGCCCCAGGATGCTACCCCATTGGAACGGAAAAAAACTTGAAAATCCACCACATCTTCTCATATCCTGGTGCTCGGGTTCAAGCTTCCAGCCGCTTTCCTGAAAATATCACAGCTTGGAGGAAGTCAGGACGTTCAAAACCCTCTTTCTTACAGCTTGGAATTGGTTCCATGGATGGACAGCAACGGGGAAGAATAAGTCACAATGCTATATATTTGCACAGGCACATGACGCTCTAATTCCCAATGCAGAGCAAGAATTGACCCAAGTCTAAGCTTGCTCTTAGAAACAGAAGAGGGCTTGATAATTTCCTGCTGCTTTGTGACCAGTTCCGAAATTGGGAAGTTGAGCAGGGGATCTCAGGGAGCCAACAATTCATGGCCCTGCACGATTGTAAAAGACACCGAATGTGGAAAAATGACTTGAGTGGAACCAGAGAAAAGAACATGAGAGCAAGGCAGAATAGCAAAAATGGGATTTCAAGAGGGAGATGGGTATCGCCTGGTAAGAACCTAGAATGTGGCAGTACTTCTTCAACCATGTCTTTGTCGAAAATGTGTGCATACCTTTATCCTGAATATATTCCGGATTAAGGCATACACCGTTTAGGGGCAACCAGACAGGGGCTCGGTGCAAATCAACACTACATAGTGCTATCACTTCCCATCAAACAAAGGGTCATCTACGAAAAGTGTAAAGACCAGAAATGCAGGGTAGGGTGGAGATAAATCGTACCCACATTTTGTACATTGTGGGATGGCAAATTGCAATCGGCACGCTGGCGAAGCCTACGGTGTATTCCAAAATAATGTGAGATACAAAGCTACTGCACATAGGACACTTCCACTCAAGGACGTATATTTTCAGGAAAAACAAAGATCCTCAGGACATACGCAACCCAACGATTACTGCTGCTCTATTTACAAAAGCCTCGACTAGGATACCATCAAAATTTCCTTGGACGGAAAACATGGATGAAGAATATGTGATTCTTATCTACAATGATATATTTCTGCGCGGGAATTCAATGAAATAACGTCACTTGCCGCCACCGGAGTGTTCTTAGTAACACTCATTCTCAGTGAATTTAGTCACATAGAAAAAAGTGGTTTATCAAAGATATGAGGTACAGGTGGAATATAAAATTGCGTCACATGAACCAAATGGCAAAGGAGAGAAAGAATTACACATTTAGCAAACACACTTATGCCTGTGGGAGCGCAAAAGGTCACTTGAGGTGAGTAAAAACCAGGTGTTTTAAATGCGCACAGATACCATTCCATATAGACCAAAGAGGGAATCAACACAACTTACTCTTAACCTCGAAGGACTGAACTCAGCCCACTTTACACACCAGAAAAGATTATTTACACCTGGTCAAAATTTGAAACACAATTTATCGATGTCTCTCTGGAAGAGAATCAAGTGGATGTACAGCAGCAAGCAACACAGCACTGAAAATCAGCTACACCCCGTTAGAAAAATAAACTGCAAAATAAAGGCAGTGAGTGAGAGGTAAATTCTTAGAGACTTCGTTCAGGGGCTGAGACTGAAATTGTTTTGACCATATATTAACACAGAGAAGGATGGGACCTAAGGGAGGACACTCGTGGGTCTGAGAGTCTTGGTGAGCATGAGTCAGCAAATGCAGCACTTTGAGAATAACACTGCCTTGCCCTGATTCCATAGATCCGAAATCTCCAAATGCAGACGACCCTTCCTCCAGCGATCACATGCATGGGACAGCCACAAGATGCTACCCCATTGGAACGGAAAAAACTTGAAAATCCACCACATCTTCTCATATCCTGGTGCTCGGGTTCAAGCTTCCAGCCGCTTTCCTGAAAATATCCCAACTTGGAGGAAGTCAGCACTTTCAAAATCCTCTTTCTTACAGCTTGGAATTGGTTCCATGGATGGACAGCAACGGGGAAGAATAAGACACAATGCTTTATAGTTGGACAGGCACATGGCGCTCTAACTTCCAATGCTGCACAAGAATTGACCCAAGTCTAAGCTTGCTCTCAGAAGCAGAATAGGGCTTGATAATTTCCTGCTGCTTTGTGACCAGTTCCGAAATTGGGAAGGTGAGCAGGGGATCTCAGGGAGCCAACAATTCATGGCCTTGCAGGATTGTAAAAGACACCGAATGTGGAAAAATGACTTGGGTGGAACCAGAGAAAAGAACTTGAGAGCAAGGCAGAATTGCAAAAATGGGATTTCAAGAGGGAGATGGGTCTCGCCTGGGAAGAACCTAGAATGTGGCAGTAGTTCTTCAACCATGTCTTTGTCGAAAATATGTGTATACCTTTATCCTGAATATATTCCGGATTAAGGCATACACCGTTTTGGGGCAACCAGGCAGGGGCTCGGTGCAAATCAACACTACATGGTGCTATCACTTCCCATCAAACAAAGGGGCATCTACGAAAAGTGTAAAGACCAGAAATGCAGGGTAGGGTGGAGATAAATCGTACCCATATTTTGTGGATTGTGGGATGGCAAATTGCAATCGGCACTCTGGCGAAGTCTACGGTGTATTCCAAAATAATGTGAGAAACAGAGCTATAGCACATAGGACACGTCCACTCAAGGACGTATATTTTCAGGAAAACCAAAGATCCTCAGGACATACGCAACCCAACGTTTACTGCTGCTCTCTTTACAAAAGCCTCGACTAGGATACCATCAAAATTTCCTTGGACGGAAAACATGGATGAAGAATATGTGATTCTTATCTACAATGATATATTTCAGAGCGGGGAATTCAATGAAATAACGTCACTTGCCACAACCGGAGTGTTCTTAGTTACAATCATTCTCAGTGAATTTAGTCACATAGAAAAAAGTGGTTTATCAAAGATATGAGGTACAGGTGGAATATAAAATTGCGACCCATGAACAAAATGGCAAACGAGAGAAAGAATTACACATTTAGCAAACACACTTATGCCTGTGGGAGCGCAAAGGTCAATTGAGGTGAGTAAAAACCAGGTGTTTTAAATGCGCACAGATACCATTCCATATAGACCAAAGAGGGAATCAACACAACTTACTCTTAACCTCAAAGGACTGAACTCAGCCCACTTTACACACCAGAAAAGATTACTTACACCTGGTCAGAATTTGAAACACAATTTATCGATGTCTCTCTGAAAGAGAATCAAGTGGATGTACAGCAGCAAGCAACACAGCACTGAAAATCAGCTACACACCGTGAGAAAAATAAACTGCAAAATAAAGGCAGTGAGTGAGAGATAAATTCTTAGAGACTTCGTTCAGAGGCTGAGACTGAAATTGTTTTGACCATATATTAACACAGAGAAGGATGGGACCTAAGGGAGGACACTCGTGGGTCTGAGAGCCTTCGTGAGCATGAGTCAGCAAATGCAGCACTTTGAGAATTACACTGTCTTGCCCTGATTCCATGGATCCGAAATCTCCAAATGCAGACGACCCTTCCTCCAGCGATCACATGCATGGGACAGCCCCAGGATGCTACCCCATTGGAACGGAAAAAAACTTGAAAATCCACCACATCTTCTCATATCCTGGTGCTCGGGTTCAAGCTTCCAGCCGCTTTCCTGAAAATATCACAGCTTGGAGGAAGTCAGCACGTTCAAAACCCTCTTTCTTACAGCTTGGAATTGGTTCCATGGATGGACAGCAACGGGGAAGAATAAGTCACAATGCTATATATTTGCACAGGCACATGACGCTCTAATTCCCAATGCAGAGCAAGAATTGACCCAAGTCTAAGCTTGCTCTTAGAAACAGAAGAGGGCTTGATAATTTCCTGCTGCTTTGTGACCAGTTCCGAAATTGGGAAGTTGAGCAGGGGATCTCAGGGAGCCAACAATTCATGGCCCTGCACGATTGTAAAAGACACCAAATGTGGAAAAATGACTTGGGTGGAACCAGAGAAAAGAACATGAGAGCAAGGCAGAATTGCAAAAATGGGATTTCAAGAGGGAGATGGGTCTCGCCTGGTAAGAACCTAGAATGTGGCAGTACTTCTTCAACCATGTCTTTGTCGAAAATGTGTGCATACCTTTATCCTGAATATATTCTGGATTAAGGCATACACCGTTTAGGGGCAACCAGACAGGGGCTCGGTGCAAATCAACACTACATAGTGCTATCACTTCCCATCAAACAAAGGGTCATCTACGAAAAGTGTAAAGACCAGAAATGCAGGGTAGGGTGGAGATAAATCGTACCCACATTTTGTACATTGTGGGATGGCAAATTGCAATCGGCACGCTGGCGAAGCCTACGGTGTATTCCAAAATAATGTGAGAAACAAAGCTACTGCACATAGGACACTTCCACTCAAGGACGTATATTTTCAGGAAAAACAAAGATCCTCAGGACATACGCAACCCAACGATTACTGCTGCTCTATTTACAAAAGCCTCGACTAGGATACCATCAAAATTTCCTTGGACGGAAAACATGGATGAAGAATATGTGATTCTTATCTACAATGATATATTTCTGCGCGGGAATTCAATGAAATAACGTCACTTGCCGCCACCGGAGTGTTCTTAGTAACACTCATTCTCAGTGAATTTAGTCACATAGAAAAAAGTGGTTTATCAAAGATATGAGGTACAGGTGGAATATAAAATTGCGTCACATGAACCAAATGGCAAAGGAGAGAAAGAATTACACATTTAGCAAACACACTTATGCCTGTGGGAGCGCAAAAGGTCACTTGAGGTGAGTAAAAACCAGGTGTTTTAAATGCGCACAGATACCATTCCATATAGACCAAAGAGGGAATCAACACAACTTACTCTTAACCTCGAAGGACTGAACTCAGCCCACTTTACACACCAGAAAAGATTATTTACACCTGGTCAGAATTTGAAACACAATTTATCGATGTCTCTCTGGAAGAGAATCAAGTGGATGTACAGCAGCAAGCAACACAGCACTGAAAATCAGCTACACCCCGTTAGAAAAATAAACTGCAAAATAAAGGCAGTGAGTGAGAGGTAAATTCTTAGAGACTTCGTTCAGGGGCTGAGACTGAAATTGTTTTGACCATATATTAACACAGAGAAGGATGGGACCTAAGGGAGGACACTCGTGGGTCTGAGAGTCTTGGTGAGCATGAGTCAGCAAATGCAGCACTTTGAGAATAACACTGCCTTGCCCTGATTCCATGGATCCGAAATCTCCAAATGCAGACGACCCTTCCTCCAGCGATCACATGCATGGGACAGCCACAAGATGCTACCCCATTGGAACGGAAAAAAATTGAAAATCCACCACATCTTCTCATATCCTGGTGCTCGGGTTCAAGCTTCCAGCCGCTTTCCTGAAAATATCCCAACTTGGAGGAAGTCAGCACTTTCAAAATCCTCTTTCTTACAGCTTGGAATTGGTTCCATGGATGGACAGCAACGGGGAAGAATAAGACACAATGCTTTATAGTTGGACAGGCACATGGCGCTCTAACTTCCAATGCTGCACAAGAATTGACCCAAGTCTAAGCTTGCTCTCAGAAGCAGAATAGGGCTTGATAATTTCCTGCTGCTTTGTGACCAGTTCCGAAATTGGGAAGGTGAGCAGGGGATCTCAGGGAGCCAACAATTCATGGCCTTGCAGGATTGTAAAAGACACCGAATGTGGAAAAATGACTTGGGTGGAACCAGAGAAAAGAACTTGAGAGCAAGGCAGAATTGCAAAAATGGGATTTCAAGAGGGAGATGGGTCTCGCCTGGGAAGAACCTAGAATGTGGCAGTAGTTCTTCAACCATGTCTTTGTCGAAAATATGTGTATACCTTTATCCTGAATATATTCCGGATTAAGGCATACACCGTTTTGGGGCAACCAGGCAGGGGCTCGGTGCAAATCAACACTACATGGTGCTATCACTTCCCATCAAACAAAGGTTCATCTACGAAAAGTGTAAAGACCAGAAATGCAGGGTAGGGTGGAGATAAATCGTACCCATATTTTGTGGATTGTGGGATGGCAAATTGCAATCGGCACTCTGGCGAAGTCTACGGTGTATTCCAAAATAATGTGAGAAACAGAGCTATAGCACATAGGACACGTCCACTCAAGGACGTATATTTTCAGGAAAACCAAAGATCCTCAGGACATACGCAACCCAACGTTTACTGCTGCTCTCTTTACAAAAGCCTCGACTAGGATACCATCAAAATTTCCTTGGACGGAAAACATGGATGAAGAATATGTGATTCTTATCTACAATGATATATTTCAGAGCGGGGAATTCAATGAAATAACGTCACTTGCCACAACCGGAGTGTTCTTAGTTACAATCATTCTCAGTGAATTTAGTCACATAGAAAAAAGTGGTTTATCAAAGATATGAGGTACAGGTGGAATATAAAATTGCGACCCATGAACAAAATGGCAAACGAGAGAAAGAATTACACATTTAGCAAACACACTTATGCCTGTGGGAGCGCAAAGGTCAATTGAGGTGAGTAAAAACCAGGTGTTTTAAATGCGCACAGATACCATTCCATATAGACCAAAGAGGGAATCAACACAACTTACTCTTAACCTCAAAGGACTGAACTCAGCCCACTTTACACACCAGAAAAGATTACTTACACCTGGTCAGAATTTGAAACACAATTCATCGATGTCTCTCTGGAAGAGAATCAAGTGGATGTACAGCAGCAAGCAACACAGCACTGAGAATCAGCTACACCCCGAGAGAGAAATAAACTGCAAAATAAAGGCAGTGAGTGAGAGATAAATTCTTAGAGACTTCGTTCAGGAACTGTGACTGAAATTGTTTTGACCATATATCAACACAGAGAAGGATGGGACCTAAGGGAGGACACTCGTGAGTCTGAGAGTCTTGGTGAGCATGAGTCAGCAAATGCAGTACTTTGAGAATAACACTGCCTTGCCCTGATTCCATGGATCCGAAATCTCCAAATGCAGACGACCCTTCCTACAGCGATCGCATGCATGGGACAGCCACAGAATGCTTCCCCATTGGAATGGAAAAAAACTTGAAAAACCACCACATCTTCTCATATCCTGGTGCTCGAGTTCAAGCTTCCAGCCGCTTTCCTGAAAATATCACAACTTGGAGGAAGTCAGCACTTTCAAAACCCTCTTTCTTACAGCTTGGAATTGGTTCCATGGATGGACAGAAACGGGGAAGAATAAGTCACAATGCTTTATATTTGGACAGGCCATGGTGCTCTAATTTCCAATGCTGCACAAGAATTGACCCAAGTCTAAGCTTCCTCTCAGAAGCAGAATAGGGCTTGATAATTTCCTGCTGCTTTGTGACCAGTTCGGAAAGTGGGAAGTGGAGCAGGGGATCTCAGGGAGCCTACAATTCATGGTACTGCACGATTGTAAAAGACACCGAATGTGGAAAAATGACTTGGGTGGAACCAGAGAAAAGAACTTGAGAGCAAGGCAGAATTGCAAAAACGGGATTTCAAGAGGGAGATGGGTCTTGCCTGGTAAGAACCTAGAATGTGGCAGTACTTCTTCAACCATGTCTTTGTCGAAAATGTGTGTATACGTTTATCCTGAATATATTCCGGATTAAGGCATACACCGTTTTGGGGCAACCAGGCAGGGGCTCGGTGCAAATCAACACTACATAGTGCTATCACTTCCCATCAAACAAAGGGGCATCTACGAAAAGTGTAAAGACCAGAAATGCAGGTTTGGGTGGAGATAAATCGTGCCCACATTTTGTACATTGTGGGATGGCAAATTTCAATCGGCACTCTGGCAAAGTCTACGGTGTATTCCAAAATAATGTGAGAAACAGAGCTATAGCACATAGGACACGTCCACTCAAGGACGTATATTTTCAGGAAAACCAAAGATCTTCAGGCCATACGCAACCCAACGTTTACTGCTGCTCTCTTTACAAAAGCCTCGACTAGGATACCATCAAAATTTCCTTGGACGGAAAACATGGATGAAGAATATGTGATTCTTATCTACAATGATATATTTCTGAGCGGGGAATTCAATGAAATAACGTCACTTGCCGCCAACGGAGTGTTCTTAGTTACAATCATTCTCAGTGAATTTAGTCACATAGAAAAAAGTGGTTTATCAAAGATATGAGGTACAGGTGGAATATAAAATTGCGTCACATGAACCAAATGGCAAAGGAGAGAAAGAATTACACATTTAGCAAACACACTTATGCCTGTGGGAGCGCAAAGGTCAATTGAGGTGAGTAAAAACCAGGTGTTTTAAATGCGCACAGATACCATCACATATAGACCAAAGAGGGAATCAACACAACTTACTCTTAACCTCAAAGGACTGAACTCAGCCCACTTTACACACCAGAAAAGATTATTTACACCTGGTCAGAATTTGACAACAATTCATCGATGTCTCTCTGGAAGAGAATCAAGTTGATGTACAGCAGCAAGCAACACAGCACTGAGAATCAGCTACACCCCGTGAGCAAAAATAAACTGCCAAATAAAGGCAGTGAGTGAGAGATAAATTCTTAGAGACTTCATTCAGGGGCTGTGACTGAAATTGTTTTGACCATATATTAACAGAGAGAAGGATGAGACCTAAGGGAGGATACTCGTGGGTCTGAGAGCCTTCGTGAGCATGAGTCAGCAAATACAGCACTTTGAGAATAACACTGCCTTGCCCTGATTCCATGGATCCGAAATCTCCAAATGCAGACGACCCTTCCTCCAGCGATCACATGCATGGGACAGCCCCAGGATGCTACCCCATTGGAACGGAAAAAAACTTGAAAAACCACCACATCTTCTCATATCCTGGTGCTCGGGTTCAAGCTTCCAGCCGCTTTCCTGAAAATATCCCAACTTTGAGGAAGTCAGCACTTTCAAAACCCTCTTTCTTACAGCTTGGAATTGGTTCCATGGATGGACAGCAACGGGGAAGAATAAGTCACAATGCTATATATTTGCACAGGCACATGACACTCTAATTCCCAATGCGGAGCAAGAATTGACCCAAGTCTAAGCTTGCTCTCAGAAGCAGAAGAGGGCTTGATAATTTCCTGCTGCTTTGTGACCAGTTCCGAAATTGGGAAGTTGAGCAGGGGATCTCAGGGAGCCTACAATTCATGGCCCTGCACGATTGTAAAAGACACCGAATGTGGAAAAATGACTTGGGTGGAACCAGAGAAAAGAACATGAGAGCAAGGCAGATTTGCAAAAATGGGATTTCAAGAGGGAGATGGGTCTCGCCTGGTAAGAACCTAGAATGTGGCAGTACTTCTTCAACCATGTCTTTGTCGAAAATGTGTGCATACCTTTATCCTGAATATATTCCGGATTAAGGCATACACCGTTTTGGGGCAACCAGGCAGGGGGTCGGTGCAAATCAACACTACATAGTGCTATCACTTCCCATCAAACAAAGGGTCATCTACGAAAAGTGTAAAGACCAGAAATGCAGGGTAGGGTGGAGATAAATCGTACCCACATTTTGTACATTGTGGGATGGCAAATTGCAATCGGCACTCTGGCGAAGTCTACGGTGTATTCCAAAATAATGTGAGAAACAGAGCTATAGCACATAGGACACGTCCACTCAAGGACGTATATTTTCAGGAAAACCAAAGATCCTCAGGACATACGCAACCCAACGTTTACTGCTGCTCTCTATACAAAAGCCTCGACTAGGATACCATCAAAATTTCCTTGGACGGAAAACATGGATGAAGAATATGGGATTCTTATCTACAATGATATATTTCTGAGCGGGGAATTCAATGAAATAACGTCACTTGCCGCCACCGGAGTGTTCTTAGTTACAATCATTCTCAGTGAATTTAGTCACATAGAAAAAAGTGGTTTATCAAAGATATGAGGTACAGGTGGAATATAAAATTGTGTCACATGAACCAAATGCAAAGGAGAGAAAGAATTACACATTTAGCAAACACACTTATGCCTGTTGGAGCGCAAAGGTCAATTGAGGTGAGTAAAAACCAGGTGTTTTAAATGCGCACAGATACCATTCCATATAGACCAAAGAGGGAATCAACACAACTTACTCTTAACCTCAAAGGACTGAACTCAGCCCACTTTACACACCAGAAAAGATTATTTACACCTTGTCAGAGTGTGAAACACAATTTATCGATGTCTCTCTGGAAGAGAATCAAGTGGATGTACAGCAGCAAGCAACACAGCACTGAAAATCAGCTAAACCCCGTGAGAAAAATAAACTGCAAAATAAAGGCAGTGAGTGAGAGGTAAATTCTTAGAGACTTCGTTCAGGGGAGGAGACTGAAATTGTTTTGACCATATATTAACACAGAGAAGGATGGGACCTAAGGGAGGACACTCGTGGGTCTGAGAGTCTTGGTGAGCATGAGTCAGCAAATGCAGCACTTTGAGAATAACACTGCCTTGCCCTGATTCCATGGATCCGAAATCTCCAAATGCAGACGACCCTTCCTCCAGCGATCACATGCATGGGACAGCCCCAGGATGCTACCCCATTGGAACGGAAAAAAACTTGAAATACCACCACATCTTCTCATATCCTGGTGCTCGGGTTCAAGCTTCCAGCCGCTTTCCTGAAAATATCCCAACATGGAGGAAGTCAGCACTTTCAAAACCTTCTCTCTTACAGTTTGGAATTGGTTCCATGGATGGACAGCAACGGGGAAGAATAAGTCACAATGCTTTATATTTGGACAGGCACACGACGCTCTAATTTCCAATGCGGAGCAAGAATTGACCCAAGTCTAAGCTTGCTCTTAGAAACAGAAGAGGGCTTGATAATTTCCTGTTGTTTTGTGACCAGTTCCGAAACTGGGAAGTTGAACAGGGGATCTCAGGGAGCCTACAATTCATGGCCCTGCAGGATTGTAAGAGACACCTAATGTGGAAAAATGACTTGGGTGGAACCAGAGAAAAGAACTTGAGAGCAAGGCAGAATTGCAAAAATGGGATTTCAAGAGAGAGATGGGTCTCGCCTGGTAAGAACCTAGAATGTGGCAGTACTTCTTCAACCATGCCTTTGTCGAAAATGTGTGTATGCCTTTATCCTGAATATATTCAGGATAAAGGCATACACCGTTTTTGGGCAAACAGGCAGGGGCTCGGTGCAAATCAACACTACATAGTGCTATCACTTCCCATCAAAACAAAGGGTTATCTACGAAAATTGTACAGACGAGAAATGCAGGGTAGAGTGGAGATAAATCGTACCCACATTTTGTGGATTGTGGGATGGCAAATTGCAATTGG
Organism: Kogia breviceps; assembly: GCF_026419965.1. Taxonomy (NCBI): domain Eukaryota; kingdom Metazoa; phylum Chordata; class Mammalia; order Artiodactyla; family Physeteridae; genus Kogia; species Kogia breviceps. The sequence continues at coordinate 35,930,803 of NC_081325.1, forward strand.
CACTCTGGACAAGTCTACGGTGTATTCCAAAATAATGTAAGAAACAAAGCTAAAGCACATAGGACACTTCCACTCAAGGACGTATATTTTCAGGAAAACCAAAGATCCTCAGGACATACGCAACCCAACGTTTACAGCTGCTCTCTTTACAAAAGCCTCGACTACGATACCATCAAAATTTCCTTGGACGGAAAACATGGATGAAGAATATGTGATTCTTATCTACAATGATATATTTCTGCGTGGGGGATTCAATGAAATAACGTCACTTGCCGCCAACGGACTGTTCTTAGTTACAATCATTCTCAGTGAATTTAGTCACATAGAAAAAAGTGGTTTATCAAAGATATGAGGTACAGGTGGAATATAAAATTGCGTCACATGAACCAAAGGGCAAAGGAGAGAAAGAATTACATATTTAGCAAACATACTTATGCCTGTGGGAGCGCAAAGGTCACTTGAGGTGAGTAAAAACCAGGTGTTTTAAATGGGCACAGATACCATTCCATGTAGACCAAAGAGGGAATCAACACAACTTACTCTTAACCTCAAAGGACTGAACTCAGCCCACTTTACACACCAGAAAAGATTATTTACACCTGGTCAGAATTTGACAAACAATTCATCGATGTCTCTCTGGAAGAGAATCAAGTGGATGTACAGCAGCAAGCAACACAGCACTGAGAATCAGCTACACCCCGAGAGAGAAATAAACTGCAAAATAAAGGCAGTGAGTGAGAGATAAATTCTTAGAGACTTCTTTCAGGGGCTGTGACTGAAATTGTTTTGACCATATATTAACACAGAGAAGGATCGGGCCTTAGGGAGGACACTCGTGGGTCTGAGGGTCTTGGTGAGCATGAGTCAGCAAATGCAGCACTTTGAGAATAACACTGCCTTGCCCTGATTCCATGGATCCGAAATCTCCAAATGCAGACGACCCTTCCTACAGCGATCACATGCATGGGACAGCCACAGGATGCTTCCCCATTGGAATGGAAAAAAACTTGAAAAACCACTACATCTTCTCATATCCTGGTGCTCGGGTTCAAGCTTACAGCCGCTTTGCTGAAAATATCGCAACTTGGAGGAAGTCAGCACTTTCAAAACCCTCTTTCTTACAGCTTGGAATTGGTTCCATGGATGGACAGCAACGGGGAAGAATAAGACACAATGCTTTATATTTGGACAGGCCATGGTGCTCTAATTTCCAATGCTGCACAAGAATTGACCCAAGTCTAAGCTTCCTCTCAGAAGCAGAATAGGGCTTGATAATTTCCTGCTGCTTTGTGACCAGTTCGGAAAGTGGGAAGTTGAGCAGGGGATCTCAGGGAGCCTACAATTCATGGTCCTGCACGATTGTAAAAGACACCGAATGTGGAAAAATGACTTGGGTGTAACCAGAGAAAAGAACTTGAGAGCAAGCCAGAATTGCAAAAATGGGATTTCATGAGGGAGATGGGTCTCGCCTGGTAAGAACCTAGAATGTGGCAGTACTTCTTCAACCATGCCTTTGTCGAAAATGTGTGTATGCCTTTATCCTGAATATATTCAGGATAAAGGCATACACCGTTTTTGGGCAACCAGGCAGGGGCTCGTTGCAAATTAACACTACATAGTGCTATCACTTCCCATCAAAACAAAGGGTAATCTACGAAAATTGTACAGATGAGAAATGCAGGGTAGAGTGGAGATAAATCGTACCCACATTTTGTACATTGTGGGATGGCAAATTGCAATCGGCACTCTGGCGAAGTCTACGGTGTATTCCAAAATAATGTAAGAAACAAACCTACAGCACATAGGACACTTCCACTCAAGGACCTATATTTTCAGGGAAACGAAAGATCCTCAGGACATACGCAACCCAACGTTTACTGCTGCTCTCTTTACAAAAGCCTCGACTAGGGTACCATCAAAATATCCTTGGACGGAAAACATGGATGAGGAATATGTGATTCTTATCTAAAATGATATATTTCTGAGCAGGGAATTCAATGAAATAACGTCACTTGCCGCCACCGGAGTGTTCTTAGTTACAATCATTCTCAGTGAATTTAGTCCCATAGAAAAAAGTGGTTTATCAAGATATGAGGTACAGGTGGAATATAAAATTGCGTCACATGAACTAAATGGCAAACCAGAGAAAGAATTACACTTTTAGCAAACGCACTTATGCCTGTGGGAGTGCAAAGGTCACTTGAGGTGAGTAAAAACCAGGTGTTTTAAATGGGCACAGATACCATTCCATATAGACCAAAGAGGGGATCAACACAACTTACTCTCAACCTCAAAGGACTGAATTCAGCCCACTTTACAAACCAGAAAAGATTATTTACACCTGGTCAGAATTTGAAACACAATTTATCGAAGTCTCTCTGGAAGAGAATCAAGTGGATGTACACCAGCAAGCAACACAGCACTGAGAATCAGCTACACCCCGTGAGAAAAATAAACTGCAAAATAAAGGCAGTGAGTGAGAGATAAATTCTTAGAGACTTCGTTCAGGGGCTGTGACTTAAATTGTTTAGACTATATATTAACACACAGAAGGATCGGGCCTTAGGGAGGACACTCGTGGGTCTGAGAGTCTTGGTGAGCATGAGTAGCAAATGCAGCACTTTGAGAATAACACTGCCTTGCCCTGATTCCATGGATCAGAAATCTCCAAATACAGACGACCCTTCCTACAGCGTTCACATGGATGGGACAGCCACAGAATGCTATCCCACTGGAACGGAAAAAAACTTGAAAAACGACCACATCTTCTCATGTCCTGGTGCTCGGGGTCTAGCTTCCAGCCGCTTTCCTGAAAATATCACAACTTGGAGGAAGTCAGCACTTTCAAAACCCTCTCTCTTACAGCTTGGAATTGGTTCCATGGATGGACAGCAACGGGGAAGAATAAGTCACAATGCTTTATATTTGGACAGGCACATGACGCTCTAATTTCCAATGCGGAGGAAGAATTGACCCAAGTCTAAGCTTGCTCTTAGAAACAGAATAGGGCTTGATAACTTCCTGCTGCTTTGTGACCAGTTCCGAAAGTGGGAAGTTGAGCAGGGGATCTCAGGGATCCTACAATTCATGGCCCTGCAGGAATGTAAAAGACACAGAATGTGGAAAAATGACTTGGGTGGAACCAGAGAAAAGAACTTGAGAGCAAGGCAGAATTGCAAAAATGGGATTTCAAGAGGGAGATGGGTCTCGCCTGGTAAGAACCTAGAATGTGGCAGTACTTCTTCAACCATGCCTTTGTCGAAAATGTGTGTATGCCTTTATGCTGAATATATTCAGGATAAAGGCATACACCGTTTTGGGGCAACCAGGCAGGGGTCGGTGCAAATCAACACTACATAGTGCTATCACTTCCCATGAAAACAAAGGGTCATCTACGAAAAGTGTAAAGACCAGAAATGCAGGGTAGGGTGGAGATAAATCGTACCCACATTTTGTACATTGTGGGATGGCAAATTGCAATCGGCACTCTGGCGAAGTCTACGGTGTATTCCAAAATAATGTGAGAAACAGAGCTATAGCACATAGGACACGTCCACTCAAGGACGTATATTTTCAGGAAAACCAAAGTTCCTCAGGACATACGCAACCCAACGTTTACTGTTGCTCTCTTTACAAAAGCCTCGACTAGGATACCATCAAAATTTCCTTGGACGGAAAACATGGATGAAGAATATGTGATTCTTATCTACAATGATATATTTCTGAGCGGGGAATTCAATGAAATAACGTCACTTGCCGCCAACGGAGTGTTCTTAGTTACAATCATTCTCAGTGAATTTAATCACATAGAAATAAGTGGTTTATCAAAGATATGAGGTACAGGTGGAATATAAAATTGCGTCACATGAACCAAATGGCAAAGGAGAGAAAGAATTACACATTTAGCAAACACACTTATGCCTGTGGGAGCGCAAAGGTCAATTGAGGTGAGTAAAAACCAAGTGTTTTAAATGCGCACAGATACCATTCCATATAGACCAAAGAGGGAATCAACACAACTTACTCTTAACCTCAAAGGACTGAACTCATCCCACTTTACACACCAGAAAAGATTATTTACACCTGGTCAGAATTTGACAAACAATTTATCGATGTCTCTCTGGAAGAGAATCAAGTGGATGTACAGCAGCAAGCAACACAGCACTGAGAATCACCTACGCCCCGTGAGAAAAATAAACTGCAAAATAAAGGCAGTGAGTGAGAGATAAATTCTTAGAGACTTCGTTCAGGGGCTGTGACTGAAATTGTTTAGACCATATACTAACACAGAGAAGCATCGGGCCTTAGGGACGACACTCGTGGGTCTGAGAGTCTTGGTGAGCATGAGTAGCAAATGCAGCACTTTGAGAATAACACTGCCTTGCCCTGATTCCATGGATCAGAAATCTCCAAATGCAGACGACCCTTCCTACAGCATTCACATGGATGGGACAGCCACAGGATGCTACCCCATTGGAACGGAAAAAAACTTGAAAAACGACCACATCTTCTCATGTCCTGGTGCTCGGGTTCTAGCTTCCAGCCGCTTTCCTGAAAATATCACAACTTGGAGGAAGTCAGCACTTTCAAAACCCTCTCTCTTACAGCTTGGAATTGGTTCCATGGATGGACAGCAACGGGGAACAATAAGACACAATGCTTTATATTTGGACAGGCACATGGCGCTCTAATTTCCATTGCTGCACAAGAATTGACCCAAGTCTAAGCTTGCTATCAGAAGCAGAATAGGTCTTGATAATTTCCTGCTGCTTTGTTACCAGTTCCGAAAGTGGGAAGTTGAGCAGGGGATCTCAGGGATCCTACAATTCATGGCCCTGCAGGATTGTAAAAGACACCGAATGTGGAAAAATGACTTGGGTGGAACCAGAGAAAAGAACTTGAGAGCAAGGCAGAATTGCAAAATTGGGATTTCAAGAGAGAGATGGGTCTCGCCTGGTAAGAACCTAGAATGTGGCAGTACTTCTTCAACCATGCCTTTGTCGAAAATGTGTGTATGCATTTATCCTGAATATATTCAGGATAAAGCCATACACCGTTTTGGGGCATCCAGGCAGGGGCTCTGTGCAAATCATCAGTACATAGTGCTATCACTTCCCTTCAAAAAAAAGGGCCATCTACGAAAAGTGTAAAGACCAGAAATGAAGGGGAGGGTGGAGATAAATCGTACCCACATTTTGTGGATTGTGGGATGTCAAATTGCAATAGGCACTCAGGCGAAGTCTACGGTGTATTCCAAAATAATGTAAGAAACAAAGCTACAGCACATAGGACACTTCCACTCAAGGACGTATATTTTCAGGAAAACCAAAGATCCTCAGGACATACGCAACCCAACGTTTACTGCTGCTCTCTGTACAAAAGCCTCGGCTAGGATACCATCTAAATATCCTTGGATGGAAAACATGGATGAAGAATATGTGATTCTTATCTACAATGATATATTTCTGAGCAGGGAATTCAATGAAATAACGTCACTTGCCGCCACCGGAGTGTTCTTTTTGTTTTTTATTTTTTTTATTTTTTTTATTTTTTTTGTGGTATGCGGGCCTCTCACTGTTGTGACCTCTCCCGTTGCGGAGCACCGGCTCCGGACGCGCAGGCCCAGTGGCCATGGCTCACGGGCCCAGTCGCTCCTCGGCATGTGGGATCCTCCCGGACCAGGGCACGAACCCGTGTCTCCTGCATCGGCAGGCGGACTCTCAACCACTGCGCCACCAGGGAAGCCCCGGAGTGTTCTTATTTACAATCATTCTCAGTGAATTTAGTCACATAGAAAAAAGTGGTTTATCAAAGATATGAGGTACAGGTGGAATATAAAATTGCGTCACATGAACTAAATGGCAAACGAGAGAAAGAATTACACCTTTAGCAAACGCACTTGTGCCTGTGGGAGTGCAAAGGTCACTTGCGGTGAGTAAAAACCAGGTGTTTTAAATGGGCACAGATACCATTCCATATAGACCAAAGAGGGAATCAACACAACTTACTCTGAACCTCAAAGGACTGAATTCAGCCCACTTTACACACCAGAAAAGATTATTTACACCTGGTCAGAATTTGAAACACAATTTATCGATGTCTCTCTGGAAGAGAATCAAGTGGATGTACACCAGCAAGCAACACAGCACTGAGAATCAGCTACACCCCGTGAGAAAAATAAACTGCAAAATAAAGGCAGTGAGTGAGAGATAAATTCTTAGAGACTTCGTTCAGGGGCTGTGACTGAAATTGTTTAGACCATATATTAACACAGAGAAGCATCGGGCCTTAGGGAGGACACTCGTGGGTCTGAGAGTCTTGGTGAGCATGAGTAGCAAATGCAGCACTTTGAGAATAACACTGCCTTGCCCTGATTCCATGGATCAGAAATCTCCAAATGCAGACGACCCTTCCTACAGCGTTCACATGGATGGGACAGCCACAGGATGCTACCCCATTGGAACGGAAAAAAAAACTTGAAAAACGACCACATCTTCTCATGTCCTGGTGCTCGGGGTCTAGCTTCCAGGCGCTTTCCTGAAAATATCACAACTTGGAGGAAGTCAGCACTTTCAAAACCCTCTCTCTTACAGCTTGGAATTGGTTCCATGGATGGACAGCAACGGGGAAGAATAAGTCACAATGCTTTATATTTGGACAGGCACATGACGCTCTAATTTCCAATGCGGAGGAAGAATTGACCCAAGTCTAAGTTTGCTCTTAGAAACAGAATAGGTCTTGATAATTTCCTGCTGCTTTGTGACCAGTTCCGAAAGTGGGAAGTTGAACAGGGGATCTCAGGGAGCCTACAATTCATGGCCCTGCACGATTGTAAGAGACACCGAATGTGGAAAAATGACTTGGGTGGAACCAGAGAAAAGAACTTGAGAGCAAGGCAGAATTGCAAAAATGGGATTTTAAGAGAGAGATGGGTCTCGCCTGGTAAGAACCTAGAATGTGGCAGTACTTCTTCAACCATGCCTTTGTCGAAAATGTGTGTATGCCTTTATCCTGAATATATTCAGGATAAAGGCATACACTGTTTTTGGGCAAACAGGCAGGGGCTCGGTGCAAATCAACACTACATAGTGCTATCACTTCCCATCAAAACAAAGGGTTATCTACGAAAATTGTACAGACGAGAAATGCAGGGTAGAGTGGAGATAAATCGTACCCACATTTTGTGGATTGTGGGATGGCAAATTGCAATTGGCACTCTGGACAAGTCTACGGTGTATTCCAAAATAATGTAAGAAACAAAGCTAAAGCACATAGGACACTTCCACTCAAGGACGTATATTTTCAGGAAAACCAAAGATCCTCAGGACATACGCAACCCAACGTTTACAGCTGCTCTCTTTACAAAAGCCTCGACTAGGATACCATCAAAATTTCCTTGGACGGAAAACATGGATGAAGAATATGTGATTCTTATCTACAATGATATATTTCTGAGCAGGGAATTCAATGAAATAACGTCACTTGCCGCCAACGGAGTGTTCTTAGTTACAATCATTCTCAGTGAATTTAGTCACATAGAAAAAAGTGGTTTATCAAAGATATGAGGTACAGGTGGAATATAAAATTGCGTCACATGAACCAAATGGCAAAGGAGAGAAAGAATTACACATTTAGCAAACATACTTATGCCTGTGGGAGCGCAAAGGTCACTTGAGGTGAGTAAAAACCAGATGTTTTAAATGGGCACAGATACCATTCCATGTACACCAAAGAGGGAATCAACACAACTTACTCTTAACCTCGAAGGACTGAACTCAGCCCACTTTACACACCAGAAAAGATTATTTACACCTGGTCAGAATTTGAAACACAATTTATCGATGTCTCTCTGGAAGAGAATCAAGTGGATGTACAGCAGCAAGCAACACAGCACTGAAAATCAGCTACACCCCGTGAGAAAAATAAACTGCAAAATAAAGGCAGTGAGTGAGAGATAAATGCTTAGAGACTTCGTTCAGGGGCTGTGACTGAAATTGTTTTGACCATATATTAACACAGAGAAGGATGGGACCTAAGGGAGGACACTCGTGGGTCTGAGAGTCTTGGTGAGCATGAGTCAGCAAATGCAGCACTTTGAGAATAACACTGCCTTGCCCTGATTCCATGGATCCGAAGTCTCCAAATGCAGACGACCCTTCCTACAGCGATCACATGCATGGGGCAGCCACAGGATCCTTCCCCATTGGAATGCAAAAAAACTTGAAAAACCACCACATCTTCTCATATCCTGGTGCTCGAGTTCAAGCTTCCAGCCGCTTTCCTGAAAATATCCCAACTTAGGAGGAAGTCAGCACTTTCAAAACCCTCTCTCTTACAGCTTGGAATTGCTTCCATGGATGGACAGCAATGGGGAACAATAAGACACAATGCTTTATATTTGGACAGGCACATGGCGCTCTAATTTCCAATGCTGCACAAGAATTGACCCAAGTCTAAGCTTGCTATCAGAAGCAGAATAGGGCTTGATAATTTCTTGCTGCTTTGTGACCAGTTCCGAAAGTGGGAAGTTGAGCAGGGGATCTCAGGGAGCCTACAATTCATGGCCCTGCAGGATTGTAAAAGAAATCTAATGTGGAAAAATGACTTGGGTGGAACCAGAGAAAAGAACTTGAGAGCAAGGCAGAATTGCAAAAATGGGATTTCAAGAGAGAGATGGGTCTCGCCTGGTAAGAACCGAGTATGTGGCAGTACTTCTTCAACCATGCCTTTGTCGAAAATGTGTGTATGCCTTTATCCTGAATATATTCAGGATAAAGCCATACACCGTTTTGGGGCAACCAGGCAGGGGCTCTGTGCAAATCAACACTACATAGTGCTATCACTTCCTATTAAAACAAAGGGGCATCTACGAAAATTGTAAAGACCAGAAATGCAGGGGAGGGTGGAGATAAATCGTACCCACATTTTGTGGATTGTGGGATGGCAAATTGCAATCGGCACTCTGGCGAAGTCTACTGTGTATTCCAAAATAATGTAAGAAACAAAGCTACAGCACATAGGACACTTCCACTCAAGGACGTATATTTTCAGGAAAACCAAAGATCCTCAGGACATACGCAACCCAACGTTTACTGCTGCTCTCTGTACAAAAGCCTCGACTAGGATACCATCGAAATGTCCTTGGACGGAAAACACGGATGAAGAATATGTGAATCTTATCTACAATGATATATTTCTGAGCGGGGAATTCAATGAAATAACGTCACTTGCCGCCACCGGAGTGTTCTTAGTTACAATCATTCTCAGTGAATTTAGTCACATAGAAAAAAGTTGTTTATCAAACATATGAGGTACAGGTGGAATATAAAATTGCGTCACATGAACTAAATGGCAAACGAGAGAAAGAATTACACCTTTAGCAAACGCACTTACGCCTGAGGGAGTACAAAGGTCACTTGAGGTGAGTAAAAACAAGGTTTTTTATAAGGGGACAGATACCATTCCATATAGACCACAGAGGGAATCAACACAACTTACTCTCAACCGCAAAGGAATGAATTCAGCCCACTTGACACACCAGAAAAGATTATTTACACCTTGTCAGAATTTGAAACACAAGTTATCGATGTCTCTCTGGAAGAGAATCAAGTCGATGTACAGCAGCAAGCAACACAGCACTGAAAATCAGCTACACCCCGTGAGAAAAATAAACTGCAAAATAAAGGCAGTGAGTGAGAGATAAATGCTTAGAGACTTCGTTCAGGGGCTGTGACTGAAATTGTTTTGACCATATATTAACACAGAGAAGGATGGGACCTAAGGGAGGACACTCGTGGGTCTGAGAGTCTTGGTGAGCATGAGTCAGCAAATGCAGCACTTTGAGAATAACACTGCCTTGCCCTGATTCCATGGATCCGAAGTCTCCAAATGCAGACGACCCTTCCTACAGCGATCACATGCATGGGACAGCCACAGGATGCTACCCCATTGGAACGGAAAAAAACTTGAAAAACCACCATATCTTCTCATATCCTGGTGCTCGGGTTGTAACTTCCAGCCGCTTTCTTGAAAATATCCCAACTTGGAGGAAGTAAGCACTTTCAAAACCCTCTTTTTACAGCCTGGAATTGGTTCCATGGATGGACAGCAACGGGGAAGAATAAGACACAATGCTTCATATTTGGACAGGCACATGGCGCTCTAATTTCCAATGCTGCACAAGAATTCAACCAAGTCTAAGCTTGCTTTCAAAAGCAGCATAGGGCTTGATAATTTCCTGCTGCTTTGTGACCAGTTCCGAAAATGTGAAGTTGAACAGGGGATCTAAGGGAGCCTACAATTCATGGCCATGCAGGATTGTAAAAGACACCGAATGTGGAAAAATGACTTGGTTGGGAACAGAGAAAAGAACTTGAGTGCAAGGCAGAATTGCCAAAATGGGATTTCAAGAGAGAGAAGGGTCTCGCCTGGTAACAACCTAGAATGTGGCAGTACTTCTTTAACCATGCCTTTGTCGAAAATGTGTGTATGCCTTTATCCTGTATATATTCAGGATAAAGCCATACACCGCTTTGGGGCAACCAGGCAGGGGCTCTGTGCAAATCAACACTACATAGTGCTATCACTTCCCATCAAAACAAAGGGCCATCTACGAAAAGTGTAAAGACCAGAAATGAAGGGGAGGGTGGAGATAAATCATACCCACATTTTGTGGATTGTGGGATGTCAAATTGCAATAGGCACTCAGGCGAATTCTACGGTGTATTCCAAAATAATGTAAGAAACAAAGCTACAGCACATAAGACACTTCCACTCAAGGACGTATATTTTTAGGAAAACCAAAGATCCTCAGGACATACGCAACGCAACGTTTACTGCTGCTCTTTTTAGAAAAGCCTCGACTAGGATACCATCAAAATGTCCTTGGACGGAAAACACGGATGAAGAATATGTGAATCTTATCTACAATGATATATTTCTGAGAGGGGAATTCAATGAAATAACGTCACTTGCCGCCACCGGAGTGTTCTTAGTTACAATCATTCTCAGTGAATTTAGTCACATAGAAAAAAGTGGATTATCAAACTTATGAGGTACAGGTGGAATATAAAATTGCGTCACATGAACTAAATGGCAAACGAGAGAAAGAATTACACCTTTAGCAAACGCGCTTATGCCTGAATGAGTGCAAAGGTCACTTGAGGTGAGTTAAAACCAGGTGTTTTAAATGGGCACAGATACCATTCCATATAGACCACAGAGGGAATCAACACAACTTACTCTCAACCTCAAAGGACTGAATTCAGCACACTTTACATACCAGAAGAGATTATTTACAACTGGTCAGAATTTGAAACACAATTTATCGATGTCTCTCTGGAAGAGAATCAAGTGGATGTACAGCAGCAAGCAACACAGCACTGAAAATCAGCTACACCCCGTGAGAAAAATAAACTGCAAAATAAAGGCAGTGAGTAAGAGATAAATCCTTATAGACTTCGTTCAGGGGCTGTGACTGAAATTCTTTTGACCATATTTTAACACAGAAGGATGGGACCTAAGGGAGGACACTCGTGGGTCTGAGACTCTTCGTGAGCATGAGTCAGCAAATGCAGCACTTTGAGAATAACACTGCCTTCCCCTGATTCCATGGATCCGAAATCTCCAAATGCAGACGACCCTTCCTACAGCGATCACATGCATGGGACAGCCACAGGATGCTACCCCATTGGAACGGAAAAAAACTTGAAAAACGACCACATCTTCTCATGTCCTGGTGCTCGGGTTGTAGCTTCCAGCCGCTTTCCTGAAAATATCCCAACTTGGCGGAAGTCAGCACTTTCAAAACCCTCTTTCTTACAGCTTGGAATTGGTTCCATGGATGGACAGCAACGGGGAAGAATAAGACACAATGCCCTATATTTGGACAGGCACATGGCGCTCTAATTTCCAATGCTGCACAAGAATTGACCCAAGTCTAAGCTTGCTCTCAGAAGCAGAATAGGGCTTGATAATTTCCTGCTGCTTTGTGACCAGTTCGGAATGTGGGAAGTGGAGCAAGGGATCCCAAGGAGCCTGTAATTCATGGCCCTGGAGGATGGTAAAAGACACCGAATGTGGAAAAATTCCTTGGGTTGAAACAGAGAAAAGAACTTGAGAGCAAGGCAGAATTGCAAAAATGGGATATCAAGAGGCAGATGGGTCTCGCCTGGTAAGAACCGAGAATGTTGCAGTACTTCTTCAACCATGCCTTTGTCGAAAAAGGGTGTATGCCTTTATCCTGAATATATTCATCATAAAGGCATACACTGTTTTGGGGCAAGCAGGCAGGGGCTCCGTGCAAATCAACACTACATAGTGCTATCACTTCACATCAAAAGAAAGGGTCCTCTACGAAAATTGTAAAGACCAGAAATGCAGGGTAGGGTGGAGATAAATCGTACGCACATTTTGTGGATTGTGGGATGGCAAATTGCAATCGGCACTCTGGCGAAGTCTATAGTGTGTTCCAAAATAATGTCAGAAACAAAACTTAAGCACATAGGACACTTCCACTCAAGTATGTATATTTTCAGGAAAACCAAAGATCCTCCAGACACAAGCAACCCAACGTTTCCTGCTGCTCTCTTTAAAAAAGCCTCGACTAGGATACAATCTAAATTTCCTTGGACAGAAGACATGGATGAAGGACATGTGACTTTTATCTACAATGATATATTACTGAGCCAGGAAATCAATGAAATAACGTCACTTGCCGCCACTGGAGTGTCCTTAGTTACAATCATTTTCAGTGATTTTGTCACATAGAAAAACGTGGTTTATTAAAGATATGAGGTACAGATGGAATATAAAATTGCGTCACATGAACGAAATGGCAAACGAGAGAAAGAATTACACATTTAGCAAACACACTTATGCCTTTCGGAGCGCAAAGGTCACTTGAGGTGAGTAAAAACCAGGTGTTTTAAATGAGCACACATACCATTCCATATAGATCAAACAGGGAATCAACACAACTTACTCTAAACCTCACAGGACTGAACTCAGCCCTCTTTACACAGCAGAAAAGATTATTTACAAATGGTCAGAATTTGAAAAACAATTTATCGATGTCTCTCTGGAAGAGAAAAAAGTGGATGTACAGCAGCAAGGAAAACAGCACTGAAAATCATCTAGACCCCGTGAGAGAAATAAACTGCAAAATAAAGGCAGTGAGTGAGAGATAAATTCTTAGAGATTTCCTTCAGGGGCTATGATTGAAGTTGTTTTGACCATATATTAACACACAGAAGGATGGGACCATGGGAGGACACTCGTGGGTCTGAGAGTCTTCGTGAGCATGAGTCAGCAAATGCAGAACTTTTAGAATAACACTGCCTTGCCCTGATCCCATGGATCGCAAATCGCCAAATGCAGACGACCCTTCCTACAGAGAACACATGCATGGGACAGCCACTGGATGCTACCCCATTGAAACGGGAATAAACTTGAAAAGCCACCTCATCTTCTCATATCCTGGTGCTCGGGTTCAAGCTTCCAGCTGCTTTCCTGAAAATATCCCCACTTGGGGAAGTCAGCACTTTCAAAACCCTCTTTCTTATAGCTTGGAATTGGTTCCATGGATGAACTGCAACGGGGAAGAAGAAGACACAATGCCTATATATTTGGACAGGCACATGGCGCTCTAATTTCCAAAGTGGAGCAAGAATTGACGAGAGTCTAAGCTTGCTCTCAGAAGGAGAATAGGGCTTGATAATTTCCTGCTGCTTTGTGACCAGTTCCGAAAGTGGGAAGTGGAGCAAGGGATCCCAAGGAGCCTGTAATTCATGGCCCTGGAGGATGGTAAAAGACACCGAATGTGGAAAAATTCCTTGGGTTGAAACAGAGAAAAGAACTTGAGAGCAAGGCAGAATTGCAAAAATGGGATTTCAAGAGGCAGATGGGTCTCGCCTGGTAAGAACCTAGAATGTGGCAGTACTTCTTCAACCATGCCTTTGTCGAAAAAGGGTGTATGCCTTTATCCTGAATATATTCATCATAAAGGCATACACTGTTTTTTGGCAAGCAGGCAGGGGCTCGGTGCAAATCAACACTACATAGTGCTATCACTTCCCATCAAAACAAAGGGTCATCTACGAAAATTGTAAAGACCACAAATGCAGGGTAGGGTGGAGATAAATCGTACGCACATTTTGTGGATTGTGGGATGGCAAATTGCAATCGGCACTCTGGCGAAGTCTACGGTGTATTCCAAAATAATATCAGAAACAAAGGTACAGCACATAGGACACTTCCACTCAAGGATGTATATTTTCAGGAAAACCAAAGATCCTCCGGACACAGGCAACCCAACGTTTCCTGCTGCTCTCTTTAAAAAAGACTCGACTAGGATACCATCTATATTTCCTTGGACGGAAAACATGGATGAAGAACTTGTGATTCTTATCTACAGTGATATATTAATGAGCCAGGAAATCAATGAAATAACGTCACTTGCGGCCACCGGAGTGTCCTTGGTTACAATCATTTTCAGTGAATTTAGTCACATAGAAAATAGTGGTTTATTAAAGATATAAGGTACAGACGGTAGATAAAATGGCGTCACATGAACGAAATGGCAAACGAGAGAAAGAATTACACATTTAGCAAACACACTTATGCCTTTAGGAGCGCAAAGGTCACTTGAGGTGAGTAAAAACCAATGAGCACACATACCATTCCATATAGATCAAAGAGGGAATCTACACAACTTACTCTAAACCTCACAGGACTGAACTCAGCCCACTTTACACACCAGAAAAGATTATTTACAAATGGTCAGAATTTGAAAAACAATTTATCGATGTCTCTCTGGAAGATAAAAAAGTGGATGTACAGCAGCAAAGAACATAGCATTGAAAATCATCTACACCCCGTTAGAAAAATAAACTGCAAAATAAAGGCCGTGAGTGAGAGGTAAATTCTTAGAGACTTCCTTCAGGGGCTATGATTGAAGTTGTTTTGACCATATATTAACACACAGAAGGATGGGACCAAGGGAGGACACTCGTGGGTCTGAGAGTCTTCGTGAGCATGAGTCAGCAAATGCAGAACTTTTAGAATAACACTGCCTTGCCCTGATCCCATGGATCCCAAATCGCCAAATGCAGACGACCCTTCCTACAGAGAACACATGCATGGGACAGCCACTGGATGCTACCCCATTGAAACGGGAATAAACTTGAAAAGCCACCTCATCTTCTCATATCCTGGTGCTCGGGTTCAAGCTTCCAGCTGCTTTCCTGAAAATATCCCCACTTGGGGAAGTCAGCACTTTCAAAACCCTCTTTCTGATAGCTTGGAATTGGTTCCATGGATGAACTGCAACGGGGAAGAAGAAGACACAATGCCTATATATTTGGACAGGCACATGGCGCTCTAATTTCCAATGCGGAGCAAGAATTGACGAGAGTCTAAGCTTGCTCTCAGAAGGAGAATAGGTCTTGATAATTTCCTGCTGCTTTGTGACCGGTTCCGAAAGTGGGAAGTGGAGCAAGTGATCCCAAGGAGCCTGTAATTCATGGCCCTGGAGGATGGTAAAAGACACCGAATGTGGAAAAATTCCTTGGGTTGAAACAGAGAAAAGAACTTGTGAGCAAGGCAGAATTGCACAAATGGGATTTCAAGAGGCAGATGGGTCTCGCCTGGTAAGAAACTAGAATGTGGCAGTACTTCTTCAACCATGCCTTTGTCGGAAAAGGGTGTATGCCTTTATCCTGAATATACTCAGGATAAAGGCATACACTGTTTTGGGCAAGCAGGCAGGGGCTCGGTGCAAATCAACACTACATAGTGCTTTCACTTCTCATCAAAACAAAGGGTCATCTACGAAAATTGTAAAGACCAAAAATGCAGGGTAGGGTGGAGATAAATCTTACCACATTTTACGGATTGTGGGATGGCAAATTGCAATCGGCACTCTGGCGAAGTCTACGGTGTATTCCAAAATAATATCAGAAACAAAGGTACAGCACATAGGACACTTCCACTCAAGGATGTATATTTTCAGGAAAACCAAAGATCCTCCGGACACAGGCAACCCAACGTTTCCTGCTGCTCTCTTTAAAAAAGACTCGACTAGGATACCGTCTATATTTCCTTGGACGGAAAACATGGATGAAGAACTTGTGATTCTTATCTACAGTGATATATTAATGAGCCAGGAAATCAATGAAATAACGTCACTTGCGGCCACCGGAGTGTCCTTGGTTACAATCATTTTCAGTGAATTTAGTCACATAGAAAATAGTGGTCTATTAAAGATATAAGGTACAGACGGTAGATAAAATGGCGTCACATGAACGAAATGGCAAACGAGAGAAAGAATTACACATTTAGCAAACACACTTATGCCTTTAGGAGCGCAAAGGTCACTTGAGGTGAGTAAAAACCAATGAGCACACATACCATTCCATATAGATCAAAGAGGGAATCTACACAACTTACTCTAAACCTCACAGGACTGAACTCAGCCCACTTTACACAGCAGAAAAGATTATTTACAAATGGTCAGAATTTGAAAAACAATTTATCGATGTCTCTCTGGAAGATAAAAAAGTGGATGTACAGCAGCAAAGAACATAGCAGTGAAAATCATCTACACCCCGTTAGAAAAATAAACTGCAAAATAAAGGCCGTGAGTGAGAGGTAAATTCTTAGAGACTTCCTTCAGGGGCTATGATTGAAGTTGTTTTGACCATATATTAACACACAGAAGGATGGGACCAAGGGAGGACACTCGTGGGTCTGAGAGTCTTCGTGAGCATGAGTCAGCAAATGCAGAACTTTTAGAATAACACTGCCTTGCCCTGATCCCATGGATCGCAAATCGCCAAATGCAGACGACCCTTCCTACAGAGAACACATGCATGGGACAGCCACTGGATGCTACCCCATTGAAACGGGAATAAACTTGAAAAGCCACCTCATCTTCTCATATCCTGGTGCTCGGGTTCAAGCTTCCAGCTGCTTTCCTGAAAATATCCCCACTTGGGGAAGTCAGCACTTTCAAAACCCTCTTTCTGATAGCTTGGAATTGGTTCCATGGATGAACTGCAACGGGGAAGAAGAAGACACAATGCCTATATATTTGGACAGGCACATGGCGCTCTAATTTCCAATGCGGAGCAAGAATTGACGAGAGTCTAAGCTTGCTCTCAGAAGGAGAATAGGTCTTGATAATTTCCTGCTGCTTTGTGACCGGTTCCGAAAGTGGGAAGTGGAGCAAGTGATCCCAAGGAGCCTGTAATTCATGGCCCTGGAGGATGGTAAAAGACACCGAATGTGGAAAAATTCCTTGGGTTGAAACAGAGAAAAGAACTTGTGAGCAAGGCAGAATTGCACAAATGGGATTTCAAGAGGCAGATGGGTCTCGCCTGGTAAGAAACTAGAATGTGGCAGTACTTCTTCAACCATGCCTTTGTCGGAAAAGGGTGTATGCCTTTATCCTGAATATACTCAGGATAAAGGCATACACTGTTTTGGGCAAGCAGGCAGGGGCTCGGTGCAAATCAACACTACATAGTGCTTTCACTTCTCATCAAAACAAAGGGTCATCTACGAAATTTGTAAAGACCAGAAATGCAGGGTAGGGTGGAGATAAATCTTACCACATTTTACGGATTGTGGGATGGCAAATTGCAATCGGCACTCTGGCGAAGTCTACGGTGTATTCCAAAATAATATCAGAAACAAAGGTACAGCACATAGGACACTTCCACTCAAGGATGTATATTTTCAGGAAAACCAAAGATCCTCCGGACACAGGCAACCCAACGTTTCCTGCTGCTCTCTTTAAAAAAGACTCGACTAGGATACCATCTATATTTCCTTGGACGGAAAACATGGATGAAGAACTTGTGATTCTTATCTACAGTGATATATTAATGAGCCAGGAAATCAATGAAATAACGTCACTTGCGGCCACCGTAGTGTCCTTAGTTACAATCATTTTTAGTGAATTTAGTCACATAGAAAAAAGTGGTTTATTAAAGATATGAGGTACAGATGGAACATAAAATTGCGTCACATGAACGAAATGGCAAACGAGAGAAAGAATTACACATTTAGCAAACACACTTATGCCTTTAGGAGCGCAAAGGTCACTTGAGGTGAGTAAAAAACAGGTGTTTTAAATGAGCACACATACCATTCCATATAGATCAAACAGGGAATCAACACAACTTACTCTAAACCTCACAGGACTGAACTCAGCCCTCTTTACACAGCAGAAAAGATTATTTACAAATGGTCAGAATTTGAAAAACAATTTATCGATGTCTCTCTGGAAGAGAAAAATGTGGATGTACAGCAGCAAAGAACATAGCAGTGAAAATCATCTACACCCCGTTAGAAAAATAAACTGCAAAATAAAGGCCGTGAGTGAGAGGTAAATTCTTAGAGACTTCCTTCAGGGGCTATGATTGAAGTTGTTTTGACCATATATTAACACACAGAAGGATGGGACCAAGGGAGGACACTCGTGGGTCTGAGAGTCTTCGTGAGCATGAGTCAGCAAATGCAGAACTTTTAGAATAACACTGCCTTGCCCTGATCCCATGGATCCCAAATCGCCAAATGCAGACGACCCTTCCTACAGAGAACACATGCATGGGACAGCCACTGGATGCTACCCCATTGAAACGGGAATAAATTTGAAAAGCCACCTCATCTTCTCATATCCTCGTGCTCGGGTTCAAGCTTCCAGCTGCTTTCCTGAAAATATCCCCACTTGGGGAAGTCAGCACTTTCAAAACCCTCTTTCTGATAGCTTGGAATTGGTTCCATGGATGAACTGCAACGGGGAAGAAGAAGACACAATGCCTATATATTTGGACAGGCCCATGGCGCTCTAATTTCCAAAGTGGAGCAAGAATTGACGAGAGTCTAAGCTTGTTCTCAGAAGGAGAATAGGGCTTGATAATTTCCTGCTGCTTTGTGACCAGTTCCGAAAGTGGGAAGTGGAGCAAGGGATCCCAAGGAGCCTGTAATTCATGGCCCTGGAGGATGGTAAAAGACACCGAATGTGGAAAAATTCCTCGGGTTGAAACAGAGAAAACAACTTGAGAGCAAGGCAGAATTGCAAAAATGGGATTTCAAGAGGCAGATGGGTCTCGCCTGGTAAGAACCTAGAATGTGGCAGTACTTCTTCAACCATGCCTTTGTCGAAAAAGGGTGTATGCCTTTATCCTGAATATACTCAGGATAAAGGCATACACTGTTTTGGGCAAGCAGGCAGGGGCTCGGTGCAAATCAACACTACATAGTGCTTTCACTTCTCATCAAAACAAAGGGTCATCTAGGAAAATTGTAAAGACCAGAAATGCAGGGTAGGGTGGAGATAAATCGTACGCACATTTTGTGGATTGTGGGATGGCAAATTGCAATCGGCACTCAGGCGGAGTCTACGGTGTATTCCAAAATAATATCAGAAACAAAGGTACAACACATAGGACACTTCCACTCAAGGATGTATATTTTCAGGAAAACCAAAGATCCTCCGGACACAGGCAACCCAACGTTTATTGCTGCTCTCTTTAAAAAAGCCTCGACTAGGATACAATCTAAATTTCCTTGGACGGAAAACATGGATGAAGGACATGTGACTCTTATCTACACTGATATATTACTGAGCCAGGAAATCAATGAAATAACGTCACTTGCCGCCACTGGAGTGTCCTTAGTTACAATCATTTTCAGTGAATTTAGTCACATAGAAAAACGTGGTTTATTAAAGATATGAGGTACAGATGGAACATAAAATTGCGTCACATGAACGAAATGGCAAACGAGAGAAAGAATTACACATTTAGCAAACACACTTATGCCTTTAGGAGCGCAAAGGTCACTTGAGGTGAGTAAAAACCAGGTGTTTTAAATGAGCACACATACCATTCCATATAGATCAAACAGGGAATCAACACAACTTACTCTAAACCTCACAGGACTGAACTCAGCCCTCTTTACACAGCAGAAAAGATTATTTACAAATGGTCAGAATTTGAAAAACAATTTATCGATGTCTCTCTGGAAGAGAAAAAAGTGGATGTACAGCAGCAAGGAACATAGCACTGAAAATCATCTACACCCCGTGAGAAAAATAAACTGCAAAATAAAGGCAGTGAGTGAGAGATAAATTCTTAGAGACTTCCTTCAGGGGCTATGATTGAAGTTGTTTTGACCATATATTAACACACAGAAGGATGGGACCAAGGGAGGACACTCGTGGGTCTGAGAGTCTTCGTGAGCATGAGTCAGCAAATGCAGAACTTTTAGAATAACACTGCCTTGCCCTGATCCCATGGATCGCAAATCGCCAAATGCAGACGACCCTTCCTACAGAGAACACATGCATGGGACAGCCACTGGATGCTACCCCATTGAAACGGGAATAAACTTGAAAAGCCACCTCATCTTCTCATATCCTGGTGCTCGGGTTCAAGCTTCCAGCTGCTTTCCTGAAAATATCCCCACTTGGGGAAGTCAGCACTTTCAAAACCCTCTTTCTGATAGCTTGGAATTGGTTCCATGGATGAACTGCAACGGGGAAGAAGAAGACACAATGCCTATATATTTGGACAGGCACATGGCGCTCTAATTTCCAATGCGGAGCAAGAATTGACGAGAGTCTAAGTTTGCTCTCAGAAGGAGAATAGGTCTTGATAATTTCCTGCTGCTTTGTGACCGGTTCCGAAAGTGGGAAGTGGAGCAAGTGATCCCAAGGAGCCTGTAATTCATGGCCCTGGAGGATGGTAAAAGACACCGAATGTGGAAAAATTCCTTGGGTTGAAACAGAGAAAAGAACTTGTGAGCAAGGCAGAATTGCACAAATGGGATTTCAAGAGGCAGATGGGTCTCGCCTGGTAAGAAACTAGAATGTGGCAGTACTTCTTCAACCATGCCTTTGTCGGAAAAGGGTGTATGCCTTTATCCTGAATATACTCAGGATAAAGGCATACACTGTTTTGGGCAAGCAGGCAGGGGCTCGGTGCAAATCAACACTACATAGTGCTTTCACTTCTCATCAAAACAAAGGGTCATCTACGAAAATTGTAAAGACCAGAAATGCAGGGTAGGGTGGAGATAAATCTTACCACATTTTACGGATTGTGGGATGGCAAATTGCAATCGGCACTCTGGCGAAGTCTACGGTGTATTCCAAAATAATATCAGAAACAAAGGTACAGCACATAGGACACTTCCACTCAAGGATGTATATTTTCAGGAAAACCAAAGATCCTCCGGACACAGGCAACCCAACGTTTCCTGCTGCTCTCTTTAAAAAAGACTCGACTAGGATACCATCTATATTTCCTTGGACGGAAAACATGGATGAAGAACTTGTGATTCTTATCTACAGTGATATATTAATGAGCCAGGAAATCAATGAAATAACGTCACTTGCGGCCACCGTAGTGTCCTTAGTTACAATCATTTTTAGTGAATTTAGTCACATAGAAAAAAGTGGTTTATTAAAGATATGAGGTACAGATGGAACATAAAATTGCGTCACATGAACGAAATGGCAAACGAGAGAAAGAATTACACATTTAGCAAACACACTTATGCCTTTAGGAGCGCAAAGGTCACTTGAGGTGAGTAAAAAACAGGTGTTTTAAATGAGCACACATACCATTCCATATAGATCAAACAGGGAATCAACACAACTTACTCTAAACCTCACAGGACTGAACTCAGCCCTCTTTACACAGCAGAAAAGATTATTTACAAATGGTCAGAATTTGAAAAACAATTTATCGATGTCTCTCTGGAAGAGAAAAATGTGGATGTACAGCAGCAAAGAACATAGCAGTGAAAATCATCTACACCCCGTTAGAAAAATAAACTGCAAAATAAAGGCCGTGAGTGAGAGGTAAATTCTTAGAGACTTCCTTCAGGGGCTATGATTGAAGTTGTTTTGACCATATATTAACACACAGAAGGATGGGACCAAGGGAGGACACTCGTGGGTCTGAGAGTCTTCGTGAGCATGAGTCAGCAAATGCAGAACTTTTAGAATAACACTGCCTTGCCCTGATCCCATGGATCCCAAATCGCCAAATGCAGACGACCCTTCCTACAGAGAACACATGCATGGGACAGCCACTGGATGCTACCCCATTGAAACGGGAATAAATTTGAAAAGCCACCTCATCTTCTCATATCCTCGTGCTCGGGTTCAAGCTTCCAGCTGCTTTCCTGAAAATATCCCCACTTGGGGAAGTCAGCACTTTCAAAACCCTCTTTCTTATAGCTTGGAATTGGTTCCATGGATGAACTGCAACGGGGAAGAAGAAGACACAATGCCTATATATTTGGACAGGCCCATGGCGCTCTAATTTCCAAAGTGGAGCAAGAATTGACGAGAGTCTAAGCTTGTTCTCAGAAGGAGAATAGGGCTTGATAATTTCCTGCTGCTTTGTGACCAGTTCCGAAAGTGGGAAGTGGAGCAAGGGATCCCAAGGAGCCTGTAATTCATGGCCCTGGAGGATGGTAAAAGACACCGAATGTGGAAAAATTCCTCGGGTTGAAACAGAGAAAACAACTTGAGAGCAAGGCAGAATTGCAAAAATGGGATTTCAAGAGGCAGATGGGTCTCGCCTGGTAAGAACCTAGAATGTGGCAGTACTTCTTCAACCATGCGTTTGTCGAAAAAGGGTGTATGCCTTTATCCTGAATATACTCAGGATAAAGGCATGCACTGTTTTGGGCAACCAGGCAGGGGCTCGGTGCAAATCAACACTACATAGTGCTTTCACTTCTCATCAAAACAAAGGGTCATCTACGAAAATTGTAAAGACCAGAAATGCAGGGTAGGGTGGAGATAAATCGTACGCACATTTTGTGGATTGTGGGATGGCAAATTGCAATCGGCACTCAGGCGGAGTCTACGGTGTATTCCAAAATAATATCAGAAACAAAGGTACAACACATAGGACACTTCCACTCAAGGATGTATATTTTCAGGAAAACCAAAGATCCTCCGGACACAGGCAACCCAACGTTTATTGCTGCTCTCTTTAAAAAAGCCTCGACTAGGATACAATCTAAATTTCCTTGGACGGAAAACATGGATGAAGGACATGTGACTCTTATCTACACTGATATATTACTGAGCCAGGAAATCAATGAAATAACGTCACTTGCCGCCACTGGAGTGTCCTTAGTTACAATCATTTTCAGTGAATTTAGTCACATAGAAAAACGTGGTTTATTAAAGATATGAGGTACAGATGAAACATAAAATTGCGTCACATGAACGAAATGGCAAACGAGAGAAAGAATTACACATTTAGCAAACACACTTATGCCTTTAGGAGCGCAAAGGTCACTTGAGGTGAGTAAAAACCAATGAGCACACATACCATTCCATATAGATCAAAGAGGGAATCTACACAACTTACTCTAAACCTCACAGGACTGAACTCAGCCCACTTTACACAGCAGAAAAGATTATTTACAAATGGTCAGAATTTGAAAAACAATTTATCGATGTCTCTCTGGAAGATAAAATAGTGGATGTACAGCAGCAAAGAACATAGCATTGAAAATCATCTACACCCCGTGAGAAAAATAAACTGCAAAATAAAGGCCGTGAGTGAGAGGTAAATTCTTAGAGACTTCCTTCAGGGGCTATGATTGAAGTTGTTTTGACCATATATTAACACACAGAAGGATGGGACCAAGGGAGGACACTCGTGGGTCTGAGAGTCTTCGTGAGCATGAGTCAGCAAATGCAGAACTTTTAGAATAACACTGCCTTGCCCTGATCCCATGGATCCCAAATCGCCAAATGCAGACGACTCTTCCTACAGAGAACACATGCATGGGACAGCCACTGGATGCTACCCCATTGAAACGGGAATAAACTTGAAAAGCCACCTCATCTTCTCATATCCTGGTGCTCGGGTTCAAGCTTCCAGCTGCTTTCCTGAAAATATCCCCACTTGGGGAAGTCAGCACTTTCAAAACCCTCTTTCTGATAGCTTGGAATTGGTTCTATGGATGAACTGCAACGGGGAAGAAGAAGACACAATGCCTATATATTTGGACAGGCACATGGCGCTCTAATTTCCAATGCGGAGCAAGAATTGACGAGAGTCTAAGCTTGCTCTCAGAAGGAGAATAGGTCTTGATAATTTCCTGCTGCTTTGTGACCGGTTCCGAAAGTGGGAAGTGGAGCAAGTGATCCCAAGGAGCCTGTAATTCATGGCCCTGGAGGATGGTAAAAGACACCGAATGTGGAAAAATTCCTTGGGTTGAAACAGAGAAAAGAACTTGTGAGCAAGGCAGAATTGCACAAATTGGATTTCAAGAGGCAGATGGGTCTCGCCTGGTAAGAAACTAGAATGTGGCAGTACTTCTTCAACCATGCCTTTGTCGGAAAAGGGTGTATGCCTTTATCCTGAATATACTCAGGATAAAGGCATACACTGTTTTGGGCAACCAGGCAGGGGCTCGGTGCAAATCAACACTACATAGTGCTTTCACTTCTCATCAAAACAAAGGGTCATCTACGAAAATTGTAAAGACCAGAAATGCAGGGTAGGGTGGAGATAAATCTTACCACATTTTACGGATTGTGGGATGGCAAATTGCAATCGGCACTCTGGCGAAGTCTACGGTGTATTCCAAAATAATATCAGAAACAAAGGTACAGCACATAGGACACTTCCACTCAAGGATGTATATTTTCAGGAAAACCAAAGATCCTCCGGACACAGGCAACCCAGCGTTTCCTGCTGCTCTCTTTAAAAAAGACTCGACTAGGATACCATCTATATTTCCTTGGACGGAAAACATGGATGAAGAACTTGTGATTCTTATCTACAGTGATATATTAATGAGCCAGGAAATCAATGAAATAACGTCACTTGCGGCCACCGTAGTGTCCTTAGTTACAATCATTTTTAGTGAATTTAGTCACATAGAAAAAAGTGGTTTATTAAAGATATGAGGTACAGATGGAACATAAAATTGCGTCACATGAACGAAATGGCAAACGAGAGAAAGAATTACACATTTAGCAAACACACTTATGCCTTTAGGAGCGCAAAGGTCACTTGAGGTGAGTAAAAAACAGGTGTTTTAAATGAGCACACATACCATTCCATATAGATCAAACAGGGAATCAACACAACTTACTCTAAACCTCACAGGACTGAACTCAGCCCTCTTTACACAGCAGAAAAGATTATTTACAAATGGTCAGAATTTGAAAAACAATTTATCGATGTCTCTCTGGAAGAGAAAAATGTGGATGTACAGCAGCAAAGAACATAGCAGTGAAAATCATCTACACCCCGTTAGAAAAATAAACTGCAAAATAAAGGCCGTGAGTGAGAGGTAAATTCTTAGAGACTTCCTTCAGGGGCTATGATTGAAGTTGTTTTGACCATATATTAACACACAGAAGGATGGGACCAAGGGAGGACACTCGTGGGTCTGAGAGTCTTCGTGAGCATGAGTCAGCAAATGCAGAACTTTTAGAATAACACTGCCTTGCCCTGATCCCATGGATCCCAAATCGCCAAATGCAGACGACCCTTCCTACAGAGAACACATGCATGGGACAGCCACTGGATGCTACCCCATTGAAACGGGAATAAACTTGAAAAGCCACCTCATCTTCTCATATCCTGGTGCTCGGGTTCAAGCTTCCAGCTGCTTTCCTGAAAATATCCCCACTTGGGGAAGTCAGCACTTTCAAAACCCTCTTTCTGATAGCTTGGAATTGGTTCCATGGATGAACTGCAACGGGGAAGAAGAAGACACAATGCCTATATATTTGGACAGGCCCATGGCGCTCTAATTTCCAAAGTGGAGCAAGAATTGACGAGAGTCTAAGCTTGTTCTCAGAAGGAGAATAGGGCTTGATAATTTCCTGCTGCTTTGTGACCAGTTCCGAAAGTGGGAAGTGGAGCAAGGGATCCCAAGGAGCCTGTAATTCATGGCCCTGGAGGATGGTAAAAGACACCGAATGTGGAAAAATTCCTCGGGTTGAAACAGAGAAAAGAACTTGAGAGCAAGGCAGAATTGCACAAATGGGATTTCAAGAGGCAGATGGGTCTCGCCTGGTAAGAACCTAGAATGTGGCAGTACTTCTTCAACCATGCCTTTGTCGAAAAAGGGTGTATGCCTTTATCCTGAATATACTCAGGATAAAGGCATACACTGTTTTGGGCAAGCAGGCAGGGGCTCGGTGCAAATCAACACTACATAGTGCTTTCACTTCTCATCAAAACAAAGGGTCATCTACGAAAATTGTAAAGACCAGAAATGCAGGGTAGGGTGGAGATAAATCGTACGCACATTTTGTGGATTGTGGGATGGCAAATTGCAATCGGCACTCAGGCGGAGTCTACGGTGTATTCCAAAATAATATCAGAAACAAAGGTACAACACATAGGACACTTCCACTCAAGGATGTATATTTTCAGGAAAACCAAAGATCCTCCGGACACAGGCAACCCAACGTTTATTGCTGCTCGCTTTAAAAAAGCCTCGACTAGGATACAATCTAAATTTCCTTGGACGGAAAACATGGATGAAGGACATGTGACTCTTATCTACACTGATATATTACTGAGCCAGGAAATCAATGAAATAACGTCACTTGCCGCCACTGGAGTGTCCTTAGTTACAATCATTTTCAGTGAATTTAGTCACATAGAAAAACGTGGTTTATTAAAGATATGAGGTACAGATGGAACATAAAATTGCGTCACATGAACGAAATGGCAAACGAGAGAAAGAATTACACATTTAGCAAACACACTTATGCCTTTAGGAGCGCAAAGGTCACTTGAGGTGAGTAAAAACCAGGTGTTTTAAATGAACACACATACCATTCCATATAGATCAAACAGGGAATCAACACAACTTACTCTAAACCTCACAGGACTGAACTCAGCCCCCTTTACACAGCAGAAAAGATTATTTACAAATGGTCAGAATTTGAAAAACAATTTATCGATGTCTCTCTGGAAGAGAAAAAAGTGGATGTACAGCAGCAAGGAACATAGCACTGAAAATCATCTACACCCCGTGAGAAAAATAAACTGCAAAATAAAGGCAGTGAGTGAGAGATAAATTCTTAGAGACTTCCTTCAGGGGCTATGATTGAAGTTGTTTTGACCATATATTAACACACAGAAGGATGGGACCAAGGGAGGACACTCGTGGGTCTGAGAGTCTTCGTGAGCATGAGTCAGCAAATGCAGAACTTTTAGAATAACACTGCCTTGCCCTGATCCCATGGATCCCAAATCGCCAAATGCAGACGACCCTTCCTACAGAGAACACATGCATGGGACAGCCACTGGATGCTACCCCATTGAAACGGGAATAAACTTGAAAAGCCACCTCATCTTCTCATATCCTGGTGCTCGGGTTCAAGCTTCCAGCTGCTTTCCTGAAAATATCCCCACTTGGGGAAGTCAGCACTTTCAAAACCCTCTTTCTGATAGCTTGGAATTGGTTCCATGGATGAACTGCAACGGGGAAGAAGAAGACACAATGCCTATATATTTGGACAGGCACATGGCACTCTAATTTCCAAAGTGGAGCAAGAATTGACGAGAGTCTAAGCTTGCTCTCAGAAGGAGAATAGGTCTTGATAATTTCCTGCTGCTTTGTGACCGGTTCCGAAAGTGGGAAGTGGAGCAAGTGATCCCAAGGAGCCTGTAATTCATGGCCCTGGAGGATGGTAAAAGACACCGAATGTGGAAAAATTCCTTGGGTTGAAACAGAGAAAAGAACTTGTGAGCAAGGCAGAATTGCACAAATGGGATTTCAAGAGGCAGATGGGTCTCGCCTGGTAAGAAACTAGAATGTGGCAGTACTTCTTCAACCATGCCTTTGTCGGAAAAGGGTGTATGCCTTTATCCTGAATATACTCAGGATAAAGGCATACACTGTTTTGGGCAAGCAGGCAGGGGCTCGGTGCAAATCAACACTACATAGTGCTTTCACTTCTCATCAAAACAAAGGGTCATCTACGAAAATTGTAAAGACCAGAAATGCAGGGTAGGGTGGAGATAAATCTTACCACATTTTACGGATTGTGGGATGGCAAATTGCAATCGGCACTCTGGCGAAGTCTACGGTGTATTCCAAAATAATATCAGAAACAAAGGTACAGCACATAGGACACTTCCACTCAAGGATGTATATTTTCAGGAAAACCAAAGATCCTCCGGACACAGGCGACCCAACGTTTCCTGCTGCTCTCTTTAAAAAAGACTCGACTAGGATACCATCTATATTTCCTTGGACGGAAAACATGGATGAAGAACTTGTGATTCTTATCTACAGTGATATATTAATGAGCCAGGAAATCAATGAAATAACGTCACTTGCGGCCACCGTAGTGTCCTTAGTTACAATCATTTTTAGTGAATTTAGTCACATAGAAAAAAGTGGTTTATTAAAGATATGAGGTACAGATGGAACATAAAATTGCGTCACATGAACGAAATGGCAAACGAGAGAAAGAATTACACATTTAGCAAACACACTTATGCCTTTAGGAGCGCAAAGGTCACTTGAGGTGAGTAAAAAACAGGTGTTTTAAATGAGCACACATACCATTCCATATAGATCAAACAGGGAATCAACACAACTTACTCTAAACCTCACAGGACTGAACTCAGCCCTCTTTACACAGCAGAAAAGATTATTTACAAATGGTCAGAATTTGAAAAACAATTTATCGATGTCTCTCTGGAAGAGAAAAAAGTGGATGTACAGCAGCAAAGAACATAGCAGTGAAAATCATCTACACCCCGTTAGAAAAATAAACTGCAAAATAAAGGCCGTGAGTGAGAGGTAAATTCTTAGAGACTTCCTTCAGGGGCTATGATTGAAGTTGTTTTGACCATATATTAACACACAGAAGGATGGGACCAAGGGAGGACACTCGTGGGTCTGAGAGTCTTCGTGAGCATGAGTCAGCAAATGCAGAAC
This sequence comes from Kogia breviceps, assembly GCF_026419965.1. Lineage (NCBI taxonomy): Eukaryota > Metazoa > Chordata > Mammalia > Artiodactyla > Physeteridae > Kogia > Kogia breviceps. The sequence goes on from NC_081325.1 coordinate 35,959,768, forward strand.
TTTTAGAATAACACTGCCTTGCCCTGATCCCATGGATCCCAAATCGCCAAATGCAGACGACCCTTCCTACAGAGAACACATGCATGGGACAGCCACTGGATGCTACCCCATTGAAACGGGAATAAACTTGAAAAGCCACCTCATCTTCTCATATCCTGGTGCTCGGGTTCAAGCTTCCAGCTGCTTTCCTGAAAATATCCCCACTTGGGGAAGTCAGCACTTTCAAAACCCTCTTTCTGATAGCTTGGAATTGGTTCCATGGATGAACTGCAACGGGGAAGAAGAAGACACAATGCCTATATATTTGGACAGGCCCATGGCGCTCTAATTTCCAAAGTGGAGCAAGAATTGACGAGAGTCTAAGCTTGTTCTCAGAAGGAGAATAGGGCTTGATAATTTCCTGCTGCTTTGTGACCGGTTCCGAAAGTGGGAAGTGGAGCAAGGGATCACAAGGAGCCTGTAATTCATGGCCCTGGAGGATGGTAAAAGACACCGAATGTGGAAAAATTCCTCGGGTTGAAACAGAGAAAACAACTTGAGAGCAAGGCAGAATTGCAAAAATGGGATTTCAAGAGGCAGATGGGTCTCGCCTGGTAAGAACCTAGAATGTGGCAGTACTTCTTCAACCATGCCTTTGTCGAAAAAGGGTGTATGCCTTTATCCTGAATATACTCAGGATAAAGGCATACACTGTTTTGGGCAAGCAGGCAGGGGCTCGGTGCAAATCAACACTACATAGTGCTTTCACTTCTCATCAAAACAAAGGGTCATCTACGAAAATTGTAAAGACCAGAAATGCAGGGTAGGGTGGAGATAAATCGTACGCACATTTTGTGGATTGTGGGATGGCAAATTGCAATCGGCACTCTGGCGAAGTCTACGGTGTATTCCAAAATAATATCAGAAACAAAGGTACAGCACATAGGACACTTCCACTCAAGGATGTATATTTTCAGGAAAACCAAAGATCCTCCGGACACAGGCAACCCAACGTTTATTGCTGCTCTCTTTAAAAAAGCCTCGACTAGGATACAATCTAAATTTCCTTGGACGGAAAACATGGATGAAGAACTTGTGATTCTTATCTACAGTGATATATTAATGAGCCAGGAAATCAATGAAATAACGTCACTTGCGGCCACCGTAGTGTCCTTAGTTACAATCATTTTTAGTGAATTTAGTCACATAGAAAAAAGTGGTTTATTAAAGATATGAGGTACAGATGGAACATAAAATTGCGTCACATGAACGAAATGGCAAACGAGAGAAAGAATTACACATTTAGCAAACACACTTATGCCTTTAGGAGCGCAAAGGTCACTTGAGGTGAGTAAAAAACAGGTGTTTTAAATGAGCACACATACCATTCCATATAGATCAAACAGGGAATCAACACAACTTACTCTAAACCTCACAGGACTGAACTCAGCCCTCTTTACACAGCAGAAAAGATTATTTACAAATGGTCAGAATTTGAAAAACAATTTATCGATGTCTCTCTGGAAGAGAAAAATGTGGATGTACAGCAGCAAAGAACATAGCAGTGAAAATCATCTACACCCCGTTAGAAAAATAAACTGCAAAATAAAGGCCGTGAGTGAGAGGTAAATTCTTAGAGACTTCCTTCAGGGGCTATGATTGAAGTTGTTTTGACCATATATTAACACACAGAAGGATGGGACCAAGGGAGGACACTCGTGGGTCTGAGAGTCTTCGTGAGCATGAGTCAGCAAATGCAGAACTTTTAGAATAACACTGCCTTGCCCTGATCCCATGGATCGCAAATCGCCAAATGCAGACGACCCTTCCTACAGAGAACACATGCATGGGACAGCCACTGGATGCTACCCCATTGAAACGGGAATAAACTTGAAAAGCCACCTCATCTTCTCATATCCTGGTGCTCGGGTTCAAGCTTCCAGCTGCTTTCCTGAAAATATCCCCACTTGGGGAAGTCAGCACTTTCAAAACCCTCTTTCTGATAGCTTGGAATTGGTTCCATGGATGAACTGCAACGGGGAAGAAGAAGACACAATGCCTATATATTTGGACAGGCACATGGCGCTCTAATTTCCAATGCGGAGCAAGAATTGACGAGAGTCTAAGCTTGCTCTCAGAGGGAGAATAGGTCTTGATAATTTCCTGCTGCTTTGTGACCGGTTCCGAAAGTGGGAAGTGGAGCAAGTGATCCCAAGGAGCCTGTAATTCATGGCCCTGGAGGATGGTAAAAGACACCGAATGTGGAAAAATTCCTTGGGTTGAAACAGAGAAAAGAACTTGTGAGCAAGGCAGAATTGCACAAATGGGATTTCAAGAGGCAGATGGGTCTCGCCTGGTAAGAAACTAGAATGTGGCAGCACTTCTTCAACCATGCCTTTGTCGGAAAAGGGTGTATGCCTTTATCCTGAATATACTCAGGATAAAGGCATACACTGTTTTGGGCAACCAGGCAGGGGCTCGGTGCAAATCAACACTACATAGTGCTTTCACTTCTCATCAAAACAAAGGGTCATCTACGAAAATTGTAAAGACCAGAAATGCAGGGTAGGGTGGAGATAAATCTTACCACAGTTTACGGATTGTGGGATGGCAAATTGCAATCGGCACTCTGGCGAAGTCTACGGTGTATTCCAAAATAATATCAGAAACAAAGGTACAGCACATAGGACACTTCCACTCAAGGATGTATATTTTCAGGAAAACCAAAGATCCTCCGGACACAGGCAACCCAACGTTTCCTGCTGCTCTCTTTAAAAAAGACTCGACTAGGATACCATCTATATTTCCTTGGACGGAAAACATGGATGAAGAACTTGTGATTCTTATCTACAGTGATATATTAATGAGCCAGGAAATCAATGAAATAACGTCACTTGCGGCCACCGTAGTGTCCTTAGTTACAATCATTTTTAGTGAATTTAGTCACATAGAAAAAAGTGGTTTATTAAAGATATGAGGTACAGATGGAACATAAAATTGCGTCACATGAACGAAATGGCAAACGAGAGAAAGAATTACACATTTAGCAAACACACTTATGCCTTTAGGAGCGCAAAGGTCACTTGAGGTGAGTAAAAAACAGGTGTTTTAAATGAGCACACATACCATTCCATATAGATCAAACAGGGAATCAACAAAACTTACTCTAAACCTCACAGGACTGAACTCAGCCCTCTTTACACAGCAGAAAAGATTATTTACAAATGGTCAGAATTTGAAAAACAATTTATCGATGTCTCTCTGGAAGAGAAAAATGTGGATGTACAGCAGCAAAGAACATAGCAGTGAAAATCATCTACACCCCGTTAGAAAAATAAACTGCAAAATAAAGGCCGTGAGTGAGAGGTAAATTCTTAGAGACTTCCTTCAGGGGCTATGATTGAAGTTGTTTTGACCATATATTAACACACAGAAGGATGGGACCAAGGGAGGACACTCGTGGGTCTGAGAGTCTTCGTGAGCATGAGTCAGCAAATGCAGAACTTTTAGAATAACACTGCCTTGCCCTGATCCCATGGATCCCAAATCGCCAAATGCAGACGACCCTTCCTACAGAGAACACATGCATGGGACAGCCACTGGATGCTACCCCATTGAAACGGGAATAAACTTGAAAAGCCACCTCATCTTCTCATATCCTGGTGCTCGGGTTCAAGCTTCCAGCTGCTTTCCTGAAAATATCCCCACTTGGGGAAGTCAGCACTTTCAAAACCCTCTTTCTTATAGCTTGGAATTGGTTCCATGGATGAACTGCAACGGGGAAGAAGAAGACACAATGCCTATATATTTGGACAGGCCCATGACGCTCTAATTTCCAAAGTGGAGCAAGAATTGACGAGAGTCTAAGCTTGTTCTCAGAAGGAGAATAGGGCTTGATAATTTCCTGCTGCTTTGTGACCAGTTCCGAAAGTGGGAAGTGGAGCAAGGGATCCCAAGGAGCCTGTAATTCATGGCCCTGGAGGATGGTAAAAGACACCGAATGTGGAAAAATTCCTCGGGTTGAAACAGAGAAAACAACTTGAGAGCAAGGCAGAATTGCAAAAATGGGATTTCAAGAGGCAGATGGGTCTCGCCTGGTAAGAACCTAGAATGTGGCAGTACTTCTTCAACCATGCCTTTGTCGAAAAAGGGTGTATGCCTTTATCCTGAATATACTCAGGATAAAGGCATACACTGTTTTGGGCAAGCAGGCAGGGGCTCGGTGCAAATCAACACTACATAGTGCTTTCACTTCTCATCAAAACAAAGGGTCATCTACGAAAATTGTAAAGACCAGAAATGCAGGGTAGGGTGGAGATAAATCGTACGCACATTTTGTGGATTGTGGGATGGCAAATTGCAATCGGCACTCAGGCGGAGTCTACGGTGTATTCCAAAATAATATCAGAAACAAAGGTACAACACATAGGACACTTCCACTCAAGGATGTATATTTTCAGGAAAACCAAAGATCCTCCGGACACAGGCAACCCAACGTTTATTGCTGCTCGCTTTAAAAAAGCCTCGACTAGGATACAATCTAAATTTCCTTGGACGGAAAACATGAATGAAGGACATGTGACTCTTATCTACACTGATATATTACTGAGCCAGGAAATCAATGAAATAACGTCACTTGCCGCCACTGGAGTGTCCTTAGTTACAATCATTTTCAGTGAATTTAGTCACATAGAAAAACGTGGTTTATTAAAGATATGAGGTACAGATGGAACATAAAATTGCGTCACATGAACGAAATGGCAAACGAGAGAAAGAATTACACATTTAGCAAACACACTTATGCCTTTAGGAGCGCAAAGGTCACTTGAGGTGAGTAAAAACCAGGTGTTTTAAATGAGCACACATACCATTCCATATAGATCAAACAGGGAATCAACACAACTTACTCTAAACCTCACAGGACTGAACTCAGCCCTCTTTACACAGCAGAAAAGATTATTTACAAATGGTCAGAATTTGAAAAACAATTTATCGATGTCTCTCTGGAAGAGAAAAAAGTGGATGTACAGCAGCAAGGAACATAGCACTGAAAATCATCTACACCCCGTGAGAAAAATAAACTGCAAAATAAAGGCAGTGAGTGAGAGATAAATTCTTAGAGACTTCCTTCAGGGGCTATGATTGAAGTTGTTTTGACCATATATTAACACACAGAAGGATGGGACCAAGGGAGGACACTCGTGGGTCTGAGAGTCTTCGTGAGCATGAGTCAGCAAATGCAGAACTTTTAGAATAACACTGCCTTGCCCTGATCCCATGGATCCCAAATCGCCAAATGCAGACGACCCTTCCTACAGAGAACACATGCATGGGACAGCCACTGGATGCTACCCCATTGAAACGGGAATAAACTTGAAAAGCCACCTCATCTTCTCATATCCTGGTGCTCGGGTTCAAGCTTCCAGCTGCTTTCCTGAAAATATCCCCACTTGGGGAAGTCAGCACTTTCAAAACCCTCTTTCTGATAGCTTGGAATTGGTTCCATGGATGAACTGCAACGGGGAAGAAGAAGACACAATGCCTATATATTTGGACAGGCACATGGCGCTCTAATTTCCAATGCGGAGCAAGAATTGACGAGAGTCTAAGCTTGCTCTCAGAAGGAGAATAGGTCTTGATAATTTCCTGCTGCTTTGTGACCGGTTCCGAAAGTGGGAAGTGGAGCAAGTGATCCCAAGGAGCCTGTAATTCATGGCCCTGGAGGATGGTAAAAGACACCGAATGTGGAAAAATTCCTTGGGTTGAAACAGAGAAAAGAACTTGTGAGCAAGGCAGAATTGCACAAATGGGATTTCAAGAGGCAGATGGGTCTCGCCTGGTAAGAAACTAGAATGTGGCAGCACTTCTTCAACCATGCCTTTGTTGGAAAAGGGTGTATGCCTTTATCCTGAATATACTCAGGATAAAGGCATACACTGTTTTGGGCAACCAGGCAGGGGCTCGGTGCAAATCAACACTACATAGTGCTTTCACTTCTCATCAAAACAAAGGGTCATCTACGAAAATTGTAAAGACCAGAAATGCAGGGTAGGGTGTAGATAAATCTTACCACATTTTACGGATTGTGGGATGGCAAATTGCAATCGGCACTCTGGCGAAGTCTACGGTGTATTCCAAAATAATATCAGAAACAAAGGTACAGCACATAGGACACTTCCACTCAAGGATGTATATTTTCAGGAAAACCAAAGATCCTCCGGACACAGGCGACCCAACGTTTCCTGCTGCTCTCTTTAAAAAAGACTCGACTAGGATACCATCTATATTTCCTTGGACGGAAAACATGGATGAAGAACTTGTGATTCTTATCTACAGTGATATATTAATGAGCCAGGAAATCAATGAAATAACGTCACTTGCGGCCACCGGAGTGTCCTTGGTTACAATCATTTTCAGTGAATTTAGTCACATAGAAAATAGTGGTTTATTAAAGATATAAGGTACAGACGGTAGATAAAATGGCGTCACATGAACGAAATGGCAAACGAGAGAAAGAATTACACATTTAGCAAACACACTTATGCCTTTAGGAGCGCAAAGGTCACTTGAGGTGAGTAAAAACCAATGAGCACACATACCATTCCATATAGATCAAAGAGGGAATCTACACAACTTACTCTAAACCTCACAGGACTGAACTCAGCCCACTTTACACACCAGAAAAGATTATTTACAAATGGTCAGAATTTGAAAAACAATTTATCGATGTCTCTCTGGAAGATAAAAAAGTGGATGTACAGCAGCAAAGAACATAGCATTGAAAATCATCTACACCCCGTTAGAAAAATAAACTGCAAAATAAAGGCCGTGAGTGAGAGGTAAATTCTTAGAGACTTCCTTCAGGGGCTATGATTGAAGTTGTTTTGACCATATACTAACACACAGAAGGATGGGACCAAGGGAGGACACTCGTGGGTCTGAGAGTCTTCGTGAGCATGAGTCAGCAAATGCAGAACTTTTAGAATAACACTGCCTTGCCCTGATCCCATGGATCCCAAATCGCCAAATGCAGACGACCCTTCCTACAGAGAACACATGCATGGGACAGCCACTGGATGCTACCCCATTGAAACGGGAATAAACTTGAAAAGCCACCTCATCTTCTCATATCCTGGTGCTCGGGTTCAAGCTTCCAGCTGCTTTCCTGAAAATATCCCCACTTGGGGAAGTCAGCACTTTCAAAACCCTCTTTCTGATAGCTTGGAATTGGTTCCATGGATGAACTGCAACGGGGAAGAAGAAGACACAATGCCTATATATTTGGACAGGCACATGGCGCTCTAATTTCCAATGCGGAGCAAGAATTGACGAGAGTCTAAGCTTGCTCTCAGAAGGAGAATAGGTCTTGATAATTTCCTGCTGCTTTGTGACCGGTTCCGAAAGTGGGAAGTGGAGCAAGTGATCCCAAGGAGCCTGTAATTCATGGCCCTGGAGGATGGTAAAAGACACCGAATGTGGAAAAATTCCTTGGGTTGAAACAGAGAAAAGAACTTGTGAGCAAGGCAGAATTGCACAAATGGGATTTCAAGAGGCAGATGGGTCTCGCCTGGTAAGAAACTAGAATGTGGCAGTACTTCTTCAACCATGCCTTTGTCGGAAAAGGGTGTATGCCTTTATCCTGAATATACTCAGGATAAAGGCATACACTGTTTTGGGCAAGCAGGCAGGGGCTCGGTGCAAATCAACACTACATAGTGCTTTCACTTCTCATCAAAACAAAGGGTCATCTACGAAAATTGTAAAGACCAGAAATGCAGGGTAGGGTGGAGATAAATCTTACCACATTTTACGGATTGTGGGATGGCAAATTGCAATCGGCACTCTGGCGAATTCTCCGGTGTATTCCAAAATAATATCAGAAACAAAGGTACAGCACATAGGACACTTCCACTCAAGGATGTATATTTTCAGGAAAACCAAAGATCCTCCGGACACAGGCAACCCAACGTTTCCTGCTGCTCTCTTTAAAAAAGACTCGACTAGGATACCATCTATATTTCCTTGGACGGAAAACATGGATGAAGAACTTGTGATTCTTATCAACAGTGATATATTAATGAGCCAGGAAATCAATGAAATAACGTCACTTGCGGCCACCGTAGTGTCCTTAGTTACAATCATTTTTAGTGAATTTAGTCACATAGAAAAAAGTGGTTTATTAAAGATATGAGGTACAGATGGAACATAAAATTGCGTCACATGAACGAAATGGCAAACGAGAGAAAGAATTACACATTTAGCAAACACACTTATGCCTTTAGGAGCGCAAAGGTCACTTGAGGTGAGTAAAAAACAGGTGTTTTAAATGAGCACACATACCATTCCATATAGATCAAACAGGGAATCAACACAACTTACTCTAAACCTCACAGGACTGAACTCAGCCCTCTTTACACAGCAGAAAAGATTATTTACAAATGGTCAGAATTTGAAAAACAATTTATCGATGTCTCTCTGGAAGAGAAAAATGTGGATGTACAGCAGCAAAGAACATAGCAGTGAAAATCATCTACACCCCGTTAGAAAAATAAACTGCAAAATAAAGGCCGTGAGTGAGAGGTAAATTCTTAGAGACTTCCTTCAGGGGCTATGATTGAAGTTGTTTTGACCATATATTAACACACAGAAGGATGGGACCAAGGGAGGACACTCGTGGGTCTGAGAGTCTTCGTGAGCATGAGTCAGCAAATGCAGAACTTTTAGAATAACACTGCCTTGCCCTGATCCCATGGATCGCAAATCGCCAAATGCAGACGACCCTTCCTACAGAGAACACATGCATGGGACAGCCACTGGATGCTACCCCATTGAAACGGGAATAAACTTGAAAAGCCACCTCATCTTCTCATATCCTGGTGCTCGGGTTCAAGCTTCCAGCTGCTTTCCTGAAAATATCCCCACTTGGGGAAGTCAGCACTTTCAAAACCCTCTTTCTGATAGCTTGGAATTGGTTCCATGGATGAACTGCAACGGGGAAGAAGAAGACACAATGCCTATATATTTGGACAGGCCCATGGCGCTCTAATTTCCAAAGTGGAGCAAGAATTGACGAGAGTCTAAGCTTGTTCTCAGAAGGAGAATAGGGCTTGATAATTTCCTGCTGCTTTGTGACCAGTTCCGAAAGTGGGAAGTGGAGCAAGGGATCCCAAGGAGCCTGTAATTCATGGCCCTGGAGGATGGTAAAAGACACCGAATGTGGAAAAATTCCTCGGGTTGAAACAGAGAAAACAACTTGAGAGCAAGGCAGAATTGCAAAAATGGGATTTCAAGAGGCAGATGGGTCTCGCCTGGTAAGAAACTAGAATGTGGCAGTACTTCTTCAACCATGCCTTTGTCGAAAAAGGGTGTATGCCTTTATCCTGAATATACTCAGGATAAAGGCATACACTGTTTTGGGCAAGCAGGCAGGGGCTCGGTGCAAATCAACACTACATAGTGCTTTCACTTCTCATCAAAACAAAGGGTCATCTACGAAAATTGTAAAGACCAGAAATGCAGGGTAGGGTGGAGATAAATCGTACGCACATTTTGTGGATTGTGGGATGGCAAATTGCAATCGGCACTCAGGCGGAGTCTACGGTGTATTCCAAAATAATATCAGAAACAAAGGTACAGCACATAGGACACTTCCACTCAAGGATGTATATTTTCAGGAAAACCAAAGATCCTCCGGACACAGGCAACCCAACGTTTCCTGCTGCTCTCTTTAAAAAAGACTCGACTAGGATACCATCTATATTTCCTTGGACGGAAAACATGGATGAAGAACTTGTGATTCTTATCTACAGTGATATATTAATGAGCCAGGAAATCAATGAAATAACGTCACTTGCGGCCACCGTAGTGTCCTTTGTTACAATCATTTTTAGTGAATTTAGTCACATAGAAAAAAGTGGTTTATTAAAGATATGAGGTACAGATGGAACATAAAATTGCGTCACATGAACGAAATGGCAAACGAGAGAAAGAATTACACATTTAGCAAACACACTTATGCCTTTAGGAGCGCAAAGGTCACTTGAGGTGAGTAAAAAACAGGTGTTTTAAATGAGCACACATACCATTCCATATATATCAAACAGGGAATCAACACAACTTACTCTAAACCTCACAGGACTGAACTCAGCCCTCTTTACACAGCAGAAAAGATTATTTACAAATGGTCAGAATTTGAAAAACAATTTATCGATGTCTCTCTGGAAGAGAAAAATGTGGATGTACAGCAGCAAAGAACATAGCAGTGAAAATCATCTACACCCCGTGAGAAAAATAAACTGCAAAATAAAGGCCATGAGTGAGAGGTAAATTCTTAGAGACTTCCTTCAGGGGCTATGATTGAAGTTGTTTTGACCATATATTAACACACAGAAGGATGGGACCAAGGGAGGACACTCGTGGGTCTGAGAGTCTTCGTGAGCATGAGTCAGCAAATGCAGAACTTTTAGAATAACACTGCCTTGCCCTGATCCCATGGATCCCAAATCGCCAAATGCAGACGACCCTTCCTACAGAGAACACATGCATGGGACAGCCACTGGATGCTACCCCATTGAAACGGGAATAAACTTGAAAAGCCACCTCATCTTCTCATATCCTGGTGCTCGGGTTCAAGCTTCCAGCTGCTTTCCTGAAAATATCCCCACTTGGGGAAGTCAGCACTTTCAAAACCCTCTTTCTTATAGCTTGGAATTGGTTCCATGGATGAACTGCAACGGGGAAGAAGAAGACACAATGCCTATATATTTGGACAGGCCCATGGCGCTCTAATTTCCAAAGTGGAGCAAGAATTGACGAGAGTCTAAGCTTGTTCTCAGAAGGAGAATAGGGCTTGATAATTTCCTGCTGCTTTGTGACCAGTTCCGAAAGTGGGAAGTGGAGCAAGGGATCCCAAGGAGCCTGTAATTCATGGCCCTGGAGGATGGTAAAAGACACCGAATGTGGAAAAATTCCTCGGGTTGAAACAGAGAAAACAACTTGAGAGCAAGGCAGAATTGCAAAAATGGGATTTCAAGAGGCAGATGGGTCTCGCCTGGTAAGAACCTGGAATGTGGCAGTACTTCTTCAACCATGCCTTTGTCGAAAAAGGGTGTATGCCTTTATCCTGAATATACTCAGGATAAAGGCATACACTGTTTTGGGCAAGCAGGCAGGGGCTCGGTGCAAATCAACACTACATAGTGCTTTCACTTCTCATCAAAACAAAGGGTCATCTACGAAAATTGTAAAGACCAGAAATGCAGGGTAGGGTGGAGATAAATCGTACGCACATTTTGTGGATTGTGGGATGGCAAATTGCAATCGGCACTCAGGCGGAGTCTACGGTGTATTCCAAAATAATATCAGAAACAAAGGTACAACACATAGGACACTTCCACTCAAGGATGTATATTTTCAGGAAAACCAAAGATCCTCCGGACACAGGCAACCCAACGTTTATTGCTGCTCTCTTTAAAAAAGCCTCGACTAGGATACAATCTAAATTTCCTTGGACGGAAAACATGGATGAAGGACATGTGACTCTTATCTACACTGATATATTACTGAGCCAGGAAATCAATGAAATAACGTCACTTGCCGCCACTGGAGTGTCCTTAGTTACAATCATTTTCAGTGAATTTAGTCACATAGAAAAACGTGGTTTATTAAAGATATGAGGTACAGATGGAACATAAAATTGCGTCACATGAACGAAATGGCAAACGAGAGAAAGAATTACACATTTAGCAAACACACTTATGCCTTTAGGAGCGCAAAGGTCACTTGAGGTGAGTAAAAATCAGGTGTTTTAAATGAGCACACATACCATTCCATATAGATCAAACAGGGAATCAACACAACTTACTCTAAACCTCACAGGACTGAACTCAGCCCTCTTTACACAGCAGAAAAGATTATTTACAAATGGTCAGAATTTGAAAAACAATTTATCGATGTCTCTCTGGAAGAGAAAAAAGTGGATGTACAGCAGCAAGGAACATAGCACTGAAAATCATCTACACCCCGTGAGAAAAATAAACTGCAAAATAAAGGCAGTGAGTGAGAGATAAATTCTTAGAGACTTCCTTCAGGGGCTATGATTGAAGTTGTTTTGACCATATATTAACACACAGAAGGATGGGACCAAGGGAGGACACTCGTGGGTCTGAGAGTCTTCGTGAGCATGAGTCAGCAAATGCAGAACTTTTAGAATAACACTGCCTTGCCCTGATCCCATGGATCGCAAATCGCCAAATGCAGACGACCCTTCCTACAGAGAACACATGCATGGGACAGCCACTGGATGCTACCCCATTGAAACGGGAATAAACTTGAAAAGCCACCTCATCTTCTCATATCCTGGTGCTCGGGTTCAAGCTTCCAGCTGCTTTCCTGAAAATATCCCCACTTGGGGAAGTCAGCACTTTCAAAACCCTCTTTCTGATAGCTTGGAATTGGTTCCATGGATGAACTGCAACGGGGAAGAAGAAGACACAATGCCTATATATTTGGACATGCACATTGCGCTATAATTTCCAATGCGGAGCAAGAATTGACGCAAGTCTAAGCTTGCTCTCAGAAGGAGAATAGGGCTTGATAATTTCCTGCTGCTTTGTGACCAGTTCCGAAAGTGGGAAGTGGAGCAAGGGATCCCAAGGAGCCTGTAATTCATGGCCCTGGAGGATGGTAAAAGACACCGAATGTGGAAAAATTCCTTGGGTTGAAACAGAGAAAAGAACTTGAGAGCAAGGCAGAATTGCAAAAATGGGATTTCAAGAGGCAGATGGGTCTCGCCTGGTAAGAACCTAGAATGTGGCAGTACTTCTTCAACCATGCCTTTGTCGAAAAAGGGTGTATGCCTTTATCCTGAATATATTCATCATAAAGGCATACACTGTTTTTTGGCAAGCAGGCAGGGGCTCGGTGCAAATCAACACTACATAGTGCTATCACTTCCCATCAAAACAAAGGGTCATCTACGAAAATTGTAAAGACCACAAATGCAGGGTAGGGTGGAGATAAATCGTACGCACATTTTGTGGATTGTGGGATGGCAAATTGCAATCGGCACTCTGGCGAAGTCTACGGTGTATTCCAAAATAATATCAGAAACAAAGGTACAGCACATAGGACACTTCCACTCAAGGATGTATATTTTCAGGAAAACCAAAGATCCTCCGGACACAGGCAACCCAACGTTTCCTGCTGCTCTCTTTGAAAAAGACTCGACTAGGATACCATCTATATTTCCTTGGACGGAAAACATGGATGAAGAACTTGTGATTCTTATCTACAGTGATATATTAATGAGCCAGGAAATCAATGAAATAACGTCACTTGCGGCCACCGGAGTGTCCTTGGTTACAATCATTTTCAGTGAATTTAGTCACATAGAAAATAGTGGTTTATTAAAGATATAAGGTACAGACGGTAGATAAAATGGCGTCACATGAACGAAATGGCAAACGAGAGAAAGAATTACACATTTAGCAAACACACTTATGCCTTTAGGAGCGCAAAGGTCACTTGAGGTGAGTAAAAACCAATGAGCACACATACCATTCCATATAGATCAAAGAGGGAATCTACACAACTTACTCTAAACCTCACAGGACTGAACTCAGCCCACTTTACACACCAGAAAAGATTATTTACAAATGGTCAGAATTTGAAAAACAATTTATCGATGTCTCTCTGGAAGATAAAAAAGTGGATGTACAGCAGCAAAGAACATAGCATTGAAAATCATCTACACCCCGTTAGAAAAATAAACTGCAAAATAAAGGCCGTGAGTGAGAGGTAAATTCTTAGAGACTTCCTTCAGGGGCTATGATTGAAGTTGTTTTGACCATATATTAACACACAGAAGGATGGGACCAAGGGAGGACACTCGTGGGTCTGAGAGTCTTCGTGAGCATGAGTCAGCAAATGCAGAACTTTTAGAATAACACTGCCTTGCCCTGATCCCATGGATCCCAAATCGCCAAATGCAGACGACCCTTCCTACAGAGAACACATGCATGGGACAGCCACTGGATGCTACCCCATTGAAACGGGAATAAACTTGAAAAGCCACCTCATCTTCTCATATCCTGGTGCTCGGGTTCAAGCTTCCAGCTGCTTTCCTGAAAATATCCCCACTTGGGGAAGTCAGCACTTTCAAAACCCTCTTTCTGATAGCTTGGAATTGGTTCCATGGATGAACTGCAACGGGGAAGAAGAAGACACAATGCCTATATATTTGGACAGGCACATGGCGCTCTAATTTCCAATGCGGAGCAAGAATTGACGAGAGTCTAAGCTTGCTCTCAGAAGGAGAATAGGTCTTGATAATTTCCTGCTGCTTTGTGACCGGTTCCGAAAGTGGGAAGTGGAGCAAGTGATCCCAAGGAGCCTGTAATTCATGGCCCTGGAGGATGGTAAAAGACACCGAATGTGGAAAAATTCCTTGGGTTGAAACAGAGAAAAGAACTTGTGAGCAAGGCAGAACTGCACAAATGGGATTTCAAGAGGCAGATGGGTCTCGCCTGGTAAGAAACTAGAATGTGGCAGTACTTCTTCAACCATGCCTTTGTCGGAAAAGGGTGTATGCCTTTATCCTGAATATATTCATCATAAAGGCATACACTGTTTTGGGCAACCAGGCAGGGGCTCGGTGCAAATCAACACTACATAGTGCTTTCACTTCTCATCAAAACAAAGGGTCATCTACGAAAATTGTAAAGACCAGAAATGCAGGGTAGGGTGGAGATAAATCTTACCACATTTTGTGGATTGTGGGATGGCAAATTGCAATCGGCACTCTGGCGAAGTCTACGGTGTATTGCAAAATAATATCAGAAACAAAGGTACAGCACATAGGACACTTCCACTCAAGGATGTATATTTTCAGGAAAACCAAAGATCCTCCGGACACAGGCAACCCAACGTTTCCTGCTGCTCTCTTTAAAAAAGACTCGACTAGGATACCATCTATATTTCCTTGGACGGAAAACATGGATGAAGAACTTGTGATTCTTATCTACAGTGATATATTAATGAGCCAGGAAATCAATGAAATAACGTCACTTGCGGCCACCGTAGTGTCCTTAGTTACAATCATTTTTAGTGAATTTAGTCACATAGAAAAAAGTGGTTTATTAAAGATATGAGGTACAGATGGAACATAAAATTGCGTCACATGAACGAAATGGCAAACGAGAGAAAGAATTACACATTTAGCAAACACACTTATGCCTTTAGGAGCGCAAAGGTCACTTGAGGTGAGTAAAAAACAGGTGTTTTAAATGAGCACACATACCATTCCATATAGATCAAACAGGGAATCAACACAACTTACTCTAAACCTCACAGGACTGAACTCAGCCCTCTTTACACAGCAGAAAAGATTATTTACAAATGGTCAGAATTTGAAAAACAATTTATCGATGTCTCTCTGGAAGAGAAAAATGTGGATGTACAGCAGCAAAGAACATAGCAGTGAAAATCATCTACACCCCGTTAGAAAAATAAACTGCAAAATAAAGGCCGTGAGTGAGAGGTAAATTCTTAGAGACTTCCTTCAGGGGCTATGATTGAAGTTGTTTTGACCATATATTAACACACAGAAGGATGGGACCAAGGGAGGACACTCGTGGGTCTGAGAGTCTTCGTGAGCATGAGTCAGCAAATGCAGAACTTTTAGAATAACACTGCCTTGCCCTGATCCCATGGATCGCAAATCGCCAAATGCAGACGACCCTTCCTACAGAGAACACATGCATGGGACAGCCACTGGATGCTACCCCATTGAAACGGGAATAAACTTGAAAAGCCACCTCATCTTCTCATATCCTGGTGCTCGGGTTCAAGCTTCCAGCTGCTTTCCTGAAAATATCCCCACTTGGGGAAGTCAGCACTTTCAAAACCCTCTTTCTGATAGCTTGGAATTGGTTCCATGGATGAACTGCAGCGGGGAAGAAGAAGACACAATGCCTATATATTTGGACAGGCCCATGGCGCTCTAATTTCCAAAGTGGAGCAAGAATTGACGAGAGTCTAAGCTTGTTCTCAGAAGGAG
Organism: Kogia breviceps; assembly: GCF_026419965.1. Taxonomy (NCBI): domain Eukaryota; kingdom Metazoa; phylum Chordata; class Mammalia; order Artiodactyla; family Physeteridae; genus Kogia; species Kogia breviceps. Next base: position 35,975,804 of record NC_081325.1, read on the forward strand.
AATAGGGCTTGATAATTTCCTGCTGCTTTGTGACCAGTTCCGAAAGTGGGAAGTGGAGCAAGGGATCCCAAGGAGCCTGTAATTCATGGCCCTGGAGGATGGTAAAAGACACCGAATGTGGAAAAATTCCTCGGGTTGAAACAGAGAAAAGAACTTGAGAGCAAGGCAGAATTGCAAAAATGGGATTTCAAGAGGCAGATGGGTCTCGCCTGGTAAGAACCTAGAATGTGGCAGTACTTCTTCAACCATGCCTTTGTCGAAAAAGGGTGTATGCCTTTATCCTGAATATACTCAGGATAAAGGCATACACTGTTTTGGGCAAGCAGGCAGGGGCTCGGTGCAAATCAACACTACATAGTGCTTTCACTTCTCATCAAAACAAAGGGTCATCTACGAAAATTGTAAAGACCAGAAATGCAGGGTAGGGTGGAGATAAATCGTACGCACATTTTGTGGATTGTGGGATGGCAAATTGCAATCGGCACTCAGGCGGAGTCTACGGTGTATTCCAAAATAATATCAGAAACAAAGGTACAACACATAGGACACTTCCACTCAAGGATGTATATTTTCAGGAAAACCAAAGATCCTCCGGACACAGGCAACCCAACGTTTATTGCTGCTCTCTTTAAAAAAGCCTCGACTAGGATACAATCTAAATTTCCTTGGACGGAAAACATGGATGAAGGACATGTGACTCTTATCTACACTGATATATTACTGAGCCAGGAAATCAATGAAATAACGTCACTTGCCGCCACTGGAGTGTCCTTAGTTACAATCATTTTCAGTGAATTTAGTCACATAGAAAAACGTGGTTTATTAAAGATATGAGGTACAGATGGAACATAAAATTGCGTCACATGAACGAAATGGCAAACGAGAGAAAGAATTACACATTTAGCAAACACACTTATGCCTTTAGGAGCGCAAAGGTCACTTGAGGTGAGTAAAAACCAGGTGTTTTAAATGAGCACACATACCATTCCATATAGATCAAACAGGGAATCAACACAACTTACTCTAAACCTCACAGGACTGAACTCAGCCCTCTTTACACAGCAGAAAAGATTATTTACAAATGGTCAGAATTTGAAAAACAATTTATCGATGTCTCTCTGGAAGAGAAAAAAGTGGATGTACAGCAGCAAGGAACATAGCACTGAAAATCATCTACACCCCGTGAGAAAAATAAACTGCAAAATAAAGGCAGTGAGTGAGAGATAAATTCTTAGAGACTTCCTTCAGGGGCTATGATTGAAGTTGTTTTGACCATATATTAACACACAGAAGGATGGGACCAAGGGAGGACACTCGTGGGTCTGAGAGTCTTCGTGAGCATGAGTCAGCAAATGCAGAACTTTTAGAATAACACTGCCTTGCCCTGATCCCATGGATCGCAAATCGCCAAATGCAGACGACCCTTCCTACAGAGAACACATGCATGGGACAGCCACTGGATGCTACCCCATTGAAACGGGAATAAACTTGAAAAGCCACCTCATCTTCTCATATCCTGGTGCTCGGGTTCAAGCTTCCAGCTGCTTTCCTGAAAATATCCCCACTTGGGGAAGTCAGCACTTTCAAAACCCTCTTTCTGATAGCTTGGAATTGGTTCCATGGATGAACTGCAACGGGGAAGAAGAAGACACAATGCCTATATATTTGGACATGCACATTGCGCTATAATTTCCAATGCGGAGCAAGAATTGACGCAAGTCTAAGCTTGCTCTCAGAAGGAGAATAGGGCTTGATAATTTCCTGCTGCTTTGTGACCAGTTCCGAAAGTGGGAAGTGGAGCAAGGGATCCCAAGGAGCCTGTAATTCATGGCCCTGGAGGATGGTAAAAGACACCGAATGTGGAAAAATTCCTTGGGTTGAAACAGAGAAAAGAACTTGAGAGCAAGGCAGAATTGCAAAAATGGGATTTCAAGAGGCAGATGGGTCTCGCCTGGTAAGAACCTAGAATGTGGCAGTACTTCTTCAACCATGCCTTTGTCGAAAAAGGGTGTATGCCTTTATCCTGAATATATTCATCATAAAGGCATACACTGTTTTTTGGCAAGCAGGCAGGGGCTCGGTGCAAATCAACACTACATAGTGCTATCACTTCCCATCAAAACAAAGGGTCATCTACGAAAATTGTAAAGACCACAAATGCAGGGTAGGGTGGAGATAAATCGTACGCACATTTTGTGGATTGTGGGATGGCAAATTGCAATCGGCACTCTGGCGAAGTCTACGGTGTATTCCAAAATAATATCAGAAACAAAGGTACAGCACATAGGACACTTCCACTCAAGGATGTATATTTTCAGGAAAACCAAAGATCCTCCGGACACAGGCAACCCAACGTTTCCTGCTGCTCTCTTTGAAAAAGACTCGACTAGGATACCATCTATATTTCCTTGGACGGAAAACATGGATGAAGAACTTGTGATTCTTATCTACAGTGATATATTAATGAGCCAGGAAATCAATGAAATAACGTCACTTGCGGCCACCGGAGTGTCCTTGGTTACAATCATTTTCAGTGAATTTAGTCACATAGAAAATAGTGGTTTATTAAAGATATAAGGTACAGACGGTAGATAAAATGGCGTCACATGAACGAAATGGCAAACGAGAGAAAGAATTACACATTTAGCAAACACACTTATGCCTTTAGGAGCGCAAAGGTCACTTGAGGTGAGTAAAAACCAATGAGCACACATACCATTCCATATAGATCAAAGAGGGAATCTACACAACTTACTCTAAACCTCACAGGACTGAACTCAGCCCACTTTACACACCAGAAAAGATTATTTACAAATGGTCAGAATTTGAAAAACAATTTATCGATGTCTCTCTGGAAGAGAAAAAAGTGGATGTACAGCAGCAAAGAACATAGCATTGAAAATCATCTACACCCCGTTAGAAAAATAAACTGCAAAATAAAGGCCGTGAGTGAGAGGTAAATTCTTAGAGACTTCCTTCAGGGGCTATGATTGAAGTTGTTTTGACCATATATTAACACACAGAAGGATGGGACCAAGGGAGGACACTCGTGGGTCTGAGAGTCTTCGTGAGCATGAGTCAGCAAATGCAGAACTTTTAGAATAACACTGCCTTGCCCTGATCCCATGGATCCCAAATCGCCAAATGCAGACGACCCTTCCTACAGAGAACACATGCATGGGACAGCCACTGGATGCTACCCCATTGAAACGGGAATAAACTTGAAAAGCCACCTCATCTTCTCATATCCTGGTGCTCGGGTTCAAGCTTCCAGCTGCTTTCCTGAAAATATCCCCACTTGGGGAAGTCAGCACTTTCAAAACCCTCTTTCTGATAGCTTGGAATTGGTTCCATGGATGAACTGCAACGGGGAAGAAGAAGACACAATGCCTATATATTTGGACAGGCACATGGCGCTCTAATTTCCAATGCGGAGCAAGAATTGACGAGAGTCTAAGCTTGCTCTCAGAAGGAGAATAGGTCTTGATAATTTCCTGCTGCTTTGTGACCGGTTCCGAAAGTGGGAAGTGGAGCAAGTGATCCCAAGGAGCCTGTAATTCATGGCCCTGGAGGATGGTAAAAGACACCGAATGTGGAAAAATTCCTTGGGTTGAAACAGAGAAAAGAACTTGTGAGCAAGGCAGAACTGCACAAATGGGATTTCAAGAGGCAGATGGGTCTCGCCTGGTAAGAAACTAGAATGTGGCAGTACTTCTTCAACCATGCCTTTGTCGGAAAAGGGTGTATGCCTTTATCCTGAATATATTCATCATAAAGGCATACACTGTTTTGGGCAACCAGGCAGGGGCTCGGTGCAAATCAACACTACATAGTGCTTTCACTTCTCATCAAAACAAAGGGTCATCTACGAAAATTGTAAAGACCAGAAATGCAGGGTAGGGTGGAGATAAATCTTACCACATTTTGTGGATTGTGGGATGGCAAATTGCAATCGGCACTCTGGCGAAGTCTACGGTGTATTGCAAAATAATATCAGAAACAAAGGTACAGCACATAGGACACTTCCACTCAAGGATGTATATTTTCAGGAAAACCAAAGATCCTCCGGACACAGGCAACCCAACGTTTCCTGCTGCTCTCTTTAAAAAAGACTCGACTAGGATACCATCTATATTTCCTTGGACGGAAAACATGGATGAAGAACTTGTGATTCTTATCTACAGTGATATATTAATGAGCCAGGAAATCAATGAAATAACGTCACTTGCGGCCACCGTAGTGTCCTTAGTTACAATCATTTTTAGTGAATTTAGTCACATAGAAAAAAGTGGTTTATTAAAGATATGAGGTACAGATGGAACATAAAATTGCGTCACATGAACGAAATGGCAAACGAGAGAAAGAATTACACATTTAGCAAACACACTTATGCCTTTAGGAGCGCAAAGGTCACTTGAGGTGAGTAAAAAACAGGTGTTTTAAATGAGCACACATACCATTCCATATAGATCAAACAGGGAATCAACACAACTTACTCTAAACCTCACAGGACTGAACTCAGCCCTCTTTACACAGCAGAAAAGATTATTTACAAATGGTCAGAATTTGAAAAACAATTTATCGATGTCTCTCTGGAAGAGAAAAATGTGGATGTACAGCAGCAAAGAACATAGCAGTGAAAATCATCTACACCCCGTGAGAAAAATAAACTGCAAAATAAAGGCCGTGAGTGAGAGGTAAATTCTTAGAGACTTCCTTCAGGGGCTATGATTGAAGTTGTTTTGACCATATATTAACACACAGAAGGATGGGACCAAGGGAGGACACTCGTGGGTCTGAGAGTCTTCGTGAGCATGAGTCAGCAAATGCAGAACTTTTAGAATAACACTGCCTTGCCCTGATCCCATGGATCGCAAATCGCCAAATGCAGACGACCCTTCCTACAGAGAACACATGCATGGGACAGCCACTGGATGCTACCCCATTGAAACGGGAATAAACTTGAAAAGCCACCTCATCTTCTCATATCCTGGTGCTCGGGTTCAAGCTTCCAGCTGCTTTCCTGAAAATATCCCCACTTGGGGAAGTCAGCACTTTCAAAACCCTCTTTCTGATAGCTTGGAATTGGTTCCATGGATGAACTGCAACGGGGAAGAAGAAGACACAATGCCTATATATTTGGACAGGCCCATGGCGCTCTAATTTCCAAAGTGGAGCAAGAATTGACGAGAGTCTAAGCTTGTTCTCAGAAGGAGAATAGGGCTTGATAATTTCCTGCTGCTTTGTGACCAGTTCCGAAAGTGGGAAGTGGAGCAAGGGATCCCAAGGAGCCTGTAATTCATGGCCCTGGAGGATGGTAAAAGACACCGAATGTGGAAAAATTCCTCGGGTTGAAACAGAGAAAAGAACTTGAGAGCAAGGCAGAATTGCAAAAATGGGATTTCAAGAGGCAGATGGGTCTCGCCTGGTAAGAACCTAGAATGTGGCAGTACTTCTTCAACCATGCCTTTGTCGAAAAAGGGTGTATGCCTTTATCCTGAATATACTCAGGATAAAGGCATACACTGTTTTGGGCAAGCAGGCAGGGGCTCGGTGCAAATCAACACTACATAGTGCTTTCACTTCTCATCAAAACAAAGGGTCATCTACGAAAATTGTAAAGACCAGAAATGCAGGGTAGGGTGGAGATAAATCGTACGCACATTTTGTGGATTGTGGGATGGCAAATTGCAATCGGCACTCAGGCGGAGTCTACGGTGTATTCCAAAATAATATCAGAAACAAAGGTACAACACATAGGACACTTCCACTCAAGGATGTATATTTTCAGGAAAACCAAAGATCCTCCGGACACAGGCAACCCAACGTTTATTGCTGCTCTCTTTAAAAAAGCCTCGACTAGGATACAATCTAAATTTCCTTGGACGGAAAACATGGATGAAGGACATGTGACTCTTATCTACACTGATATATTACTGAGCCAGGAAATCAATGAAATAACGTCACTTGCCGCCACTGGAGTGTCCTTAGTTACAATCATTTTCAGTGAATTTAGTCACATAGAAAAACGTGGTTTATTAAAGATATGAGGTACAGATGGAACATAAAATTGCGTCACATGAACGAAATGGCAAACGAGAGAAAGAATTACACATTTAGCAAACACACTTATGCCTTTAGGAGCGCAAAGGTCACTTGAGGTGAGTAAAAACCAGGTGTTTTAAATGAGCACACATACCATTCCATATAGATCAAACAGGGAATCAACACAACTTACTCTAAACCTCACAGGACTGAACTCAGCCCTCTTTACACAGCAGAAAAGATTATTTACAAATGGTCAGAATTTGAAAAACAATTTATCGATGTCTCTCTGGAAGAGAAAAAAGTGGATGTACAGCAGCAAGGAACATAGCACTGAAAATCATCTACACCCCGTGAGAAAAATAAACTGCAAAATAAAGGCAGTGAGTGAGAGATAAATTCTTAGAGACTTCCTTCAGGGGCTATGATTGAAGTTGTTTTGACCATATATTAACACACAGAAGGATGGGACCAAGGGAGGACACTCGTGGGTCTGAGAGTCTTCGTGAGCATGAGTCAGCAAATGCAGAACTTTTAGAATAACACTGCCTTGCCCTGATCCCATGGATCGCAAATCGCCAAATGCAGACGACCCTTCCTACAGAGAACACATGCATGGGACAGCCACTGGATGCTACCCCATTGAAACGGGAATAAACTTGAAAAGCCACCTCATCTTCTCATATCCTGGTGCTCGGGTTCAAGCTTCCAGCTGCTTTCCTGAAAATATCCCCACTTGGGGAAGTCAGCACTTTCAAAACCCTCTTTCTGATAGCTTGGAATTGGTTCCATGGATGAACTGCAACGGGGAAGAAGAAGACACAATGCCTATATATTTGGACATGCACATTGCGCTATAATTTCCAATGCGGAGCAAGAATTGACGCAAGTCTAAGCTTGCTCTCAGAAGGAGAATAGGGCTTGATAATTTCCTGCTGCTTTGTGACCAGTTCCGAAAGTGGGAAGTGGAGCAAGGGATCCCAAGGAGCCTGTAATTCATGGCCCTGGAGGATGGTAAAAGACACCGAATGTGGAAAAATTCCTTGGGTTGAAACAGAGAAAAGAACTTGAGAGCAAGGTAGAATTGCAAAAATGGGATTTCAAGAGGCAGATGGGTCTCGCCTGGTAAGAACCTAGAATGTGGCAGTACTTCTTCAACCATGCCTTTGTCGAAAAAGGGTGTATGCCTTTATCCTGAATATATTCATCATAAAGGCATACACTGTTTTTTGGCAAGCAGGCAGGGGCTCGGTGCAAATCAACACTACATAGTGCTATCACTTCCCATCAAAACAAAGGGTCATCTACGAAAATTGTAAAGACCACAAATGCAGGGTAGGGTGGAGATAAATCGTACGCACATTTTGTGGATTGTGGGATGGCAAATTGCAATCGGCACTCTGGCGAAGTCTACGGTGTATTCCAAAATAATATCAGAAACAAAGGTACAGCACATAGGACACTTCCACTCAAGGATGTATATTTTCAGGAAAACCAAAGATCCTCCGGACACAGGCAACCCAACGTTTCCTGCTGCTCTCTTTAAAAAAGACTCGACTAGGATACCATCTATATTTCCTTGGACGGAAAACATGGATGAAGAACTTGTGATTCTTATCTACAGTGATATATTAATGAGCCAGGAAATCAATGAAATAACGTCACTTGCGGCCACCGGAGTGTCCTTGGTTACAATCATTTTCAGTGAATTTAGTCACATAGAAAATAGTGGTTTATTAAAGATATAAGGTACAGACGGTAGATAAAATGGCGTCACATGAACGAAATGGCAAACGAGAGAAAGAATTACACATTTAGCAAACACACTTACGCCTTTAGGAGCGCAAAGGTCACTTGAGGTGAGTAAAAACCAATGAGCACACATACCATTCCATATAGATCAAAGAGGGAATCTACACAACTTACTCTAAACCTCACAGGACTGAACTCAGCCCACTTTACACACCAGAAAAGATTATTTACAAATGGTCAGAATTTGAAAAACAATTTATCGATGTCTCTCTGGAAGATAAAAAAGTGGATGTACAGCAGCAAAGAACATAGCATTGAAAATCATCTACACCCCGTTAGAAAAATAAACTGCAAAATAAAGGCCGTGAGTGAGAGGTAAATTCTTAGAGACTTCCTTCAGGGGCTATGATTGAAGTTGTTTTGACCATATACTAACACACAGAAGGATGGGACCAAGGGAGGACACTCGTGGGTCTGAGAGTCTTCGTGAGCATGAGTCAGCAAATGCAGAACTTTTAGAATAACACTGCCTTGCCCTGATCCCATGGATCCCAAATCGCCAAATGCAGACGACCCTTCCTACAGAGAACACATGCATGGGACAGCCACTGGATGCTACCCCATTGAAACGGGAATAAACTTGAAAAGCCACCTCATCTTCTCATATCCTGGTGCTCGGGTTCAAGCTTCCAGCTGCTTTCCTGAAAATATCCCCACTTGGGGAAGTCAGCACTTTCAAAACCCTCTTTCTGATAGCTTGGAATTGGTTCCATGGATGAACTGCAACGGGGAAGAAGAAGACACAATGCCTATATATTTGGACAGGCACATGGCGCTCTAATTTCCAATGCGGAGCAAGAATTGACGAGAGTCTAAGCTTGCTCTCAGAAGGAGAATAGGTCTTGATAATTTCCTGCTGCTTTGTGACCGGTTCCGAAAGTGGGAAGTGGAGCAAGTGATCCCAAGGAGCCTGTAATTCATGGCCCTGGAGGATGGTAAAAGACACCGAATGTGGAAAAATTCCTTGGGTTGAAACAGAGAAAAGAACTTGTGAGCAAGGCAGAACTGCACAAATGGGATTTCAAGAGGCAGATGGGTCTCGCCTGGTAAGAAACTAGAATGTGGCAGTACTTCTTCAACCATGCCTTTGTCGGAAAAGGGTGTATGCCTTTATCCTGAATATATTCATCATAAAGGCATACACTGTTTTGGGCAACCAGGCAGGGGCTCGGTGCAAATCAACACTACATAGTGCTTTCACTTCTCATCAAAACAAAGGGTCATCTACGAAAATTGTAAAGACCAGAAATGCAGGGTAGGGTGGAGATAAATCTTACCACATTTTGTGGATTGTGGGATGGCAAATTGCAATCGGCACTCTGGCGAAGTCTACGGTGTATTGCAAAATAATATCAGAAACAAAGGTACAGCACATAGGACACTTCCACTCAAGGATGTATATTTTCAGGAAAACCAAAGATCCTCCGGACACAGGCAACCCAACGTTTCCTGCTGCTCTCTTTAAAAAAGACTCGACTAGGATACCATCTATATTTCCTTGGACGGAAAACATGGATGAAGAACTTGTGATTCTTATCTACAGTGATATATTAATGAGCCAGGAAATCAATGAAATAACGTCACTTGCGGCCACCGTAGTGTCCTTAGTTACAATCATTTTTAGTGAATTTAGTCACATAGAAAAAAGTGGTTTATTAAAGATATGAGGTACAGATGGAACATAAAATTGCGTCACATGAACGAAATGGCAAACGAGAGAAAGAATTACACATTTAGCAAACACACTTATGCCTTTAGGAGCGCAAAGGTCACTTGAGGTGAGTAAAAAACAGGTGTTTTAAATGAGCACACATACCATTCCATATATATCAAACAGGGAATCAACACAACTTACTCTAAACCTCACAGGACTGAACTCAGCCCTCTTTACACAGCAGAAAAGATTATTTACAAATGGTCAGAATTTGAAAAACAATTTATCGATGTCTCTCTGGAAGAGAAAAATGTGGATGTACAGCAGCAAAGAACATAGCAGTGAAAATCATCTACACCCCGTGAGAAAAATAAACTGCAAAATAAAGGCCGTGAGTGAGAGGTAAATTCTTAGAGACTTCCTTCAGGGGCTATGATTGAAGTTGTTTTGACCATATATTAACACACAGAAGGATGGGACCAAGGGAGGACACTCGTGGGTCTGAGAGTCTTCGTGAGCATGAGTCAGCAAATGCAGAACTTTTAGAATAACACTGCCTTGCCCTGATCCCATGGATCGCAAATCGCCAAATGCAGACGACCCTTCCTACAGAGAACACATGCATGGGACAGCCACTGGATGCTACCCCATTGAAACGGGAATAAACTTGAAAAGCCACCTCATCTTCTCATATCCTGGTGCTCGGGTTCAAGCTTCCAGCTGCTTTCCTGAAAATATCCCCACTTGGGGAAGTCAGCACTTTCAAAACCCTCTTTCTGATAGCTTGGAATTGGTTCCATGGATGAACTGCAACGGGGAAGAAGAAGACACAATGCCTATATATTTGGACAGGCCCATGGCGCTCTAATTTCCAAAGTGGAGCAAGAATTGACGAGAGTCTAAGCTTGTTCTCAGAAGGAGAATAGGGCTTGATAATTTCCTGCTGCTTTGTGACCAGTTCCGAAAGTGGGAAGTGGAGCAAGGGATCCCAAGGAGCCTGTAATTCATGGCCGTGGAGGATGGTAAAAGACACCGAATGTGGAAAAATTCCTCGGGTTGAAACAGAGAAAACAACTTGAGAGCAAGGCAGAATTGCAAAAATGGGATTTCAAGAGGCAGATGGGTCTCGCCTGGTAAGAACCTAGAATGTGGCAGTACTTCTTCAACCATGCCTTTGTCGAAAAAGGGTGTATGCCTTTATCCTGAATATACTCAGGATAAAGGCATACACTGTTTTGGGCAAGCAGGCAGGGGCTCGGTGCAAATCAACACTACATAGTGCTTTCACTTCTCATCAAAACAAAGGGTCATCTACGAAAATTGTAAAGACCAGAAATGCAGGGTAGGGTGGAGATAAATCGTACGCACATTTTGTGGATTGTGGGATGGCAAATTGCAATCGGCACTCAGGCGGAGTCTACGGTGTATTCCAAAATAATATCAGAAACAAAGGTACAACACATAGGACACTTCCACTCAAGGATGTATATTTTCAGGAAAACCAAGGATCCTCCGGACACAGGCAACCCAACGTTTATTGCTGCTCGCTTTAAAAAAGCCTCGACTAGGATACAATCTAAATTTCCTTGGACGGAAAACATGGATGAAGGACATGTGACTCTTATCTACACTGATATATTACTGAGCCAGGAAATCAATGAAATAACGTCACTTGCCGCCACTGGAGTGTCCTTAGTTACAATCATTTTCAGTGAATTTAGTCACATAGAAAAACGTGGTTTATTAAAGATATGAGGTACAGATGGAACATAAAATTGCGTCACATGAACGAAATGGCAAACGAGAGAAAGAATTACACATTTAGCAAACACACTTATGCCTTTAGGAGCGCAAAGGTCACTTGAGGTGAGTAAAAAACAGGTGTTTTAAATGAGCACACATACCATTCCATATAGATCAAACAGGGAATTAACACAACTTACTCTAAACCTCACAGGACTGAACTTAGCCCTCTTTACACAGCAGAAAAGATTATTTACAAATGGTCAGAATTTGAAAAACAATTTATCGATGTCTCTCTGGAAGAGAAAAAAGTGGATGTACAGCAGCAAGGAACATAGCACTGAAAATCATCTACACCCCGTGAGAAAAATAAACTGCAAAATAAAGGCAGTGAGTGAGAGATAAATTCTTAGAGACTTCCTTCAGGGGCTATGATTGAAGTTGTTTTGACCATATATTAACACACAGAAGGATGGGACCAAGGGAGGACACTCGTGGGTCTGAGAGTCTTCGTGAGCATGAGTCAGCAAATGCAGAACTTTTAGAATAACACTGCCTTGCCCTGATCCCATGGATCCCAAATCGCCAAATGCAGACGACCCTTCCTACAGAGAACACATGCATGGGACAGCCACTGGATGCTACCCCATTGAAACGGGAATAAACTTGAAAAGCCACCTCATCTTCTCATATCCTGGTGCTCGGGTTCAAGCTTCCAGCTGCTTTCCTGAAAATATCCCCACTTGGGGAAGTCAGCACTTTCAAAACCCTCTTTCTGATAGCTTGGAATTGGTTCCATGGATGAACTGCAACGGGGAAGAAGAAGACACAATGCCTATATATTTGGACAGGCACATGGCGCTCTAATTTCCAATGCGGAGCAAGAATTGACGAGAGTCTAAGCTTGCTCTCAGAAGGAGAATAGGTCTTGATAATTTCCTGCTGCTTTGTGACCGGTTCCGAAAGTGGGAAGTGGAGCAAGTGATCCCAAGGAGCCTGTAATTCATGGCCCTGGAGGATGGTAAAAGACACCGAATGTGGAAAAATTCCTTGGGTTGAAACAGAGAAAAGAACTTGTGAGCAAGGCAGAATTGCACAAATGGGATTTCAAGAGGCAGATGGGTCTCGCCTGGTAAGAAACTAGAATGTGGCAGTACTTCTTCAACCATGCCTTTGTCGGAAAAGGGTGTATGCCTTTATCCTGAATATACTCAGGATAAAGGCATACACTGTTTTGGGCAAGCAGGCAGGGGCTCGGTGCAAATCAACACTACATAGTGCTTTCACTTCTCATCAAAACAAAGGGTCATCTACGAAAATTGTAAAGACCAAAAATGCAGGGTAGGGTGGAGATATATCTTACCACATTTTACGGATTGTGGGATGGCAAATTGCAATCGGCACTCTGGCGAAGTCTACGGTGTATTCCAAAATAATATCAGAAACAAAGGTACAGCACATAGGACACTTCCACTCAAGGATGTATATTTTCAGGAAAACCAAAGATCCTCCGGACACAGGCAACCCAACGTTTCCTGCTGCTCTCTTTAAAAAAGACTCGACTAGGATACCGTCTATATTTCCTTGGACGGAAAACATGGATGAAGAACTTGTGATTCTTATCTACAGTGATATATTAATGAGCCAGGAAATCAATGAAATAACGTCACTTGCGGCCACCGTAGTGTCCTTAGTTACAATCATTTTTAGTGAATTTAGTCACATAGAAAAAAGTGGTTTATTAAAGATATGAGGTACAGATGGAACATAAAATTGCGTCACATGAACGAAATGGCAAACGAGAGAAAGAATTACACATTTAGCAAACACACTTATGCCTTTAGGAGCGCAAAGGTCACTTGAGGTGAGTAAAAAACAGGTGTTTTAAATGAGCACACATACCATTCCATATATATCAAACAGGGAATCAACACAACTTACTCTAAACCTCACAGGACTGAACTCAGCCCTCTTTACACAGCAGAAAAGATTATTTACAAATGGTCAGAATTTGAAAAACAATTTATCGATGTCTCTCTGGAAGAGAAAAATGTGGATGTACAGCAGCAAAGAACATAGCAGTGAAAATCATCTACACCCCGTGAGAAAAATAAACTGCAAAATAAAGGCCGTGAGTGAGAGGTAAATTCTTAGAGACTTCCTTCAGGGGCTATGATTGAAGTTGTTTTGACCATATATTAACACACAGAAGGATGGGACCAAGGGAGGACACTCGTGGGTCTGAGAGTCTTCGTGAGCATGAGTCAGCAAATGCAGAACTTTTAGAATAACACTGCCTTGCCCTGATCCCATGGATCGCAAATCGCCAAATGCAGACGACCCTTCCTACAGAGAACACATGCATGGGACAGCCACTGGATGCTACCCCATTGAAACGGGAATAAACTTGAAAAGCCACCTCATCTTCTCATATCCTGGTGCTCGGGTTCAAGCTTCCAGCTGCTTTCCTGAAAATATCCCCACTTGGGGAAGTCAGCACTTTCAAAACCCTCTTTCTGATAGCTTGGAATTGGTTCCATGGATGAACTGCAACGGGGAAGAAGAAGACACAATGCCTATATATTTGGACAGGCCCATGGCGCTCTAATTTCCAAAGTGGAGCAAGAATTGACGAGAGTCTAAGCTTGTTCTCAGAAGGAGAATAGGGCTTGATAATTTCCTGCTGCTTTGTGACCAGTTCCGAAAGTGGGAAGTGGAGCAAGGGATCCCAAGGAGCCTGTAATTCATGGCCGTGGAGGATGGTAAAAGACACCGAATGTGGAAAAATTCCTCGGGTTGAAACAGAGAAAACAACTTGAGAGCAAGGCAGAATTGCAAAAATGGGATTTCAAGAGGCAGATGGGTCTCGCCTGGTAAGAACCTAGAATGTGGCAGTACTTCTTCAACCATGCCTTTGTCGAAAAAGGGTGTATGCCTTTATCCTGAATATACTCAGGATAAAGGCATACACTGTTTTGGGCAAGCAGGCAGGGGCTCGGTGCAAATCAACACTACATAGTGCTTTCACTTCTCATCAAAACAAAGGGTCATCTACGAAAATTGTAAAGACCAGAAATGCAGGGTAGGGTGGAGATAAATCGTACGCACATTTTGTGGATTGTGGGATGGCAAATTGCAATCGGCACTCAGGCGGAGTCTACGGTGTATTCCAAAATAATATCAGAAACAAAGGTACAACACATAGGACACTTCCACTCAAGGATGTATATTTTCAGGAAAACCAAGGATCCTCCGGACACAGGCAACCCAACGTTTATTGCTGCTCGCTTTAAAAAAGCCTCGACTAGGATACAATCTAAATTTCCTTGGACGGAAAACATGGATGAAGGACATGTGACTCTTATCTACACTGATATATTACTGAGCCAGGAAATCAATGAAATAACGTCACTTGCCGCCACTGGAGTGTCCTTAGTTACAATCATTTTCAGTGAATTTAGTCACATAGAAAAACGTGGTTTATTAAAGATATGAGGTACAGATGGAACATAAAATTGCGTCACATGAACGAAATGGCAAACGAGAGAAAGAATTACACATTTAGCAAACACACTTATGCCTTTAGGAGCGCAAAGGTCACTTGAGGTGAGTAAAAAACAGGTGTTTTAAATGAGCACACATACCATTCCATATAGATCAAACAGGGAATTAACACAACTTACTCTAAACCTCACAGGACTGAACTTAGCCCTCTTTACACAGCAGAAAAGATTATTTACAAATGGTCAGAATTTGAAAAACAATTTATCGATGTCTCTCTGGAAGAGAAAAAAGTGGATGTACAGCAGCAAGGAACATAGCACTGAAAATCATCTACACCCCGTGAGAAAAATAAACTGCAAAATAAAGGCAGTGAGTGAGAGATAAATTCTTAGAGACTTCCTTCAGGGGCTATGATTGAAGTTGTTTTGACCATATATTAACACACAGAAGGATGGGACCAAGGGAGGACACTCGTGGGTCTGAGAGTCTTCGTGAGCATGAGTCAGCAAATGCAGAACTTTTAGAATAACACTGCCTTGCCCTGATCCCATGGATCCCAAATCGCCAAATGCAGACGACCCTTCCTACAGAGAACACATGCATGGGACAGCCACTGGATGCTACCCCATTGAAACGGGAATAAACTTGAAAAGCCACCTCATCTTCTCATATCCTGGTGCTCGGGTTCAAGCTTCCAGCTGCTTTCCTGAAAATATCCCCACTTGGGGAAGTCAGCACTTTCAAAACCCTCTTTCTGATAGCTTGGAATTGGTTCCATGGATGAACTGCAACGGGGAAGAAGAAGACACAATGCCTATATATTTGGACAGGCACATGGCGCTCTAATTTCCAATGCGGAGCAAGAATTGACGAGAGTCTAAGCTTGCTCTCAGAAGGAGAATAGGTCTTGATAATTTCCTGCTGCTTTGTGACCGGTTCCGAAAGTGGGAAGTGGAGCAAGTGATCCCAAGGAGCCTGTAATTCATGGCCCTGGAGGATGGTAAAAGACACCGAATGTGGAAAAATTCCTTGGGTTGAAACAGAGAAAAGAACTTGTGAGCAAGGCAGAATTGCACAAATGGGATTTCAAGAGGCAGATGGGTCTCGCCTGGTAAGAAACTAGAATGTGGCAGTACTTCTTCAACCATGCCTTTGTCGGAAAAGGGTGTATGCCTTTATCCTGAATATACTCAGGATAAAGGCATACACTGTTTTGGGCAAGCAGGCAGGGGCTCGGTGCAAATCAACACTACATAGTGCTTTCACTTCTCATCAAAACAAAGGGTCATCTACGAAAATTGTAAAGACCAAAAATGCAGGGTAGGGTGGAGATATATCTTACCACATTTTACGGATTGTGGGATGGCAAATTGCAATCGGCACTCTGGCGAAGTCTACGGTGTATTCCAAAATAATATCAGAAACAAAGGTACAGCACATAGGACACTTCCACTCAAGGATGTATATTTTCAGGAAAACCAAAGATCCTCCGGACACAGGCAACCCAACGTTTCCTGCTGCTCTCTTTAAAAAAGACTCGACTAGGATACCGTCTATATTTCCTTGGACGGAAAACATGGATGAAGAACTTGTGATTCTTATCTACAGTGATATATTAATGAGCCAGGAAATCAATGAAATAACGTCACTTGCGGCCACCGGAGTGTCCTTGGTTACAATCATTTTCAGTGAATTTAGTCACATAGAAAATAGTGGTCTATTAAAGATATAAGGTACAGACGGTAGATAAAATGGCGTCACATGAACGAAATGGCAAACGAGAGAAAGAATTACACATTTAGCAAACACACTTATGCCTTTAGGAGCGCAAAGGTCACTTGAGGTGAGTAAAAACCAATGAGCACACATACCATTCCATATAGATCAAAGAGGGAATCTACACAACTTACTCTAAACCTCACAGGACTGAACTCAGCCCACTTTACACAGCAGAAAAGATTATTTACAAATGGTCAGAATTTGAAAAACAATTTATCGATGTCTCTCTGGAAGATAAAAAAGTGGATGTACAGCAGCAAAGAACATAGCAGTGAAAATCATCTACACCCCGTTAGAAAAATAAACTGCAAAATAAAGGCCGTGAGTGAGAGGTAAATTCTTAGAGACTTCCTTCAGGGGCTATGATTGAAGTTGTTTTGACCATATATTAACACACAGAAGGATGGGACCAAGGGAGGACACTCGTGGGTCTGAGAGTCTTCGTGAGCATGAGTCAGCAAATGCAGAACTTTTAGAATAACACTGCCTTGCCCTGATCCCATGGATCCCAAATCGCCAAATGCAGACGACCCTTCCTACAGAGAACACATGCATGGGACAGCCACTGGATGCTACCCCATTGAAACGGGAATAAACTTGAAAAGCCACCTCATCTTCTCATATCCTGGTGCTCGGGTTCAAGCTTCCAGCTGCTTTCCTGAAAATATCCCCACTTGGGGAAGTCAGCACTTTCAAAACCCTCTTTCTGATAGCTTGGAATTGGTTCCATGGATGAACTGCAACGGGGAAGAAGAAGACACAATGCCTATATATTTGGACAGGCACATGGCGCTCTAATTTCCAATGCGGAGCAAGAATTGACGAGAGTCTAAGCTTGCTCTCAGAAGGAGAATAGGTCTTGATAATTTCCTGCTGCTTTGTGACCGGTTCCGAAAGTGGGAAGTGGAGCAAGTGATCCCAAGGAGCCTGTAATTCATGGCCCTGGAGGATGGTAAAAGACACCGAATGTGGAAAAATTCCTTGGGTTGAAACAGAGAAAAGAACTTGTGAGCAAGGCAGAATTGCACAAATGGGATTTCAAGAGGCAGATGGGTCTCGCCTGGTAAGAAACTAGAATGTGGCAGTACTTCTTCAACCATGCCTTTGTCGGAAAAGGGTGTATGCCTTTATCCTGAATATACTCAGGATAAAGGCATACACTGTTTTGGGCAAGCAGGCAGGGGCTCGGTGCAAATCAACACTACATAGTGCTTTCACTTCTCATCAAAACAAAGGGTCATCTACGAAATTTGTAAAGACCAGAAATGCAGGGTAGGGTGGAGATAAATCTTACCACATTTTACGGATTGTGGGATGGCAAATTGCAATCGGCACTCTGGCGAAGTCTACGGTGTATTCCAAAATAATATCAGAAACAAAGGTACAGCACATAGGACACTTCCACTCAAGGATGTATATTTTCAGGAAAACCAAAGATCCTCCGGACACAGGCAACCCAACGTTTCCTGCTGCTCTCTTTAAAAAAGACTCGACTAGGATACCATCTATATTTCCTTCGACGGAAAACATGGATGAAGAACTTGTGATTCTTATCTACAGTGATATATTAATGAGCCAGGAAATCAATGAAATAACGTCACTTGCGGCCACCGTAGTGTCCTTAGTTACAATCATTTTTAGTGAATTTAGTCACATAGAAAAAAGTGGTTTATTAAAGATATGAGGTACAGATGGAACATAAAATTGCGTCACATGAACGAAATGGCAAACGAGAGAAAGAATTACACATTTAGCAAACACACTTATGCCTTTAGGAGCGCAAAGGTCACTTGAGGTGAGTAAAAAACAGGTGTTTTAAATGAGCACACATACCATTCCATATAGATCAAACAGGGAATCAACACAACTTACTCTAAACCTCACAGGACTGAACTCAGCCCTCTTTACACAGCAGAAAAGATTATTTACAAATGGTCAGAATTTGAAAAACAATTTATCGATGTCTCTCTGGAAGAGAAAAATGTGGATGTACAGCAGCAAAGAACATAGCAGTGAAAATCATCTACACCCCGTTAGAAAAATAAACTGCAAAATAAAGGCCGTGAGTGAGAGGTAAATTCTTAGAGACTTCCTTCAGGGGCTATGATTGAAGTTGTTTTGACCATATATTAACACACAGAAGGATGGGACCAAGGGAGGACACTCGTGGGTCTGAGAGTCTTCGTGAGCATGAGTCAGCAAATGCAGAACTTTTAGAATAACACTGCCTTGCCCTGATCCCATGGATCGCAAATCGCCAAATGCAGACGACCCTTCCTACAGAGAACACATGCATGGGACAGCCACTGGATGCTACCCCATTGAAACGGGAATAAACTTGAAAAGCCACCTCATCTTCTCATATCCTGGTGCTCGGGTTCAAGCTTCCAGCTGCTTTCCTGAAAATATCCCCACTTGGGGAAGTCAGCACTTTCAAAACCCTCTTTCTGATAGCTTGGAATTGGTTCCATGGATGAACTGCAACGGGGAAGAAGAAGACACAATGCCTATATATTTGGACATGCACATTGCGCTATAATTTCCAATGCGGAGCAAGAATTGACGCAAGTCTAAGCTTGCTCTCAGAAGGAGAATAGGGCTTGATAATTTCTTGCTGCTTTGTGACCAGTTCCGAAAGTGGGAAGTGGAGCAAGGGATCCCAAGGAGCCTGTAATTCATGGCCCTGGAGGATGGTAAAAGACACCGAATGTGGAAAAATTCCTTGGGTTGAAACAGAGAAAAGAACTTGAGAGCAAGGCAGAATTGCAAAAATGGGATTTCAAGAGGCAGATGGGTCTCGCCTGGTAAGAACCTAGAATGTGGCAGTACTTCTTCAACCATGCCTTTGTCGAAAAAGGGTGTATGCCTTTATCCTGAATATATTCATCATAAAGGCATACACTGTTTTTTGGCAAGCAGGCAGGGGCTCGGTGCAAATCAACACTACATAGTGCTATCACTTCCCATCAAAACAAAGGGTCATCTACGAAAATTGTAAAGACCACAAATGCAGGGTAGGGTGGAGATAAATCGTACGCACATTTTGTGGATTGTGGGATGGCAAATTGCAATCGGCACTCTGGCGAAGTCTATGGTGTATTCCAAAATAATATCAGAAACAAAGGTACAGCACATAGGACACTTCCACTCAAGGATGTATATTTTCAGGAAAACCAAAGATCCTCCGGACACAGGCAACCCAACGTTTCCTGCTGCTCTCTTTAAAAAGACTCGACTAGGATACCATCTATATTTCCTTGGACGGAAAACATGGATGAAGAACTTGTGTTTCTTATCTACAGTGATATATTAATGAGCCAGGAAATCAATGAAATAACGTCACTTGCGGCCACCGGAGTGTCCTTGGTTACAATCATTTTCAGTGAATTTAGTCACATAGAAAATAGTGGTTTATTAAAGATATAAGGTACAGACGGTAGATAAAATTGCGTCACATGAATGAAACCGCAAACGAGAGAAAGAATTACACATTTAGCAAACACACTTATGCCTGTAGGAGCACAAAGGTCACTTGAGGTGAGTAAAAACCAATGAGCACACATACCATTCCATATAGATCAAAGAGGGAATCTACACAACTTACACTAAACCTCACAGGACTGAACTCAGCCCACTTTACACACCAGAAAAGATTATTTACAAATGGTCAGAATTTGAAAAATAATTTATCGATGTCTCTCTGGAAGAGAAAAAAGTGGAAGTACAGCAGCAAAGAACATAGCAGTGAAAATCATCTACACCCCGATAGAAAAATAAACTGCAAAATAAAGGCCGTGAGTGAGAGGTAAATTCTTAGAGACTTCCTTCAGGGGCTATGATTGAAGTTGTTTTGACCATATATTAACACACAGAAGGATGGGACCAAGGGAGGACACTCGTGGGTCTGAGAGTCTTCGTGAGCATGAGTCAGCAAATGCAGAACTTTTAGAATAACACTGCCTTGCCCTGATCCCATGGATCCCAAATCGCCAAATGCAGACGACCCTTCCTACAGAGAACACATGCATGGGACAGCCACTGGATGCTACCCCATTGAAACGGGAATAAACTTGAAAAGCCACCTCATCTTCTCATATCCTGGTGCTCGGGTTCAAGCTTCCAGCTGCTTTCCTGAAAATATCCCCACTTGGGGAAGTCAGCACTTTCAAAACCCTCTTTCTGATAGCTTGGAATTGGTTCCATGGATGAACTGCAACGGGGAAGAAGAAGACACAATGCCTATATATTTGGACAGGCACATGGCGCTCTAATTTCCAATGCGGAGCAAGAATTGACGAGAGTCTAAGCTTGCTCTCAGAAGGAGAATAGGTCTTGATAATTTCCTGCTGCTTTGTGACCGGTTCCGAAAGTGGGAAGTGGAGCAAGTGATCCCAAGGAGCCTGTAATTCATGGCCCTGGAGGATGGTAAAAGACACCGAATGTGGAAAAATTCCTTGGGTTGAAACAGAGAAAAGAACTTGTGAGCAAGGCAGAATTGCACAAATGGGATTTCAAGAGGCAGATGGGTCTCGCCTGGTAAGAAACTAGAATGTGGCAGTACTTCTTCAACCATGCCTTTGTCGGAAAAGGGTGTATGCCTTTATCCTGAATATACTCAGGATAAAGGCATACACTGTTTTGGGCAACCAGGCAGGGGCTCGGTGCAAATCAACACTACATAGTGCTTTCACTTCTCATCAAAACAAAGGGTCATCTACGAAAATTGTAAAGACCAGAAATGCAGGGTAGGGTGGAGATAAATCTTACCACATTTTACGGATTGTGGGATGGCAAATTGCAATCGGCACTCTGGCGAAGTCTACGGTGTATTCCAAAATAATATCAGAAACAAAGGTACAGCACATAGGACACTTCCACTCAAGGATGTATATTTTCAGGAAAACCAAAGATCCTCCGGACACAGGCAACCCAACGTTTCCTGCTGCTCTCTTTAAAAAAGACTGGACTAGGATACCATCTATATTTCCTTGGACGGAAAACATGGATGAAGAACTTGTGATTCTTATCTACAGTGATATATTAATGAGCCAGGAAATCAATGAAATAACGTCACTTGCGGCCACCGTAGTGTCCTTAGTTACAATCATTTTTAGTGAATTTAGTCACATAGAAAAAAGTGGTTTATTAAAGATATGAGGTACAGATGGAACATAAAATTGCGTCACATGAACGAAATGGCAAACGAGAGAAAGAATTACACATTTAGCAAACACACTTATGCCTTTAGGAGCGAAAAGGTCACTTGAGGTGAGTAAAAAACAGGTGTTTTAAATGCGCACAGATACCATCACATATAGACCAAAGAGGGAATCAACACAACTTACTCTAAACCTCACAGGACTGAACTCAGCCCTCTTTACACAGCAGAAAAGATTATTTACAAATGGTCAGAATTTGAAAAACAATTTATCGATGTCTCTCTGGAAGAGAAAAATGTGGATGTACAGCAGCAAAGAACATAGCAGTGAAAATCATCTACACCCCGTGAGAAAAATAAACTGCAAAATAAAGGCCGTGAGTGAGAGGTAAATTCTTAGAGACTTCCTTCAGGGGCTATGATTGAAGTTGTTTTGACCATATATTAACACACAGAAGGATGGGACCAAGGGAGGACACTCGTGGGTCTGAGAGTCTTCGTGAGCATGAGTCAGCAAATGCAGAACTTTTAGAATAACACTGCCTTGCCCTGATCCCATGGATCCCAAATCGCCAAATGCAGACGACCCTTCCTACAGAGAACACATGCATGGGACAGCCACTGGATGCTACCCCATTGAAACGGGAATAAACTTGAAAAGCCACCTCATCTTCTCATATCCTGGTGCTCGGGTTCAAGCTTCCAGCTGCTTTCCTGAAAATATCCCCACTTGGGGAAGTCAGCACTTTCAAAACCCTCTTTCTGATAGCTTGGAATTGGTTCCATGGATGAACTGCAACGGGGAAGAAGAAGACACAATGCCTATATATTTGGACAGGCCCATGGCGCTCTAATTTCCAAAGTGGAGCAAGAATTGACGAGAGTCTAAGCTTGTTCTCAGAAGGAGAATAGGGCTTGATAATTTCCTGCTGCTTTGTGACCAGTTCCGAAAGTGGGAAGTGGAGCAAGGGATCCCAAGGAGCCTGTAATTCATGGCCCTGGAGGATGGTAAAAGACACCGAATGTGGAAAAATTCCTCGGGTTGAAACAGAGAAAACAACTTGAGAGCAAGGCAGAATTGCAAAAATGGGATTTCAAGAGGCAGATGGGTCTCGCCTGGTAAGAACCTAGAATGTGGCAGTACTTCTTCAACCATGCCTTTGTCGAAAAAGGGTGTATGCCTTTATCCTGAATATACTCAGGATAAAGGCATACACTGTTTTGGGCAACCAGGCAGGGGCTCGGTGCAAATCAACACTACATAGTGCTTTCACTTCTCATCAAAACAAAGGGTCATCTACGAAAATTGTAAAGACCAGAAATGCAGGGTAGGGTGGAGATAAATCGTACGCACATTTTGTGGATTGTGGGATGGCAAATTGCAATCGGCACTCAGGCGGAGTCTACGGTGTATTCCAAAATAATATCAGAAACAAAGGTACAACACATAGGACACTTCCACTCAAGGATGTATATTTTCAGGAAAACCAAAGATCCTCCGGACACAGGCAACCCAACGTTTATTGCTGCTCGCTTTAAAAAAGCCTCGAATAGGATACAATCTAAATTTCCTTGGACGGAAAACATGGATGAAGGACATGTGACTCTTATCTACACTGATATATTACTGAGCCAGGAAATCAATGAAATAACGTCACTTGCCGCCACTGGAGTGTCCTTAGTTACAATCATTTTCAGTGAATTTAGTCACATAGAAAAACGTGGTTTATTAAAGATATGAGATACAGATGGAATATAAAATTGCGTCACATGAACGAAATGGCAAACGAGAGAAAGAATTACACATTTAGCAAACACACTTATGCCTTTAGGAGCGCAAAGGTCACTTGAGGTGAGTAAAAAACAGGTGTTTTAAATGAGCACACATACCATTCCATATAGATCAAACAGGGAATCAACACAACTTACTCTAAACCTCACAGGACTGAACTCAGCCCTCTTTACACAGCAGAAAAGATTATTTACAAATGGTCAGAATTTGAAAAACAATTTATCGATGTCTCTCTGGAAGAGAAAAAAGTGGATGTACAGCAGCAAGGAACATAGCACTGAAAATCATCTACACCCCGTGAGAAAAATAAACTGCAAAATAAAGGCAGTGAGTGAGAGATAAATTCTTAGAGACTTCCTTCAGGGGCTATGATTGAAGTTGTTTTGACCATATATTAACACACAGAAGGATGGGACCAAGGGAGGACACTCGTGGGTCTGAGAGTCTTCGTGAGCATGAGTCAGCAAATGCAGAACTTTTAGAATAACACTGCCTTGCCCTGATACCATGGATCGCAAATCGCCAAATGCAGACGACCCTTCCTACAGAGAACACATGCATGGGACAGCCACTGGATGCTACCCCATTGAAACGGGAATAAACTTGAAAAGCCACCTCATCTTCTCATATCCTGGTGCTCGGGTTCAAGCTTCCAGCTGCTTTCCTGAAAATATCCCCACTTGGGGAAGTCAGCACTTTCAAAACCCTCTTTCTGATAGCTTGGAATTGGTTCCATGGATGAACTGCAACGGGGAAGAAGAAGACACAATGCCTATATATTTGGACATGCACATTGCGCTATAATTTCCAATGCGGAGCAAGAATTGACGCAAGTCTAAGCTTGCTCTCAGAAGGAGAATAGGGCTTGATAATTTCTTGCTGCTTTGTGACCAGTTCCGAAAGTGGGAAGTGGAGCAAGGGATCCCAAGGAGCCTGTAATTCATGGCCCTGGAGGATGGTAAAAGACACCGAATGTGGAAAAATTCCTTCGGTTGAAACAGAGAAAAGAACTTGAGAGCAAGGCAGAATTGCAAAAATGGGATTTCAAGAGGCAGATGGGTCTCGCCTGGTAAGAACCTAGAATGTGGCAGTACTTCTTCAACCATGCCTTTGTCGAAAAAGGGTGTATGCCTTTATCCTGAATATATTCATCATAAAGGCATACACTGTTTTTTGGCAAGCAGGCAGGGGCTCGGTGCAAATCAACACTACATAGTGCTATCACTTCCCATCAAAACAAAGGGTCATCTACGAAAATTGTAAAGACCACAAATGCAGGGTAGGGTGGAGATAAATCGTACGCACATTTTGTGGATTGTGGGATGGCAAATTGCAATCGGCACTCTGGCGAAGTCTACGGTGTATTCCAAAATAATATCAGAAACAAAGGTACAGCACATAGGACACTTCCACTCAAGGATGTATATTTTCAGGAAAACCAAAGATCCTCCGGACACAGGCAACCCAACGTTTCCTGCTGCTCTCTTTAAAAAGACTCGACTAGGATACCATCTATATTTCCTTGGACGGAAAACATGGATGAAGAACTTGTGTTTCTTATCTACAGTGATATATTAATGAGCCAGGAAATCAATGAAATAACGTCACTTGCGGCCACCGGAGTGTCCTTGGTTACAATCATTTTCAGTGAATTTAGTCACATAGAAAATAGTGGTTTATTAAAGATATAAGGTACAGACGGTAGATAAAATTGCGTCACATGAATGAAACCGCAAACGAGAGAAAGAATTACACATTTAGCAAACACACTTATGCCTGTAGGAGCACAAAGGTCACTTGAGGTGAGTAAAAACCAATGAGCACACATACCATTCCATATAGATCAAAGAGGGAATCTACACAACTTACACTAAACCTCACAGGACTGAACTCAGCCCACTTTACACACCAGAAAAGATTATTTACAAATGGTCAGAATTTGAAAAATAATTTATCGATGTCTCTCTGGAAGAGAAAAAAGTGGAAGTACAGCAGCAAAGAACATAGCAGTGAAAATCATCTACACCCCGATAGAAAAATAAACTGCAAAATAAAGGCCGTGAGTGAGAGGTAAATTCTTAGAGACTTCCTTCAGGGGCTATGATTGAAGTTGTTTTGACCATATATTAACACACAGAAGGATGGGACCAAGGGAGGACACTCGTGGGTCTGAGAGTCTTCGTGAGCATGAGTCAGCAAATGCAGAACTTTTAGAATAACACTGCCTTGCCCTGATCCCATGGATCCCAAATCGCCAAATGCAGACGACCCTTCCTACAGAGAACACATGCATGGGACAGCCACTGGATGCTACCCCATTGAAACGGGAATAAACTTGAAAAGCCACCTCATCTTCTCATATCCTGGTGCTCGGGTTCAAGCTTCCAGCTGCTTTCCTGAAAATATCCCCACTTGGGGAAGTCAGCACTTTCAAAATCCTCTTTCTTATAGCTTGGAATTTGTTCCATGGATGAACTGCAACAGGGCAGAAGAAGACACAATGCCTATATATTTGGACAGGCACATGGCGCTCTAATTTCCAAAGTGGAGCAAGAATTGACGCAAGTCTAAGCTTGCTCTCAGAAGGTGAACAGGGCTTCATAATTTCCTGCTGCTTTGTGACCAGTTCCGAAAGTGGGAAGTGGAGTAAGGGATCCCAAGGAGCCTGTAATTCATGGCCCTGGAGGATGGTAAAAGACACCAAATGTGGAAAAATTCCTTGGGTTGAAAGAGAGAAAATAACTTGAGAGCAAGGCAGAATTGCAAAAATGGAATTTCAAGAGGCAGATGGGTCTCGCCTGGTAAGAACCTAGAATGTGGCAGTACTTCTTCAACCGTGCCTTTGTCGAAAAAGGGTGTATGCCTTTATCCTGAATATATTCATCATAAAGGCATACACTGTTTTGGGCAAGCAGGCAGGGGCTCGGTGCAAATCAACACTACATAGTGCTATCACTTCCCATCCAAACAAAGGGTCATCTACGAAAATTGTAAAGACCACAAATGCAGGGTAGGGTGGAGATAAATCGTACGCACATTTTGTGGATTGTGGGATGGCAAATTGCAATCGGCACTCTGGCGAAGTCTACGGTGTATTCCAAAATAATATCAGAAACAAAGGTACAGCACATAGGACACTTCCACTCAAGGATGTATATTTTCTGGAAAACCAAAGATCCTCCGAACACAGGCAACCCAACGTTTATTGCTGCTCTCTTTAAAAAAGCCTCGACTAGGATACAATCTAAATTTCCTTGGACGGAAAACATGGATGAAGGACATGTGACTCTTATCTACAATGATATATTACTGAGCCAGGAAATCAATGAAATAACGTCACTTGCCGCCACTGGAGTGTCCTTAGTTACAATCATTTTCAGTGAATTTAGTCACATAGAAAAAAGTGTTTTATTAAAGATATGAGGTACAGATGGAACATAAAATCGCGTCACATGAACGAAATGGCAAACGAGAGAAAGAATTACACATTTAGCAAACACACTTATGCCTTTAGGAGCGCAAAGGTCACTTGAGGTGAGTAAAAACCAATGAGCACACATATCATTCCATATAGATCAAACAGGGAATCAACACAACTTACTCTAAACCTCACAGGACTGAACTCAGCCCACTTTACACACCAGAAAAGATTATTTACAAATGGTCAGAATTTGAGAAACAATTTATCGATGTCTCTCTGGAAGAGAAAAAAGTGGATGTACAGCAGCAAGGAACATAGCACTGAAAATCATCTACACCCCGTTAAAAAAAATAAACTGCAAAATAAAGGCAGTGAGTGAGAGATAAATTCTTAGAGACTTCCTTCAGGGGCTATGATTGAAGTTGTTTTGACCATATATTAACACACAGAAGGATGGGACCAAGGGAGGACACTCGTGGGTCTGAGAGTCTTCGTGAGCATGAGTCAGCAAATGCAGAACTTTTAGAATAACACTGCCTTGCCCTGATCCCATGGATCGCAAATCGACAAATGCAGACCACCCTTCCTACAGAGAAGAGATGCATGGGACAGCCACTGGATGCTACCCCATTGAAACGGGAATAAACTTGAAAAGCCACCTCATCTTCTCATATCCTGGTGCTCGGGTTCAAGCTTCCAGCTGCTTTCCTGAAAATATCCCCACTTGGGGAAGTCAGCACTTTCAAAACCCTCTTTCTGATAGCTTGGAATTGGTTCCATGGATGAACTGCAACGGGGAAGAAGAAGACACAATGCCTATATATTTGGACAGGCACATGGCGCTCTAATTTCCAAAGTGGAGCAAGAATTGACGCAAGTCTAAGCTTGCTCTCAGAAGGAGAATAGGGCTTGATAATTTCCTGCTGCTTTGTGACCAGTTCCGAAAGTGGGAAGTGGAGCAAGGGATCCCAAGGAGCCTGTAATTCATGGCCCTGGAGGATGGTAAAAGACACCGAATGTGATAAAATTCCTTGGGTTGAAACAGAGAAAAGAACTTGAGAGCAAGGCAGAATTGCAAAAATGGGATTTCAAGAGGCAGATGGGTCTCGCCTGGTAAGAACCTAGAATGTGGCAGTACTTCTTCAACCATGCCTTTGTCGAAAAAGGGTGTATGCCTTTATCCTGAATATACTCAGAATAAAGGCATACACTGTTTGCGGCAAGCAGGCAGGGTCTCGGTGCAAATCAACACTACATAGTGCTATCACTTCCCAAACAAAACAAAGGGTCATCTAGGAAAATTGTAAAGACCACAAATGCAGGGTAGGGTGGAGATAAATCGTACGCACATTTTGTGGATTGTGGGATGGCAAATTGCAATCGGCACTCTGGCGAAGTCTATGGTGTATTCCAAAATAATATCAGAAACAAAGGTACAGCACATAGGACACTTCCACTCAAGGATGTATATTTTCAGGAAAACCAAAGATCCTCCGAACACAGGCAAACCAACGTTTATTGCTGCTCTCTTTAAAAAAGCCTCGACTAGGATACAATCTAAATTTCCTTGGACGGAAAGCATGGATGAAGGACATGTGACACTTATCTACAATGATATATTACTGAGCCAGGAAATCAATGAAATAACGTCACTTGCCGCCACCGGAGTGTCCTTAGTTACAATCATTTTCAGTGAATTTAGTCACATTGAAAAAAGTGGTTTATTAAGATATGAGGTACAGATGGAACATCAAATTGCATCACATGGACGAAATGGCAAACGAGAGAAAGAATTACACATTTAGCAAACACACTTATGCCTGTAGGAGCACAAAGGTCACTTGAGGTGAGTAAAAACCAATGAGCACACATACCATTCCATATAGATCAAAGAGGGAATCAACACAACTTACTCTAAACCTCACAGGACTGAACTCAGCCCACTTTACACACCAGAAAAGACTATTTACAAATGGTCAGAATTTGAAAAAAATTTATCGATGTCTCTTTGGAAGAGAAAAAAGTGGATGTACAGCAGCAAGGAACATAGCACTGAAAATCATCTACACCCCGTTAGAAAAGTAAACTGCAAAATAAAGGCAGTGAGTGAGAGATAAATTCTTAGAGACTTCCTTCAGGGGCTATGATTGAAGTTGTTTTGACCATATATTAACACACAGAAGGATGGGACCAAGGGAGGACACTCGTGGGTCTGAGTCTTCGTGAGCATGAGTCAGCAAATGCAGAACTTTTAGAATAACACTGCCTTGCCCTGATCCCATGGATCGCAAATCGCCAAATGCAGACGACCCTTCCTACAGAGAACACATGCATGGGACAGCCACTGGATGCTACCCCATTGGAACGGGAATAAACTTGAAAAGCCACCTCATCTTCTCATATCCTGGTGCTCGGGTTCAAGCTTCCAGCTGCTTTCCTGAAAATATCCCCACTTGGGGAAGTCAGCACTTTCAAAACCCTCTTTCTTATAGCTTGGAAATGGTTCCATGGATGAACTGCAACGGGGAAGAAGAAGACACAATGCCTATATATTTGGACATGCACATTGCGCTATAATTTCCAATTCTGAGCAAGAATTGACGCAAGTCTAAGCTTGCTCTCAGAAGGAGAATAGGGCTTGATAATTTCCTGCTGCTTTGTGACCAGTTCCGAAAGTGGGAAGTGGAGCAAGGGATCCCAAGGAGCCTGTAATTCATGGCCCTGGAGGATGGTAAAAGACACCGAATGTGGAAAAATTCCTTGGGTTGAAACAGAGAAAAGAACTTGAGAGCAAGGCAGAATTGCAAAAATGGGATTTCAAGAGGCAGATGGGTCTCGCCTGGTAAGAACCTAGAATGTGGCAGTACTTCTTCAACCATGCCTTTGTCGAAAAAGGGTGTATGCCTTTATCCTGAATATATTCATCATAAAGGCATACACTGTTTTTTGGCAAGCAGGCAGGGGCTCGGTGCAAATCAACACTACATAGTGCTATCACTTCCCATCAAAACAAAGGGTCATCTACGAAAATTGTAAAGACCACAAATGCAGGGTAGGGTGGAGATAAATCGTACGCACATTTTGTGGATTGTGGGATGGCAAATTGCAATCGGCACTCTGGCGAAGTCTACGGTGTATTCCAAAATAATATCAGAAACAAAGGTACAGCACATAGGACACTTCCACTCAAGGATGTATATTTTCAGGAAAACCAAAGATCCTCCGGACACAGGCAACCCAACGTTTCCTGCTGCTCTCTTTAAAAAAGACTCGACTAGGATACCATCTATATTTCCTTGGACGGAAAACATGGATGAAGAACTTGTGATTCTTATCTACAGTGATATATTAATGAGCCAGGAAATCAATGAAATAACGTCACTTGCGGCCACCGGAGTGTCCTTGGTTACAATCATTTTCAGTGAATTTAGTCACATAGAAAATAGTGGTTTATTAAAGATATAAGGTACAGACGGTAGATAAAATGGCCTCACATGAACGAAATGGCAAACGAGAGAAAGAATTACACATTTAGCAAACACACTTATGCCTTTAGGAGCGCAAAGGTCACTTGAGGTGAGTAAAAACCAATGAGCACACATACCATTCCATATAGATCAAAGAGGGAATCTACACAACTTACTCTAAACCTCACAGGACTGAACTCAGCCCACTTTACACACCAGAAAAGATTATTTACAAATGGTCAGAATTTGAAAAACAATTTATCGATGTCTCTTTGGAAGATAAAAAAGTGGATGTACAGCAGCAAAGAACATAGCAGTGAAAATCATCTACACCCCGTTAGAAAAATAAACTGCAAAATAAAGGCCGTGAGTGAGAGGTAAATTCTTAGAGACTTCCTTCAGGGGCTATGATTGAAGTTGTTTTGACCATATATTAACACACAGAAGGATGGGACCAAGGGAGGACACTCGTGGGTCTGAGAGTCTTCGTGAGCATGAGTCAGCAAATGCAGAACTTTTAGAATAACACTGCCTTGCCCTGATCCTATGGATCCCAAATCGCCAAATGCAGACGACCCTTCCTACAGAGAACACATGCATGGGACAGCCACTGGATGCTACCCCATTGAAACGGGAATAAACTTGAAAAGCCACCTCATCTTCTCATATCCTGGTGCTCGGGTTCAAGCTTCCAGCTGCTTTCCTGAAAATATCTCCACTTGGGGAAGTCAGCACTTTCAAAACCCTCTTTCTGATAGCTTGGAATTGGTTCCATGGATGAACTGCAACGGGGAAGAAGAAGACACAATGCCTATATATTTGGACAGGCCCATGGCGCTCTAATTTCCAAAGTGGAGCAAGAATTGACGAGAGTCTAAGCTTGTTCTCAGAAGGAGAATAGGGCTTGATAATTTCCTGCTGCTTTGTGACCAGTTCCGAAAGTGGGAAGTGGAGCAAGGGATCCCAAGGAGCCTGTAATTCATGGCCCTGGAGGATGGTAAAAGACACCGAATGTGGAAAAATTCCTTGGGTTGAAACAGAGAAAAGAACTTGAGAGCAAGGCAGAATTGCAAAAATGGGATTTCAAGAGGCAGATGGGTCTCGCCTGGTAAGAACCTAGAATGTGGCAGTACTTCTTCAACCATGCCTTTGTCGAAAAAGGGTGTATGCCTTTATCCTGAATATATTCATCATAAAGGCATACACTGTTTTTTGGCAAGCAGGCAGGGGCTCGGTGCAAATCAACACTACATAGTGCTATCACTTCCCATCAAAACAAAGGGTCATCTACGAAAATTGTAAAGACCACAAATGCAGGGTAGGGTGGAGATAAATCGTACGCACATTTTGTGGATTGTGGGATGGCAAATTGCAATCGGCACTCTGGCGAAGTCTACGGTGTATTCCAAAATAATATCAGAAACAAAGGTACAGCACATAGGACACTTCCACTCAAGGATGTATATTTTCAGGAAAACCAAAGATCCTCCGGACACAGGCAACCCAACGTTTCCTGCTGCTCTCTTTAAAAAGACTCGACTAGGATACCATCTATATTTCCTTGGACGGAAAACATGGATGAAGAACTTGTGTTTCTTATCTACAGTGATATATTAATGAGCCAGGAAATCAATGAAATAACGTCACTTGCGGCCACCGGAGTGTCCTTGGTTACAATCATTTTCAGTGAATTTAGTCACATAGAAAATAGTGGTTTATTAAAGATATAAGGTACAGACGGTAGATAAAATTGCGTCACATGAATGAAACCGCAAACGAGAGAAAGAATTACACATTTAGCAAACACACTTATGCCTGTAGGAGCACAAAGGTCACTTGAGGTGAGTAAAAACCAATGAGCACACATACCATTCCATATAGATCAAAGAGGGAATCTACACAACTTACACTAAACCTCACAGGACTGAACTCAGCCCACTTTACACACCAGAAAAGATTATTTACAAATGGTCAGAATTTGAAAAATAATTTATCGATGTCTCTCTGGAAGAGAAAAAAGTGGAAGTACAGCAGCAAAGAACATAGCAGTGAAAATCATCTACACCCCGATAGAAAAATAAACTGCAAAATAAAGGCCGTGAGTGAGAGGTAAATTCTTAGAGACTTCCTTCAGGGGCTATGATTGAAGTTGTTTTGACCATATATTAACACACAGAAGGATGGGACCAAGGGAGGACACTCGTGGGTCTGAGAGTCTTCGTGAGCATGAGTCAGCAAATGCAGAACTTTTAGAATAACACTGCCTTGCCCTGATCCCATGGATCCCAAATCGCCAAATGCAGACGACCTTTCCTACAGAGAACACATGCATGGGACAGCCACTGGATGCTACCCCATTGAAACGGGAATAAACTTGAAAAGCCACCTCATCTTCTCATATCCTGGTGCTCGGGTTCAAGCTTCCAGCTGCTTTCCTGAAAATATCCCCACTTGGGGAAGTCAGCACTTTCAAAACCCTCTTTCTGATAGCTTGGAATTGGTTCCATGGATGAACTGCAACGGGGAAGAAGAAGACACAATGCCTATATATTTGGACAGGCACATGGCGCTCTAATTTCCAATGCGGAGCAAGAATTGACGAGAGTCTAAGCTTGCTCTCAGAAGGAGAATAGGTCTTGATAATTTCCTGCTGCTTTGTGACCGGTTCCGAAAGTGGGAAGTGGAGCAAGTGATCCCAAGGAGCCTGTAATTCATGGCCCTGGAGGATGGTAAAAGACACCGAATGTGGAAAAATTCCTTGGGTTGAAACAGAGAAAAGAACTTGTGAGCAAGGCAGAATTGCACAAATGGGATTTCAAGAGGCAGATGGGTCTCGCCTGGTAAGAAACTAGAATGTGGCAGTACTTCTTCAACCATGCCTTTGTCGGAAAAGGGTGTATGCCTTTATCCTGAATATACTCAGGATAAAGGCATACACTGTTTTGGGCAAGCAGGCAGGGGCTCGGTGCAAATCAACACTACATAGTGCTTTCACTTCTCATCAAAACAAAGGGTCATCTACGAAAATTGTAAAGACCAGAAATGCAGGGTAGGGTGGAGATAAATCTTACCACATTTTACGGATTGTGGGATGGCAAATTGCAATCGGCACTCTGGCGAAGTCTACGGTGTATTCCAAAATAATATCAGAAACAAAGGTACAGCACATAGGACACTTCCACTCAAGGATGTATATTTTCAGGAAAACCAAAGATCCTCCGGACACAGGCAACCCAACGTTTCCTGCTGCTCTCTTTAAAAAAGACTCGACTAGGATACCATCTATATTTCCTTGGACGGAAAACATGGATGAAGAACTTGTGATTCTTATCTACAGTGATATATTAATGAGCCAGGAAATCAATGAAATAACGTCACTTGCGGCCACCGTAGTGTCCTTAGTTACAATCATTTTTAGTGAATTTAGTCACATAGAAAAAAGTGGTTTATTAAAGATATGAGGTACAGATGGAACATAAAATTGCGTCACATGAACGAAATGGCAAACGAGAGAAAGAATTACACATTTAGCAAACACACTTATGCCTTTAGGAGCGAAAAGGTCACTTGAGGTGAGTAAAAAACAGGTGTTTTAAATGCGCACAGATACCATCACATATAGACCAAAGAGGGAATCAACACAACTTACTCTAAACCTCACAGGACTGAACTCAGCCCTCTTTACACAGCAGAAAAGATTATTTACAAATGGTCAGAATTTGAAAAACAATTTATCGATGTATCTCTGGAAGAGAAAAATGTGGATGTACAGCAGCAAAGAACATAGCAGTGAAAATCATCTACACCCCGTTAGAAAAATAAACTGCAAAATAAAGGCCGTGAGTGAGAGGTAAATTCTTAGAGACTTCCTTCAGGGGCTATGATTGAAGTTGTTTTGACCATATATTAACACACAGAAGGATGGGAGCAAGGGAGGACACTCGTGGGTCTGAGAGTCTTCGTGAGCATGAGTCAGCAAATGCAGAACTTTTAGAATAACACTGCCTTGCCCTGATCCCATGGATCCCAAATCGCCAAATGCAGACGACCCTTCCTACAGAGAACACATGCATGGGACAGCCACTGGATGCTACCCCATTGAAACGGGAATAAACTTGAAAAGCCACCTCATCTTCTCATATCCTGGTGCTCGGGTTCAAGCTTCCAGCTGCTTTCCTGAAAATATCCCCACTTGGGGAAGTCAGCACTTTCAAAACCCTCTTTCTTATAGCTTGGAATTGGTTCCATGGATGAACTGCAACGGGGAAGAAGAAGACACAATGCCTATATATTTGGACAGGCCCATGGCGCTCTAATTTCCAAAGTGGAGCAAGAATTGACGAGAGTCTAAGCTTGTTCTCAGAAGGAGAATAGGGCTTGATAATTTCCTGCTGCTTTGTGACCAGTTCCGAAAGTGGGAAGTGGAGCAAGGGATCCCAAGGAGCCTGTAATTCATGGCCCTGGAGGATGGTAAAAGACACCGAATGTGGAAAAATTCCTCGGGTTGAAACAGAGAAAACAACTTGAGAGCAAGGCAGAATTGCAAAAATGGGATTTCAAGAGGCAGATGGGTCTCGCCTGGTAAGAACCTAGAATGTGGCAGTACTTCTTCAACCATGCCTTTGTCGAAAAAGGGTGTATGCCTTTATCCTGAATATACTCAGGATAAAGGCATACACTGTTTTGGGCAACCAGGCAGGGGCTCGGTGCAAATCAACACTACATAGTGCTTTCACTTCTCATCAAAACAAAGGGTCATCTACGAAAATTGTAAAGACCAGAAATGCAGGGTAGGGTGGAGATAAATCGTACGCACATTTTGTGGATTGTGGGATGGCAAATTGCAATCGGCACTCAGGCGGAGTCTACGGTGTATTCCAAAATAATATCAGAAACAAAGGTACAACACATAGGACACTTCCACTCAAGGATGTATATTTTCAGGAAAACCAAAGATCCTCCGGACACAGGCAACCCAACGTTTATTGCTGCTCGCTTTAAAAAAGCCTCGACTAGGATACAATCTAAATTTCCTTGGACGGAAAACATGGATGAAGGACATGTGACTCTTATCTACACTGATATATTACTGAGCCAGGAAATCAATGAAATAACGTCACTTGCCGCCACTGGAGTGTCCTTAGTTACAATCATTTTCAGTGAATTTAGTCACATAGAAAAACGTGGTTTATTAAAGATATGAGATACAGATGGAATATAAAATTGCGTCACATGAACGAAATGGCAAACGAGAGAAAGAATTACACATTTAGCAAACACACTTATGCCTTTAGGAGCGCAAAGGTCACTTGAGGTGAGTAAAAATCAGGTGTTTTAAATGATCACACATACCATTCCATATAGATCAAACAGGGAATCAACACAACTTACTCTAAACCTCACAGGACTGAACTCAGCCCTCTTTACACAGCAGAAAAGATTATTTACAAATGGTCAGAATTTGAAAAACAATTTATCGATGTCTCTCTGGAAGAGAAAAAAGTGGATGTACAGCAGCAAGGAACATAGCACTGAAAATCATCTACACCCCGTTAGAAAAATAAACTGCAAAATAAAGGCCGTGAGTGAGAGGTAAATTCTTAGAGACTTCCTTCAGGGGCTATGATTGAAGTTGTTTTGACCATATATTAACACACAGAAGGATGGGACCAAGGGAGGACACTCGTGGGTCTGAGAGTCTTCGTGAGCATGAGTCAGCAAATGCAGAACTTTTAGAATAACACTGCCTTGCCCTGATACCATGGATCGCAAATCGCCAAATGCAGACGACCCTTCCTACAGAGAACACATGCATGGGACAGCCACTGGATGCTACCCCATTGAAACGGGAATAAACTTGAAAAGCCACCTCATCTTCTCATATCCTGGTGCTCGGGTTCAAGCTTCCAGCTGCTTTCCTGAAAATATCCCCACTTGGGGAAGTCAGCACTTTCAAAACCCTCTTTCTGATAGCTTGGAATTGGTTCCATGGATGAACTGCAACGGGGAAGAAGAAGACACAATGCCTATATATTTGGACATGCACATTGCGCTATAATTTCCAATGCGGAGCAAGAATTGACGCAAGTCTAAGCTTGCTCTCAGAAGGAGAATAGGGCTTGATAATTTCTTGCTGCTTTGTGACCAGTTCCGAAAGTGGGAAGTGGAGCAAGGGATCCCAAGGAGCCTGTAATTCATGGCTCTGGAGGATGGTAAAAGACACCGAATGTGGAAAAATTCCTTGGGTTGAAACAGAGAAAAGAACTTGAGAGCAAGGCAGAATTGCAAAAATGGGATTTCAAGAGGCAGATGGGTCTCGCCTGGTAAGAACCTAGAATGTGGCAGTACTTCTTCAACCATGCCTTTGTCGAAAAAGGGTGTATGCCTTTATCCTGAATATATTCATCATAAAGGCATACACTGTTTTTTGGCAAGCAGGCAGGGGCTCGGTGCAAATCAACACTACATAGTGCTATCACTTCCCATCAAAACAAAGGGTCATCTACGAAAATTGTAAAGACCAAAAATGCAGGGTAGGGTGGAGATAAATCGTACGCACATTTTGTGGATTGTGGGATGGCAAATTGCAATCGGCACTCTGGCGAAGTCTACGGTGTATTCCAAAATAATATCAGAAACAAAGGTACAGCACATAGGACACTTCCACTCAAGGATGTATATTTTCAGGAAAACCAAAGATCCTCCGGACACAGGCAACCCAACGTTTCCTGCTGCTCTCTTTAAAAAGACTCGACTAGGATACCATCTATATTTCCTTGGACGGAAAACATGGATGAAGAACTTGTGTTTCTTATCTACAGTGATATATTAATGAGCCAGGAAATCAATGAAATAACGTCACTTGCGGCCACCGGAGTGTCCTTGGTTACAATCATTTTCAGTGAATTTAGTCACATAGAAAATAGTGGTTTATTAAAGATATAAGGTACAGACGGTAGATAAAATTGCGTCACATGAATGAAACCGCAAACGAGAGAAAGAATTACACATTTAGCAAACACACTTATGCCTGTAGGAGCACAAAGGTCACTTGAGGTGAGTAAAAACCAATGAGCACACATACCATTCCATATAGATCAAAGAGGGAATCTACACAACTTACACTAAACCTCACAGGACTGAACTCAGCCCACTTTACACACCAGAAAAGATTATTTACAAATGGTCAGAATTTGAAAAATAATTTATCGATGTCTCTCTGGAAGAGAAAAAAGTGGAAGTACAGCAGCAAAGAACATAGCAGTGAAAATCATCTACACCCCGATAGAAAAATAAACTGCAAAATAAAGGCCGTGAGTGAGAGGTAAATTCTTAGAGACTTCCTTCAGGGGCTATGATTGAAGTTGTTTTGACCATATATTAACACACAGAAGGATGGGACCAAGGGAGGACACTCGTGGGTCTGAGAGTCTTCGTGAGCATGAGTCAGCAAATGCAGAACTTTTAGAATAACACTGCCTTGCCCTGATCCCATGGATCCCAAATCGCCAAATGCAGACGACCCTTCCTACAGAGAACACATGCATGGGACAGCCACTGGATGCTACCCCATTGAAACGGGAATAAACTTGAAAAGCCACCTCATCTTCTCATATCCTGGTGCTCGGGTTCAAGCTTCCAGCTGCTTTTCTGAAAATATCCCCACTTGGGGAAGTCAGCACTTTCAAAATCCTCTTTCTTATAGCTTGGAATTTGTTCCATGGATGAACTGCAACAGGGCAGAAGAAGACACAATGCCTATATATTTGGACAGGCACATGGCGCTCTAATTTCCAAAGTGGAGCAAGAATTGACGCAAGTCTAAGCTTGCTCTCAGAAGGTGAACAGGGCTTCATAATTTCCTGCTGCTTTGTGACCAGTTCCGAAAGTGGGAAGTGGAGCAAGGGATCCCAAGGAGCCTGTAATTCATGGCCCTGGAGGATGGTAAAAGACACCAAATGTGGAAAAATTCCTTGGGTTGAAACAGAGAAAAGAACTTGAGAGCAAGGCAGAATTGCAAAAATGGGATTTCAAGAGGCAGATGGGTCTCGCCTGGTAAGAACCTAGAATGTGGCAGTACTTCTTCAACCGTGCCTTTGTCGAAAAAGGGTGTATGCCTTTATCCTGAATATATTCATCATAAAGGCATACACTGTTTTGGGCAAGCAGGCAGGGGCTCGGTGCAAATCAACACTACATAGTGCTATCACTTCCCATCAAAACAAAGGGTCATCTACGAAAATTGTAAAGACCACAAATGCAGGGTAGGGTGGAGATAAATCGTACGCACATTTTGTGGATTGTGGGATGGCAAATTGCAATCGGCACTCTGGCGAAGTCTACGGTGTATTCCAAAATAATATCAGAAACAAAGGTACAGCACATAGGACACTTCCACTCAAGGATGTATATTTTCTGGAAAACCAAAGATCCTCCGAACACAGGCAACCCAACGTTTATTGCTGCTCTCTTTAAAAAAGCCTCGACTAGGATACAATCTAAATTTCCTTGGACGGAAAACATGGATGAAGGACATGTGACTCTTATCTACAATGATATATTACTGAGCCAGGAAATCAATGAAATAACGTCACTTGCCGCCACTGGAGTGTCCTTAGTTACAATCATTTTCAGTGAATTTAGTCACATAGAAAAAAGTGTTTTATTAAAGATATGAGGTACAGATGGAACACAAAATCGCGTCACATGAACGAAATGGCAAACGAGAGAAAGAATTACACATTTAGCAAACACACTTATGCCTTTAGGAGCGCAAAGGTCACTTGAGGTGAGTAAAAACCAATGAGCACACATATCATTCCATATAGATCAAACAGGGAATCAACACAACTTACTCTAAACCTCACAGGACTGAACTCAGCCCACTTTACACACCAGAAAAGATTATTTACAAATGGTCAGAATTTGAAAAAAATTTATCGATGTCTCTTTGGAAGAGAAAAAAGTGGATGTACAGCAGCAAGGAACATAGCACTGAAAAATCATCTACACCCCGTTAGAAAAGTAAACTGCAAAATAAAGGCAGTGAGTGAGAGATAAATTCTTAGAGACTTCCTTCAGGGGCTATGATTGAAGTTGTTTTGACCATATATTAACACACAGAAGGATGGGACCAAGGGAGGACACTCGTGGGTCTGAGAGTCTTCGTGAGCATGAGTCAGCAAATGCAGAACTTTTAGAATAACACTGCCTTGCCCTGATCCCATGGATCGCAAATCGCCAAATGCAGACGACCCTTCCTACAGAGAACACATGCATGGGACAGCCACTGGATGCTACCCCATTGAAATGGGAATAAACTTGAAAAGCCACCTCATCTTCTCATATCCTGGTGCTCGGGTTCAAGCTTCCAGCTGCTTTCCTGAAAATATCCCCACTTGGGGAAGTCAGCACTTTCAAAACCCTCTTTCTTATAGCTTGGAAATGGTTCCATGGATGAACTGCAACGGGGAAGAAGAAGACACAATGCCTATATATTTGGACATGCACATTGCGCTATAATTTCCAATGCGGAGCAAGAATTGACGCAAGTCTAAGCTTGCTCTCAGAAGGAGAATAGGGCTTGATAATTTCCTGCTGCTTTGTGACCAGTTCCGAAAGTGGGAAGTGGAGCAAGGGATCCCAAGGAGCCTGTAATTCATGGCCCTGGAGGATGGTAAAAGACACCGAATGTGGAAAAATTCCTTGGGTTGAAACAGAGAAAAGAACTTGAGAGCAAGGCAGAATTGCAAAAATGGGATTTCAAGAGGCAGATGGGTCTCGCCTGGTAAGAACCTAGAATGTGGCAGTACTTCTTCAACCATGCCTTTGTCGAAAAAGGGTGTATGCCTTTATCCTGAATATATTCATCATAAAGGCATACACTGTTTTTTGGCAAGCAGGCAGGGGCTCGGTGCAAATCAACACTACATAGTGCTATCACTTCCCATCAAAACAAAGGGTCATCTACGAAAATTGTAAAGACCACAAATGCAGGGTAGGGTGGAGATAAATCGTACGCACATTTTGTGGATTGTGGGATGGCAAATTGCAATCGGCACTCTGGCGAAGTCTACGGTGTATTCCAAAATAATATCAGAAACAAAGGTACAGCACATAGGACACTTCCACTCAAGGATGTATATTTTCAGGAAAACCAAAGATCCTCCGGACACAGGCAACCCAACGTTTCCTGCTGCTCTCTTTAAAAAAGACTCGACTAGGATACCATCTATATTTCCTTGGACGGAAAACATGGATGAAGAACTTGTGATTCTTATCTACAGTGATATATTAATGAGCCAGGAAATCAATGAAATAACGTCACTTGCGGCCACCGGAGTGTCCTTGGTTACAATCATTTTCAGTGAATTTAGTCACATAGAAAATAGTGGTTTATTAAAGATATGAGGTACAGATGGAACATAAAATTGCGTCACATGAACGAAATGGCAAACGAGAGAAAGAATTACACATTTAGCAAACACACTTATGCCTTTAGGAGCGCAAAGGTCACTTGAGGTGAGTAAAAACCAATGAGCACACATACCATTCCATATAGATCAAAGAGGGAATCTACACAACTTACTCTAAACCTCACAGGACTGAACTCAGCCCACTTTACACACCAGAAAAGATTATTTACAAATGGTCAGAATTTGAAAAACAATTTATCGATGTCTCTTTGGAAGATAAAAAAGTGGATGTACAGCAGCAAAGAACATAGCAGTGAAAATCATCTACACCCCGTTAGAAAAATAAACTGCAAAATAAAGGCCGTGAGTGAGAGGTAAATTCTTAGAGACTTCCTTCAGGGGCTATGATTGAAGTTGTTTTGACCATATATTAACACACAGAAGGATGGGAGCAAGGGAGGACACTCGTGGGTCTGAGAGTCTTCGTGAGCATGAGTCAGCAAATGCAGAACTTTTAGAATAACACTGCCTTGCCCTGATCCCATGGATCCCAAATCGCCAAATGCAGACGACCCTTCCTACAGAGAACACATGCATGGGACAGCCACTGGATGCTACCCCATTGAAACGGGAATAAACTTGAAAAGCCACCTCATCTTCTCATATCCTGGTGCTCGGGTTCAAGCTTCCAGCTGCTTTCCTGAAAATATCCCCACTTGGGGAAGTCAGCACTTTCAAAACCCTCTTTCTTATAGCTTGGAAATGGTTCCATGGATGAACTGCAACGGGGAAGAAGAAGACACAATGCCTATATATTTGGACAGGCACATGGCGCTCTAATTTCCAATGCGGAGCAAGAATTGACGAGAGTCTAAGCTTGCTCTCAGAAGGAGAATAGGTCTTGATAATTTCCTGCTGCTTTGTGACCAGTTCCGAAAGTGGGAAGTGGAGCAAGGGATCCCAAGGAGCCTGTAATTCATGGCCCTGGAGGATGGTAAAAGACACCGAATGTGGAAAAATTCCTTGGGTTGAAACAGAGAAAAGAACTTGTGAGCAAGGCAGAATTGCACAAATGGGATTTCAAGAGGCAGATGGGTCTCGCCTGGTAAGAAACTAGAATGTGGCAGTACTTCTTCAACCATGCCTTTGTCGGAAAAGGGTGTATGCCTTTATCCTGCATATACTCAGGATAAAGGCATACACTGTTTTGGGCAAGCAGGCAGCGGCTCGGTGCAAATCAACACTACATAGTGCTTTCACTTCTCATCAAAACAAAGGGTCATCTACGAAAATTGTAAAGACCAGAAATGCAGGGTAGGGTGGAGATAAATCTTACCACATTTTACGGATTGTGGGATGGCAAATTGCAATCGGCACTCTGGCGAAGTCTACGGTGTATTCCAAAATAATATCAGAAACAAAGGTACAGCACATAGGACACTTCCACTCAAGGATGTATATTTTCAGGTAAACCAAAGATCCTCCGGACACAGGCAACCCAACCTTTACTGCTCCTCCCTTTATAAAAGCCTCCACTAGGATACCATCTAAATTTCCTTGGACAGAAAACATGGATGAAGGACATGTGACTCTTATCTACAATGATATATTACTGAGCCAGGAAATCAATGAAATAACGTCACTTGCCGCCACCGGAGTGTCCTTAGTTACAATCATTTTCAGTGAATTTAGTCACATAGAAAAACGTGGTTTATTAAAGATATGAGGTACAGATGGAATATAAAATTGCGTCACATGAACGAAATGGCAAACGAGAGAAAGAATTACACATTTAGCAAACACACTTATGCCTGTGGGAGCGCAAAGGTCACTTGAGGTGAGTAAAAACCAGGTGTTTTAAATGCGCACAGATACCATTCCATATAGAACAAAGAGGGAATCAACACAACTTACTCTTAACCTCAAAGGACTGAACTCAGCACACTTTACACACCAGAAAAGATTATTTACACCTGGTCAGAATTTCAAAAACAATTCATCGATGTCTCTCTGGAAGAGAATCAAGTGGATATACAGCAGCAAGCAACAGAGCACTGAAAATCATCTACACCCTGTGAGAAAACTAAACTGCAAAATAAAGGCAGTGAGTGAGAGACAAATTCATAGAGACTTCGTTCAGGGGCTGTGACTGAAATTGTTAGGACTATATATTAACACAGAGAAGTATGGGACCTAAGGGAGGACACTCGTGGGTCTGAGAGTCTTCGTGAGTATGAGACAGCAAATGCAGCACTTGGAGAATAACACTGCCTTGCCCTGATTCCATGGATCCGAAATCTCCCAATGCAGAGGAACCTTCCTACAGCGATCACATGCATGGGACAGCCACAGGATTCTACCCCATTGGAACGGAAAAAAACTTGAAAAACCACTACATCTTCTCATATCCTGGTGCTCGGGTTCAAGCTTCCAACCGCTTTCCTGAAAATATCGCAACTTGGAGGAAGTCAGCACTTTCAAAACCCTCTTTCTTACAGCTTGGAATTGGTTCCATCGATGGACAGCAACGGGGAAGAATAAGACACAATGCTTTATGTTTGGACAGGCACATGGCGCTCTAATTTCCAATGCTGTACAAGAATTGACCCAAGTCTAAGCTTGCTCTCAGAAGCAGAGTAGGGCTTGATAATTTCCTGCTGCTTTGTGACCAGTTCCGAAATTGGGAAGTTGAGCAGGGGATCTCAGGGAGCCAACAATTCATGGCCTTGCAGGATTGTAAAAGACACCGAATGTGGAAAAATGACTTGGGTGGAACCAGAGAAAAGAACTTGAGAGCAAGGCAGAATTGCAAAAATGGGATTTCAAGAGGCAGATGGGTCTCGCCTGGTAAGAACCTAGAATGTGGCAGTACTTCTTCAACCATGTCTTTGTCGAAAATGTGTGTATACCTTTATCCTGAATATATTCCGGATTAAGGCATACACCGTTTTGGGGCAACCAGGCAGGGGCTCGGTGCAAATCAACACTAAATAGTGCTATCACTTCCCATCAAACAAAGGGTCATCTACGAAAAGTGTAAAGACCAGAAATGCAGGGTAGGGTGGAGATAAATCGTACCCACATTTTGTACATTGTGGGATGGCAAATTGCAATCGGCACTCTGGCGAAGTCTACGGTGTATTCCAAAATAATGTGAGAAACAGAGCTATAGCACATAGGACACGTCCACTCAAGGACGTATATTTTCAGGAAAACCAAAGATCCTCAGGACATACTCAACCCAACGTTTACTGCTGCTCTCTTTACAAAAACCTCGACTAGGATACCATCAAAATTTCCTTGGACGGAAAACATGGATGAAGAATATGTGATTCTTATCTACAATGATATATTTCAGAGCGGGGAATTCAATGAAATAACGTCACTTGCCACAACCGGAGTGTTCTTAGTTACAATCATTCTCAGTGAATTTAGTCACATAGAAAAAAGTGGTTTATCAAAGATATGAGGTACAGGTGGAATATAAAATTGCGACCCATGAACAAAATGGCAAACGAGAGAAAGAATTACACATTTAGCAAACACACTTATGCCTGTGGGAGCGCAAAGGTCAATTGAGGTGAGTAAAAACCAGGTGTTTTAAATGCGCACAGATACCATTCCATATAGACCAAAGAGGGAATCAACACAACTTACTCTTAACCTCAAAGGACTGAACTCAGCCCACTTTACACACCAGAAAAGATTACTTACACCTG
Source organism: Kogia breviceps (assembly GCF_026419965.1). Lineage (NCBI taxonomy): Eukaryota > Metazoa > Chordata > Mammalia > Artiodactyla > Physeteridae > Kogia > Kogia breviceps. Next base: position 36,020,313 of record NC_081325.1, read on the forward strand.
GTCAGAATTTGAAACACAATTCATCGATGTCTCTCTGGAAGAGAATCAAGTGGATGTACAGCAGCAAGCAACACAGCACTGAGAATCAGCTACACCCCGAGAGAGAAATAAACTGCAAAATAAAGGCAGTGAGTGAGAGATAAATTCTTAGAGACTTCGTTCAGGGACTGTGACTGAAATTGTTTTGACCATATATTAACCCAGAGAAGGATGGGACCTAAGGGAGGACACTCGTGAGTCTGAGAGTCTTGGTGAGCATGAGTCAGCAAATGCAGTACTTTGAGAATAACACTGCCTTGCCCTGATTCCATGGATCCGAAATCTCCAAATGCAGACGACCCTTCCTACAGCGATCACATGCATGGGACAGCCACAGGATGCTTCCCCATTGGAATGGAAAAAAACTTGAAAAACCACCACATCTTCTCATATCCTGGTGCTCGAGTTCAAGCTGCCAGCCGCTTTCCTGAAAATATCCCAACTTGGAGGAAGTCAGCACTTTCAAAATCCTCTTTCTTACAGCTTGGAATTGGTTCCATGGATGGACAGCAACGGGGAAGAATAAGTCACAATGCTTTATATTTGGACAGGCCATGGTGCTCTAATTTCCAATGCTGCACAAGAATTGACCCAAGTCTAAGCTTCCTCTCAGAAGCAGAATAGGGCTTGATAATTTCCTGCTGCTTTGTGACCAGTTCGGAAAGTGGGAAGTGGAGCAGGGGATCTCAGGGAGCCTACAATTCATGGTCCTGCACGATTGTAAAAGACACCGAATGTGGAAAAATGACTTGGGTGGAACCAGAGAAAAGAACTTGAGAGCAAGGCAGAATTGCAAAAACGGGATTTCAAGAGGGAGATGGGTCTCGCCTGGTAAGAACCTAGAATGTGGCAGTACTTCTTCAACCATGTCTTTGTCGAAAATGTGTGTATACCTTTATCCTGAATATATTCCGGATTAAGGCATACACCGTTTTGGGGCAACCAGGCAGGGGCTCGGTGCAAATCAACACTACATAGTGCTATCACTTCCCATCAAACAAAGGGGCATCTACGAAAAGTGTAAAGACCAGAAATGCAGGGTAGGGTGGAGATAAATCGTACGCACATTTTGTACATTGTGGGATGGCAAATTGCAATCGGCACTCTGGCGAAGTCTACGGTGTATTCCAAAATAATGTGAGAAACAGAGCTATAGCACGTAGGACACCTCCACTCAAGGACGTATATTTTCAGGAAAACCAAAGATCCGCAGGACATACGCAACCCAACGTTTACTGCTGCTCTCTTTACAAAAGCCTCGACTAGGATACCATCAAAATTTCCTTGGACGGAAAACATGTTTGAAGAATATGTGATTCTTATCTAAAATGATATATTTCTGAGCGGGTAATTCAATGAAATAACGTCACTTGCCGCCAACGAGGTGTTCTTAGTTACAATCATTCTCAGTGAATTTAGTCACATAGAAAAAAGTGGTTTATCAAAGATATGAGGTACAGGTGGAATATAAAATTGCGTCACATGAACCAAATGGCAAAGGAGAGAAAGAATTACACATTTAGCAAACACACTTATGCCTGTGGGAGCGCAAAGGTCACTTGAGGTGAGTAAAAACCAGGTGTTTTAAATGCGCACAGATAACATTCCATATAGACCAAAGAGGGAATCAACACAACTTACTCTTTACCTCGAAGGACTGAACTCAGCCCACTTTACACACCAGAAAAGATTATTTACACCTGGTCAGAATTTGAAACGCAATTTATCGATGTATCTCTGGAAGAGAATCAAGTGGATGTACAGCAGCAAGCAACACAGCACTGAAAATCAGCTACACACCGTGAGAAAAATAAACTGCAAAATAAAGGCAGTGAGTGAGAGATAAATTCTTAGAGACTTCGTTCAGGGGCTGAGACTGAAATTGTTTTGACCATATATTAACACAGAGAAGGATGGGACCTAAGGGAGGACACTCGTGGGTCTGAGAGTCTTGGTGAGCATGAGTCAGCAAATGCAGCACTTTTAGAATAACACTGCCTTGCCCTGATTCCATGGATGCGAAATCTCCAAATGCAGACGACCCTTCCTACAGCGATCACATGCATGGGACAGCCACAGGATGCTACCCCATTGGAAGGGAAAAAACTTGAAAATCCACCACATCTTCTCATATCCTGGTGCTCGGGTTCAAGCTTCCAGCCGCTTTCCTGAAAATATCCCAACTTGGAGGCAGTCAGCACTTTCAAAACCCTCTTTCTTACAGCTTGGAATTGGTTCCATGGATGGACAGCAACGGGGAAGAATAAGACACAATGCTTTATATTTGGACAGGCACATGGAGCTCTAATTTCCAATGCTGCACAAGAATTGACCCAAGTCTAAGCTTGCTCTCAGAAGCAGAATAGGGCTTGATAATTTCCTGCTGCTTTGTGACCAGTTCCGAAATTGGGAAGTTGAGCAGGGGATCTCAGGGAGCCAACAATTCATGGCCTTGCAGGATTGTAAAAGACACTGAATGTGGAAAAATGACTTCGGTGGAACCAGAGAAAAGAACTTGAGAGCAAGGCAGAATTGCAAAAATGCGATTTCAAGAGGGAGATGGGTCTCGCCTGGTAAGAACCTAGAATGTGGCAGTACTTCTTCAACCATGTCTTTGTCGAAAATGTGTGTATACCTTTATCCTGAATATATTCCGGATTAAGGCATACACCGTTTGGGGGCAACCAGGCAGGGGCTCGGTGCAAATCAACACTACATAGTGCTATCACTTCCCATCAAACAAAGGGACATCTACGAAAAGTGTAAAGACCAGAAATGCAGGGTAGGGTGGAGATAAATCGTACCCACATTTTGTACATTGTGGGATGGCAAATTGCAATCGGCACTCTGGCAAAGTCTACGGTGTATTCCAAAATAATGTGAGAAACAGAGCTATAGCACATAGGACACGTCCACTCAAGGACGTATATTTTCAGGAAAACCAAAGATCTTCAGGACATACGCAACCCAACGTTTACTGCTGCTCTCTTTACAAAAGGCTCGACTAGGATACCATCAAAATTTCCTTGGACGGAAAACATGGATGAAGAATATGTGATTCTTATCTACAATGATATATTTCTGAGCGGGGAATTCAATGAAATAACGTCACTTGCCGCCACCGGAGTGTTCTTAGTTACAATCATTCTCAGTGAATTTAGTCACATAGAAAAAAGTGGTTTATCAAAGATATGAGGTACAGGTGGAATATAAAATTGCGTCACATGAACCAAATGGCAAAGGAGAGAAAGAATTACACATTTAGCAAACACACTTATGCCTGTGGGAGCGCAAAGGTCAATTGAGGTGAGTAAAAACCAGGTGTTTTAAATGCGCACAGATACCATCACATATAGACCAAAGAGGGAATCAACACAACTTACTCTTAACCTCAAAGGACTGAACTCACCCCACTTTACACACCAGAAAAGATTATTTACACCTGGTCAGAATTTGACAAACAATTCATCGATGTCTCTCTGGAAGAGAATCAAGTGGATGTACAGCAGCAAGCAACACAGCACTGAGAATCAGCTACACCCCGTGAGCAAAAATATACTGCCAAATAAAGGCAGTGAGTGAGAGATAAATTCTTAGAGACTTCATTCAGGGGCTGTGACTGAAATTGTTTTGACCATATATTAACAGAGAGAAGGATGAGACCTAAGGGAGGATACTCGTGGGTCTGAGAGCCTTCGTGAGCATGAGTCAGCAAATACAGCACTTTGAGAATAAAACTGCCTTGCCCTGATTCCATGGATCCGAAATCTCCAAATGCAGACGACCCTTCCTCCAGCGATCACATGCATGGGACAGCCCCAGGATGCTACCCCATTGGAACGGAAAAAAACTTGAAAAACCACCACATCTTCTCATATCCTGGTGCTCGGGTTCAAGCTTCCAGCCGCTTTCCTGAAAATATCCCAACTTTGAGGAAGTCAGCACTTTCAAAACCCTCTTTCTTACAGCTTGGAATTGGTTCCATGGATGGACAGCAACGGGGAAGAATAAGTCACCATGCTATATATTTGCACAGGCACATGACACTCTAATTCCCAATGCGGAGCAAGAATTGACCCAAGTCTAAGCTTGCTCTTAGAAACAGAAGAGGGCTTGATAATTTCCTGCTGCTTTGTGACCAGTTCCGAAATTGGGAAGTTGAGCAGGGGATCTCAGGGAGCCTACAATTCATGGCCCTGCACGATTGTAAAAGACACCGAATGTGGAAAAATGACTTGGGTGGAACCAGAGAAAAGAACATGAGAGCAAGGCAGATTTGCAAAAATGGGATTTCAAGAGGGAGATGGGTCTCGCCTGGTAAGAACCTAGAATGTGGCAGTACTTCTTCAACCATGTCTTTGTCGAAAATGTGTGCATACCTTTATCCTGAATATATTCCGGATTAAGGCATACACCGTTTTGGGGCAACCAGGCAGGGGCTCGGTGCAAATCAACACTACATAGTGCTATCACTTCCCATCAAAACAAATGGTCATCTACGAAAAGTGTAAAGACCAGAAATGCAGGGTAGGGTGGAGATAAATCGTACCCACATTTTGTACATTGTGGGATGGCAAATTGCAATCGGCACTCTGGCGAAGTCTACGGTGTATTCCAAAATAATGTGAGAAACAGAGCTATAGCACATAGGACACGTCCACTCAAGGACGTATATTTTCAGGAAAACCAAAGATCCTCAGGACATACGCAACCCAACGTTTACTGCTGCTCTCTATACAAAAGCCTCGACTAGGATACCATCAAAATTTCCTTGGACGGAAAACATGGATGAAGAATATGGGATTCTTATCTACAATGATATATTTCTGAGCGGGGAATTCAATGAAATAACGTCACTTGCCGCCACCGGAGTGTTCTTAGTTACAATCATTCTCAGTGAATTTAGTCACATAGAAAAAAGTGGTTTATCAAAGATATGAGGTACAGGTGGAATATAAAATTGCGTCACATGAACCAAATGCAAAGGAGAGAAAGAATTACACATTTAGCAAACACACTTATGCCTGTTGGAGCGCAAAGGTCAATTGAGGTGAGTAAAAACCAGGTGTTTTAAATGCGCACACATACCATTCCATATAGACCAAAGAGGGAATCAACACAACTTACTCTTAACCTCAAAGGACTGAACTCAGCCCACTTTACACACCAGAAAAGATTATTTACACCTTGTCAGAGTGTGAAACACAATTTATCGATGTCTCTCTGGAAGAGAATCAAGTGGATGTACAGCAGCAAGCAACACAGCACTGAAAATCAGCTACACCCCGTGAGAAAAATAAACTGCAAAATAAAGGCAGTGAGTGAGAGGTAAATTCTTAGAGACTTCGTTCAGGGGAGGAGACTGAAATTGTTTTGACCATATATTAACACAGAGAAGGATGGGACCTAAGGGAGGACACTCGTGGGTCTGAGAGTCTTGGTGAGCATGAGTCAGCAAATGCAGCACTTTGAGAATAACACTGCCTTGCCCTGATTCCATGGATCCGAAATCTCCAAATGCAGACGACCCTTCCTACAGCGATCACATGCATGGGACAGCCCCAGGATGCTACCCCATTGGAACGGAAAAAAACTTGAAAAACGACCACGTCTTCTCATGTCCTGGTCCTCGGGTTCTAGCTTCCAGCCGCTTTCCTGAAAATATCACAACTTGGAGGAAGTCAGCACTTTCAAAACCCTCTCTCTTACAGCTTGGAATTGGTTCCATGGATGGACAGCAACGGGGAACAATAAGACACAATGCTTTATAGTTGGACAGGCACATGGCGCTCTAATTTCCATTGCTGCACAAGAATTGACCCAAGTCTAAGCTTGCTATCAGAAGCAGAATAGGGCTTGATAATGTCCTGCTGCTTTGTTACCAGTTCCGAAAGTGGGAAGTTGAGCAGTGGATCTCAGGGATCCTACAATTCATGGCGCTGCAGGATTGTAAAAGACACCGAATGTGGAAAAATGACTTGGGTGGAACCAGAGAAAAGAACTTGAGAGCAAGGCAGAATTGCAAAATTGGGATTTCAAGAGAGAGATGGGTCTCGCCTGGTAAGAACCTAGAATGTGGCAGTACTTCTTCAACCATGCCTTTGTCGAAAATGTGTGTATGTATTTATCCTGAATATATTCAGGATAAAGCCATACACCGTTTTGGGGCAACCAGGCAGGGGCTCTGTGCAAATCATCAGTACATAGTGCTATCACTTCCCTTCAAAAAAAAGGGCCATCTACGAAAAGTGTAAAGACCAGAAATGCAGGGGAGGGTGGAGATAAATCGTACCCACATTTTGTGGATTGTGGGATGTCAAATTGCAATAGGCACTCAGGCGAAGTCTACGGTGTATTCCAAAATAATGTAAGAAACAAAGCTACAGCACATAGGACACTTCCACTCAAGGACGTATATTTTCAGGAAAACCAAAGATCCTCAGGACATACGCAACCCAACGTTTACTGCTGTTCTCTGTACAAAAGCCTCGGCTAGGATACCATCTAAATATCCTTGGATGGAAAACATGGATGAAGAATATGTGATTCTTATCTACAATGATATATTTCTGAGCAGGGAATTCAATGAAATAACGTCACTTGCCGCCACCGGAGTGTTCTTTTTGTTTTTTATTTTTTTTATTTTTTTTGTGGTATGCGGGCCTCTCACTGTTGTGACCTCTCCCGTTGCGGAGCACCGGCTCCGGACGCGCAGGCCCAGCGGCCATGGCTCACGGGCCCAGTCGCTCCTCGGCATGTGGGATCCTCCCGGACCAGGGCACGAACCCATGTCTCCTGCATCGGCAGGCGGACTCTCAACCACTGCGCCACCAGGGAAGCCCCGGAGTGTTCTTATTTACAATCATTCTCAGTGAATTTAGTCACATAGAAAAAAGTGGTTTATCAAAGATATGAGGTACAGGTGGAATATAAAATTGCGTCACATGAACCAAATGGCAAAGGAGAGAAAGAATTACACATTTAGCAAACATACTTATGCCTGTGGGAGCACAAAGGTCACTTGAGGTGAGTAAAAACCAGGTGTTTTAAATGGGCACAGATACCATTCCATGTACACCAAAGAGGGAATCAACACAACTTACTCTTAATCTCGAAGGACTGAACTCAGCCCACTTTACACACCAGAAAAGATTATTTACACCTGGTCAGAATTTGAAACACAATTTATCGATGTCTCTCTGGAAGAGAATCAAGTGGATGTACAGCAGCAAGCAACACAGCACTGAAAATCAGCTACACCCCGTGAGAAAAATAAACTGCAAAATAAAGGCAGTGAGTGAGAGATAAATGCTTAGAGACTTCGTTCAGGGGCTGTGACTGAAATTGTTTTGACCATATATTAACACAGAGAAGGATGGGACCTAAGGGAGGACACTCGTGGGTCTGAGAGTCTTGGTGAGCATGAGTCAGAAAATGCAGCACTTTGAGAATAACACTGCCTTGCCCTGATTCCATGGATCCGAAATCTCCAAATGCAGACGACCCTTCCTACAGCGATCACATGCATGGGGCAGCCACAGGATGCTTCCCCATTGGAATGCAAAAAAACTTGAAAAACCACCACATCTTCTCATATCCTGGTGCTCGAGTTCAAGCTTCCAGCCGCTTTCCTGAAAATATCCCAACTTAGGAGGAAGTCAGCACTTTCAAAACCCTCTCTCTTACAGCTTGGAATTGCTTCCATGGATGGACAGCAATGGGGAACAATAAGACACAATGCTTTATATTTGGACAGGCACATGGCGCTCTAATTTCCAATGCTGCACAAGAATTGACCCAAGTCTAAGCTTGCTATCAGAAGCAGAATAGGGCTTCATAATTTCCTGCTGCTTTGTGACCAGTTCCGAAAGTGGGAAGTTGAGCAGGGGATCTCAGGGAGCCTACAATTCATGGCCCTGCAGGATTGTAAAAGAAATCTAATGTGGAAAAATGACTTGGGTGGAACCAGAGAAAAGAACTTGAGAGCAAGGCAGAATTGCAAAAATGGGATTTCAAGAGAGAGATGGGTCTCGCCTGGTAAGAACCGAGAATGTGGCAGTACTTCTTCAACCATGCCTTTGTCGAAAATGTGTGTATGCCTTTATCCTGAATATATTCAGGATAAAGCCATACACCGTTTTGGGGCAACCAGGCAGGGTCTCGGTGCAAATCAACACTACATAGTGCTATCACTTCCCATTAAAACAAAGGGGCATCTACGAAAATTGTAAAGACCAGAAATGCAGGGGAGGGTGGAGATAAATCGTACCCACATTTTGTGGATTGTGGGATGGCAAATTGCAATCGGCACTCTGGCGAAGTCTACGGTGTATTCCAAAATAATGTAAGAAACAAAGCTACAGCACATAGGACACTTCCACTCAAGGACGTATATTTTCAGGAAAACCAAAGATCCTCAGGACATACGCAACCCAACGTTTACTGCTGCTCTCTGTACAAAAGCCTCGACTAGGATACCATCGAAATGTCCTTGGACGGAAAACACGGATGAAGAATATGTGAATCTTATCTACAATGATATATTTCTGAGCGGGGAATTTAATGAAATAACGTCACTTGCCGCCACCGGAGTGTTCTTAGTTACAATCATTCTCAGTGAATTTAGTCACATAGAAAAAAGTTGTTTATCAAACATATGAGGTACAGGTGGAATATAAAATTGCGTCACATGAACTAAATGGCAAACGAGAGAAAGAATTACACCTTTAGCAAACGCACTTACGCCTGAGGGAGTACAAAGGTCACTTGAGGTGAGTAAAAACAAGGTGTTTTAAAAGGGGACAGATACCATTCCATATAGACCACAGAGGGAATCAACACAACTTACTCTCAACCGGAAAGGAATGATTTCAGCCCACTTGACACACCAGAAAAGATTATTTACACCTTGTCAGAATTTGAAACACAAGTTATCGATGTCTCTCTGGAAGAGAATCAAGTGGATGTACAGCAGCAAGCAACACAGCACTGAAAATCAGCTACACCCCGTGAGAAAAATAAACTGCAAAATAAAGGTAGTGAGTGAGAGATAAATTCTTAGAGACTTCATTCAGGGGCTGTGACTGAAATTGTTTTGACCATATATTAACACACAGAAGGATGGGACCTAAGGGAGGACACTCCTGGGTGTGAGAGTCTCCGTGAGCATGAGTCAGCAAATGCAGCACTTTCAGAATAACATTGCCTTGCCCTGATTCCATGGATCCGAAATCTCCAAATGCAGACGACCCTTCCTACAGCGATCACATGCATGGGACAGCCACAGGATGCTACCCCATTGGAACGGAAAGAAACTTGAAAAACCACCATATCTTCTCATATCCTGGTGCTCGGGTTGTAACTTCCAGCCGCTTTCTTGAAAATATCCCAACTTGGAGGAAGTAAGCACTTTCAAAACCCTCTTTTTACAGCCTGGAATTGGTTCCATGGATGGACAGCAACGGGGAAGAAAAAGACACAATGCTTCATATTTGGACAGGCACATGGCGCTCTAATTTCCAATGCTGCACAAGAATTCACCCAAGTCTAAGCTTGCTTTCAAAAGCAGCATAGGGCTTGATAATTTCCTGCTGCTTTGTGACCAGTTCCGAAAATGTGAAGTTGAACAGGGGATCTAAGGGAGCCTACAATTCATGGCCATGCAGGATTGTAAAAGACACCGAATGTGGAAAAATGACTTGGTTGGGAACAGAGAAAAGAACTTGAGTGCAAGGCAGAATTGCCAAAATGGGATTTCAAGAGAGAGAAGGGTCTCGCCTGGTAACAACCTAGAATGTGGCAGTACTTCTTTAACCATGCCTTTGTTGAAAATGTGTGTATGCCTTTATCCTGTATATATTCAGGATAAAGCCATACACCGCTTTGGGGCAACCAGGCAGGGGCTCTGTGCAAATCAACACTACATAGTGCTATCACTTCCCATCAAAACAAAGGGCCATCTACGAAAAGTGTAAAGACCAGAAATGAAGGGGAGGGTGGAGATAAATCATACCCACATTTTGTGGATTGTGGGATGTCAAATTGCAATAGGCACTCAGGCGAATTCTACGGTGTATTCCAAAATAATGTAAGAAACAAAGATACAGCACATAAGACACTTCCACTCAAGGACGTATATTTTTAGGAAAACCAAAGATCCTCAGGACATACGCAACGCAACGTTTACTGCTGCTCTTTTTAGAAAAGCCTCGACTAGGATACCATCTAAATATCCTTGGACAGAAAACACAGATGAAGAATATGTGAACCTTATCTACAATGATATATTTCTGAGAGGGGAATTCAATGAAATAACGTCACTTGCCGCCACCGGAGTGTTCTTAGTTACAATCATTCTCACTGAATTTAGTCACATAGAAAAAAGTGGATTATCAAACTTATGAGGTACAGGTGGAATATAAAATTGCGTCACATGAACTAAATGGCAAACGAGAGAAAGAATTACACCTTTAGCAAACGCGCTTATGCCTGAATGAGTGCAAAGGTCACTTGAGGTGAGTTAAAACCAGGTGTTTTAAATGGGCACAGATACCATTCCATATAGACCACAGAGGGAATCAACACAACTTACTCTCAACCTCAAAGGACTGAATTCAGCACACTTTACATACCAGAAGAGATTATTTACAACTGGTCAGAATTTGAAACACAATTTATCGATGTCTCTCTGGAAGAGAATCAAGTGGATGTACAGCAGCAAGCAACACAGCACTGAAAATCAGCTACACCCCGTGAGAAAAATAAACTGCAAAATAAAGGCAGTGAGTAAGAGATAAATTCTTATAGACTTCGTTCAGGGGCTGTGACTGAAATTCTTTTGACCATATTTTAACACAGAAGGATGGGACCTAAGGGAGGACACTCGTGGGTCTGAGAGTCTTCGTGAGCATGAGTCAGCAAATGCAGCACTTTGAGAATAACACTGCCTTCCCCTGATTCCATGGATCCGAAATCTCCAAATGCAGACGACCCTTCCTACAGCGATCACATGCATGGGACAGCCACAGGATGCTACCCCATTGGAACGGAAAAAAACTTGAAAAACGACCACATCTTCTCATGTCCTGGTGCTCCGGTTGTAGCTTCCAGCCGCTTTCCTGAAAATATCCCAACTTGGCGGAAGTCAGCACTTTCAAAACCCTCTTTCTTACAGCTTGGAATTGGTTCCATGGATGGACAGCAACGGGGAAGAATAAGACACAATGCTTTATATTTGGACAGGCACATGGCGCTCTAATTTCCAATGCTGCACAAGAATTGACCCAAGTCTAAGCTGGCTCTCAGAAGCAGAATAGGGCTTGATAATTTCCTGCTGCTTTGTGACCAGTTCGGAAAGTGGGAAGTGGAGCAAGGGATCCCAAGGAGCCTGTAATTCATGGCCCTGGAGGATGGTAAAAGACACCGAATGTGGAAAAATTCCTTGGGTTGAAACAGAGAAAAGAACTTGAGAGCAAGGCAGAATTGCAAAAATGGGATATCAAGAGGCAGATGGGTCGCGCCTGGTAAGAACCTAGAATGTGGCAGTACTTCTTCAACCATGCCTTTGTCGAAAAAGGGTGTATGCCTTTATCCTGAATATATTCATCATAAAGGCATACACTGTTTTGGGGCAAGCAGGCAGGGGCTCCGTGCAAATCAACACTACATAGTGCTATCACTTCACATCAAAAGAAAGGGTCCTCCACGAAAATTGTAAAGAACAGAAATGCAGGGTAGGTTGGAGATAAATCGTACGCACATTTTGTGGATTGTGGGATGGCAAATTGCAATCGGCACTCTGGCGAAGTCTATAGTGTGTTCCAAAATAATGTCAGAAACAAAACTTAAGCACATAGGACACTTCCACTCAAGTATGTATATTTTCAGGAAAACCAAAGATCCTCCAGACACAAGCAACCCAACGTTTATTGCTGCTCTCTTTAAAAAAGCCTCGACTAGGATACAATCTAAATTTCCTTGGACAGAAGACATGGATGAAGGACATGTGACTCTTATCTACACTGATATATTACTGAGCCAGGAAATCAATGAAATAACGTCACTTGCCGCCACTGGAGTGTCCTTAGTTACAATCATTTTCAGTGATTTTGTCACATAGAAAAACGTGGTTTATTAAAGATATGAGGTACAGATGGAATATAAAATTGCGTCACATGAACGAAATGGCAAACGAGAGAAAGAATTACACATTTAGCAAACACACTTATGCCTTTAGGAGCGCAAAGGTCACTTGAGGTGAGTAAAAAACAGGTGTTTTAAATGAGCACACATACCATTCCATATAGATCAAACAGGGAATCAACACAACTTACTCTAAACCTCACAGGACTGAACTCAGCCCTTTTTACACAGCAGAAAAGATTATTTACAAATGGTCAGAATTTGAAAAACAATTTATCGATGTCTCTCTGGAAGAGAAAAAAGTGGATGTACAGCAGCAAGGAAAATAGCACTGAAAATCATCTACACCCCGTGAGAAAAATAAACTGCAAAATAAAGGCAGTGAGTGAGAGATAAATTCTTAGAGATTTCCTTCAGGGGCTATGATTGAAGTTGTTTTGACCATATATTAACACACAGAAGGATGGGACCAAGGGAGGACACTCGTGGGTCTGAGAGTCTTCGTGAGCATGAGTCAGCAAATGCAGAACTTTTAGAATAACACTGCCTTGCCCTGATACCATGGATCGCAAATCGCCAAATGCAGACGACCCTTCCTACAGAGAACACATGCATGGGACAGCCACTGGATGCTACCCCATTGAAACGGGAATAAACTTGAAAAGCCACCTCATCTTCTCATATCCTGGTGCTCGGGTTCAAGCTTCCAGCTGCTTTCCTGAAAATATCCCCACTTGGGGAAGTCAGCACTTTCAAAACCCTCTTTCTGATAGCTTGGAATTGGTTCCATGGATGAACTGCAACGGGGAAAAAGAAGACACAATGCCTATATATTTGGACATGCACATGGCGCTATAATTTCCAATGCGGACTAAGAATTGACGCAAGTCTAAGCTTGCTCTCAGAAGGAGAATAGGGCTTGATAATTTCCTGCTGCTTTGTGACCAGTTCCGAAAGTGGGAAGTGGAGCAAGGGATCCCAAGGAGCCTGTAATTCATGGCCCTGGAGGATGGTAAAAGACACCGAATGTGGAAAAATTCCTTGGGTTGAAACAGAGAAAAGAACTTGAGAGCAAGGCAGAATTGCAAAAATGGGATTTCAAGAGGCAGAGGGGTCTCGCCTGGTAAGAACCTAGAATGTGGCAGTACTTCTTCAACCATGCCTTTGTCGAAAAAGGGTGTATGCCTTTATCCTGAATATATTCATCATAAAGGCATACACTGTTTTTTGGCAAGCAGGCAGGGGCTCGGTGCAAATCAACACTACATAGTGCTATCACTTCCCATCAAAACAAAGGGTCATCTACGAAAATTGTAAAGACCACAAATGCAGGGTAGGGTGGAGATAAATCGTACGCACATTTTGTGGATTGTGGGATGGCAAATTGCAATCGGCACTCTGGCGAAGTCTACGGTGTATTCCAAAATAATATCAGAAACAAAGGTACAGCACATAGGACACTTCCACTCAAGGATGTATATTTTCAGGAAAACCAAAGATCCTCCGGACACAGGCAACCCAACGTTTCCTGCTGCTCTCTTTAAAAAAGACTCGACTAGGATACCATCTATATTTCCTTGGACGGAAAACATGGATGAAGAACTTGTGATTCTTATCTACAGTGATATATTAATGAGCCAGGAAATCAATGAAATAACGTCACTTGCGGCCACCGGAGTGTCCTTGGTTACAATCATTTTCAGTGAATTTAGTCACATAGAAAATAGTGGTTTATTAAAGATATAAGGTACAGACGGTAGATAAAATGGCGTCACATGAACGAAATGGCAAACGAGAGAAAGAATTACACATTTAGCAAACACACGTATGCCTTTAGGAGCGCAAAGGTCACTTGAGGTGAGTAAAAACCAATGAGCACACATACCATTCCATATAGATCAAAGAGGGAATCTACACAACTTACTCTAAACCTCACAGGACTGAACTCAGCCCACTTTACACACCAGAAAAGATTATTTACAAATGGTCAGAATTTGAAAAACAATTTATCGATGTCTCTCTGGAAGATAAAAAAGTGGATGTACAGCAGCAAAGAACATAGCATTGAAAATCATCTACACCCCGTTAGAAAAATAAACTGCAAAATAAAGGCCGTGAGTGAGAGGTAAATTCTTAGAGACTTCCTTCAGGGGCTATGATTGAAGTTGTTTTGACCATATATTAACACACAGAAGGATGGGACCAAGGGACGACACTCGTGGGTCTGAGAGTCTTCGTGAGCATGAGTCAGCAAATGCAGATCTTTTAGAATAACACTGCCTTGTCCTGATCCCATGGATCCCAAATCGCCAACTGCAGACGACCCTTCCTACAGAGAACACATGCATGGGACAGCCACTGGATGCTACCCCATTGAAACGGGAATAAACTTGAAAAGCCACCTCATCTTCTCATATCCTGGTGCTCGGGTTCAAGCTTCCAGCTGCTTTCCTGAAATTATCCCCACTTGGGGAAGTCAGCACTTTCAAAACCCTCTTTCTTATAGCTTGGAATTGGTTCCATGGATGAACTTCAACGGGGAAGAATAAGACACAATGCCTATATATTTGGACAGGCAAATGGCGCTCTAATTTCCGATGCGGAGAAAGAATTGACGAGATTCTAAGCTTGCTCTCCGAAGGAGAATAGGGCTTGATAATTTCCTGCTGCTTTGTGACCAGTTCCGAAAGTGGGAAGTGGAGCAAGGGATCCCAAGGAGCCTGTAATTCATGGCCCTGGAGGATGGTAAAAAACACCGAATGTGGAAAAATTCCTTGGGTTGAAACAGAGAAAAGAACTTGAGAGCAAGGCAGAATTGCAAAAATGGGATTTCAAGAGTCAGATGGATCTCGCCTGGTAAGAACCTAGAATGTGGCAGTACTTCTTCAACCATGCCTTTGTCGAAAAAGGGTGTATGCCTTTATCCTGAATATATTCAGGATAAAGGCATACACTGTTTTGGGCAACCAGCCAGGGGCTCGGTGCAAATCAACACTACATAGTGCTATCACTTCTCATCAAAACAAAGGGTCATCTACGAAAATTGTAAAGACCAGAAATGCAGGGTAGGGTGGAGATAAATCGTACGCACATTTTGTGGATTGTGGGATGGCAAATTGCAATCGGCACTCTGGCGAAGTCTACGGTGTATTCCAAAATAATATCAGAAACAAAGCTACAGCACATAGGACACTTCCACTCAAGGATGTATATTTTCAGGAAAACCAAAGATCCTCCGGACACAGGCAACCCAACGTTTATTGCTGCTCTCTTTAAAAAAGCCTCGACTAGGATACCATCTAAATTTCCTTGGACGGAAAACATGGATGAAGGACATGTGACTCTTATCTACAAGGATATATTACTGAGCCAGGAAATCAATGAAATAACGTCACTTGCCGCCCCCGGAGTGTCCTTAGTTACAATCATTTTCAGTGTATTTAGTCACATAGAAAAAAGTGGTTTATTAAAGATATGAGGTACAGATGGAACATAAAATTGCGTCACATGAACGAAATGGCAAACGAGAGAAAGAATTACACATTTAGCAAACACACTTATGCCTTTCGGAGCGCAAAGGTCACTTGAGGTGAGTAAAAACCAGGTGTTTTAAATGAGCACACATACCATTCCATATAGATCAAAGAGGGAATCAACACAACTTACTCTAAACGTCAAAAGACTGAACTCAGCCCACTTTACACACCAGAGAAGATTATTTACAAATGGTCAGAATTTGAAAAACAATTTAACGATGTCTCTCTGGAAGAGAAAATTGTGGATGTACAGCAGCAAGGAACAAATCACTGAAAATCATCTACACCCCGTTAGAAAAATAAACTGCAAAATAAAGGCAGTGAGTGAGAGATAAATTCTTAGAGACTTCCTTCAGGGGCTATCATTGAAGTTGTTTTGACCATATATTAACACACAGAAGGATGGGACCAAGGGAGGACACTCGTGGGTCTGAGAGTCTTCGTGAGCATGAGTCAGCAAATGCAGATCTTTTAGAATAACACTGCCTTGCCCTGATCCCACGGATCCCAAATCGCCAAATGCAGACGACCCTTCCTACAGAGAACACATGCATGGGACAGCCACTGGATGCTACCCCATTGAAACGGGAAAAAACTTGAAAACCCACCTCATTTTCTCATATCCTTGTGCTCGGGTTCAAGCTTCCAGCTGCTTTCCTGAAAATATCCCCACTTGGGGAAGTCAGCACTTTCAAAACCCTCTTTCTTATACCTTGGAATTGGTTCCATGGATGAACTGCAACGGGGAAGAAGAAGACACAATGCCTATATATTTGGACAGGCACATGGCGCTCTAATTTCCAATGCGGAGCAAGAATTGACGAGAGTCTAAGCTTGCTCTCAGAAGGAGTATAGGGCTTGATAATTTCCTGCTGCTTTGTGACCATTTCCGAAAGTGGGAAGTGGAGCAAGGGATCCCAAGGAGCCTGTAATTCATGGCCCTGGAGGATGGTAAAAGACACCGAATGTGGAAAAATTCCTTGGGTTGAAACAGAGAAAAGAACTTGAGAGCAAGGCAGTATTGCAAAAATGGGATTTCAAGAGGCAGATGGGTCTCGCCTGGTAAGAACCTAGAATGTAGCAGTACTTCTTCAACCGTGGCTTGTCGAAAAAGGGTGTATGCCTTTATCCTGAATATACTCAGGATAAAGTCATACACTATTTTGGGCAAGCAGGCAGGGGCTCGGTGCAAATCAACACTGCATAGTGCTATCACTTCTCATCAAAACAAAGGGTCATCTACGAAAATTGTAAAGACCAGAAATGCAGGGAAGGGTGGAGATAAATCGTACGCACATTTTGTGGATTGTGGGATGGCAAATTGCAATCGGCACTCTGGCGAAGTCTACGGTGTATTCCAAAATAATATCAGAAACAAAGGTACACCACATAGGACACTTCCACTCAAGGATGTATATTTTCAGGAAAACCAAAGATCCTCCGGACACAGGCAACCCAACGTTTATTTCTGCTCTCTTTAAACAGCCTCGACTAGGATACAATCTAAATTTCCTTGGACGGAAAACATGGATGAAGGACATGTGACTCTTATCTACAATGATATATTACTGAGCCAGGAAATCAATGAAATAACGTCACTTGCCGCCACCGGAGTGTCCTTAGTTACAATCATTTTCAGTGTATTTAGTGACATAGAAAAAAGTGGTTTATTAAAGATATGAGGTACAGATGGAACATAAAATAGCGTCACATGAACGAAATGGCAAACGAGAGAAAGAATTACACATTTAGCAAACACACTTATGCCTTTCGGAGCGCAAAGGTCACTTGAGGTGAGTAAAAACCAGGTGTTTTAAATGAGCACACATACCATTCCATATAGATCAAAGAGGGAATCAACACAACTTACTCTAAACCTCACAAGACTGAACTCAGCCCACTTTACAAACCAGAAAAGATTATTTACAAATGCTCAGAATTTGAAAAACAATTTATCGATGTCTCCCTGGAAGAGAAAAAAGTGGATGTACAGCAGCAAGGAACATAGCACTGAAAATCATCTACACCCCGTTAGAAAAATAAACTGCAAAATAAAGGCCGTGAGTGAGAGGTAAATTCTTAGAGACTTCCTTCAGGGGCTATGATTGAAGTTTTTTTGACCATATATTAACACACAGAAGGATGGGACCAAGGGAGGACACTCGTGGGTCTGAGAGTCTTCGTGAGCATGAGTCAGCAAATGCAGAACTTTTAGAATAACACTGCCTTGCCCTGATACCATGGATCGCAAATCGCCAAATGCAGACGACCCTTCCTACAGAGAACACATGCATGGGACAGCCACTGGATGCTACCCCATTGAAACGGGAATAAACTTGAAAAGCCACCTCATCTTCTCATATCCTGGTGCTCGGGTTCAATCTTCCAGCTGCTTTCCTGAAATTATCCCCACTTGGGGAAGTCAGCACTTTCAAAACCCTCTTTCTTATAGCTTGGAAATGGTTCCATCGATGAACTGCAACGGGGAAGAATAAGACACAAAGCCTATATATTTGGACAGGAACATGGCTCTCTAATTTCCAATGCTGCACAAGAATTGACCCAAGTCTAAGCTTGCTCTCAGAAGGAGTATAGGGCTTGATAATTTCCTGCTGCTTTGTGACCATTTCCGAAAGTGGGAAGTGGAGCAAGGGATCCCAAGGAGCCTGTAATTCATGGCCCTGGAGGATGGTAAAAGGCACCGAATGTGGAAAAATTCCTTGGGTGGAAACAGAGAAAAGAAATTGAGAGCAAGGCAGAATTGCAAAAATGGGATTTCAAGAGAGAAATGGGTCTCGCCTGGTAAGAACCTAGAATGTGGCAGTACTTCTTCAACCATGCCTTTGTCGAAAATGTTTGCATGCCTTTATCCTGAATATATTCAGGATAATGCATACACCGTTTTTGGCTAACCAGGCAGGGGCTCGGTGCAAATCAACACTACATAGTGCTGTCACTTCCCATCAAAACAAACGGTCATCTACGAAATGTGTAAAGACCAGAAATGCAGGGTAGGGTGGAGATTAATCGTACCCATATTTTGTGGATTGTGGGATGGCAAATTGCAATCGGCCCTCTGGCAAAGTCTACGGTGTATTCCAAAAAAATGTAAGAAACAAAGCTACAGCACATAGGACACTTCCACTCAAGGACGTATAATTTCAGGAAAACCAAAGATCCTCAGGACATACGCAACCCAACGTTTACTGCTGCTCTCTTTACAAAAGCTTCGACTAGGGTACCATCTCAATGTCCTTGGATGGAAAACATGGATGAAGAAAATGTGATTCTTATCTACAATGATATATTTCTGAGCAGGGAATTCAATGAAATAACGTCACTTGCCGCCACCGGAGTGTTCTTAGTTACAATCATTCTCAGTGAATTTAGTCACATAGAAAAAAGTGGTTTATCAAAGATATGAGGTATAGGTGGAATATAAAATTGCGTCACATGAACTAAATGGCAAACGAGAGAAAGAATTACACCTTTAGAAAACGCACTTATGCCTGTGGGAGTGCAAAGGTCGCTTGAGGTGAGAAGAAATCAGGTGTTTCAAATGGACACAGATACCATTCCATATCGACCAAAGAGGGAATCAACACAACTTACTCTAAACCTCAAAGGACTGAATTCAGCCCACTTTACACACCAGAAAAGATTATTTACTCCTGGTCTGAATTTGAAAAACATTTATCGATGTCTCTCTGATAGAGAATCCAGTGGATGTACAGCAGCAAGCAACACGGCACTGAAAATCAGCTGCAGGCTGTTAGAAAAATAAACTGCAAAATAAAGGCAATGAGTGAGAAATAAATTCTTAGAGACTTCGTTCAGGGGCTGTGATTGAAGTTGTTTTGACCATATGTTAACACACAGAAGGATGGGACCTAAGGGAGGACACTCGTGGGTCTGAGTGTCTTCGTGAGCATGATTCAGCAAATGCAGCATGTTTAGAAAAACACTGCCTTGCGATGATTCCATGGATCCGAAATCTCCGAATGCAGATGACTCTTCCTACAGCGAACACATGCATGGGACAGCCACCGGAGGCTACCCCATTGGAACGGGAAAAAAACTTGAAAAACCACCTCATCTTCTCATATCCTAGTGCTCGGGTTCAAGCTTCCAGCCGCTTTCGTGAATGTATCCCAAGTTGGAGGAAGTCAGCACATTCAAAATCCTCTTTCTTATACCTTGGAATTGTTTCCATGAATGAACTGCAACGGGGAAGAATAAGACACAATGCATATATATTGGGACAGGCACATGGCACTATAATTTCCAATGCTGCACAAGAATTGACCCAAGTCTAAGCTTGGACTCAGAAGCACAATAGGGCTTGATAATTTCCTGCTGCTTTGTGACCGGTTCCAAATGTGGGAAGTTGAGCAGGGGATCTCACGGAGCCTATAATTCATGGCGCTGCAGGATTGTAAAAGACACATAATGTGGAAAAATGCCTTGGGTTGAACCAGAAAAAAGAACTTGAGAGCAAGGCAGAATTGCAAAAATGGGATTTCAAGAGGGAGATGGGTCTCGCCCGGTAAGAACCTAGAATGTGGCAATACTTCTTCAACCATGCATTTGTTGAAAAAGGATGTATATCCTGAATATATTCAGGATAAAGGCATACAGCGTTTTCGGGCAACCTGGCAGGGGCTCAGTGCAAATCAACACTACATAGTGCTATCACTCCCCATCAAAAAAAAAGGGTCATCTACGAAAAGTGTAAGACCAGAAATGGAGAGTAGCGTGGAGATAAATCGTACCCACATTTTGTATATTGTGTGATGGCAAATTGCAATCGGCACTCTTGCAAAGTCTACGGTATATTCCACAATAATGTAAGAAACAAAGCTAAAGCACACAGGACATTTCCGCTCAAGGACGTATATTTTCAGGAAAGCCAAAGATCCTCAGGACACAGGCAACCCAACGTTTACTGCTGCTCTCTTTACAAAAGCCTCCAATAGGATACAATCTAAATTTCCTTGGACAGAAAACATGGATGAAGGATATTTGATTCTTATCTACAATGATATATTACTGAGCCAGTAATTACACATTTAGCAAACACACTTATGCCTCTAGGAGCACAAAGGTCACTTGAAGTGAGTAAAAACCAGGTTTTTTAAATGAACACACATACCATTCCATATAGATCAAAGAGGGAATCAACACAACTTACTCTAAACCTCAAAGGACTGAATCCAGCCCACTTTACACACCAGAAAAGATTATTTACAACTGGTCAGAATTTGCAACACAATTTATCGATGTCTCTCTGGAAGAGAACCAAGTGGATGTACAGCAGCAAACAACACAGCACTGAAAATCAGCTACACCCTGTGAGAAAACTAAACTGCAAAATAAAGGCAGTGAGTGAAAAATAAATTCTTAGAGACTTCCTTCAGGGGCTATGATTGAAGTTGTTTTGACCATATATTAACACACAGAAGGATGGGACCTAAGGGAGGACACTCGTGGGTCTGAGAGTCTTCGTGAGCATGAGTCAGCAAATGCAGAACTTTTAGAGTAACACTGCCTTGCCCTGATTCCATGGATCCGAAATTTCCAAATGAAGACGACCCTTCCTACAGAGAACACATGCATGGGACAGCCACAGGATGCTACCGCATTGAAACGGGAATAAACTTGAAAAGCCACCTCATCTTTTCATATCCTGGTGCTCGGGATCAAGCTTCCAGCTGCTTTCCTGAAAATATCCCCACTTGGGGAAGTCAGCACTTTCAAAACCCTCTTTCTTATAGCTTGGAATTGGTTCCATGGATGAACTGCAATGGGGAAGAATAAGACACAATGCCTATATATTTGGACAGGCACATGGCACTCTAATTTCCAATGCGGAGCAAGCATTGACGAAAGTCTAAGCTTGCTCTCAGAAGGAGAATAGGGCTTGATATTTTCCTGCTGCTTTGTGACCAGTGCCGAAAGTGGGAAGTGGAGCAGGGGATCTCAAGGAGCCTATAATTCATGGCCCTGCAGGATGGTAAAAGACACCGAATGTGGAAAAATTCCTTGGGTTGAAACAGAGAAAAGAACTTGAGAGCAAGGCAGAATTGCAAAAATGGAATTTCAAGAGGCAGATGGGTCTCGCCTGGTAAGAACCTAGAATGTGGCACTACTTCTTCAACCATGCCTTTGTCGAAAAAGGGTGTATGCCTTTATCCTGAATATATTCAGGATAAAGGCATACACTGTTTTTGGGCAACCAGCCAGGGGCTCGGTGCAAATCAACACTACATAGTGCTATCACTTCCCATCAAAACCAAGGGTCATCTACGAAAATTTTTTTTAAAAAAAGAAATGCAGGGTAGGGTGGACATAAATCGTACACACATTTTTTGGATTGTGGGTTGGCAAATTACAATCGGCACTCTGGCGAAGTCTTTGGTGTATTCCAAAATAATGTCAGAAAGAAAGCTACAGCACATAGGACACTTCCACTCAAGGACGTATATTTTCAGGAAAACCACAGATTCTCCGGACACAGGCAACCCAACCTTTACTGCTGCTCCCTTTACAAAAGTCTCGAATAGGATACAATTCAAATTTCCTTGGACAGAAAACATGGATGAAGAACATGTGATTCTTATCTACAATGATATATTACTGGGCCAGGAAATCAATGAAATAACGTCACTTGCCGCCACAGGGTGTCCTTAGTTACAATCATTCTCCGTGAATTTAGTGACATAGAAAAAAGTGGTTTATTAAAGATATGAGGTACAGATGGAACATAAAATTGCGACACATGAACTAAATGGCAAACGAGAGAAAGAATTACACATTTAGCAAACACTCTTATGCCTTTAGGAGCGCAAAGGTCACTTGAGGTGAGCAAAAAAAAGGTGTTTTAAAGGAGCACACATAACATTCCATATAGACCAAAGAGGGAATCAACACAACTTACTCTTAACCTCAAAGGACTGAACTCAGCCCACTTTACACACCAGAAAAGATTATTTACAAATGGTCAGAATTTGAAACACAGTTTATCGATGTCTCTCTGGAAGAGAATCAAGTGGATGTACAGCAGCAAGCAACACAGCACTGAAAATCAGCTACACCCCGTGACAAAAATAAAATGCAAAATAAAGGCAATGAGTGAGAGATAAATTCTTAGAGACTTCGTTCAGGGGCTGTGACTGAAATTGTTTTGACCATATATTAACACAGAGAAGGACGGGACCTAAGGGAGGACACTCGTGGGTCTGAGAGTCTTCGTGAGCATGAGTCAGCAAATGCAGCACTTTGAGAATAACACTGCCTTGCCCTGAATCCATGGATGCGAAATCTCCAAATGCAGACGACCCTTCGTACAGCGAACACATGCATGGGACAGCCACAGGATGCTACCCCATTGGAACAGAAAAAAACCTGAAAAACCACCACATTTTCTCATATCCTGGTGCTCGGGTTGTAGCTTCCAGCCGCTTTCCTGAAAATATCCCAACTTGGCGGAAGTCAGCACTTTCAAAACCCTCTTTCTTACAGCTTGGAATTGGTTCCATGGATGGACAGCAACGGGGAAGAATAAGACACAATGCTTTATATTTGGACAGGCACATGGCGCTCTAATTTCCAATGTTGCACAAGAATTGACCCAAGTCTAAGCTTGCTCTCAGAAGCAGAATAGGGCTTGATAATTTCCTGCTGCTTTGTGACCAGTTCCGAAATTGGGAAGTTGAGCAGGGGATCTCAGGGAGCCTACAATTCATGGCCCTGCAGGATTGTAAAAGACACCGAATGTGGAAAAATGACTTGGGTGGAACCAGAGAAAAGAACTTGAGAGCAAGGCAGAATTGCAAAAATGGGATTTCAAGAGAGAGATGGGTCTCGCCTGGTAAGAACCTAGAATGTGGCAGTACTTCTTCAACCATGCCTTTGTCGAAAATGTGTGTATGCCTTTATCCTGAGTATATTCAGGATAAAGGCATACACCGTTTTTGGGAAACCAGGCAGGGGCTCGGTGCAAATCAACACTACATAGTGCTATCACTTCCCATCAAAACAAAGGGCCATCTACGAAAAGTGTAAAGACCAGAAATGCAGGGTAGGGTGGAGATAAATCGTACCCACATTTTGTGGATTGTGGGATGGCAAATTGCAATCGGCACTCTGGCAAAGTCTACGGTGTATTCCAAAATAATGTAACAAACAAAGCTACAGCATATAGGACACTTCCACTCAAGGACGTATATTTTCAGGAAAAACAAAGATCCTCAGGACATACGCAACCCAACGTTTACTGCTGCTCTCTTTACAAAAGCCTCGACTAGGATACCATCTAAATGTCCTTGGACGGAAAACACGGATGAAGAATATGTGATACTTATCTACAATGATATATTTCTGAGCGGGGAATTCAATGAAAT
Organism: Kogia breviceps; assembly: GCF_026419965.1. Taxonomy (NCBI): domain Eukaryota; kingdom Metazoa; phylum Chordata; class Mammalia; order Artiodactyla; family Physeteridae; genus Kogia; species Kogia breviceps. Next base: position 36,044,431 of record NC_081325.1, read on the forward strand.
AACGTCACTTGCCGCCACCGGAGTGTTCTTAGTAACAATCATTCTCAGTGAATTTAGTCACATAGAAAAAAGTGGTTTATCAAGGATATGAGGTACATGTGGAATGTAAAATTGCGTGACATGAACTAAATGGCAAACGAGAGAAAGAAGTACACATTTAGCAAAGACACTTATGCCTGTGGGAGCGCAAAGGTCACTTGAGGTGAGTAAAAACCAGGTGTTTTAAATGGGCACAGATACCATTCCATATAGACCACAGAGGGAATCAACACAACTTACTCTTAACCTCACAGGACTGAACTCAGCCCACTTTACACACCAGAAAAGATTATTTACAACTGGTCAGAATTTTAAAAACAATTTATCGATGTCTTTCTGGAAGAGAATCAAGTGGATGTACAGCAGCAAGCAACACAGCACTGAAAATCAGCGAAACCCCGTGAGAAAAATAAACTGCAAAATAAAGGCAGTGAGTGAGAGTTAAATTCTTAGAGACTTCGTTCATGGGCTATGATTGAAGTTGTTTTGACCATATATTAAACCAGAGAAGGATGGGACCTAAGGGAGGACACTCGTGGATCTGAGAGTCTTCGTGAGCAGGAGTCAGCAAATGCAGAACTTTTAGAGTAACACTGCCTTGCCCTTTTTCCATGGATCGGAAATCTCCAAATGAAGACGACCCTTCCTACAGAGAACACATGCATGGGACAGCCACAGGATGCTACCGCATTGAAACGGGAATAAACTTGAAAAGCCACCTCATCTTCTCATATCCTGGTCCTCGGGTTCAAGCTTCCAACTGCTTTCCTGAAAATATCCCCACTTGGGGAAGTCAGCACTTTCATAACCCTCTTTCTTATAGCTTGGAATTGGTTCCATGGATGAACTGCAATGGGGAAGAATAAGACACAATGCCTATATATTTGGACAGGCACATGGCACTCTAATTTCCAATGCGGAGCAAGAATTGACGAAAGTCTAAGCTTGCTCTCAGAAGGAGAATAGGGCTTGATAATTTTCTGCTGCTTTGTGACCCCTGCCGAAAGTCGGAAGTGGAGCAGGGGATCTCAGGGAGCCTATAATTCATGGCCCTGCAGGATGGTAAAAGACACCGAATGTGGAAAAATTCCTTGGGTTGAAACAGAGAAAAGAACTTGAGAGCAAGGCAGAATTGCAAAAATGGAATTTCAAGAGGCAGATGGGTCTTGCCTGGTAAGAACCTAGAATGTGGCAGTACTTCTTCAACCATGCTTTGTCGAAAAAGGGTGTATGCCTTTATCCTGAATATATTCAGGATAAAGGCATACACTGTTTTGGGGCAACCAGCCGGGGGCTCGGTGCAAATCAACACTACATAGTGCTATCACTTCCCATCAAAACAAAGGGTCATCTACGAAAATTTTTTTAAAAAATGAAATGCAGGGTAGGGTGGACATAAATCGTACACACATTTTTTGGATTGTGGGTTGGCAAATTGCAATCGGCACTCTGGCGAAGTCTATGGTGTATTCCAAAATAATGTCAGAAAGAAAGCTACATCACATAGGAAACTTCCACTCAAGGACGTATATTTTCAGGAAAACCACAGATTCTCCGGACACAGGCAACCCAACGTTTACTGCTGCTCCCTTTACAAAAGTCTTGAATAGGATACAATTCAAATTTCCTTGGACAGAAAACATGGATGAAGAACGTGTGATTCTTATCTACAAGGATATATTACTGGGCCAGGAAATCAATGAAATAACGTCACTTGCCGCCACAGGGTGTCCTTAGTTACAATCATTCTCCGTGAATTTAGTGACATAGAAAAAAGTGGTTTATTAAAGATATGAGGTACAGATGGAACATAAAATTGCGTCACATGAACTAAATGGCAAACGAGAGAAAGAATTACACATTTTGCAAACACTCTTATGCTTTAGGTGCGCAAAGGTCACTTGAGGTGAGTAAAAACCAGGTGTTTTAAATGGGCACAGATACCATTCCATATAGACCAAAGAGGGAATCAACACAACTTACTCTTAACCTCAAAGGACTGAACTCAGCCCACTTTACACACCAGAAAAGATTATTTACAAATGGTCAGAATTTGAAACACAATTTATCGATGTCTCTCTGGAAGAGAATCAAGTGGATGTACAGCAGCAAGCAACACAGCACTGAAAGTCAGCTACTCCCCGTGAGAAAAATAAAGTGCAAAATAAAGGCACGGAATCAGAGATAAATTCTAGAGACTTCGATGAGGGGCTGTGATTGAAATTGTTTTGACCATATATTAACACAGAGAAGGATGGGACCTAAGGGAGGACACTCGTGGGTCTGAGAGTCTTCGTGAGCATGAGTCAGCAAATGCAGCACTTTGAGAATAACACTGCCTTGCCCTGATTCCATGGATCCGAAATCTCCAAATGCAGACGACCCTTCCTACAGCGATCACATGCATGGGACAGCCACAGGATGCTACCCCATTGGAACGGAAAAAAACTTGCAAAACCACCACATCTTCTCATATTCTGGTGCTCGGGTTCAAGCCTCCAGCCGCTTTCCTGAAAATATCCCAACTTGGAGGAAGTCAGCAGTTTCAAAACCCTCTTTCTTACAGCTTGGAATTGGTTCCATGAATGGACAGCAACGGGGAAGAATAAGACACAATGCTTTATATTTGGACAGGCACATGGCGCTCTAATTTCCAATGCTGCACAAGAATTGACCGAAGTCTAAGCTTGCTCTCAGAAGCAGAATAGAGCTTGATAATTTCCTGCTGCATTGTGACCAGTTCCGAATGTGGGAAGTTGAGCAGGGGATCTCAGGGAGCCTATGATTCACGGCCCTGCAGGATTGTAAAAGACACCGAATGTGGAAAAATGACTTGGGTGGAACCAGAGAAAAGAACTTGAGAGCAAGGCAGAATTGCAAAAATGGGATTTCAAGAGGGAGATGGGTCTCGCCTGCTAAGAACGTACAATGTGGCAGTACTTCTTCAACCATGCCTTTGTCGAAAATGTGTGCATGCCTTTATCCTGAATATATTCAGGATAAAGGCATACACAGTTTTTGGGCAACCAGGCAGGGGCTCGGTGCAAATCAACACGACATAGTGCTATCACTTCCCATCAAAACAAAGGGTCATCTACGAAAAGTGTAAAGACAAGAAATGCAGGGTAGGGTGGAGATAAATCATACCTACATTTTGTGGATTGTGGGATGGCAAATTGCAATCGGCACTCTGGCGAAATCTACGGTGTATTTCAAAATAATGTAAGAAAGAAAGCTGCAGCACATAGGACACTTCCACTCAAGGACGTATATTTTCAGGACAACCAAAGATTCTCAGGACATACGCAACCCAACGTTTACTGCTGCTCTCTTTACAAAAGCCTCGACTAGGATACAATCAAAATTTCCTTGGACACAAGACATGCATGAAGAATATGTGATTCTTATCTACAATGATATATTTCTGAGCGGGGAATTCAATGAAATAACGTCACTTGCCGCCACCGGAGTATTCTTAGTTACAATCATTCTCAGTGAATTTAGTCACATAGAAAAAAGTGGTTTTGCAAAGATATGAGGTACAGGGGGAATATAAAATTGCGTCACATGAAATAAACGGCAAACGAGAGAAAGAATTACACATTTAGCCAACGCCCTTATGCTTGTGGGAGCGCAAAGGTCACTTGAGGTGAGTAAAAACCAGGTGTTTTAAATGGGCACAGATACCATTCCATATAGACCAAAGAGGGAATCAACACAAATTACTCTTAACCTCAAAGGACTGAACTCAGCCCACTTTACACACCAGAAAAGATTACTTACACCTGGTCAGAATTTGAAACACAATTTATCGATGTCTCTCGGGAAGAGAATCAAGTGTATGTACAGCAGCAAGCAACACAGCACTGAAAATCATCTACACCCCGTGAGAAAAATAAAGTGCAAAATAAAGGCAGTAAGTGAGAGATAAATTCTTAGAGACTTCGTTCAGGGGCTGTGACTGAAATTGTTTTGACCATATATTAACACAGAGAAGGATGGGACCTAAGGGAGGACAGTCGTGGGTCTGAGAGTCTTCGTGAGCATGAGTCAGCAAATGCAGCACTTTCAGAATAACAATGCCTTGCCCTGATTCCATGGATCCGAAATCTCCAAATGCAGACGACCCTTCCTACAGCCATCACATGCATGGGACAGCCAAAGGATGCTCCTCCATTGGAACGGAAAAAAAACTTGTAAAACCACCACACCTTCTCATATCCTGGTGCTCGGGTTGTAGCTTCCAGCCGCTTTCCTGAAAATATCCCAACTTGGCGGAAGTCAGCACTTTCAAAACCCTCTCTCTTACAGCTTGGAATTGGTTCCATGGATGGACAGCAACGGGGAAGAATAAGACACAATGCTTTATATTTGGACAGGCAAATGGCGCTCTAATTTCCAATGCTGCACAAGAATTGACCCAAGTCTAAGCTTGCTCTCAGAAGCAGAATAGGGCTTGATAATTTCCTGCTGCTTTGTGACCAGTTCCGAAATTGGGAAGTTGAGCAGGGGATCTCAGGGAGCCTACAATTCATGGCCCTTCAGGATTCTAAAAGACACCGAATGTGGAAAAATGACTTGGGTGCAACCAGAGAAAAGAACTTGAGAGCAAGGCAGAATTGCAAAAATGGGATTTCAAGAGAGAGATTGGTCTCGCCTGGTAAGAACCTAGAATGTGGCAGTACTTCTTCAACCATGCCTTTGTCGAAAATGTGTGTATGCCTTTATCCTGAATATATTCAGGATAAAGGCATACACCGTTTTTGGGCAACCAGGCAGGGGCTCGGTGCAAATCAACACTACATAGCGCTATCACTTCCCATCAAAACAAAGGGCCATCTACGAAAAGTGTAAAGACCAGAAATGCAGGGGAGGGTGGAGATAAATCGTAACCACATTTTGTGGATTGTGGGATGGCAAATTGCAATCGGCACTCTGGCGAAGTCTACGGTGTATTCCAAAATAATGTAACAAACAAAGCTACAGCATATAGGACACTTCCACTCAAGGACGTATATTTTCAGGAAAAACAAAGATCCTCAGGACATACGCAACCCAACGTTTACTGCTGCTCCCTTTACAAAAGCGTCGACTAGGATACCATCTAAATGTCCTTGGACGGAAAACACGGATGAAGAATATGTGATTCTTATCTACAATGATATATTTCTGAGCGGGGAATTCAATGAAATAACGTCACTTGCCGCCACCGGAGTGTTCTTAGTAACAATCATTCTCAGTGAATTTAGTCACATAGAAAAAAGTGGTTTATCAAGGATATGAGGTACATGTGGAATGCAAAATTGCGTCACATGAACTAAATGGCAAACGAGAGAAAGAAGTACACATTTAGCAAAGGCACTTATGCCTGTGGGAGCGCAAAGGTCACTTGAGGTGAGTAAAAACCAGGTGTTTTAAATGGGCACAGATACCATTCCATATAGACCACAGAGGGAATCAACACAACTTACTCTTAACCTCACAGGACTGAACTCAGCCCACTTTACACACCAGAAAAGATTATTTACAACTGGTCAGAATTTGAAAAACAATTTATCGATGTCTCTCTGGAAGAGAATCAAGTGGATGTACAGCAGCAAGCAACACAGCACTGAAAATCAGCGACACCCCGTGAGAAAAATAAACTGCAAAATAAAGGCAGTGAGTGAGAGTTAAATTCTTAGAGACTTCGTTCATGGGCTATGATTGAAGTTGTTTTGACCATATATTAACCCAGAGAAGGATGGGACCTAAGGGAGAACACTCGTGGATCTGAGAGTCTTCGTGAGCATGAGTCAGCAAATGCAGAACTTTTAGAGTAACACTGCCTTGCCCTGATCCCATGGATCCGAAATCTCCAAATGAAGACGACCCTTCCTACAGAGAACACATGCATGGGACAGCCACAGGATGCTACCGCATTGAAACGGGAATAAATTTGAAAAGCCACCTCATCTTCTCATATCCTGGTCCTCGGGTTCAAGCTTCCAGCTGCTTTCCTGAAAATATCCCCACTTGGGGAAGTCAGCACTTTCAAAACCCACTTTCTTATAGCTTGGAATTGGTTCCATGGATGAACTGCAACGGGGAAGAAGAAGACACAATGCCTATACATTTGGACAGGCACATGGCACTCTAATTTCCAATGCGGAGCAAGAATTGACAAAAGTCTAAGCTTGCTCTCAGAAGCAGAATAGGGCTTGATAATTTTCTGTTGCTTTGTGACCCCTGCCGAAAGTGGGAAGTGGAGCAGGGGATCTCAGGGAGCCTATAATTCATGGCCCTGCAGGATGGTAAAAGACACCGAATGTGGAAAAATTCCTTGGGTTGAAACAGAGAAAAGAACTTGAGAGCAAGGCAGAATTGCAAAAATGGAATTTCAAGAGGCAGATGGGTCTCGCCTGGTAAGAACCTAGAATGTGGCAGTACTTCTTCAACCATGCTTTGTCGAAAAAGGGTGTATGCCTTTATCCTGAATATATTCAGGATAAAGGCATACACTGTTTTGGGGCAACCAGCCGGGGGCTCGGTGCAAATCAACACTACATAGTGCTATCACTTCCCATCAAAACAAAGGGTCATCTACGAAAATTTTTTTTAAAAAATGAAATGCAGGGTAAGGTGGACATAAATCGTACACACATTTTTTGGATTGTGTGTTGGCAAATTGCAATCGGCACTCTGGCGAAGTCTATGGTGTATTCCAAAATAATGTCAGAAAGAAAGCTACATCACATAGGAAACTTCCACTCAAGGACGTATATTTTCAGGAAAACCACAGATTCTCCGGACACAGGCAACCCAACGTTTACTGCTGCTCCCTTTACAAAAGTCTCGAATAGGATACAATTCAAATTTCCTTGGACAGAAAACATGGATGAAGAACGTGTGATTCTTATCTACAATGATATATTACTGGGCCAGGAAATCAATGAAATAACGTCACTTGCCGCCACAGGGTGTCCTTAGTTACAATCATTCTCCGTGAATTTAGTGACATAGAAAAAAGTGGTTTATTAAAGATATGAGGTACAGATGGAACATAAAATTGCGTCACATGAACTAAATGGCAAACCAGAGAAAGAATTACACATTTTGCAAACACTCTTATGCCTTTAGGTGCGCAAAGGTCACTTGAGGTGAGCAAAAACCAGGTGTTTTAAAGGAGCACACATAACATTCCATATAGACCAAAGAGGGAATCAACACAACTTACTCTTAACCTCAAAGGACTGAACTCAGCCCACTTTACACACCAGAAAAGATTATTTACAAATGGTCAGAATTTGAAACACAATTTATCGATGTCTCTCTGGAAGAGAATCAAGTGGATGTACAGCAGCAAGCAACACAGAACTGAAAGTCAGCTACACCCCGTGAGAAAAATAAAGTGCAAAATAAAGGCACGGAATCAGAGATAAATTCTAGAGACTTCGATGAGGGGCTGTGATTGAAATTGTTTTGACCATATATTAACACAGAGAAGGATGGGACCTAAGGGAGGCCACTCGTGGGTCTGAGAGTCTTCGTGAGCATGAGTCAGCGAATGCAGCACTTTGAGAATAACACTGCCTTGCCCTGATTCCATGGATCCGAAATCTCCAAATGCAGACGACCCTTCCTACAGCGATCACATGCATGGGACAGCCACAGGATGCTACCCCATTGGAACGGAAAAAAACTTGCAAAACCACCACATCTTCTCATATTCTGGTGCTCGGGTTCAAGCCTCCAGCCGCTTTCCTGAAAATATCCCAACTTGGAGGAAGTCAGCAGATTTCTAAACCCTCTTACTTACAGCTTGCGATTGCTTCTATGAATGGACAGCAACGGGGAAGAATAAGACACAATGCTTTATATTTGGAGAGGCACATGGCGCTCTAATTTCCAATGCTGCACAAGAATTGACCGAAGTCTAAGCTTGCTCTCAGAAGCAGAATAGAGCTTGATAATTTCCTGCTGCATTGTGACCAGTTCCGAATGTGGGAAGTTGAGCAGGGGATCTCAGGGAGCCTATGATTCACGGCCCTGCAGGATTGTAAAAGACACCGAATGTGGAAAAATGACTTGGGTGGAACCAGAGAAAAGAACTTGAGAGCAAGGCAGAATTGCAAAAATGGGATTTCAAGAGGGAGATGGGTCTCGCCTGGTAAGAACGTAGAATGTGGCAGTACTTCTTCAACCATGCCTTTGTCGAAAATGTGTGCATGCCTTTATCCTGAATATATTCAGGATAAAGGCATACACCGTTTTTGGGCAACCAGGCAGGGGCTCGGTGTAAATCAACACGACATAGTGCTATCACTTCCCATCAAAACAAAGGGTCATCTACGAAAAGTGTAAAGACAAGAAATGCAGGGTAGGGTGGAGATAAATCATACCCACATTTTGTGGATTGTGGGATGGCAAATTGCAATCGGCACTCTGGCGAAATCTACGGTGTATTTCACAATAATGTAAGAAAGAAAGCTGCAGCACATAGGACACTTCCAGTCAAGGACGTATATTTTCAGGACAACCCAAGATTCTCAGGACATACGCAACCCAACGTTTACTGCTGCTCTCTTTACAAAAGCCTCGACTAGGATACAATCAAAATTTCCTTGGACACAAGACATGCATGAAGAATATGTGATTCTTATCTACAATGATATATATCTGAGCGGGGAATTCAATGAAATAACGTCACTTGCCGCCACCGGAGTATTCTTAGTTACAATCATTCTCAGTGAATTTAGTCACATAGAAAAAAGTGGTTTTGCAAAGATATGAGGTACAGGGGGAATATAAAATTGCGTCACATGAAATAAACGGCAAACGAGAGAAAGAATTACACATTTAGCCAACGCCCTTATGCTTGTGGGAGCGCAAAGGTCACTTGAGGTGAGTAAAAACAAGGTGTTTTAAATGGGCACAGATACCATTCCATATAGACCAAAGAGGGAATCAACACAACTTACTCTTAACCTCAAAGGACTGAACTCAGCCCACTTTACACACCAGAAAAGATTACTTACACCTGGTCAGAATTTGAAACACAATTTATCGATGTCTCTCAGGAAGAGAATCAAGTGCATGTACAGCAGCAAGCAACACAGCAGTGAAAATCATCTACACCCCGTGAGAAAAATAAAGTGCAAAATAAAGGCAGTAAGTGAGAGATAAATTCTTAGAGACTTCGTTCAGGGGCTGTGACTGAAATTGTTTTGACCATATATTAACACAGAGAAGGATGGGACCTAAGGGAGGACACTCGTGGGTCTGAGAGTCTTCGTGAGCATGAGTCAGCAAATGCAGCACTTTGAGAATAACACTGCCTTGCCCTGATTCCATGGATCCGAAATCTCCAAATGCAGACGACCCTTCCTACAGCGATCACATGCATGGAACAGCCACAGGATGCTATCCCATTGGAACGGAAAAAAACTTGAAAAACCACCACAGCTTCTCATATCCTGGTGCTCGGGTTGTAGCTTCCAGCCGCTTTCCTGAAAATATCCCAACTTGGCGGAAGTCAGCACTTTCAAAACCCTCTTTCTTACAGCTTGGAATTGGTTCCATGGATGGACAGCAACGGGGAAGAATAAGACACAATGCTTTATATTTGGACAGGCACATGGCGCTCTAATTTCCAATGCTGCACAAGAATTGACCCAAGTCTAAGCTTGCTCTCAGAAGCAGAATAGGGCTTGATAATTTCCTGCTGCTTTGTGACCAGTTCCGAATGTGGGAAGTTGAGCAGGGGATCTCAGGGAGCCTATGATTCACGGCCCTGCAGGATTGTAAAAGACACCGAATGTGGAAAAATGACTTGGGTGCAACCAGAGAAAACAACTTGAGAGCAAGGCAGAATTGCAAAAATGGGATTTCAAGAGAGAGATTGGTCTCGCCTGGTAAGAACCTAGAATGTGGCAGTACTTCTTCAACCATGCCTTTGTCGAAAATGTGTGTATGCCTTTATCCTGAATATATTCAGGATAAAGGCATACACCGTTTTTGGGCAACCAGGCAGGGGCTCGGTGCAAATCAACACTACATAGCGCTATCACTTCCCATCAAAACAAAGGGCCATCTACGAAAAGTGTAAAGACCAGAAATGCAGGGGAGGGTGGAGATAAATCGTAACCACATTTTGTGGATTGTGGGATGGCAAATTGCAATCGGCACTCTGGCGAAGTCTACGGTGTATTCCAAAATAATGTAACAAACAAAGCTACAGCATATAGGACACTTCCACTCAAGGACGTATATTTTCAGGAAAAACAAAGATCCTCAGGACATACGCAACCCAACGTTTACTGCTGCTCTCTTTACAAAAGCCTCGACTAGGATACCATCTAAATGTCCTTGGACGGAAAACACGGATGAAGAATATGTGATTCTTATCTACAATGATATATTTCTGAGCGGGGAATTCAATGAAATAACGTCACTTGCCGCCACCGGAGTGTTCTTTGTAACAATCATTCTCAGTGAATTTAGTCACATAGAAAAAAGTGGTTTATCAAGGATATGAGGTACATGTGGAATGCAAAATTGCGTCACATGAACTAAATGGCAAACGAGAGAAAGAAGTACACATTTAGCAAAGGCACTTATGCCTGTGGGAGCGCAAAGGTCACTTGAGGTGAGTAAAAACCAGGTGTTTTAAATGGGCACAGATACCATTCCATATAGACCACAGAGGGAATCAACACAACTTACTCTTAACCTCACAGGACTGAACTCAGCCCACTTTACACACCAGAAAAGATTATTTACAACTGGTCAGAATTTGAAAAACAATTTATCGATGTCTCTCTGGAAGAGAATCAAGTGGATGTACAGCAGCAAGCAACACAGCACTGAAAATCAGCGACACCCCGTGAGAAAAATAAACTGCAAAATAAAGGCAGTGAGTGAGAGTTAAATTCTTAGAGACTTCGTTCATGGGCTATGATTGAAGTTGTTTTGACCATATATTAACCCAGAGAAGGATGGGACCTAAGGGAGAACACTCGTGGATCTGAGAGTCTTCGTGAGCATGAGTCAGCAAATGCAGAACTTTTAGAGTAACACTGCCTTGCCCTGATCCCATGGATCCGAAATCTCCAAATGAAGACGACCCTTCCTACAGAGAACACATGCATGGGACAGCCACAGGATGCTACCGCATTGAAACGGGAATAAATTTGAAAAGCCACCTCATCTTCTCATATCCTGGTCCTCGGGTTCAAGCTTCCAGCTGCTTTCCTGAAAATATCCCCACTTGGGGAAGTCAGCACTTTCAAAACCCACTTTCTTATAGCTTGGAATTGGTTCCATGGATGAACTGCAACGGGGAAGAAGAAGACACAATGCCTATATATTTGGACAGGCACATGGCACTCTAATTTCCAATGCGGAGCAAGATTTGACAAAAGTCTAAGCTTGCTCTCAGAAGCAGAATAGGGCTTGATAATTTTCAGTTGCTTTGTGACCCCTGCCGAAAGTGGGAAGTGGAGCAGGGGATCTCAGGGAGCCTATAATTCATGGCCCTGCAGGATGGTAAAAGACACCGAATGTGGAAAAATTCCTTGGGTTGAAACAGAGAAAAGAACTTGAGAGCAAGGCAGAATTGCAAAAATGGAATTTCAAGAGGCAGATGGGTCTCGCCTGGTAAGAACCTAGAATGTGGCAGTACTTCTTCAACCATGCATTGTCGAAAAAGGGTGTATGCCTTTATCCTGAATATATTCAGGATAAAGGCATACACTGTTTTGGGGCAACCAGCCGGGGGCTCGGTGCAAATCAACACTACATAGTGCTATCACTTCCCATCAAAACAAAGGGTCATCTACGAAAATTTTTTTTTAAAAATGAAATGCAGGGTAAGGTGGACATAAATCGTACACACATTTTTTGGATTGTGTGTTGGCAAATTGCAATCGGCACTCTGGCGAAGTCTATGGTGTATTCCAAAATAATGTCAGAAAGAAAGCTACATCACATAGGAAACTTCCACTCAAGGACGTATATTTTCAGGAAAACCACAGATTCTCCGGACACAGGCAACCCAACGTTTACTGCTGCTCCCTTTACAAAAGTCTCGAATAGGATACAATTCAAATTTCCTTGGACAGAAAACATGGATGAAGAACGTGTGATTCTTATCTACAATGATATATTACTGGGCCAGGAAATCAATGAAATAACGTCACTTGCCGCCACAGGGTGTCCTTAGTTACAATCATTCTCCGTGAATTTAGTGACATAGAAAAAAGTGGTTTATTAAAGATATGAGGTACAGATGGAACATAAAATTGCGTCACATGAACTAAATGGCAAACGAGAGAAAGAATTACACATTTTGCAAACACTCTTATGCTTTAGGTGCGCAAAGGTCACTTGAGGTGAGCAAAAACCAGGTGTTTTAAAGGAGCACACATAACATTCCATATAGACCAAAGAGGGAATCAACACAACTTACTCTTAACCTCAAAGGACTGAACTCAGCCCACTTTACACACCAGAAAAGATTATTTACAAATGGTCAGAATTTGAAACACAATTTATCGATGTCTCTCTGGAAGAGAATCAAGTGGATGTACAGCAGCAAGCAACACAGCACTGAAAGTCAGCTACACCCCGTGAGAAAAATAAAGTGCAAAATAAAGGCACGGAATCAGAGATAAATTCTAGAGACTTCGATCAGGGGCTGTGATTGAAATTGTTTTGACCATATATTAACACAGAGAAGGATGGGACCTAAGGGAGGCCACTCGTGGGTCTGAGAGTCTTCGTGAGCATGAGTCAGCAAATGCAGCACTTTGAGAATAACACTGCCTTGCCCTGATTCTATGGATCCGAAATCTCCAAATGCAGACGACCCTTCCTACAGCGATCACATGCATGGGACAGCCACAGGATGCTACCCCATTGGAACGGAAAAAAACTTGCAAAACCACCACATCTTCTCATATTCTGGTGCTCGGGTTCAAGCCTCCAGCCGCTTTCCTGAAAATATCCAAACTTGGAGGAAGTCAGCAGATTTCAAAACCCTCTTACTTACAGCTTGCAATTGCTTCTATGAATGGACAGCAACGGGGAAGAATAAGACACAATGCTTTATATTTGGAGAGGCACATGGCGCTCTAATTTCCAATGCTGCACAAGAATTGACCCAAGTCTAAGCTTGCTCTCAGAAGCAGAATAGAGCTTGATAATTTCCTGCTGCATTGTGACCAGTTTGGAATGTGGGAAGTTGAGCAGGGGATCTCAGGGAGACTATGATTCACGGCCCTACAGGATTGTAAAAGACACCGAATGTGGAAAAATGACTTGGGTGGAACCAGAGAAAAGAACTTGAGAGAAAGGCAGAATTGCAAAAAATGGGATTTCCAGACGGAGATGGGTCTCGCCTGGTAAGAACGTAGAATGTGGCAGTACTTCTTCAACCATACCTTTGTCGAAAATGTGTGCATGCCTTTATCCTGAATATATTCAGGATAAAGGCATACACCGTTTTTGGGCAACCAGGCAGGGGCTCGGTGCAAATCAACACTACATAGTGCTATCACTTCCCATCAAAACAAAGGGCCAACTACGAAAAGTGTAAAGACCAGAAATGCAGGGGAGGGTGGAGATAAATCATACCCACATTTTGTGGATTGTGGGATGGCAAATTGCAATCGGCACTCTGGCGAAGTCTACGGTGTATTCCAAAATAATGTAACAAACAAAGCTACAGCACATAGGACACTTCCACTCAAGGACGTATATTTTCAGGAAAAACAAAGATCCTCAGGACATACGCAACCCAACGTTTACTGCTGCTCTCTTTACAAAAGCCTCGACTAGGATACAATCAAAATTTCCTGGACAGAAGACATGCATGAAGAATATGTGATTCTTATCTACAATGATATATTTCTGAGCGGGGAATTCAATGAAATAACGTCACTTGCCGCCACCGGAGTGTTCTTTGTAACAATCATTCTCAGTGAATTTAGTCACATAGAAAAAAGTGGTTTATCAAGGATATGAGGTAAACGTGGAATGTAAAATTGCGTCACATGAACTAAATGGCAAACGAGAGAAAGAAGTACACATTTAGCAAAGGCACTTATGCCTGTGGGAGCGCAAAGGTCACTTGAGGTGAGTAAAAACCAGGTGTTTTAAATGGGCACAGATACCATTCCATATAGACCACAGAGGGAATCAACACAACTTACTCTTAACCTCACAGGACTGAACTCAGCCCACTTTACACACCAGAAAAGATTATTTACAACTGGTCAGAATTTGAAAAACAATTTATCGATGTCTCTCTGGAAGAGAATCAAGTGGATGTACAGCAGCAAGCAACACAGCACTGAAAATCAGCGACACCCCGTGAGAAAAATAAACTGCAAAATAAAGGCAGTGAGTGAGAGTTAAATTCTTAGAGACTTCGTTCATGGGCTATGATTGAAGTTGTTTTGACCATATATTAACCCAGAGAAGGATGGGACCTAAGGGAGGACACTCGTGGATCTGAGAGTCTTCGTGAGCATGAGTCAGCAAATGCAGAACTTTTAGAGTAACACTGCCTTGCCCTGATCCCATGGATCCGAAATCTCCAAATGAAGACGACCCTTCCTACAGAGAACACATGCATGGGACAGCCACAGGATGCTACCGCATTGAAACGGGAATAAACTTGAAAAGCCACCTCATCTTCTCATATCCTGGTCCTCGGGTTCAAGCTTCCAGCTGCTTTCCTGAAAATATCCCCACTTAGGGAACTCAGCACTTTCAAAACCCTCTTTCTTATAGCTTGGAATTGGTTCCATGGATGAACTGCAACGGGGAAGAAGAAGACACAATGCCTATATATTTGGACAGGCACATGGCACTCTAATTTCCAATGCGGAGCAAGAATTGACGAAAGTCTAAGCTTGCTCTCAGAAGCAGAATAGGGCTTGATATTTTTCTGTTGCTTTGTGACCCCTGCCGAAAGTGGGAAGTGGAGCAGGGGATCTCAGGGAGCCTATAATTCATGGCCCTGCAGGATGGTAAACGACACCGAATGTGGAAAAATTCCTTGGGTTGAAACAGAGAAAAGAACTTGAGAGCAATGCAGAATTGCAAAAATGGAATTTCAAGAGGCAGATGGGTCTCGCCTGGTAAGAACCTAGAATGTGGCAGTACTTCTTCAACCATGCCTTTGTCGAAAAAGGGTGTATGCCTTTATCCTGAATATATTCAGGATAAAGGCATACACTGTTTTGGGGCAACCAGCCGGGAGCTTGGTGCAAATCAACACTACATAGTGCTATCACTTCCCATCAAAACAAAGGGTCATCTACGAAATTTTTTTTAAAAAAAGAAATGCAGGGTAGGGTGGACATAAATCGTACACACATTTTTTGGATTGTGGGTTGGCAAATTGCAATCGGCACTCTGGCGAAGTCTATGGTGTATTCCAAAATAATTTCAGAAAGAAAGCTACATCACATAGGAAACTTCCACTCAAGGACGTATATTTTCAGGAAAACCACAGATTCTCCGGACACAGGCAACCCAACGTTTACTGCTGCTCCCTTTACAAAAGTCTCGAATAGGATACAATTCAAATTTCCTTGGACAGAAAACATGGATGAAGAACGTGTGATTCTTATCTACAATGATATATTACTGGGCCAGGAAATCAATGAAATAACGTCACTTGCCGCCACAGGGTGTCCTTAGTTACAATCATTCTCCGTGAATTTAGTGACATAGAAAAAAGTGGTTTATTAAAGATATGAGGTACAGATGGAACATAAAATTGCGTCACATGAACTAAATGGCAAACGAGAGAAAGAATTACACATTTTGCAAACACTCTTATGCCTTTAGGAGCGCAAAGGTCACTTGAGGTGAGCAAAAACCAGGTGTTTTAAAGGAGCACACATAACATTCCATATAGACCAAAGAGGGAATCAACACAACTTACTCTTAACCTCAAAGGATTGAACTCAGCCCACTTTACACACCAGAAAAGATTATTTACAAATGGTCAGAATTTGAAACACAATTTATCGATGTCTCTCTGGAAGAGAATCAAGTGGATGTACAGCAGCAAGCAACACAGCACTGAAAGTCAGCTACACCCCGTGAGAAAAATAAAGTGCAAAATAAAGGCACGGAATCAGAGATAAATTCTAGAGACTTCGATCAGGGGCTGTGATTGAAATTGTTTTGACCATATATTAACACAGAGAAGGATGGGACCTAAGGGAGGCCACTCGTGGGTCTGAGAGTCTTCATGAGCATGAGTCAGCAAATGCAGCACTTTGAGAATAACACTGCCTTGCCCTGATTCCATGGATCCGAAATCTCCAAATGTAGACGACCCTTCGTACCGCGATCACATGCATGGGACAGCCACAGGATGCTACCCCATTGGAACGGAAAAAAACTTGCAAAACCACCACAACTTCTCATATTCTGGTGCTCGGGTTCAAGCCTCCAGCCGCTTTCCTGAAAATATCCAAACTTGGAGGAAGTGAGCAGTTTCAAAAAACTCTTTCTTACAGCTTGGAATGGGTTCCATGAATGGAGAGCAACGGGGAAGAATAAGACACAATGCTTTAT
The DNA here is from genome assembly GCF_026419965.1 of Kogia breviceps. Taxonomy (NCBI): domain Eukaryota; kingdom Metazoa; phylum Chordata; class Mammalia; order Artiodactyla; family Physeteridae; genus Kogia; species Kogia breviceps. The sequence goes on from NC_081325.1 coordinate 36,061,048, forward strand.
ATTTGAAGAGGCACATGGCGCTCTAATTTCCAATGCTGCACAAGAATTGACCCAAGTCTAAGCTTGCTCTCAGAAGCAGAATAGAGCTTGATAATTTCCTGCTGCATTGTGACCAGTTTGGAATGTGGGAAGTTGAGCAGGGGATCTCAGGGAGACTATGATTCACGGCCCTACAGGATTGTAAAAGACACCGAATGTGGAAAAATGACTTGGGTGGAACCAGAGAAAAGAACTTGAGAGAAAGGCAGAATTGCAAAAAATGGGATTTCAAGACGGAGATGGGTCTCGCCTGGTAAGAACGTAGAATGTGGCAGTACTTCTTCAACCATGCCTTTGTCGAAAATGTGTGCATGCCTTTATCCTGAATATATTCAGGATAAAGGCATACACAGTTTTTGGGCAACCAGGAAGGGGCTCGGTGCAAATCAACACTACATAGTGCGATCACTTCCCATCAAAACAAAGGGTCATCTATAAAATGTGTAAAGACAAGAAATGCAGGGTAGGGTGGAGATAAATCATACCCACATTTTGTGGATTGTGGGATGGCAAATTGCAATCGGCACTCTGGCGAAATGTACGGTGTATTTCAAAATAATGTAAGAAAGAAAGCTGCAGCACATAGGACACTTCCACTCAAGGACGTATATTTTCAGGACAACCAAAGATTCTCAGGACATACGCAACCCAACGTTTACTGCTGCTCTCTTTACAAAAGCCTCGACTAGGATACAATCAAAATTTCCTTGGACAGAAGACATGCATGAAGAATATGTGATTCTTATCTACAATGATATATTTCTGAGCGGGGAATTCAATGAAATAACGTCACTTGCCGCCACCGGAGTATTCTTAGTTACAATCATTCTCAGTGAATTTAGTCTCATAGAAAAAAGTGGTTTTGCAAAGATATGAGGTACAGGGGGAATATAAAATTGCGTCACATGAAATAAACGCCAACGAGAGAAAGAATTACACATTTAGCCAACGCCCTTATGCTTGTGGGAGCGCAAAGGTCACTTGAGGTGAGTAAAAACCAGGTTTTTTAAATGGGCACAGATACCATTCCATATAGACCAAAGAGGGAATCAACACAACTTACTCTTAACCTCACAGGACTGAACTCAGCCCACTTTACACACCAGAAAAGATTATTTACAACTGGTCAGAATTTGAAAAACAATTTATCGATGTCTCTCTGGAAGAGAATCAAGTGGATGTACAGCAGCAAGCAACACAGCACTGAAAATCAGCGACACCCCGTGAGAAAAATAAACTGCAAAATAAAGGCAGTGAGTGAGAGTTAAATTCTTAGAGACTTCGTTCATGGGCTATGATTGAAGTTGTTTTGACCATATATTAACCCAGAGAAGGATGGGACCTAAGGGAGGACACTCGTGGGTCTGAGAGTCTTGGTGAGCATGAGTCAGCAAATGCAGCACTTTGAGAATAACACTGCCTTGCCCTGATTCCATGGATCCGAAATCTCCAAATGAAGACGACCCTTCCTACAGAGAACACATGCATGGGAAAGCCACAGGATGCTACCGCATTGAAACGGGAATAAACTTGAAAAGCCACCTCATCTTCTCATATCCTGGTCCTCGGGTTCAAGCTTCCAGCTGCTTTCCTGAAAATATCCCCACTTGGGGAACTCAGCACTTTCAAAACCCTCTTTCTTATAGCTTGGAATTGGTTCCATGGATGAACTGCAACGGGGAAGAAGAAGACACAATGCCTATATATTTGGACAGGCACATGGCACTCTAATTTCCAATGCGGAGCAAGAATTGACGAAAGTCTAAGCTTGCTCTCAGAAGCAGAATAGGGCTTGATAATTTTCTGATGCTTTGTGACCCCTGCAGAAAGTGGGAAGTGGAGCAGGGGATCTCAGGGAGCCTATAATTCATGGCCCTGCAGGATGGTAAAAGACACCGAATGTGGAAAAATTCCTTGGGTTGAAACAGAGAAAAGAACTTGAGAGCAATGCAGAATTGCAAAAATGGAATTTCAAGAGGCAGATGGGTCTCGCCTGGTAAGAACCTAGAATGTGGCAGTACTTCTTCAACCATGCCTTTGTCGAAAAAGGGTGTATGCCTTTATCCTGAATATATTCAGGATAAAGGCATAAACTGTTTTGGGGCAACCAGCCGGGGGCTCGGTGCAAATCAACACTACATAGTGCTATCACTTCCCATCAAAACAAAGGGTCATGTACGAAAATTTTTTTAAAAAATGAAATGCAGGGTAGGGTGGACATAAATCGTACACACATTTTTTGGATTGTGGGTTGGTAAATTGCAATCGGCACTCTGGCGAAGTCTATGGTGTATTCCAAAATAATGTCAGAAAGAAAGCTACAGCTCATAGGAAACTTCCACTCAAGGACGTATATTTTCAGGAAAACCACAGATTCTCCGGACACAGGAACCCAACGTTTACTGCTGCTCCCTTTACAAAAGTCTCGAATAGGATACAATTCAAATTTCCTTGGACAGAAAACATGGATGAAGAACGTGTGATTCTTATCTACAATGATATATTACTGGGCCAGGAAATCAATGAAATAACGTCACTTGCCGCCACAGGGTGTCCTTAGTTACAATCATTCTCCGTGAATTTAGTGACATAGAAAAAAGTGGTTTATTAAAGATATGAGGTACAGATGGAACATAAAATTGCGTCACATGAACTAAATGGCAAACGAGAGAAAGAATTACACATTTTGCAAACACTCTTATGCCTTTAGGAGCGCAAAGGTCACTTGAGGTGAGCAAAAACCAGGTGTTTTAAAGGAGCACACATAACATTCCATATAGACCAAAGAGGGAATCAACACAACTTACTCTTAACCTCAAAGGACTGAACTCAGCCCACTTTACACACCAGAAAAGATTATTTACAAATGGTCAGAATTTGAAACACAATTTATCGATGTCTCTCTGGAAGAGAATCAAGTGGATGTACAGCAGCAAGCAACACAGCACTGAAAGTCAGCTACACCCCGTGAGAAAAATAAAGTGCAAAATAAAGGCACGGAATCAGAGATAAATTCTAGAGACTTCGATCAGGGGCTGTGATTGAAATTGTTTTGACCATATATTAACACAGAGAAGGATGGGACCTAAGGGAGGACACTCGTGGGTCTGAGAGTCTTCATGAGCATGAGTCAGCAAATGCAGCACTTTGAGAATAACACTGCCTTGCCCTGATTCCATGGATCCGAAATCTCCAAATGTAGACGACCCTTCGTACCGCGATCACATGCATGGGACAGCCACAGGATGCTACCCCATTGGAACGGAAAAAAACTTGCAAAACCACCACATCTTCTCATATGCTGTTGCTCGGGTTCAAGCCTCCAGCCGCTTTCCTGAAAATATCCCAACTTGGAGGAAGTGAGCAGTTTCAAAAAACTCTTTCTTACAGCTTGGAATTGGTTCCATGAATGGACAGCAACGGGGAAGAATAAGACACAATGCTTTATATTTGGAGAGGCACATGGCGCTCTAATTTCCAATGCTGCACAAGAATTGACCCAAGTCTAAGCTTGCTCTCAGAAGCAGAATAGAGCTTGATAATTTCCTGCTGCATTGTGACCAGTTCCGAATGTGGGAAGTTGAGCAGGGGATCTCAGGGAGCCTATGATTCACGGCCCTGCAGGATTGTAAAAGACACCGAATGTGGAAAAATGACTTGGGTGCAACCAGAGAAAACAACTTGAGAGCAAGGCAGAATTGCAAAAATGGGATTTCAAGAGAGAGATTGGTCTCGCCTGGTAAGAACCTAGAATGTGGCAGTACTTCTTCAACCATGCCTTTGTCGAAAATGTGTGTATGCCTTTATCCTGAATATATTCAGGATAAAGGCATACACCGTTTTTGGGCAACCAGGCAGGGGCTCGGTGCAAATCAACACTACATAGCGCTATCACTTCCCATCAAAACAAAGGGCCATCTACGAAAAGTGTAAAGACCAGAAATGCAGGGGAGGGTGGAGATAAATCGTAACCACATTTTGTGGATTGTGGGATGGCAAATTGCAATCGGCACTCTGGCGAAGTCTACGGTGTATTCCAAAATAATGTAACAAACAAAGCTACAGCATATAGGACACTTCCACTCAAGGACGTATATTTTCAGGAAAAACAAAGATCCTCAGGACATACGCAACCCAACGTTTACTGCTGCTCTCTTTACAAAAGCCTCGACTAGGATACCATCTAAATGTCCTTGGACGGAAAACACGGATGAAGAATATGTGATTCTTATCTACAATGATATATTTCTGAGCGGGGAATTCAATGAAATAACGTCACTTGCCGCCACCGGAGTGTTCTTTGTAACAATCATTCTCAGTGAATTTAGTCACATAGAAAAAAGTGGTTTATCAAGGATATGAGGTACATGTGGAATGCAAAATTGCGTCACATGAACTAAATGGCAAACGAGAGAAAGAAGTACACATTTAGCAAAGGCACTTATGCCTGTGGGAGCGCAAAGGTCACTTGAGGTGAGTAAAAACCAGGTGTTTTAAATGGGCACAGATACCATTCCATATAGACCACAGAGGGAATCAACACAACTTACTCTTAACCTCACAGGACTGAACTCAGCCCACTTTACACAACAGAAAAGATTATTTACAACTGGTCAGAATTTGAAAAACAATTTATCGATGTCTCTCTGGAAGAGAATCAAGTGGATGTACAGCAGCAAGCAACACAGCACTGAAAATCAGCGACACCCCGTGAGAAAAATAAACTGCAAAATAAAGGCAGTGAGTGAGAGTTAAATTCTTAGAGACTTCGTTCATGGGCTATGATTGAAGTTGTTTTGACCATATATTAACCCAGAGAAGGATGGGACCTAAGGGAGAACACTCGTGGATCTGAGAGTCTTCGTGAGCATGAGTCAGCAAATGCAGAACTTTTAGAGTAACACTGCCTTGCCCTGATCCCATGGATCCGAAATCTCCAAATGAAGACGACCCTTCCTACAGAGAACACATGCATGGGACAGCCACAGGATGCTACCGCATTGAAACGGGAATAAATTTGAAAAGCCACCTCATCTTCTCATATCCTGGTCCTCGGGTTCAAGCTTCCAGCTGCTTTCCTGAAAATATCCCCACTTGGGGAAGTCAGCACTTTCAAAACCCACTTTCTTATAGCTTGGAATTGGTTCCATGGATGAACTGCAACGGGGAAGAAGAAGACACAATGCCTATATATTTGGACAGGCACATGGCACTCTAATTTCCAATGCGGAGCAAGATTTGACAAAAGTCTAAGCTTGCTCTCAGAAGCAGAATAGGGCTTGATAATTTTCAGTTGCTTTGTGACCCCTGCCGAAAGTGGGAAGTGGAGCAGGGGATCTCAGGGAGCCTATAATTCATGGCCCTGCAGGATGGTAAAAGACACCGAATGTGGAAAAATTCCTTGGGTTGAAACAGAGAAAAGAACTTGAGAGCAAGGCAGAATTGCAAAAATGGAATTTCAAGAGGCAGATGGGTCTCGCCTGGTAAGAACCTAGAATGTGGCAGTACTTCTTCAACCATGCATTGTCGAAAAAGGGTGTATGCCTTTATCCTGAATATATTCAGGATAAAGGCATACACTGTTTTGGGGCAACCAGCCGGGGGCTCGGTGCAAATCAACACTACATAGTGCTATCACTTCCCATCAAAACAAAGGGTCATCTACGAAAAATTTTTTTAAAAAATGAAATGCAGGGTAAGGTGGACATAAATCGTACACACATTTTTTGGATTGTGTGTTGGCAAATTGCAATCGGCACTCTGGCGAAGTCTATGGTGTATTCCAAAATAATGTCAGAAAGAAAGCTACATCACATAGGAAACTTCCACTCAAGGACGTATATTTTCAGGAAAACCACAGATTCTCCGGACACAGGCAACCCAACGTTTACTGCTGCTCCCTTTACAAAAGTCTCGAATAGGATACAATTCAAATTTCCTTGGACAGAAAACATGGATGAAGAACGTGTGATTCTTATCTACAATGATATATTACTGGGCCAGGAAATCAATGAAATAACGTCACTTGCCGCCACAGGGTGTCCTTAGTTACAATCATTCTCCGTGAATTTAGTGACATAGAAAAAAGTGGTTTATTAAAGATATGAGGTACAGATGGAACATAAAATTGCGTCACATGAACTAAATGGCAAACGAGAGAAAGAATTACACATTTTGCAAACACTCTTATGCTTTAGGTGCGCAAAGGTCACTTGAGGTGAGCAAAAACCAGGTGTTTTAAAGGAGCACACATAACATTCCATATAGACCAAAGAGGGAATCAACACAACTTACTCTTAACCTCAAAGGACTGAACTCAGCCCACTTTACACACCAGAAAAGATTATTTACAAATGGTCAGAATTTGAAACACAATTTATCGATGTCTCTCTGGAAGAGAATCAAGTGGATGTACAGCAGCAAGCAACACAGCACTGAAAGTCAGCTACACCCCGTGAGAAAAATAAAGTGCAAAATAAAGGCACGGAATCAGAGATAAATTCTAGAGACTTCGATCAGGGGCTGTGATTGAAATTGTTTTGACCATATATTAACACAGAGAAGGATGGGACCTAAGGGAGGCCACTCGTGGGTCTGAGAGTCTTCGTGAGCATGAGTCAGCAAATGCAGCACTTTGAGAATAACACTGCCTTGCCCTGATTCTATGGATCCGAAATCTCCAAATGCAGACGACCCTTCCTACAGCGATCACATGCATGGGACAGCCACAGGATGCTACCCCATTGGAACGGAAAAAAACTTGCAAAACCACCACATCTTCTCATATTCTGGTGCTCGGGTTCAAGCCTCCAGCCGCTTTCCTGAAAATATCCAAACTTGGAGGAAGTCAGCAGATTTCAAAACCCTCTTACTTACAGCTTGCAATTGCTTCTATGAATGGACAGCAACGGGGAAGAATAAGACACAATGCTTTATATTTGGAGAGGCACATGGCGCTCTAATTTCCAATGCTGCACAAGAATTGACCCAAGTCTAAGCTTGCTCTCAGAAGCAGAATAGAGCTTGATAATTTCCTGCTGCATTGTGACCAGTTCCGAATGTGGGAAGTTGAGCAGGGGATCTCAGGGAGCCTATGATTCACGGCCCTGCAGGATTGTAAAAGACACTGAATGTGGAAAAATGACTTGGGTGGAACCAGAGAAAAGAACTTGAGAGCAAGGCAGAATTGCAAAAATGGGATTTCAAGACGGAGATGGGTCTTGCCTGGTAAGAACGTAGAATGTGGCAGTACTTCTTCAACCATGCCTTTTTCAAAAATGTGTGCATGCCTTTATCCTGAATATATTCAGGATAAAGGCATACACAGTTTTTGGGCAACCAGGAAGGGGCTCGGTGCAAATCAACACGACATAGTGCGATCACTTCCCATCAAAACAAAGGGTCATCTACAAAATGTATAAAGACAAGAAATGCAGGGTAGGGTGGAGATAAATCATACCCACATTTTGTGGATTGTGGGATGGCAAATTGCAATAGGCACTCTGGCGAAATGTACGGTGTATTTCAAAATAATGTAAGAAAGAAAGCTGCAGCACATAGGACACTTCCACTCAAGGACGTATATTTTCAGGACAACCAAAGATTCTCAGGACATACGCAACCCAACGTTTACTGCTGCTCTCTTTACAAAAGCCTCGACTAGGATACAATCAAAATTTCCTTGGACACAAGACATGCATGAAGAATATGTGATTCTTATCTACAATGATATATTTCTGAGCGGGGAATTCAATGAAATAACGTCACTTGCCGCCACCGGAGTATTCTTAGTTACAATCATTCTCAGTGAATTTAGTCACATAGAAAAAAGTGGTTTTGCAAAGATATGAGGTACAGGGGGAATATAAAATTGCGTCACATGAAATAAACGGCAAACGAGAGAAAGAATTACACATTTAGCCAACGCCCTTATGCTTGTGGGAGCGCAAAGGTCACTTGAGGTGAGTAAAAACCAGGTGTTTTAAATGGGCACAGATACCATTCCATATAGACCAAAGAGGGAATCAACACAACTTACTCTTAACCTCAAAGGACTGAACTCAGCCCACTTTACACACGAGAAAAGATTACTTATACCTGGTCAGAATTTGAAACACAATTTATCGATGTCTCTCGGGAAGAGAATCAAGTGGATGTACAGCAGCAAGCAACACAGCACTGAAAATCATCTACACCCCGTGAGAAAAATAAAGTGCAAAATAAAGGCAGTAAGTGAGAGATAAATTCTTAGAGACTTCGTTCAGGGGCTGTGACTGAAATTGTTTTGACCATATATTAACACAGAGAAGGATGGGACCTAAGGGAGGACAGTTGTGGGTCTGAGAGTCTTCGTGAGCATGAGTCAGCAAATGCAGCACTTTGAGAATAACACTGCCTTGCCCTGATTCCATGGATCCGAAATCTCCAAATGCAGACGACCCTTCCTACAGCGATCACATGCATGGGACAGCCACAGGATGCTACCCCATTGGAACGGAAAAAAACTTGAAAAACCACCACACCTTCTCATATCCTGGTGCTCGGGTTGTAGCTTCCAGCCGCTTTCCTGAAAATATCCCAACTTGGCGGAAGTCAGCACTTTCAAAACCCTCTTTCTTACAGCTTGGATTTGGTTCCATGGATGGACAGCAACGGGGAAGAATAAGACACAATGCTTCATATTTGGACAGGCACATGGCGCTCTAATTTCCAATGCTGCACAAGAATTGACCCAAGTCTAAGCTTGCTCTCAGAAGCAGAATAGGGCTTGATAATTTCCTGCTGCTTTGTGACCAGTTCCGAAATTGGGAAGTTGAGCAGGATATCTCAGGGAGCCTACAATTCATGGCCCTGCAGGATTGTTAAAGACACCGAATGTGGAAAAATGACTTGGTTAGAACCAGAGAAAAGAACTTGAGAGCAAGGCAGAATTGCAAAAATGGGATTTCAAGAGGCAGATGGGTCTCGCCTGGTAAGAACCTAGAATGTGGCAGTACTTCTTCAACCATGCCTTTGTCGAAAATGTGTGTATGCCTTTATCCTGAATATATTCAGGACAATGCATACACCGTTTTTGGCTAACGAAGCAGGGGCTCGGTGCAAATCAACACTAAATAGTGCTATCACTTCCCATCAAAACAAACGGTCATCTACGAAAAGTGTAAAGACCAGAAATGCAGGGTATGGTGGAGATTAATCGTTCCCATATTTTGTGGATTGTGGGATGGCAAATTGCAATCGGCACTCTGGTATAGTCTACGGTGTATTCCAAAATAATATCAGAAACAAAGCTACAGAACATAGGACATTTCCACTCAAGTAGGTATATTTTCAGGAAAACCAAAGATCCTCAGGACATACGCAACCCAACGTTCATTGCTGCACTCTACAAAAAAGCCTCGACTAGGATACAATCTAAATTTTCTTGGACGCAAAACATGGATGAAGGACATGTGACTTTTATCTACACTGATATATTACTGAGCCAGGAAATCAATGAAATAACGTCACTTGCCGCCACCGGAGTGTCTTTAGTTACAATCATTTTCAGTGAATTTAGTCACATAGAAAAAAGTGGTTTATTAAAGATATGAGGTACAGATTGAACATAAAATTGCGTCACATGAACTAAATGGCAAACAAGAGAAAGAATTACACATTTAGCAAACACACTTATGCCTTTCGGAGCGCAAAGGTCACTTGAGGTTAGTAAAAACCAGGTGTTTTAAATGAGCACACATACCATTCCATATAGATCAAAGAGGGAATCAACACAACTTACTCTAAACCTCACAAGACTGAACTCAGCCCACTTTACACACCAGAACAGATTATTTACAAATGGTTAGAATTTGAAAAACAATTTATCGATGTCTCTCTGGAAGAGAAAAATGTGGATGTACAGCAGCAAAGAACATAGCACTGAAAATCATCTACACCCCGTTAGAAAAATAAACTGCAAAATAAAGGCAGTGAGTGAGAGATAAATTCTTAGAGACTTCCTTCAGGGGCTATGATTGAAGTTGTTTTGACCATATATTAACACACAGAAGGATGGGACCAAGGGAGGACACTCGTGGTTCTGAGAGTCTTCGAGAGCATGAGTCAGCAAATGCAGAACTTTTAGAATAACACTGCCTTGCCCTGATCCCATGGATCCCAAATCGCCAAATGCAGACGACCCTTCCTACAGAGAACACATGCATGGGACAGCCACTGGATGCTACCCCATTGAAACGGGAATAAACTTGAAAAGCCACCACATCTTCTCATATCCTAGTGCTCGGGTTCAAGCTTCCAACTGCTTTCCTGAAAATATCCCCCCTTGGGGAAGTCAGCACTTTCAAAACCCTCTTTCTTATAGCTTGCAATGGGTTCCATGGATGAACTGCAACGGGGAAGAATAAGACACAATGCCTATATATTTGGACAGGCACATGGCGCTCTAATTTCCAATGCAGAGCAAGAATTGACGAGAGTCTAAGCTTGCTCTCAGAAGGAGAATGGGGCTTGATAATTTCCTGCTGCTTTGTGACCAGTTCCGAAAGTGGGAAGTGGAGCAAGGGATCCCAAGGAGCCTGTAATTCATGGCCCTGGAGGATGGTAAAAGACACCGAATGTGGAAAAATTCCTTGGGTTGAAACAGAGAAAAGAACTTGAGAGCAAGGCAGAATTGCAAAAATGGGATTTCAAGAGGCAGATGGGTCTCGCCTGGTAAGAACCTAGAATGTGGCAGTACTTCTTCAACCATGGCTTGTCGAAAAAGGGTGTATGCCATTATCCTGAATATATTCAGGATAAAGGCATACACCGTTTTTGGGCAACCAGGCAGTGGCTCGGTGCAAATCAACACTACATAGTGCTATCACTTCCCATCAAAACAAAGGGTCATCTACGAAAAGTGTAAAGACCAGAAATGCAGGGAAGGGTGGAGATAAATCATACCCACATTTTGTGGATTGTGGGATGGCAAATTGCAATCGGCACTCTGGCGAAGTCTACGGTGTATTCCAAAATAATATCAGAAACATTGGTACAGCACATAGGACACTTCCATTCAAGAATGTATATTTTCAGGAAAACCAACGATCCTCCGGACACAGGAACCCAACGTTTATTGCTGCACTCTTTAAAAAAGCCTCGACTAGGATACAATCTAAATTTCCTTGGACGGAAAACATGGATGAAGGACATGTGACTCTTATCTACAATGATATATTACTGAGCCAGGAAATCAATTAAATAACGTCACTTGCCGCCACCGGAGTGTCCTTAGTTACAATCATTTTCAGTGAATTTAGTCTCATAGAAAAACGTGGTTTATTAAAGATATGAGGTACAGATGGAACATAAAATTGCGTCACATGAACGAAATGGCAAACGAGAGAAAGAATTACACATTTAGCAAACACACTTATGCCTTTCGGAGCGCAAAGGTCACTTGAGGTGAGTAAAAACCAGGTGTTTTAAATGAGCACACATACCATTCCATATAGATCAAAGAGGGAATCAACACAACTTACTCTAAACCTCACAAGACTGAACTCAGCCCACTTTACACACCAGAGAAGATTATTTACAAATGGTCAGAATTTGAAAAACAATTTATCGATGTCTCTCTGGAAGAGAAAAAAGTGCAGGTACGGCAGAAAGGAACAAAGCACTGAAAATCATCTACAACCCGTTAGAAAAATAAACTGCAAAATAAAGGCAGTGAGTGAGAGATAAATTCTTAGAGACTTCCTTCAGGGGCTATCATTGAAGGTGTTTTGACCATATATTAACACACAGAAGGATGGGACCAAGGGAGGACACTCGTGGGTCTGAGAGTCTTCGTGAGCATGAGTCAGCAAATGCAGAACATTTAGAATAACACTGCCTTGCCCTGATCCCATGGATCCCAAATCACCAAATGCAGACGACCCTTCCTACAGAGAACACATGCATGGGACAGCCACTGGATACTACCCCATTGAAACGGGAATAAACTTGAAAAGCCACCTCATCTTCTCATATCCTGGTGCTCGGGTTCAAGCTTCCAGCTGCTTTCCTGAAAATATCCCCACTTGGGGAAGTCAGCACTTTCAAAACCCTCTTTCTTATAGCTTGGAATTGGTTCCATGGATGAACTGCAACGGGGAAGAAGAAGACACAATGCCTATATATTTGGACAGGCACATGGCGCTCTAATTTCCAATGCGGAGCAAGAATTGACGAGAGTCTAAGCTTGCTCTCAGAAGGAGAATAGGGCTTGATAATTTCCTGCTGCTTTGTGACCAGTTCCGAAAGTGGGAAGTGGAGCAAGGGATCCCAAGGAGCCTGTAATTCAGGGCCCTGGAGGACGGTAAAAGACACCGAATGTGGAAAAATTCCTTGGGTTGAAAAAGAGAAAAGAACTTGAGACCAAGGCAGAATTGCAAAAATGGGATTTCAAGAGGCAGATGGGTCTCGCCTGGTAAGAACCTAGAATGTGGCAGTACTTCTTCAACCATGCCTTTGTCGAAAAAGGGTGTATGCCTTTATCCTGAATATACTCAGGATAAAGACATACACTGTTTTGGGCAACCAGCCAGGGGCTCGGTGCAAATCAAAACTACATAGTGCTATCACTTCTCATCAAAACAAAGGGTCATCTACGAAAACTGTAATGACCAGAAATGCAGGGTAGGGTGGAGATAACTCGTACGCACATTTTGTGGATTGTGGGATGGCAAATTGCAATCGGCACTCTGGCGAAGTCTACGGTGTATTCCAAAATAATATCAGAAACAAAGCTGCAGCACATAGGACACTTCCACTCAAGTATGTATATTTTCAGGAAAACCAAAGATCCTCTGAACACAGGCAACCCAACGTTTATTGCTGCACTCTTTAAAAAAGCCTCGACTAGGATACAATCTAAATTTCCTTGGACGGAAAACATGGATGAAGGACATGTGACTCTTATCTACAATGATATATTACTGAGCCAGGAAATCAATGAAATAACGTCACTTGCCGCCACCGGAGTGTCCTTAGTTACAATCATTTTCAGTGAATTTAGTCACATAGAAAAACGTGGTTTATTAAAGATATGAGGTACAGATGGAAAATAAAATTGTGTCACATGAACGAAATGGCAAACGAGAGAAAGAATTACACATTTAGCAAACACACTTATGCCTTTCGGAGCGCAAAGGTCACTTGAGGTGAGTAAAAACCAGGTGTTTTAAATGAGCACACATACCATTCCATATAGATCAAAGAGGGAATCAACACAACTTACTCTAAAACTCACAAGACTGAACTCAGCCCACTTTACAAACCAGAGAAGATTATTTACAAATGGTCAGAATTTGAAAAACAATTTATCGATGTCTCTCTGGAAGAGAAAAAAGTGGATGTACAGCAGCAAGGAACAAAGCACTGAAAATCATCTACAACCCGTTAGAAAAATAAACTGCAAAATAAAGGCAGTGAGTGAAAGATAAATTCTTAGAGACTTCCTTCAGGGGCTATGATTGAAGTTGTTTTGACCATATATTAACACACAGAAGGATGGGACCAAGGGAGGACACTCGTGGGTCTGAGAGTCTTCGTGAGCATGAGTCAGCAAATGCAGAACTTTTAGAATAACACTGCCTTGCCCTGATACATTGGATCCCAAATCTCCAAATGCACAGACCCTTCCTACAGAGAACACATGCATGGGACAGCCACTGGATGCTACTTCATTGAAACGGGAATAAACTTGAAAAGCCACCTCATCTTCTCATATCCTGGTGCTCGGGTTCAAGCTTCCAGCTGCTTTCCTGAAAATATCACCACTTGGGGAATTCAGCACTTTCAAAACCCTCTTTCTTATAGCTTGGAATTGGTTCCATGGATGAACTGCAACGGGGAAGAATAAGACACAAGGCCTATATATTTGGACAGGCACATGGCTCTCTAATTTCCAATGCGGAGCAAGAATTGACCCAAGTCTAAGCTTGCTCTCAGAAGGAGAATAGGGCTTGATAATTTCCTGCTGCTTCGTGACCAGTTCCGAAATTGGGAAGTGAACCAGCGTATCTCGAGAAGCCTGTAATTCATGGCCGTGGAGGATGGTAAAAGACACCGAATGTGGAAAAATTCCTTGGGTGGAAACAGAGAAAAGAACTTGAGAGCAAGGCAGAATTGCAAAAATGGGATTTCAAGAGAGAAATGGGTCTCGCCTGGTAAGAACCTAGAATGTGGCAGTACTTCTTCAACCATGCCTTCGTCGAAAATGTGTGTATGCCTTTATTCTGAATATATTCAGGATAAATGCATACACCGTTTTTGGCTAACCTGGCAGGGGCTCGGTGCAAATCAACACTATATACTGCTGTCACTTCCCATCAAAACAAACGGTCATCTACGAAATGTGTAAAGAGCAGAAATGCAGGGTAGGGTGGAGATTAATCGTTCCCATATTTTGTGGATTGTGGGATGGCAAATTGCAATCGGCCCTCTGGCGAAGTCTACGGTGTATTCCAAAATAATGTAAGAAACAAAGCTACAGCACATAGGACACTTCCACTCAAGGACGTATATTTTCAGGAAAACCAAAGATCCTCAGGACATACGCAACCCAACGTTTACTGCTGCTCTCTTTACAAAAGCCTCGACTAGGGTACCATCTCAATGTCCTTGGATGGAAAACATGGATGAAGAAAATGTGATTCTTATCTACAATGATATATTTCTGAGCAGGGAATTCAATGAAATAACGTCACTTGCCGCCACCGGAGTGTTCTTAGTTACAATCATTCTCAGTGAATTTAGTCACATAGGAAAAAGTGGTTTATCAAAGATATGAGGTATAGGTGGAATATAAAATTGCATCACATGAACTAAATGGCAAACGAGAGAAAGAATTACACCTTTAGCAAACGCACTTACGCCTGTGGGAGTGCAAAGGTCACTTGAGGTGAGAAGAAATCAGGTGTTTCAAATGGGCACAGATACCATTCCATATCGACCAAAGACGGAATCAACACAACTTACTCTAAACCTCAAAGGACTGAATTCAGCCCACTTTACACACCAGAAAAGATTATTTACTCCTGGTCTGAATTTGAAAAACATTTATCGATGTCTCTCTGATAGAGAATCCAGTGGATGTACAGCAGCAAGCAACACAGCACTGAGAATCAGCTGCAGGCCGTTAGAAAAATAAACTGCAAAATAAAGGCAATGAGTGAGAAATAAATTCTTAGAGACTTCGTTCAGGGGCTGTGATTGAAGTTGTTTTGACCATATGTTAACACACAGAAGGATGGGACCTAAGGGAGGACACTCGTGGGTCTGAGTGTCTTCGTGAGCATGATTCAGCAAATGCAGCACGTTTAGAAAAACACTGCCTTGCGATGATTCCATGGATCCGAAATCTCCAAATGCAGATGACTCTTCCTACAGCGAACACATGCATGGGACAGCCACCGGATGCTTCCCCATTGGAACGGGAAAAAAACTTGAAAATCCACCTCATCTTCTCATATCCTAGTGCTCGGGTTCAAGCTTCCAGCCGCTTTCGTGAATATATCCCAAGTTGGAGGAAGTCAGCACATTCAAAACCCTCTTTCTTATACCTTGGAATTGTTTCCATGGATGAACTGCAACGGGGAAGAATAAGACACAATGCATATATATTGGGACAGGCACATGGCACTCTAATTTCCAATGCTGCACAAGAATTGACCCAAGTCTAAGCTTGGACTGAGAAGCACACTAGGGCTTGATAATTTCCTGCTGCTTTGTGACCGGTTCCAAATGTGGGAAGTTGAGCAGGGGATCTCACGGAGCCTATAATTCATGGCGCTGCAGGATTGTAAAAGACACATAATGTGGAAAAATGCCTTGGGTTGAACCAGAAAAAAGAACTTGAGAGCAAGGCAGAATTGCAAAAATGGGATTTCAAGAGGGAGATGGGTCTCGCCTGGTAAGAACCTAGAATGTGGCAATACTTCTTCAACCATGCCTTTGTTGAAAAAGGATGTATATCCTGAATATATTCAGGATAAAGGCATACACCGTTTGGGGGCAACCTGGCAGGGGCTCAGTGCAAATCAACACTACATAGTGCTATCACTCCCCATCAAAAAAAAGGGTCATCTACGAAAAGTGTAAAGACCAGAAATGCAGAGTAGCGTGGAGATAAATCGTACCCACATTTTGTATATTGTGGGATGGCAAATTGCAATCGGCACTCTTGCAAAGTCTACGGTGTATTCCACAATAATGTAAGAAACAAAGCTAAAGTACACAGGACATTTCCACTCAAGGACGTATATTTTCAGGAAATCCAAAGATCCTCAGGACACAGGCAACCCAACGTTTACTGCTGCTCTCTTTACAAAAGCCTCGAATAGGATACAATCTAACTTTCCTTGGATGGAAAACATGGATGAAGAATATGTGGTTCTTATCTATAATGATATATTTCTGAGCGGGGAAATCAATGAAATAATGTCACTTGCCGCCACCGGAGTGTTCATAGTTACAATCATTCTCAGTGAATTTAGTCACATAGAAAAATTGGTTTATCAAGGATCTGAGGTACAGGTGGAATATACAATTGCGTCACATGAACTACATGGCAAGTGAGAGAAGGAATTACACATTTAACAAACACACTTATGCCTGTAGGAGCGCAAAGGTCACTTGAGGTGAGTAAAAACCAGGTGTTTTAAATGGGCACAGATACCATTCCATATAGACCAAAGAGGGAATCAACACAACTTACTCTAAACCTCAAAGCACTGAATCCAGCCCACTTTACACACCAGAAAAGATTATTTACAACTGGTCAGAATTTGCAACACAATTTATCGATGTCTCTCTGGAAGAGAATCAAGTGGATGTACAGCAGCAAACAACACAGCACTGAAAATCAGCTACACCCTGTGAGAAAACTAAACTGCAAAATAAAGGCAGTGAGTGAGAGATAAATTCTTAGAGACTTCGTTCATGGGCTATGATTGAAGTTGTTTTGACCATATATTAACACACAGAAGGATGGGACCTACGGGAGGACACTCGTGGTTTTGAGAGTCTTCGTGAGCAGGAGTCAGCAAATGCAGCACTTTTAGAATAACACTAGCTTGCCCTCATTCCATGGATCCGAAATCTCCAAATGCAGATGACCCTTCCCACAGCGAACACATGCAAGGGACAGCCACCGGATGCTACCCCATTGGAACGGGAAAAAAACTTGAAAATCCACCTCATCTTCTCATACCCTCGTGCTCGGTTTCAAGCTTCCAGCTGCTTTCCTGTAAATATCCCAACTTGGAGGAAGTCAGCACTTTCAAAACCCTCTTTCTTATAGCTTGGCATTGGTTCCATGGATGGACAGCAACGGGGAAGAATAAGACACAATGCTTCATATTTGGACAGGCACATGGCGCTCTAATTTCCAATGCTGCACAAGAATTGACCCAAGTCTAAGCTTGCTCTCAGAAGCAGAATAGGGCTTGATAATTTCCTGCTGGTTTGTGACCAGTTCCGAAATTGGGAAGTTGAGCAGGGGATCTCAGGGAGCCTACAATTCATGGCCCTGCAGGATTGTAAAAGACACCGAATGTGGAAAAATGACTTGGTTGGAACCAGAGAAAAGAACTTGAGAGCAAGGCAGAATTGCAAAAATGGGATTTCAAGAGAGAGATGGGTCTCGCCTGGTAGGAACCTAGAATGTGGCAGTACTTCTTCAACCATGCCTTTGTCGAAAATGTGTGTATTCCTTTATCCTGAATATATTCAGGACAATGCATACACCGTTTTTGGCTAACCAAGCAGGGGCTCGGTGCAAATCAACACTACATAGTGCTATCACTTCCCATCAAAACAAACGGTCATCTACGAAAAGTGTAAAGACCAGAAATGCAGGGTAGGGTGGAGATTAATCGTTCCCATATTTTGTGGATTGTGGGATGGCAAATTGCAATCGCCCCTCTGGCGAAGTCTACGGTTGTGGGGCGCAGCAAAGCGTTGCCGCAAAGCAGGATAGAAAAAGCTGAGTCATCCATCCTGTAGCCAGTGCGCATGCGTTGAGATATGCTAACAAGGTTTTAGAGCAGTAACCAGTCCGAAGGCGACGTGTAGCTATGCCTTCTATATGAACCAGTCAGAGACTTGCACGGTACCCCGAATCTTATATAGGCAGCTGCAGTTAAGGCTGCGGGGTCTTCCTTCCATCTTTCCTTAACCAAGCTGTACTCCAATAAAGTGTGATACGAGAAGAATCTGGCGTGTGGCGACTGTTATTCTGCTGGTCAGACGCAGCTCGCCATAAGTGGTGCCGAAACCCGGGAATCGTTGCACCTCGCATGGAGGACCGATTCAGAACTCGACACACGGAGTGAACCGTTGGAGTGAACTGTCGGTGAGTAGTCCAGTCAGGTAAATTTTCGCTTTCACTTTTGTTCCTTTTGTTGTCCTCGCGTTCTTCCTTTGTGTGTTGTCGGCGTGGCCGAGTGCGCACCCCTGGTCGGTAAACAGTTCGAGTATTCTCCAGCTGCTTTCAGTAGGAATCGGCGGTATGGGGAATAGCTCATCTGCCGAAACTGCCATTGAGTTTCATGAACCCATTCAAGCCTTATTGAGAGATCGGGGACTTAAGCTGTCACAGAAAGCCATAAACAAGTTATTACAAGATATTGATGGCGCTGCACCCTGGTTTGCAGTGTCTGGCAGCTTGACTGTTCCATCATGGGAAAAACTCGGAAGAGATCTAACTGAGCACAGTAAGCTGGGAGAGCTTTCTCGGTGCACCCTCCCGTTGTGGAGGTTGATACACTCGTGTCTCAAGGGGGGAGGATGTGAGGATATAATTCAAAGGGGACGCAAGGCTCTTAGTATGTGTCAAGATAGTGCGTCAGAAGGCGAAAATGTAGGGACTACTGTAAATAGGCCTAAAAATCCAAGAAAAAGAGAAGAAAAACAAGCAGAAAAACAAGGGCCGGCGCCAAGATTGTATCCGCTCTTAGATGAGTTTAAAGCTTTACATTTATCTCAGGAAGAATTGAGTCCCAAAGAAGAGGCAGCTTTAGAAGAGGCGGCTGTAGAGTATGAACGGGGACAGTATGGGAGTTCCCCGTGTGCTCGTCCGCCATTATATGCCCCCGCTGCAGCACGAGCTTCCGCGCTTGTACAGACCCCTGCTTCAGCCGCTAATGCCCCCTGTGTACCTCAAGGACCATTAAAATGTACTTTTATCCCTCGGGAGGCATGGTCTCAGGTGCCCATGGCCTTTCCCGCATTTGAGGATCCAGCCACTCGTCAGAGATATTATGAGATGATAGATCATAAAATAATCAAGGATCTTGCAGAGGCTGCTAGAGGATATGGAGTCACTGCTAATTATACTCTGATGTTATTGCAACGCCTTACCCGAAATGCATTGACGCCCACAGATTGGCAGGACATTGCGCGTGCTTGCTTATCAATGGGGCAGTATCTGGACTGGAAATCCATTTTAACTGACTTGGCATATGGTCAGGCGAGGGAGAATGCCGCTCATGGGCAGCCTGCCTGGAATGTTGATATGTTATTAGGGCAAGGTCAATGGTTGAATAACCAAACAGTGTTTCCTGTGGAGGTCTATGGCCAAATAAACCAAATTGGTATGCAGGCCTGGCGTGCCCTCCCAAATAAAGGAGAAGTTTCAGGAAACCTGACTAAGATCATACAGGGCAGTACAGAAGCATTTTCTGACTTTGTAGCCAGAATGATGGAAGCTGCTGGTAGGATTTTTGGTAGTGTAGAAGATGCTATGCCATTAGTGAAGCAATTGATTTATGAGCAATGCACGAAGGAATGTCGTAGAGCAATCACACCAGTAAAAGGAAAGCCTTTAGATGTCTGGATGAAAATGTGCAGAGAAATAGGCAGGCCATTGTCTAACACTGGTCTTGCTGCAGCAGTTCTGGCCGCTGCCCGAAATACAACTAGTACCGTGAAATCAGGGGTTTGTTTCCAATGTGGACAGCCTGGGCACATTAAAAGGCAATGTAGAAATTTAGGCGCGAGGCCTAAAACGTCTTCGCCCCAGAAAATGCCAGGGACTTGTCCCCGATGCAAAAAAGGAAAGCATTGGGCCAACGAATGTAGATCTATTAAAGATATAACTGGACAAGTTATTCAGCCTGTTGCATCTGCAGTTAACCCTAGATCCACCTATGCTTCCGAGTCAAAAAACGGGAGAACGGGCCCATGGTCCCAGGGCCCGAAAGTTTTTGGGGCCCACGAGAATGTGACTTTCCAGCCACCCCGGCCCCAAGGCGAGCCACGACAGGATCCGCAGGGCTGGACCTCCGTGCCACCTCCAGAGTGGTATTAACAGCATCTATGGGTATACAACCTGTAAGTACAGACATGAGTGGACCACTGCCAAAGGGAGCAGTTGGGTTGGTGATTGGCCGTTCCTCTTCTACTTTGAAAGGACTTATAGTCCAACCTGGAGTAATTGACCCCGATTATACTGGACTCATTAAAGTGATGTGTCAATCCCCTAGGGGGGTAAGTATCATAAATCCTGGGGATCGGATTGCTCAGTTGTTAGTTTTACCATCTCTCCATGAGAATTATCCTGCATGCCCTAAGGAGCGGGGAGCTAACGGTTTTGGATCTACAGGAGTTGATTTTGCCCTTTTGTCATTGTCTCTTGACGATCGTCCAATGTTGGATTTGAAGATTGAAGGGAAGATATTTCCCGGATTAGTGGATACTGGGGCAGACCGTAGCATCATCACCCTCAAGTTTTGGCCAAAGTCGTGGCCTTTGCAACGATCTTCCCAGACGTTGCAGGGGCTAGGGTATGCACAGGCCCCTCACATTAGTTCCAAAGAATTGACCTGGATCTCAGGAGATCAGAGAGGGAAGTTTCGTCCCTTCGTGGTTGAGGGTTTACCGCTTAACTTATGGGGAAGAGATGTACAGAGTCAATTGAAACTTAGGCTTACTAATGATTATTCTGAGGTTTCTCAACAAATTATGTTGAAGGCAGGGTTCATACCAGATAGAGGGTTAGGAAAAAGGTTACAGGGGATTGTTGCCCCTATAGAAGCCCATGGGAATCCTCATCATCGAGGGTTGGGTTTTTCCCAGGGGTCACTGAGTTAATGATTCCGATTACTTGGATGACCATGACGCCAGTGTGGGTACCTCAGTGGCCTCTATCAAGGGAAAAACTGGAGGCAGCATCACAGCTAGTGGAAGAACAGTTACAGTTGGGGCATTTAGAACCCTCTCATTCACCCTGGAATACTCCCATTTTTGTTATTAAGAAAAAGTCAGGGAAATGGCGTTTGCTTCATGATCTGCGAGCAATAAATCAACAAATGCAGGTCATGGGTCCCATACAACGCGGGTTGCCAATGTTGACAGCCATCCCGCGAGGCTGGCCAGTTATAGCAGTAGATATAAAGGACTGTTTTTTCTCTATTCCGTTGAATGGGCAGGATAAAGAGAGATTTGCTTTTACCCTTCCCTCTGTTAATCATGAAAAGCCTGATCGGAGATATCAATGGGTTGTGCTTCCTCAAGGCATGGCTAACAGTCCCACTATGTGCCAGCTGTATGTTGACACGGCTTTGCAACCTGTACGAGACAAATTTCCCGGGGTAAGAATCATCCATTATATGGATGATGTGTTATTAGCGGCCCGTAGTATGGATTTACTTGATAACGTTTTAGGTGAATTAGCTGAACATTTGAGAACGAAAGGTTTGTTTCTTGCCCCAGAAAAGATTCAAAAAGGAGATGCCATAAAATTTTTAGGGACCACTATTGATGAGACTACAATTACTCCCCAAAAAATTGAAATCCGGACTAATAGCTTAACCACTTTGAATGATTTCCAGCGGCTTTTAGGAGACATAAATTGGGTTCGACCATATTTAAGTTTGACTCGATTGGAATTGAAGCCTTTGTTTGAAATATTAGAAGGCAATCCTGATCTTAACTCCCCGCGTCGCATGACTCTTGCAGCTCGGAAAGCACTCCATAAGGTGGAACAGGCCCTTATGAAGGCACAATTGCTGCGCTGTGAGCCTACCCTGCCTATTTGGATGTGTGTTCTCCCCACCTTGGGGTTTCCTACTGGTGTTCTATGGCAAAATGGACCCTTGCTTTGGATCCACACTAAATCTGTGGGGATGAGAACCCTGTCGCACTATCCATCCATGGTTGCTGAGGTAGCTCTATTAGGTATTAAACAATGTGTTTCCTCTTTTGCAAACTCACCAGACAGACTTGTAGTCCCCTATACGAAAAATCAAATAGAGGTTTTAACTGCAACTACCTCTGAATGGGCTATTCTTATTTATACCTTTTCCGGGGTAATTGATAATCATTTGCCTAAAAGCGAGCTTTTGGAGTTCATGATTCAACAACCTGTTATTTTTCCAAAAGTTACTGTGCAACAGCCCTTGGATGATGCCTTAACCATTTACACAGATGGATCTAAATCAGGGAGAGGAGCTTATATGGTCCAAGGACAACAGCCGGTGGTTATGAACTATCGACCCGGCACTCCTCAGGTTGTAGAATGTCAGGTGGTGTTGGAAGTTTTTAGACGCTTTCAGGAGCCCTTTAATTTAATTTCTGACTCATTATATGTCGTGAATGCAGTAAAAATCTTGGAAGTTACACCCTATGTGAAATCATCTAGTACAGTAGCGACCCTATTGACAGGGATAAGGTCACAGATATTGTCGCGTGTGCAGCCCTTTTACATTACTCATATTCGAGCACATTCCTTGTTGCCTGGCCCTATGGCAAAAGCAAATGAGCAAGTTGACCTGGCTACACGTGTTCTGGTAGCGCTGGATCCCGTAATGCAAGCTCAAGAATTTCATGACCTATATCACGTGTCATCTACTGTCTTAAGAAAAAAATTTCATATTACCAGGGAATCAGCCAGACACATTGTGAAAAGTTGCTCTGCCTGCGCTCAGTTCTTGCCTGCCCAACATGTTGGTGTTAATCCCAGAGGTGTTGCTCCAAATGAGTTATGGCAAATGGATGTCACTCATGTCTCTTCGTTTGGAAAACTACAATATGTACATGTGTCAGTAGATACTTGCTCGGGAGTATTTCATGCAACTCCCCTCTCTGGGGAACGGGTTCACCATGTTATTACCCATTGCCTTGAGGCCTGGGCAGCCTGGGGTAAGCCCACCAAGATAAAGACGGATAATGGCCCAGCCTATAGTTCTAAAAGTTTTGCTCTTTTTTGTCAACGGATGCAGGTGCTGCATGTTACTGGCTTGCCCTATAACCCACAAGGCCAAGGGATTATAGAGCGTGCCAATCGGACACTCAAAGAACTATTATTTAAACAAAAAGGGGGAATAGCAGAGAACTGCACCCCCAAACAGAGATTATCACTTGCCTTATTTACTATAAATTTTTTGAATGTGCATGATGATGATAAAACTGCTGCAGAGCGTCATGTGGCATTGACTCATAAAGAATATAGTACAGTGATGTGGAAAGATGTATTATCCAACCAATGGAAAGGCCCGGATCGCGTTATTGCTCGATCCAGGGGATCTCTCTGTGTCTCTCCACAGGATCAGGACCCGATTTGGGTGCCGTCAAGACTGACACGGAGCGTGGAAGAGAAGCTCGAAAGGGATGCCGAGTGTCGCACGGATGATGCAACAATGGATGATCGTAATGTTTCTTCCCTTGCTTAAGGCAGAGAACCTGACCTTTTGGGGGATCAGCCGGACCTGGCCAGTTCCCATGCCGGTGCATTCCCAGAGTAGAGTGCTCCCTATGCTGTATTCCACTAGCTGTGACATGAATGCGGCATGCACCACGCCATTAAAGCTTGATTGGGTGCCTTATAATGCTAGTAATATAGTTTTGAACAGAAGTCTTTGTTTCAGTTTCGATACTGACAAGGATTGTATTATTTTGAAAAAAGGAATATTACAGGCGTGGGAAAGCCCACTAAGGCATAGTATAGTTCCATTAAAGGTTTTGACGGAAGCGTTACAGCAGATTGCCTCTGGAGCCCAACAAGGTCAGGGTACGGGAATCAATGGCACTGACGAGGCAAATGTCACTACCTTTGCCTTGGAACATACAGGCATAGTTCCAGTAAGGAAAAACTCTTCTTGTGTACTGGCTAATAGGACCATTGTTGCTCCCTACTGTGAGCCAGATACGGCATCACCCCCGATTTTCACCCAATGTCAAGATAGAACCCTAGCGAAATATGAAATTAGCTCAGGTTTTCGATTTTCCCCTGATTTGAAGTCTTATATGGGTAGAAAGAATAAAATCACTAATGAGCGTTGGGTTTTTGAAGGGTGGCCATTTTACTCCTGGCTGTTGATTAATGAAGTGGGGGCCAGCATGGATATCTCTGCTTTGGCCATGTTGCAGCAAAGTAATGGTACCTATTACAATGTTTCTGGGACGGTGCAACATTCCAATGGGACCAGATATAAACTTAAGATCATGAAAACATATGAATCAGTGTATAATTACACCAGATCAGCAGCAGCGGTTTGTGTGAAATCGCCCTTTGTGCTGCTGCTTACTAATAACAGTGCAAATTGCACGAGATCTGGCTACTGCTGGCTGTCTGAGTGCTGGAATGGGACTCAGGTTACCACTGCCATCGTGGTGCGGGTGCCTACTTTCGTACCTATTCCGATTCGGGCAGATCCAAATAATTTCCCCATTTTAAATTTGCTTCGTATTAAAAGAGATTTTGGCATTACTGCCGCCATTGTCACAGCGATAGCCATTTCTGCCACCGCAGCGGTTACCGCAGGTGTAGCAATGGCGAGCCAAGTTAAGGCCGCAGGAGAAATCAATGAAATTGTGACAAAAACTTCACAGATTTTGGAAGAACAGACTCGATTTGATGCTCATATTGTGAGTGGCATTTTAGCTACCAATGAAAGAATCAATCTATTGGAAGAGGCCATGGATGATTTATATGGCCTCATACAAGTGGGCTGCATGCAGCATGTAGGCCATGTGTGTGTCACACCTTTTCTCGTTCCAGATGCACTCAATAAAAGCAGAGTGATCGGAAGATTCCTAGCGGGAAATTGGTCCCGAGAGGCGGAACGGATGATACTGAAACGGAAGATTCAAATATTGCGGCTTAATGCTACCAAACTGGAGCCAGTTACTTTCGGGGACTTACCTCTTGGCTCTCCTCTGCTTTCTCCTTTTTCAAAGAGTGGGTGGGAGTAGCTACGTTTGCAGCCTGCTGCCTGTTTGGGATTGTGTTATGTCTCTGGTTGGTCTGTCGAATTCGTGTCCGAGCGCGTCGAGATAAGGTTCTGCTCACTCAGGCGCTTTTGGCTATCGGTGAAGGTGATTCCCCTGCAGCCTGGCTCTCTGCCCTGAATAATCCCAGATGACTGCCCTTGCACGGAGAGGCCTTGCTGCCATTGCACCTCCATAGGGAGCTCTGTTTTTAGGTCTCGACAGCCCTAGCACCCTGCAGCCCTATGCTGGCATTGCACGCAGGAGGGTGTCGTAGATGTGCCATAGACAGCCCTTGCACCCTGCCGCCCTATGATGGCATTGCACGCAGGAGGGTGTCATAGATGTGCCAGTGGAAAACTGCCGTTGAACCGTGAGCACACCATGGTGTGAGCATGCGTACCGGCAAAACTTCACTGTGCTATAGTAAATAAATAAGGGGGAGATGTGGGGCGCGGCAAAGCGTTGCCGCAAAGCAGGATAGAAAAAGCTGAGTCATCCATCCTGTAGCCAGTGCGCATGCGTTGAGATATGCTAACAAGGTTTTAGAGCAGTAACCAGTCCGAAGGCGACGTGTAGCTATGCCTTCTATATGAACCAGTCAGAGACTTGCACGGTAACCCGAATCTTATATAGGCAGCTGCAGTAAAGGCTGCGGGGTCTTCCTTCAATCTTTCCTTAACCAAGCTGTACTCCAATAAAGTGTGATACGAGAAGAATCTGGCGTGTGGCGACTGTTATTCTGCTGGTCAGACGCAGCTCACCATATACGGTGTATTCCAAAAAAATGTAAGAAACAAAGCTACAGCACATAGGACACTTCCACTCAAGGACGTATATTTTCAGGAAAACCAAAGATCCTCAGGACATACGCAACCCAACGTTTACTGCTGCTCTCTTTACAAAAGCCTCGACTAGGGTACCATCTCAATGTCCTTGGATGGAAAACATGGATGAAGAAAATGTGATTCTTATCTACAATGATATATTTCTGAGCAGGGAATTCAATGAAATAACGTCACTTGCCGCCACCGGAGTGTTCTTAGTTACAATCATTCTCAGTGAATTTAGTCACATAGGAAAAAGTGGTTTATCAAAGATATGAGGTATAGGTGGAATATAAAATTGCATCACATGAACTAAATGGCAAACGAGAGAAAGAATTACACCTTTAGCAAACGCACTTACGCCTGTGGGAGTGCAAAGGTCACTTGAGGTGAGAAGAAATCAGGTGTTTCAAATGGGCACAGATACCATTCCATATCGACCAAAGACGGAATCAACACAACTTACTCTAAACCTCAAAGGACTGAATTCAGCCCACTTTACACACCAGAAAAGATTATTTACTCCTGGTCTGAATTTGAAAAACATTTATCGATGTCTCTCTGATAGAGAATCCAGTGGATGTACAGCAGCAAGCAACACAGCACTGAGAATCAGCTGCAGGCCGTTAGAAAAATAAACTGCAAAATAAAGGCAATGAGTGAGAAATAAATTCTTAGAGACTTCGTTCAGGGGCTGTGATTGAAGTTGTTTTGACCATATGTTAACACACAGAAGGATGGGACCTAAGGGAGGACACTCGTGGGTCTGAGTGTCTTCGTGAGCATGATTCAGCAAATGCAGCACGTTTAGAAAAACACTGCCTTGCGATGATTCCATGGATCCGAAATCTCCAAATGCAGATGACTCTTCCTACAGCGAACACATGCATGGGACAGCCACCGGATGCTACCCCATTGGAACGGGAAAAAAACTTGAAAAACCACCTCATCTTCTCATATCCTAGTGCTCGGGTTCAAGCTTCCAGCCGCTTTCGTGAATATATCCCAAGTTGGAGGAAGTCAGCACATTCAAAACCCTCTTTCTTATACCTTGGAATTGTTTCCATGGATGAACTGCAACGGGGAAGAATAAGACACAATGCATATATATTGGGACAGGCACATGGCACTCTAATTTCCAATGCTGCACAAGAATTGACCCAAGTCTAAGCTTGGACTGAGAAGCACACTAGGGCTTGATAATTTCCTGCTGCTTTGTGACCGGTTCCAAATGTGGGAAGTTGAGCAGGGGATCTCACGGAGCCTATAATTCATGGCGCTGCAGGATTGTAAAAGACACATAATGTGGAAAAATGCCTTGGGTTGAACCAGAAAAAAGAACTTGAGAGCAAGGCAGAATTGCAAAAATGGGATTTCAAGAGGGAGATGGGTCTCGCCTGGTAAGAACCTAGAATGTGGCAATACTTCTTCAACCATGCCTTTGTTGAAAAAGTATGTATATCCTGAATATATTCAGGATAAAGGCATACACCGTTTTGGGGCAACCTGGCAGGGGCTCAGTGCAAATCAACACTACATAGTGCTATCACTCCCCATCAAAAAAAAGGGTCATCTACGAAAAGTGTAAAGACCAGAAATGCAGAGTAGCGTGGAGATAAATCGTACCCACATTTTGTATATTGTGGGATGGCAAATTGCAATCGGCACTCTTGCAAAGTCTACGGTGTATTCCACAATAACGTAAGAAACAAAGCTAAAGCACACAGGACATTTCCACTCAAGGACGTATATTTTCAGGAAATCCAAAGATCCTCAGGACACAGGCAACCCAACGTTTACTGCTGCTCTCTTTACACAAGCCTCGAATAGGATACAATCTAACTTTCCTTGGATGGAAAACATGGATGCAGAATATGTGGTTCTTATCTATAATGATATATTTCTGAGCGGGGAAAATCAATGAAATAATGTCACTTGCCGCCACCGGAGTGTTCTTAGTTACAATCATTCTCAGTGAATTTAGTCACATAGAAAAATTGGTTTATCAAGGATCTGAGGTACAGGTGGAATATACAATTGCGTCACATGAACTACATGGCAAGTGAGAGAACGGATTACACATTTAACAAACACACTTATGCCTGTAGGAGCGCAAAGGTCACTTGAGGTGAGTAAAAACCAGGTGTTTTAAATGGGCACAGATACCATTCCATATAGACCAAAGAGGGAATCAACACAACTTACTCTAAACCTCAAAGCACTGAATCCAGCCCACTTTACACACCAGAAAAGATTATTTACAACTGGTCAGAATTTGCAACACAATTTATCGATGTCTCTCTGGAAGAGAATCAAGTGGATGTACAGCAGCAAACAACACAGCACAGAAAATCAGCTACACCCTGTGAGAAAACTAAACTGCAAAATAAAGGCAGTGAGTGAGAGATAAATTCTTAGAGACTTCGTTCATGGGCTATGATTGAAGTTGTTTTGACCATATATTAACACACAGAAGGATGGGACCTACGGGAGGACACTCGTGGTTTTGAGAGTCTTCGTGAGCATGAGTCAGCAAATGCAGCACTTTTAGAATAACACTAGCTTGCCCTCATTCCATGGATCCGAAATCTCCAAATGCAGATGACCCTTCCCACAGCGAACACATGCAAGGGACAGCCACCGGATGCTACCCCATTGGAACGGTAAAAAAACTTGAAAATCCACCTCATCTTCTCATATCCTCGTGCTCGGTTTCAAGCTTCCAGCTGCTTTCCTGTAAATATCCCAACTTGGAGGAAGTCAGCACTTTCAAAACCCTCTTTCTTATAGCTTGGCATTGGTTCCATGGATGGACAGCAACGGGGAAGAATAAGACACAATGCTTCATATTTGGACAGGCACATGGCGCTCTAATTTCCAATGCTGCACAAGAATTGACCCAAGTCTAAGCTTGCTCTCAGAAGCAGAATAGGGCTTGATAATTTCCTGCTGGTTTGTGACCAGTTCCGAAAGTGGGAAGTTGAGCAGGATATCTCAGGGAGCCTGTAATTCATGGCCCTGCAGGATTGTAAAAGACACCGAATGTGGAAAAATGATTTGGTTAGAACCAGAGAAAAGAACTTGAGAGCAAGGCAGAATTGCAAAAATGGGATTTCAAGAGAGAGATGGGTCTCGCCTGGTAGGAACCTAGAATGTGGCAGTACTTCTTCAACCATGCCTTTGTCGAAAATGTGTGTATGCCTTTATCCTGAATATATTCAGGACAATGCATACACCGTTTTTGGCTAACCAAGCAGGGGCTCGGTGCAAATCAACACTACATAGTGCTGTCACTTCCCATCAAAACAAACGGTCATCTACGAAAAGTGTAAAGACCAGAAATGCAGGGTAGGGTGGAGATTAATCGTTCCCATATTTTGTGGATTGTGGGATGGCAAATTGCAATCGGCCCTCTGGCGAAGTCTACGGTGTATTCCAAAATAATGTAAGAAACAAAGCTACAGCACCTAGGACACTTCCACTCAAGGACGTAAATTTTCAGGAAAACCAAAGATCCTCAGGACATACGCAACCCAACTTTTACTGCTGCTCTCTTTACAAAAGCCTCGACTAGGGTACCATCTCAATGTCCTTGGATGGAAAACATGGATGAAGGAAATGTGATTCTTATCTACAATGATATATTTCTGAGCAGGGAATTCAATGAAATAACGTCACTTGCCGCCACCGGAGTGTTCTTAGTTACAATCATTCTCAGTGAATTTAGTCACATAGGAAAAAGTGGTTTATCAAAGATATGAGGTATAGGTGGAATATAAAATTGCATCACATGAACTAAATGGCAAACGAGAGAAAGAATTACACCTTTAGCAAACGCACTTACGCCTGTGGGAGTGCAAAGGTCACTTGAGGTGAGAAGAAATCAGGTGTTTCAAATGGGCACAGATACCATTCCATATCGACCAAAGAGGGAATCAACACAACTTACTCTAAACCTCAAAGGACTGAATTCAGCCCACTTTACACACCAGAAAAGATTATTTACTCCTGGTCTGAATTTGAAAATCATTTATCGATGTCTCTCTGATAGAGAATCCAGTGGATGTACAGCAGCAAGCAACACAGCACTGAAAATCAGCTGCAGGCCGTTAGAAAAATAAACTGCAAAATAAAGGCAATGAGTGAGAAATAAATTCTTAGAGACTTCGTTCAGGGGCTGTGATTGAAGTTGTTTTGACCATATGTTAACACACAGAAGGATGGGACCTAAGGGAGGACACTCGTGGGTCTGAGTGTCTTCGTGAGCATGATTCAGCAAATGCAGCACGTTTAGAAAAACACTGCCTTGCGATGATTCCATGGATCCGAAATCTCCGAATGCAGATGACTCTTCCTACAGCGAACACATGCATGGGACAGCCACCGGATGCTACCCCATTGGAACGGGAAAAAAACTTGAAAAACCACCTCATCTTCTCATATCCTAGTGCTCGGGTTCAAGCTTCCAGCCGCTTTCGTGAATATATCCCAAGTTGGAGGAAGTCAGCACATTCAAAACCCTCTTTCTTATACCTTGGAATTGTTTCCATGGATGAACTGCAACGGGGAAGAATAAGACACAATGCATATATATTGGGACAGGCACATGGCACTCTAATTTCCAATGCTGCACAAGAATTGACCCAAGTCTAAGCTTGGACTGAGAAGCACACTAGGGCTTGATAATTTCCTGCTGCTTTGTGACCGGTTCCAAATGTGGGAAGTTGAGCAGGGGATCTCACGGAGCCTATAATTCATGGCGCTGCAGGATTGTAAAAGACACATAATGTGGAAAAATGCCTTGGGTTGAACCAGAAAAAAGAACTTGAGAGCAAGGCAGAATTGCAAAAATGGGATTTCAAGAGGGAGATGGGTCTCGCCTGGTAAGAACCTAGAATGTGGCAATACTTCTTCAACCAAGCCTTTGTTGAAAAAGGATGTATATCCTGAATATATTCAGGATAAAGGCATACACCGTTTTGGGGCAACCTGGCAGGGGCTCAGTGCAAATCAACACTACATAGTGCTATCACTCCCCATCAAAAAAAAGGGTCATCTACGAAAAGTGTAAAGACCAGAAATGCAGAGTAGCGTGGAGATAAATCGTACCCACATTTTGTATATTGTGGGATGGCAAATTGCTATCGGCACTCTTGCAAAGTCTACGGTGTATTCCACAATAATGTAAGAAACAAAGCTAAAGCACACAGGACATTTCCACTCAAGGACGTATATTTTCAGGAAATCCAAAGATCCTCAGGACACAGGCAACCCAACGTTTACTGCTGCTCTCTTTACAAAAGCCTCGAATAGGATACAATCTAACTTTCCTTGGATGGAAAACATGGATGAAGAATATGGGGTTCTTATCTATAATGATATATTTCTGAGCGGGGAAATCAATGAAATAATGTCACTTGCGGCCACCGGAGTGTTCTTAGTTACAATCATTCTCAGTGAATTTAGTCACATAGAAAACTTGGTTTATCAAGGATCTGAGGTACATGTGGAATATACAATTGCGTCACATGAACTACATGGCAAGTGAGAGAAGGAATTACACATTTAACAAACACACTTATGCCTGTAGGAGCGCAAAGGTCACTTGAGGTGAGTAAAAACCAGGTGTTTTAAATGGGCACAGATACCATTCCATATAGACCAAAGAGGGAATCAACACAACTTACTCTAAACCTCAAAGCACTGACTCCAGCCCACTTTACACACCAGAAAAGATTATTTACAACTGATCAGAATTTGAAACACAATTTATCGATGTCTCTCTGGAAGAGAATCAAGTGGATATACAGCAGCAAACAACATAGCACTGAAAATCAGCTACACCCTGTGAGAAAACTAAACTGCAAAATAAAGGCAGTGAGTGAGAGATAAATTCTTAGAGACTTCGTTCATGGGCTATGATTGAAGTTGTTTTGACCATATATTAACACACAGAAGGATGGGACCTACGGGAGGACACTCGTGGTTTTGAGAGTCTTCGTGAGCATGAGTCAGCAAATGCAGCACTTTTAGAATAACACTAGCTTGCCCTCATTCCATGGATCCGAAATCTCCAAATGCAGATGACCCTTCCCACAGCGAACACATGCAAGGGACAGCCACCGGATGCTACCCCATTGGAACGGGGAAAAAACTTGAAAATCCACCTCATCTTCTCATATCCTCGTGCTCGGGTTCAAGCTTCCAGCTGCTATCCTGTAAATATCCCAACTTGGAGGAAGTCAGCACTTTCAAAACCCTCTTTCTTATAGCTTGGCATTGGTTCCATGGATGGACAGCAACGGGGAAGAATAAGACACAATGCTTCATATTTGGACAGGCACATGGCACTCTAATTTCCAATGCTGCACAAGAATTGACCCAAGTCTAAGCTTGCTCTCAGAAGCAGAATAGGGCTTGATAATTTCCTGCTGGTTTGTGACCAGTTCCGAAAGTGGGAAGTTGAGCAGGATATCTCAGGAAGCCTGTAATTCATGGCCCTGCAGGATTGTAAAAGACACCGAATGTGGAAAAATGACTTGGTTGGAACCAGAGAAAAGAAGTTGAGAGCAAGGCAGAATTGCAAAAATGGGATTTCAAGAGAGAAATGGGTCTCGCCTGGTAAGAACCTAGAATGTGGCAGTACTTCTTCAACCATGCCTTTGTCGAAAATGTGTGTATGCCTTTATCCTGAATATATTCAGGACAATGCATACACCGTTTTTGGCTAACCAAGCAGGGGCTCGGTGCAAATCAACACTACATAGTGCTATCACTTCCCATCAAAACAAACGGTCATCTACGAAAAGTGTAAAGACCAGAAATGCAGGGTAGGGTGGATATTAATCGTTCCCATATTTTGTGGATTGTGGGATCGCAAATTGCAATCGGCCCTCTGGCGAAGTCTACGGTGTATTCCAAAATAATGTAAGAAACAAAGCTACAGCACATAGGACACTTCCAATCAAGGACGTATATTTTCAGGAAAACCAAAGATCCTCAGGACATACGCAACCCAACGTTTACTGCTGCTCTCTTTACAAAAGCCTCGACTAGGGTACCATCTCAATGTCCTTGGATGGAAAACATGGATGAAGAAAATGTGATTCTTATCTACAATGATATATTTCTGAGCAGGGAATTCAATGAAATAACGTCACTTGCCGCCACCGGAGTGTTCTTAGTTACAATCATTCTCAGTGAATTTAGTCACATAGGAAAAAGTGGTTTATCAAAGATATGAGGTATAGGTGGAATATAAAATTGCATCACATGAACTAAATGGCAAACGAGAGAAAGAATTACACCTTTAGCAAACGCACTTACGCCTGTGGGAGTGCAAAGGTCACTTGAGGTGAGAAGAAATCAGGTGTTTCAAATGGGCACAGATACCATTCCATATCGACCAAAGAGGGAATCAACACAACTTACTCTAAACCTCAAAGGACTGAATTCAGCCCACTTTACACACCAGAAAAGATTATTTACTCCTGGTCTGAATTTGAAAATCATTTATCGATGTCTCTCTGATAGAGAATCCAGTGGATGTACAGCAGCAAGCAACACAGCACTGAAAATCAGCTGCAGGCCGTTAGAAAAATAAACTGCAAAATAAAGGCAATGAGTGAGAAATAAATTCTTAGAGACTTCGTTCAGGGGCTGTGATTGAAGTTGTTTTGACCATATGTTAACACACAGAAGGATGGGACCTAAGGGAGGACACTCGTGGGTCTGAGTGTCTTCGTGAGCATGATTCAGCAAATGCAGCACGTTTAGAAAAACACTGCCTTGCGATGATTCCATGGATCCGAAATCTCCGAATGCAGATGACTCTTCCTACAGCGAACACATGCATGGGACAGCCACCGGATGCTACCCCATTGGAACGGGAAAAAAACTTGAAAAACCACCTCATCTTCTCATATCCTAGTGCTCGGGTTCAAGCTTCCAGCCGCTTTCGTGAATATATCCCAAGTTGGAGGAAGTCAGCACATTCAAAACCCTCTTTCTTATACCTTGGAATTGTTTCCATGGATGAACTGCAACGGGGAAGAATAAGACACAATGCATATATATTGGGACAGGCACATGGCACTCTAATTTCCAATGCTGCACAAGAATTGACCCAAGTCTAAGCTTGGACTGAGAAGCACACTAGGGCTTGATAATTTCCTGCTGCTTTGTGACCGGTTCCAAATGTGGGAAGTTGAGCAGGGGATCTCACGGAGCCTATAATTCATGGCGCTGCAGGATTGTAAAAGACACATAATGTGGAAAAATGCCTTGGGTTGAACCAGAAAAAAGAACTTGAGAGCAAGGCAGAATTGCAAAAATGGGATTTCAAGAGGGAGATGGGTCTCGCCTGGTAAGAACCTAGAATGTGGCAATACTTCTTCAACCAAGCCTTTGTTGAAAAAGGATGTATATCCTGAATATATTCAGGATAAAGGCATACACCGTTTTGGGGCAACCTGGCAGGGGCTCAGTGCAAATCAACACTACATAGTGCTATCACTCCCCATCAAAAAAAAGGGTCATCTACGAAAAGTGTAAAGACCAGAAATGCAGAGTAGCGTGGAGATAAATCGTACCCACATTTTGTATATTGTGGGATGGCAAATTGCTATCGGCACTCTTGCAAAGTCTACGGTGTATTCCACAATAATGTAAGAAACAAAGCTAAAGCACACAGGACATTTCCACTCAAGGACGTATATTTTCAGGAAATCCAAAGATCCTCAGGACACAGGCAACCCAACGTTTACTGCTGCTCTCTTTACAAAAGCCTCGAATAGGATACAATCTAACTTTCCTTGGATGGAAAACATGGATGAAGAATATGTGGTTCTTATCTATAATGATATATTTCTGAGCGGGGAAATCAATGAAATAATGTCACTTGCGGCCACCGGAGTGTTCTTAGTTACAATCATTCTCAGTGAATTTAGTCACATAGAAAAATTGGTTTATCAAGGATCTGAGGTACAGGTGGAATATACAATTGCGTCACATGAACTACATGGCAAGTGAGAGAAGGAATTACACATTTAACAAACACACTTATGCCTGTAGGAGCGCAAAGGTCACTTGAGGTGAGTAAAAACCAGGTGTTTTAAATGGGCACAGATACCATTCCATATAGACCAAAGAGGGAATCAACACAACTTACTCTAAACCTCAAAGCACTGACTCCAGCCCACTTTACACACCAGAAAAGATTATTTACAACTGGTCAGAATTTGCAA
The DNA here is from genome assembly GCF_026419965.1 of Kogia breviceps. Classification (NCBI taxonomy): domain Eukaryota; kingdom Metazoa; phylum Chordata; class Mammalia; order Artiodactyla; family Physeteridae; genus Kogia; species Kogia breviceps. The sequence goes on from NC_081325.1 coordinate 36,096,395, forward strand.
CACAATTTATCGATGTCTCTCTGGAAGAGAATCAAGTGGATGTACAGCAGCAAACAACACAGCACTGAAAATCAGCTACACCCTGTGAGAAAACTAAACTGCAAAATAAAGGCAGTGAGTGAGAGATAAATTCTTAGAGACTTCGTTCATGGGCTATGATTGAAGTTGTTTTGACCATATATTAACACACAGAAGGATGGGACCTACGGGAGGACACTCGTGGTTTTGAGAGTCTTCGTGAGCATGAGTCAGCAAATGCAGCACTTTTAGAATAACACTAGCTTGCCCTCATTCCATGGATCCGAAATCTCCAAATGCAGATGACCCTTCCCACAGCGAACACATGCAAGGGACAGCCACCGGATGCTACCCCATTGGAACGGGGAAAAAACTTGAAAATCCACCTCATCTTCTCATATCCTCGTGCTCGGGTTCAAGCTTCCAGCTGCTTTCCTGTAAATATCCCAACTTGGAGGAAGTCAGCACTTTCAAAACCCTCTTTCTTATAGCTTGGCATTGGTTCCATGGATGGACAGCAACGGGGAAGAATAAGACACAATGCTTCACATTTGGACAGGCACATGGCACTCTAATTTCCAATGCTGCACAAGAATTGACCCAAGTCTAAGCTTGCTCTCAGAAGCAGAATAGGGCTTGATAATTTCCTGCTGGTTTGTGACCAGTTCCGAAAGTGGGAAGTTGAGCAGGATATCTCAGGGAGCCTATAATTCATGGCCCTGCAGGATTGTAAAAGACACCGAATGTGGAAAAATGACTTGGTTGGAACCAGAGAAAAGAACTTGAGAGCAAGGCAGAATTGCAAAAATGGGATTTCAAGAGAGAGATGGGTCTCGCCTGGTAAGAACCTAGAATGTGGCAGTACTTCTTCAACCATGCCTTTGTCGAAAATGTGTGTATGCCTTTATCCTGAATATATTCAGGACAATGCATACACCGTTTTTGGCTAACCAAGCAGGGGCTCGGTGCAAATCAACACTACATAGTGCTATCACTTCCCATCAAAACAAACGGTCATCTACGAAAAGTGTAAAGACCAGAAATGCAGGGTAGGGTGGAGATTAATCGTTCCCATATTTTGTGGATTGTGGGATGGCAAATTGCAATCGGCCCTCTGGCGAAGTCTACGGTGTATTCCAAAATAATGTAAGAAACAAAGCTACAGCACATAGGACACTTCCACTCAAGGTCGTATATTTTCAGGAAAACCAAAGATCCTCAGGACATACGCAACCCAACTTTTACTGCTGCTCTCTTTACAAAAGCGTCGACTAGGGTACCATCTCAATGTCCTTGGATGGAAAACATGGATGAAGAAAATGTGATTTTTATCTACAATGATATATTTCTGAGCAGGGAATTCAATGAAATAACGTCACTTGCCGCCACCGGAGTGTTCTTAGTTACAATCATTCTCAGTGAATTTAGTCACATAGAAAAAAGTGGTTTATCAAAGATATGAGGTATAGGTGGAATATAAAATTGCATCACATGAACTAAATGGCAAACGAGAGAAAGAATTACACCTTTAGCAAACGCACTTACGCCTGTGGGAGGGCAAAGGTCACTTGAGGTGAGAAGAAATCAGGTGTTTCAAATGGGCACAGATACCATTCCATATCGACCAAAGAGGGAATCAACACAACTTACTCTAAACCTCAAAGGACTGAATTCAGCCCACTTTACACACCAGAAATGATTATTTACTCCTGGTCTGAATTGGAAAAACATTTATCGATGTCTCTCTGATAGAGAATCCAGTGGATGTACAGCAGCAAGCAACACAGCACTGAGAATCAGCTGCAGGCAGTTAGAAAAATAAACTGCAAAATAAAGGCAATGAGTGAGAAATAAATTCTTAGAGACTTCGTTCAGGGGCTGTGATTGAAGTTGTTTTGACCATATGTTAACACACAGAAGGATGGGACCTAAGGGAGGACACTCATGGGTCTGAGTGTCTTCGTGAGCATGATTCAGCAAATGCAGCACGTTTAGAAAAACACTGCCTTGCGATGATTCCATGGATCCGAAATCTCCGAATGCAGATGACTCTTCCTACAGCGAACACATGCATGGGACAGCCACCGGATGCTACCCCATTGGAACGGGAAAAAAACTTGAAAAACCACCTCATCTTCTCATATCCTAGTGCTCGGGTTCAAGCTTCCAGCCGCTTTCGTGAATATATCCCAAGTTGGAGGAAGTCAGCACATTCAAAACCCTCTTTCTTATACCTTGGAATTGTTTCCATGGATGAACTGCAACGGGGAAGAATAAGACACAATGCATATATATTGGGAGAGGCACATGGCACTCTAATTTCCAATGCTGCACAAGAATTGACCCAAGTCTAAGCTTGGACTGAGAAGCACACTAGGGCTTGATAATTTCCTGCTGCTTTGTGACCGGTTCCAAATGTGGGAAGTTGTGCAGGGGATCTCACAGAGCCTACAATTCATGGCGCTGCAGGATTGTAAAAGACACATAATGTGGAAAAATGCCTTGGGTTGAACCAGAAAAAAGAACTTGAGAGCAAGGCAGAATTGCAAAAATGGGATTTCAAGAGGGGGATGGGTCTCGCCTGGTAAGAACCTAGAATGTGGCAATACTTCTTCAACCATGCCTTTGTTGAAAAAGTATGTATATCCTGAATATATTCAGGATAAAGGCATACACCGTTTTGGGGCAACCTGGCAGGGGCTCAGTGCAAATCAACACTAAATAGTGCTATCACTCCCCATCAAAAAAAAGGGTCATCTACGAAAAGTGTAAAGACCAGAAATGCAGAGTAGCGTGGAGATAAATCGTACCCACATTTTGTATATTGTGGGATGGCAAATTGCAATCGGCACTCTTGCAAAGTCTACGGTGTATTCCACAATAATGTAAGAAACAAAGCTAAAGCACACAGGACATTTCCACTCAAGGACGTATATTTTCAGGAAATCCAAAGATCCTCAGGACACAGGCAACCCAACGTTTACTGCTGCTCTCTTTACAAAAGCCTCGAATAGGATACAATCTAACTTTCCTTGGATGGAAAACATGGATGAAGAATATATGGTTCTTATCTATAATGATATATTTCTGAGCGGGGAAATCAATGAAATAATGTCACTTGCGGCCACCGGAGTGTTCTTAGTTACAATCATTCTCAGTGAATTTAGTCACATAGAAAAATTGGTTTATCAAGGATCTGAGGTACAGGTGGAATATACAATTGCGTCACATGAACTACATGGCAAGTGAGAGAAGGAATTACACATTTAACAAACACACTTATGCCTGTAGGAGCGCAAAGGTCACTTGAGGTGAGTAAAAACCAGGTGTTTTAAATGGGCACAGATACCATTCCATATAGACCAAAGAGGGAATCAACACAACTTACTCTAAACCTCAAAGCACTGAATCCAGCCCACTTTACACACCAGAAAAGATTATTTACAACTGGTCAGAATTTGCAACACAATTTATCGATGTCTCTCTGGAAGAGAATCAAGTGGATGTACAGCAGCAAACAACACAGCACTGAAAATCAGCTACACCCTGTGAGAAAACTAAACTGCAAAATAAAGGCAGTGAGTGAGAGATAAATTCTTAGAGACTTCGTTCATGGGCTATGATTGAAGTTGTTTTGACCATATATTAACACACAGAAGGATGGGACCTACGGGAGGACACTCGTGGTTTTGAGAGTCTTCGTGAGCATGAGTCAGCAAATGCAGCACTTTTAGAATAACACTAGCTTGCCCTCATTCCATGGATCCGAAATCTCCAAATGCAGATGACCCTTCCCACAGCGAACACATGCAAGGGACAGCCACAGGATGCTACCCCATTGGAACGGGAAAAAAACTTGAAAATCCACCTCATCTTCTCATATCCTCGTGCTCGGGTTCAAGCTTCCAGCTGCTATCCTGTAAATATCCCAACTTGGAGGAAGTCAGCACTTTCAAAACCCTCTTTCTTATAGCTTGGCATTGGTTCCATGGATGGACAGCAACGGGGAAGAATAAGACACAATGCTTCATATTTGGACAGGCACATGGCACTCTAATTTCCAATGCTGCACAAGAATTGACCCAAGTCTAAGCTTGCTCTCAGAAGCAGAATAGGGCTTGATAATTTCCTGCTGGTTTGTGACCAGTTCCGAAAGTGGGAAGTTGAGCAGGATATGTCAGGGAGCCTATAATTCATGGCCCTGCAGGATTGTAAAAGACACCGAATGTGGAAAAATGACTTGGTTGGAACCAGAGAAAATAAGTTGAGAGCAAGGCAGAATTGCAAAAATGGGATTTCAAGAGAGAAATGGGTCTCGCCTGGTAAGAACCTAGAATGTGGCAGTACTTCTTCAACCATGCCTTTGTCGAAAACGTGTGTATGACTTTATCCTGAATATATTCAGGATAATGCATACACCGTTTTTGGCTAACCAGGCAGGGGCTCGGTGCAAATCAACACTACATAGTGCTATCACTTCCCATCAAAACAAACGGTCATCTACGAAAAGTGTAAAGACCAGAAATGCAGGGTAGGTTGGATATTAATCGTTCCCATATTTTGTGGATTGTGGTATGGCAAATTGCAATCGGCCTTCTGGCGAAGTCTACAGTGTATTCCAAAATAATGTAAGAAACAAAGCTACAGCACATAGGACACTTCCACTCAAGGACGTATATTTTCAGGAAAACCAAAGATCCTCAGGACATACGCAACCCAACGTTTACTGCTGCTCTCTTTACAAAAGCCTCGACTAGGGTACCATCTCAATGTCCTTGGATGGAAAACATGGATGAAGAAAATGTGATTCTTATCTACAATGATATATTTCTGAGCAGGGAATTCAATGAAATAACGTCACTTGCCGCCACCGGAGTGTTCTTAGTTACAATCATTCTCAGTGAATTTAGTCACATAGAAAAAAGTGGTTTATCAAAGATATGAGGTATAGGTGGAATATAAAATTGCATCACATGAACCAAATGGCAACCGAGAGAAAGAATTACACCTTTAGCAAACGCACTTACGCCTGTGGGAGTGCAAAGGTCACTTGAGGTGAGAAGAAATCAGGTGTTTCAAATGGGCACAGATACCATTCCATTTCGACCAAAGAGGGAATCAACACAACTTACTCTAAACCTCAAAGGACTGAATTCAGCCTACTTTACACACCAGAAAAGATTATTTACTCCTGGTCTGAATTTGAAAAACATTTATCGATGTCTCTCTGATAGAGAATCCAGTGGATGTACAGCAGCAAGCAACACAGCACTGAGAATCAGCTGCAGGCCGTTAGAAAAATAAACTGCAAAATAAAGGCAATGAGTGAGAAATAAATTCTTAGAGACTTCGTTCAGGGGCTGTGATTGAAGTTGTTTTGACCATATGTTAACACAGAGAAGGATGGGACCTAAGGGAGGACACTCGTGGGTCTGAGTGTCTTCGTGAGCATGATTCAGCAAATGCAGCACGTTTAGAAAAACACTGCCTTGTGATGATTCCATGGATCCGAAATCTCCAAATGCAGATGACTCTTCCTACAGCGAACACATGCATGGGACAGCCACCGGATGCTACCCCATTGGAACGGGAAAAAAACTTGAAAAACCACCTCAACTTCTCATATCCTAGTGCTCGGGTTCAAGCTTCCAGCCGCTTTCGTGAATATATCCCAAGTTGGAAGAAGTCAGCACATTCAAAACCCTCTTTCTTATACCTTGGAATTGTTTCCCTGGATGAACTGCAACGGGGAAGAATAAGACACAATGCATATATATTGGGACAGGCACATGGCACTCTAATTTCCAATGCTGCACAAGAATTGACCCAAGTCTTAGCTTGGACTGAGAAGCACACTAGGGCTTGATAATTTCCTGCTGCTTTGTGACCGGTTCCAAATGTGGGAAGCTGAGCAGGGGATCTCACGGAGCCTATAATTCATGGCGCTGCAGGATTGTAAAAGACACATAATGTGGAAAAATGCCTTGGGTTGAACCAGAAAAATGAACTTGAGAGCAAGGCAGAATTGCAAAAATGGGATTTCAAGAGGGAGATGGGTCTCGCCTGGTAAGAACCTAGAATGTGGCAATACTTCTTCAACCAAGCCTTTGTTGAAAAAGGATGTATATCCTGAATATATTCAGGATAAAGGCATACACCGTTTTGGGGCAACCTGGCAGGGGCTCAGTGCAAATCAACACTACATAGTGCTATCACTCCCCATCAAAAAAAAGGGTCATCTACGAAAAGTGTAAAGACCAGAAATGCAGAGTAGCGTGGAGATAAATCGTACCCACATTTTGTATATTGTGGGATGGCAAATTGCAATCGGCACTCTTGCAAAGTCTACGGTGTATTCCACAATAATGTAAGAAACAAAGCTAAAGCACACAGGGCATTTCCACTCAAGGACGTATATTTTCAGGAAATCCAAAGATCCTCAGGACACAGGCAACCCAACGTTTACTGCTGCTCTCTTTACAAAAGCCTCGAATAGGATACAATCTAACTTTCCTTGGATGGAAAACATGGATGAAGAATATGTGGTTCTTATCTATAATGATATATTTCTGAGCGGGGAAATCAATGAAATAATGTCACTTGCCGCCACCGGAGTGTTCTTAGTTACAATCATTCTCAGTGAATTTAGTCACATAGAAAAATTGGTTTATCAAGGATCTGAGGTACAGGTGGAATATACAATTGCGTCACATGAACTACATGGCAAGTGAGAGAAGGAATTACACATTTAACAAACACACTTATGCCTGTAGGAGCACAAAGTTCACTTGAGGTGAGTAAAAACCAGGTGTTTTAAATGGGCACAGATACCATTCCATATAGACCAAAGAGGGAATCAACACAACTTACTCTAAACCTCAAAGCACTGAAACCAGCCCACTTTACACACCAGAAAAGATTATTTACAACTGGTCAGAATTTGAAACACAATTTATCGATGTCTCTCTGGAAGAGAATCAAGTGGATGTAGCAGCAAACAACACAGCACTGAAAATCAGCTACACCCTGTGAGAAAACTAAACTGCAAAATAAAGGCAGTGAGTGAGAGATAAATTCTTAGAGACTTCGTTCATGGGCTATGATTGAAGTTGTTTTGACCATATATTAACACACAGAAGGATGGGACCTACGGGAGGACACTCGTGGTTTGGAGAGTCTTCGTGAGCATGAGTCAGCAAATGCAGCACTTTTAGAATAACACTAGGTTGCCCTCATTCCACGGATCCGAAATCTCCAAATGCAGATGACCCTTCCCACAGCGAACACATGCAAGGGACAGCCACAGGATGCTACCCCATTGGAACGGGAAAAAAACTTGAAAATCCACCTCATCTTCTCATATCATCATGCTCGGGTTCAAGCTTCCAGCCGCTTTCCTGAAAATCCCAACTTGGAGGAAGTCAGCACTTTCAAAACCGTCTTTCTAATGCTTGGCATTGGTTCCATGGATGAAATGCAAAGGGGAAGTAATAGCAACAATGCCTATATATTTGGACAGGCACATGGTGCTCTAATTTCCAATGCTGCACAAGAATTGACCCAAGTCTAACCTTGCTCTCAGAAGAAGAATAGGGCTTGATAATTTCCTGCTGTTTTGTGACCAATTCCAAATGTGTGAAGTGGAAAGGGGATCGCAGGGAGCCTATAATTCATGGCCCTGCAGGATTGTAAAAGACACCGAATGTGGAAAAATCACTTGGATGGAACCAGAGAAAAGAAGTTGAGAGCAAGGCAGAATTGCAAAAATGGGATTTCAAGAGGTAGATGGGTCTCGCCTGGTAAGAACCTTGAATGTGGCAATACCTCTTCAACCACGCCTTTGTCGAAAAATGGTGTATGCCTTTGTCCTGAATATATTCAGCCTAAAGGCATACAGTGTTTTGGGGTAAGCAGGCAGGGGCTCGGTGCAAATCAACACTACATAGTGCTATCACTTCACATCAAAACAATGGGTCATCTACGAAAATTGTAAAGACCAGAAATGCAGGGTAGGGTTGTGATAAATCATACCCACATTTTGTGGATTGTGGGATGGCAAATTGCAATCGGCACTGTGGTGAAGTCTACGGTGTATTCTAAAATATTGTAAGAAGCAAAGCTACAGCACATAGGACACTTCCACTCAAGGATGTATATTTTCAGGAAAACCAAAGATCCTCAGACACAGGCAACCCAACGTTTACTGCTGCTCTCTTTACAAAAGTCTCGACTAGGATACAATCTAAATTTCCTTGGGCGGAAAACATGGATGAAGAATATGTGATTCTGGGCTTCCCTGGTGGCGAAGTGGTTGAGAGTCCGCCAGCCGATGCAGGGGACACGGGTTCGTGCCCCGGTCCGGGAAGATCCCACATGCTGCGGAGCGGCTGGGCCCGTGAGCCATGGCCCCGGAACCTGTGCTCCGCAACGGGAGAGGCCACAACAGTGAGAGGCCCACGTACCACAAAAAAAAAAAAAAAAAAAAAAAAAAAAAAAGAAAGAAGAATATGTGATTCTTATCTACAATGATATATTTCTGAGCGGGGAATTCAATGAATTAATGTCACTTGCCACCACCACAGATTTCTTCGTTACAATCATTCTCAGTGAATTCAGTCACATAGAAAAAAGTGGTTTTTCAAAGATCTGAGGTACAGGTGGAATATAAAATTGGGTCACATGAACTAAACGGCAAACGAGAGAAAGAATTACACATTTAGCAAACACACTTATGCCTGTAGGAGCACAAAGGTCATTTGAGGTGAGTAAAAACCTGGTGTTTTCAAGGGGCACAGATACCATTCCATATAGACCAAAGAGGGAATCAACAACTTACTCTAGACCTCCAAGGACTGAACTCAGCCCACTTTACACACCAGAAAAGATTATTTACACCAGGTCAGAATTTGAAAAACAATTTATTGATGTCTCTCTGGAAGAGAATCAAGTGGATGTACAGCAGCAAGCAACACAGCACTGAAAATCAGCTACACCCCGTTTGAAAAAAAAAAAACTGCAAATTAAAGGCAATGAGTGAGAGATAAATTCTTAGAGACTTTTTTCAGGGGCTGTGATTGAGGTTCTCTTGACCCTATATTAACCCACGGAAGGATGGGCCCTAAGGGGGGACATTCGTGGTTCTGAGAGTCTTTGTGAGCATGAGTCAGCAAATGCAGCACTTTTAGAATAACACTGCCTTGCGCTGATTCCATGGATTCGAAATCTCCAAATGCAGACGACCCTTCCTACAGAGAACACATGCAAGGGACAGCCACAGGATGCTATCCCATTGGAACGGAAAAAAACTTTAAAAACCACCACATCTTCTCATATCCTGGTACTCGGGTTTAAGCTATCAGCCGCTTTCCTGAAAATATCCCAACTTGGAGGAAGCCATCACTTTCAAAACCCACTTTCTTATGCTTGGAATTGGTTCCATGGATGAACTGCAACGGGGAAGTATAAGACGCAATGCGTATATATTTGGACAGGCACATGGCGCTCTTATTTCCAATGCTGCAAAAGAATTGACCGAAGTCTAAGCGTACTCTCAGAAGGAGAATAGCACTTGATAATTTCCTGCTGCTTTGTGACTGGTTTCGAAACTGGGAAGTGGAGCAGGGTGTCTCAGGGAGCCTATAATTCATGGTCCTGCAGGATGGTCAAAGACACCTAATGTGGAAAAATGACTTGGGTTGAACCAGGGAAAAGAAACAGAGAGCAAGGCAGAATAGCAAAATGGGATTTCAAGAGGCAGATGGGTCTTGTCTGATAAGAACTTAGAATGTGGCAGTACTTCTTCAACCATGCCTTTGCCGGAAAAGGGTGTATGCCTTTATCCTGAATATATTCAGGATAAAGGCATACACCGTTTTGGGGCAACCAGGCACGGGCTCGGTGCAAATCAACACTACATAGTGCTATCACTTCCCAGCAAAACAATCGGTCATCAACGAAAATTGTAAAGACCAGAAATGCAGGGTAGGGTGGAGATAAATCGTACCCACATTTTGTGGATTGTGGGATGGTAAATTGCAATTGGCACTCTGGCGAAGTCTATGGTGTATTCCAAAATAATGTCAGAAACAAAGCTACAGCACATAGGACACTTCAACTCAAGAACGTATATTTAAAGGAAAACCAAACATCCTCAGGACACAGGCAAACCAACGTTTACTGCTCCCCTCTTTATAAAAGCCTCCACTAGGATACCATCTAAGTTTCCTTGGACGGAAAACATAGATGAAGAAAATGGGATTCTTATCTACAATGATATATTTCTGAGCTGGGAATTCAATGAAATAACGTCATTGCCGCCACTGGAGTGTTCATAGTTACAATCATTCTCAGTGAATTTAGTCACATAGAAAAAAGTCCTTTATCAAAGTTATGAAGTACGGGTGGAACATAAAATTTTGTCACATGAACGAAAATGCAAACGAGAGAAAGAAATACCCATTTAGGAAACAAATTTCTGCCTGTAGGAGAGCAAAGTTCAGTTGAGGTGAGTAAAAACCAGGTGTTTTAAATGAGCACACATACCATTCCATATAGATCAAAGAGGGACTCAACACAACTTTCTCTAAACCTCAAAGGACTGAACTCAGCCCACTTTACACCAGAAAACATTATTTACAACTTGTCATATTTTGAAAAACAATTTATGGATGTCTCTCTGGAAGAGAATCAAGTGGATGTACAGCAAAAGGCAACACAGCACTGATAATCAGCTACACCCCGTTAGAAAAATAAACTGCAAAATAAAGTCAGTGAGTGAGAGATAAATTCTTAGAGACTTCGTTCAGGGCCTGTGATTGAAATTGTTTTGACCATATATTAACGCACAGAATGATTGGACCTAAGGGAGGACACTTGTGGGTTGAGAGTCTTGGTGATCATGAGTCAGCAAATGCCGCACTTTTAGAATGACACTGCCTTGCTCTGATCCCATGTATTCGAAATCTAAATATGCAGACGATCCTTCTTACAGCAAACACACGCATGGGAAAGCCACAGGATGCTACACCATTGGATCAGGAAAAAGCTTGAAAAGCCACTTCTTCTCATAACCCGGTGCTCGGGTACAGCTTCCAGCCGCCTTCCTGAAAATATCCCCAATTGGGGAAGTCAGCACTTTCAAAACCCTCTTTCTTATAGCTTGGAATTGGTTCCATGGATGAACTTCAACGGGGAAGAATAAGAATCAATACCTATATATTTTGACAGGCACATCGCGCTATAATTTCCAATGTGGAGCAAGAATTGATGCAAGGCTAAGCTTGCTCTCAGTAGGAGAATAGGGCTTGATAATTTCCTGCTGCTTTGTGACAGTTTCCGAAATTGGGAATTGGAGCAGGGGATCTCAGGAAGCCTATAATTCATGGCCCTGCAGGATGTTCAAAGACACCAAATGTGGAACAATGACTTGGGTTGTACCAGAGAAAAGAAATTGAGAGCAAGGCAGAATTGCAAAAATGGGATTTCAAGAGGAAGATTGGTCTCGCCAGGTAATAACCTAGAATGTGGCAGAACTTCTTCAACCATGTCTTTGTCGGAAAAGAGTATATGCCTTTATCCTGAATATATTCAGGATAAAGGCATACACCATTTTTGGGGAACCAGCCAGGGGCTCGGTGCAAATCAACACTACATAGTGCTATCACTTCCCATCAAAACAAAGGGTCATCTACGAAAAGTATAAAGACCAGAAATGCAGGGTAGGGTGGAGATAAATCGTACCCACATTTTGTGGATTGTGGGATGGCAAATTGCAATCGGCACTCAGGCGAAGTCTACGGTGTATTCCAAAATAATGTAAGAAACAAAGCTACAGCACATAGGACACTTCCACTCAAGGACGTATATTTTCAGGAAAACCACAGATTCTCCGGACACAGGCAACCCAACGTTTACTGCTGCTCCCTTTACAAAAGTCTCGAATAGGATACAATTCAAATTTCCTTGGACAGAAAACATGGATGAAGAACATGTGATTCTTATCTAAAATGATAAATTACTGAGCCAGGAATCAATGAAATAACGTCACTTGCCGGCACTTGAGTGTTCTTAGTTACAGTCATTCTCAGTGAATTTAGTCACATAGAAAAAAGTCATTTATCAAAGTTATAAGGTACAGGTGGAACATAAAATTGCGTCACATGAACGAAATGGCAAACGAGAGAACGAATTGCACATTTAGCAAACACACTTATGCCTGTAGGAGCACAAAGGTCACATGAGGGGAGTAAAAACCAAGGGTTTTAAATGAGCACAGATACCATTCCATATAGACCAAAGAGGGAATCAACACAACTTACTCTAAACCTCAAAGGACTGAACTCAGCCCACTTTACACACCAGAAAAGAGTATTTACAACTGGTCTGAATTTGTAAAACAATTTATCGATGTCTCTCTGGAAGAGAATCAAGTGGATGTACAGCAGCAAGCTACTCAGCACTGAAAATCAGCTACACGCCGTTAGAAAAATAAACTGCAAAATAAAGGCAGTGACTGAGAGTTAAATTCATAGAGACTTCGTTCAGGGGGGCTGTGATTGAATTTGTTTTGACCATATAGTAACACACAGAGGGATGGGACCTAAGGGAGGACACTCGTGGTTCTGAGCGCCTAGGTGAGCATGAGTCAGCAAATGCCCCACTCTTAGAATAACACTGCCTTGCCCTGATCCCATGGATCCCAAATCTCCAAATGCAGATAACCCTTCCTACAGTGAACACATGCATGGGACAGCCACAGGACGCTACCCCATTGAAACGGGAAAGAACTTGAAAAGCCACCTCATCTTCTCATATCCTGGTGCTCGGGTTCAAGCTTCCAGCAGCTTTCCTGAAAATATCCCCACTTGGGGAAGTCAGCACTTTCAAAACCCTCTTTCTTATAGCTTGGAATTGGTTCCTTGGATGAACTGCAATGGGGAAGAATAAGACACAATGCCTATATATGTGGACAGGTACATCACGCTCTAATTTCCAATGTGGAGCAAGAATTGACGCAAGTCTAAGCTTGTTCTCAGAAGGAGAATAGGGCTTGATAATTTCCTGCTGCTTTGTGACAGGTTCCGAAAGTGGAAAGTGGAGCAGGGGATCTCAGGGAGCCTATAATTCATGGCCCTGCAGGATGATAAAAGACACCAAATGTGGAAAAATGACTTGTGATGAACCAGAGAAAAGAAATTGAGAGCAAGTCAAAACTGCAAAAATGGGATTTCAAGAGGCACATGGGTCTCACCTGTTAAGAACCTAGAAAGTGGTAGTACTTCTTCAACCATGCCTTTGTCGGAAAAGAGTGTATGCCTTTACCCTGAATATATTCAGGGTAAAGGCATACACGGTTTTTGGGCAACCAGGAAGAGGCTCGGTGCAAATCAACACTATATAGTGCTATCACTTCCCATCAAAACAATAGCTCATCTACGAAAATTGTAAAGACCAGAAATGCAGGGTAGGGTGGAGATAAATCGTACCCACATTTTGTGGATTGTGGGATGGCAAATCGCAATCGGCACTCTGGCGAAGTCTATGGTGTATTCCAAAATAATATCAGAAACAAAGCTACAGCACATAGGACACTTCCACTCAAGGACGTATATTTTCAGGAAAACCAAAGATCCTCGGGACACAGGCAACCCAACCTTTACTGCTCCTCTCTTTACAAAAGCCTCAACTAGGATACCATCTAAATTTCCTTGGACAGAAAACATAGATGAAGAACATGTGATTCTTATCTACAATGATATATTACTAGGCCAGGAAATCAATGAAATAACATCACTTGCCACCACTGGAGTGTTCTTAGTTACAACCATTCTCAGTGAATTTAGTCACATATAAAAAAGTGGTTTATCAAAGGTATGAGGTACAGGTGGAACATAAAATTGCGTCACATGAACTAAATGGCAATCGGGGGAAGAATTACACATTTAGCAAACACAATTATGCCTGAAGGAACGCAAAGGTCACTTGTGGTGAGTCATAACCAGGTGTTTTAAATAAGGAAAGATACCATTCCATATCGACCAAAGAGGGAATCAACACAACTTACTCTAAACCTCAAAGGACTGAACTCAGCCCACTTTACACACCAGAAAAGAGTATTTACAACTGGTCAGAATTTGAAAAAAAAATTATCGAAGTCTCTCTGGAAGAGAATCAAGTGGATGTACAGCAGCAAGCTACTCAGCACTGAAAATCAGCTACACGCCGTTAGCAAAATAAACTGCAAAATAAAGGCAGTGACTGAGAGTTAAATTCTTAGAGACTTCGTTCAGGTACTGTGATTGAAGTTGTTTTGACCATATATTAACAAACAGAAGGATGGGACCTAAGGGAGGACACTCGTGGGTCTCAGAGTCCTGGTGAGCATGAGTCAGCAACTGCCGCACTTTTAGAATAACACTGCCTTGCCGTGATCCCATGGATCCCAAATCTCCAAATGCAGATGACCCTTCATACAGTGAACACATGCATGGGACAGGCACAGGATGCTACCCATTGAAACGGGATGAAACTTGAAAAGCCACCTCATCTTCTCATATGCTGTTGCTCGCGTTCAAGCTTCCACCCGCTTAACTGAAAATATCCCCACTTGGGGAAGTCAGCACTTTCAAAACCCTCTTTCTTATAGCTTGAAATTGGTTCCATGGATGAACTTCAACGAGGAAGAATAAGACACAATGCCTATATATTTGGACAGGCACATGGCGCTCTAATTTCCAATGCGGAGCAAGAATTGACCCAAGTCTAAGCTTGCTCTCAGAAGGACAAAAGGGCTTGATAATTTCCTGCTGCTTTGTGACCGGTTCCGAAAGTGGTAAGTGGAGCAGGGGATCTCAGGGAGCCTATAATTCATGGCCCTGCAGGATGTTCAAAGACACCAAATGTGGAACAATGACTTGGGTTGTACCAGAGAAAAGAAATTGAGAGCAAGGCAGAATTGCAAAAATGGGATTTCAAGACGGCGATGGGGCTCGCCTGCTAAGAACCTAGAATGTGGCAGTAATTCTTCAACCATGCCTTTGTCGAAAAAGGGTGTATGCCTTTATCCTGAATATATTCAGGATAAAGGCATACACGGTTTATGGGCAACCAGGCAGGAGCTCGGTGAAAATCAACACTACATAGTGCTATCAATTCCCATCAAAACAAAGGGTCATCTACGAAAAGTGTAAAGAGCAGAAATGCACGGGAGAGTGGAGATAAATCGTACCCACATTTTGTGGATTGTGGGATGGCAAATTGCAATCGGCACTCTGGCGAAGTCTACGGTGTATTCCAAAATAATGTCAGAAACAAAGCTACAGCACATAGGACACTTCCACTCAAGAACGTATATTTAACGGAAAACCAAAGATCCTCAGGACACAGGCAACCCAACCTTTACTGCTCCTCCCTTTATAAAAGCCTCCACTAGGATACCATCTAAATTTCCTTGGACGGAAAACATAGATGAAGAACATGTGATTCTTGTCTACAATCATATATTACTAAGCCAGGAAATCAATGAAATAACGTCACTTGCCACCACCGGAGTGTTCTTAGTTACAATCATTCTCTGTGAATTTAGTCACATAGAAAAAAGTCGTTTCTCAAAGTTATGAAGTACAGGTGGAACATAAAATTTCGTCACATGAACGAAATGCCAAACGAGAGAAAGAATTATACATTTAGCAAACACACTTATGCCTGTAGGAGCGCAAAGGTCACTTGAGGTGAGTAAAAACCAGGTGTTTTAAATGAGCACAGATACCATTCCCTATAGACCAAAGAGGGAATCAACACAACTTACTCTAAACCTCAAAGGACTGAACTCAGCCCACTTTACACAACAGAAAAGATTATTTACAACTGGTCAGAATTTGAAAAACAATTTATTGATGTCTCTTTGGCAGAGAATCAAGTGCATGTACAGCAGCAAGCAACAAAGCACTGAAAACCAGCGACACCCCGTTAGAAAAATAAACTGCAATAAAAAGGCGGTGAGTGAGAGATAAATTCTTAGAGATTTCGTTCAGGGGCTGTGATTGAAGTTGTTTTGACCATACATTAACACACAGAATGATGGGACCTAAGGGAGGACACTCCTGGGTCTCAGAGTCTTCGTGAGCATGAGTCAGCAAATGGAGCACTTTTAGAATTACACTGCCTTGCTCTGATTCCATGGATCCCAAATCTCCAAATGCAGATGACACTTCCTACAGTGAACCCATGCATGGGAACAACCACAGGATGCTACCCCATTGGAACGGGAAAAAACTTGATAAGCCACCTCATCTTCTCATATCCTTGTGCTCGGGTTCAAGCTTCCATCCGCTTTCCTGAAAATATCCCCACTTGGGGAACTCAGCACTTTCAAAATCCTCTTTCTTATAGGATGGTATTGGTTCTACGGATGAACTGCAATGGGGAAGAATAAGACAGAATTCCTATATATTTGGACAGGCACATGGAGCTCTAATTTCCAATGCGGAGCAAGAATTGACGGAAGTCTAATCTGGCTCTCAAAAGGAAAATAGGGCTTGAAATTTTCCTGCTGCTTTGTGACCGGTCCCAAAGTGGTAAGTTGAGAAGGGAATCTCAGGGAGCCTATAATTCATTGTCCAGCAGGATGGTAAAGATACCGAATGTGGAGAAATGCCTTGGGTTGAACCAGAGAAAAGAACTTGAGATCAAGGCAGTATTGCAAAAATGGGATTTCAAAAGAGAGATGGATCTCGCCTGGTAAGAAACTAGAATGTGGCAGCACTTCTTCAACCATGCCTTTGTCGGAAAAGGGTGTATGCCTTTATCCTGAATATATTCAGGATAAAGGCATACACCGCTTTTGGGAAACCAGGCAGGGGCTCGGTGCAAATCAACACTACATAGTGCTATCACTTCCCATCAAAACAAAGGGTCACCTAAGAAAAGTGTAAAGACCAGAAATGCAGGGTAGGGTGGAGATAAATCGTACCCACATTTTGTGGATTGTGGGATGGCAAATTGCAATCGCCACTCTGGCGAAGTTTACGGTGTATTCCAAAATAATGTGAGAAACAAAGCTACAACACATAGGACACTTCCACTCAAGGACGTATATTTTCAGGAAAACCAAAGATCCTCAGGATATACGCAACCCAACGTTTACTGCTGCTCTCTTTACAAAAGCCTCGACGATGATACCATCTAAATTTCCTTGGACGGGAAACATGGATGAAGACTATGTGATTCTTATCTACAATGATATATTACTGTGCCAGGAAATCAATGAATTAACGCACTTACCGCCACCGGAGTGTTCTTAGTTACAATCATTCTCAGTGAATTTAGTCACATAGAAAAAAGTGGTTTATCAAAGATATGAGGTACAGGTGGAACATAAAATTGCATAACATGAATGAAATGGCAAACGAGAGAAAGAATTACACGTTTAGCCAACACAGTTATGACTGTAGGAGCGCAAAGGTCACTTGAGATGAGTAAAAACCAGGTGTTTTAAATGGGCACAGATCCCATTCCATATAGACCAAAGAGGGAAACAACACAACTTACTCTAAACCTCAAAGGACTGACCTCAGCCCACTTTACACACCAGAAATGATTATTTACAACTGGTCAGAATTTGAAAAACAATTTATCGATGTCTCTCTGGAAGAGAATCAAGTGGATGTAGAGCAGCAGGCAACACAGCACTGAAAAACAGCTACACCCCATAAGAAAAATAAACTGCAAAATAAAGGCAGTGAGTGAGAGATAAATTCTTAGAATCTTCGTTCAGGGGCTGTGATTGAAGTTGTTTTGACCGTATACTAACACATAAAAGGATGGGACCTAAGGGAAGACACTCGTGGGTCTGAGAGTCTTCGTGAGCATGAGTCAGCAAATGCAGAACTTTTAGAATAACACTGCTTTGCCTTGATTCCATGGATCCGAAATCTCCAAATGCAGACGACCCTTCCTACAGCGATCACATGCATGGGAGAGCCACAGGATGCTACCGCATTGGAACGGGAATAAACTTGAAAAGCCACCTCATCTTCTCATATCCTCGTGCTCGGGGTCAAGCTTCCAGGCGCTTTCCTAAAAATATCCCCACTTGGGGAAGTCAGCACTTTCAAATCTCTCTTTCTTGTAGCTTGCAATTGGTTCCATGGATGAAGTGCAATGGGGAAGAATAAGAAACATTGCCAATATATTTGGACAGGCCCATGGCGCTGTAATTTCCAATGCTGAACAAGAATTGACCCAACTCTAAGATTGCTCTCACAAGGAGAATAGGGTTTGATAATTACCTGCTGCTTTCTGACTGCTTCCGAAAGTGGGAAGTTGAGCAGGGGATCTCAGGGAGCCTATAATTCATGGCGCTGCGGGATGGAAGAAGACACCTAATGTGGATAAATGCCTTGGGTTGAACCAGAGAAAAGAACTTGAGAGCAAGGCAGAATTGCAAACATGGGATTTCATGAGGGAGATGGGTCTCGCCTAATAAGAACCTGGAATGTGGCAGTACTTCTTCAAGCATGCCTAGGTCGAAAAAGGGTGTATGCCTTTATCCTGAATATATTCAGGATAAAGGCATACACCGTTTTTGGGCAACCAGGCAGTGGCTCGGTGCAAATCAACACTACATAGTGCTATCACTTCCCATCAAAACAAAGGGTCATCTACGAAAAGTGTAAAGACCAGAAATGCAGGGAAGGGTGGAGATAAATCATACCCACATTTTGTGGATTGTGGGATGGTAAATTGCAATTGGCACTCTGGCGAAGTCTATGGTGTATTCCAAAATAATGTCAGAAACAAAGCTACAGCACATAGGACACTTCCACTCAAGAACGTATATTTAACGGAAAACCAAAGATCCTCAGGACACAGGCAACCCAACCTTTACTGCTCCTCCCTTTATAAAAGCCTCCACTAGGATACCATCTAAATTTCCTTGGACGGAAAACATAGATGAAGAACATGTGATTCTTATCTACAATCATATATTACTAAGCCAGGAAATCAATGAAATAACGTCACTTGCCACCACCGGAGTGTTCTTAGTTACAATCATTCTCCGTGAATTTAGTCACATAGAAAAAAGTCGTTTCTCAAAGTTATGAAGTACAGGTGGAACATAAAATTTCGTCACATGAACGAAATGCCAAACGAGAGAAAGAATTATACATTTAGCAAACACACTTATGCCTGTAGGAGCGCAAAGGTCACTTGAGGTGAGTAAAAACCAGGTGTTTTAAATGAGCACAGATACCATTCCCTATAGACCAAAGAGGGAATCAACACAACTTACTCTAAACCTCAAAGGACTGAACTCAGCCCACTTTACACAACAGAAAAGATTATTTACAACTGGTCAGAATTTGAAAAACAATTTATTGATGTCTCTTTGGCAGAGAATCAAGTGCATGTACAGCAGCAAGCAACAAAGCACTGAAAACCAGCGACACCCCGTTAGAAAAATAAACTGCAATAAAAAGGCGGTGAGTGAGAGATAAATTCTTAGAGATTTCGTTCAGGGGCTGTGATTGAAGTTGTTTTGACCATACATTAACACACAGAAGGATGGGACCTAAGGGAGGACACTCCTGGGTCTCAGAGTCTTCGTGAGCATGAGTCAGCAAATGGAGCACTTTTAGAATTACACTGCCTTGCTCTGATTCCATGGATCCCAAATCTCCAAATGCAGATGACACTTCCTACAGTGAACCCATGCATGGGAACAACCACAAGATGCTACCCCATTGGAACGGGAAAAAACTTGATAAGCCACCTCATCTTCTCATATCCTTGTGCTCGGGTTCAAGCTTCCATCCGCTTTCCTGAAAATATCCCCACTTGGGGAACTCAGCACTTTCAAAATCCTCTTTCTTATAGGATGGTATTGGTTCTACGGATGAACTGCAATGGGGAAGAATAAGACAGAATTCCTATATATTTGGACAGGCACATGGAGCTCTAATTTCCAATGCGGAGCAAGAATTGACGGAAGTCTAATCTGGCTCTCAAAAGGAAAATAGGGCTTGAAATTTTCCTGCTGCTTTGTGACCGGTCCCAAAGTGGTAAGTTGAGAAGGGAATCTCAGGGAGCCTATAATTCATTGTCCAGCAGGATGGTAAAGATACCGAATGTGGAGAAATGCCTTGGGTTGAACCAGAGAAAAGAACTTGAGATCAAGGCAGTATTGCAAAAATGGGATTTCAAAAGAGAGATGGATCTCGCCTGGTAAGAAACTAGAATGTGGCAGCACTTCTTCAACCATGCCTTTGTCGGAAAAGGGTGTATGCCTTTATCCTGAATATATTCAGGATAAAGGCATACACCGCTTTTGGGCAACCAGGCAGGGGCTCGGTGCAAATCAACACTACATAGTGCTATCACTTCCCATCAAAACAAAGGGTCACCTAAGAAAAGTGTAAAGACCAGAAATGCAGGGTAGGGTGGAGATAAATCGTACCCACATTTTGTGGATTGTGGGATGGCAAATTGCAATCGCCACTCTGGCGAAGTTTACGGTGTATTCCAAAATAATGTGAGAAACAAAGCTACAACACATAGGACACTTCCACTCAAGGACGTATATTTTCAGGAAAACCAAAGATCCTCAGGATATACGCAACCCAACGTTTACTGCTGCTTTCTTTACAAAAGCCTCGACTATGATACCATCTAAATTTCCTTGGACGGGAAACATGGATGAAGACTATGTGATTCTTATCTACAATGATATATTACTGTGCCAGGAAATCAATGAATTAACGCACTTACCGCCACCGGAGTGTTCTTAGTTACAATCATTCTCAGTGAATTTAGTCACATAGAAAAAAGTGGTTTATCAAAGATATGAGGTACAGGTGGAACATAAAATTGCGTAACATGAATGAAATGGCAAACGAGAGAAAGAATTACACGTTTAGCCAACACAGTTATGACTGTAGGAGCGCAAAGGTCACTTGAGATGAGTAAAAACCAGGTGTTTTAAATGGGCACAGATCCCATTCCATATAGACCAAAGAGGGAAACAACACAACTTACTCTAAACCTCAAAGGACTGACCTCAGCCCACTTTACACACCAGAAATGATTATTTACAACTGGTCAGAATTTGAAAAACAATTTATCGATGTCTCTCTGGAAGAGAATCAAGTGGATGTAGAGCAGCAGGCAACACAGCACTGAAAAACAGCTACACCCCATAAGAAAAATAAACTGCAAAATAAAGGCAGTGAGTGAGAGATAAATTCTTAGAATCTTCGTTCAGGGGCTGTGATTGAAGTTGTTTTGACCATATACTAACACACAAAAGGATGGGACCTAAGGGAAGACACTCGTGGGTCTGAGAGTCTTCGTGAGCATGAGTCAGCAAATGCAGAACTTTTAGAATAACACTGCTTTGCCTTGATTCCATGGATCCGAAATCTCCAAATGCAGACGAGCCTTCCTACAGCGATCACATGCATGGGAGAGCCACAGGATGCTACCGCATTGGAATGGGAATAAACTTGAAAAGCCACCTCATCTTCTCATATCCTGGTGCTCGGGGTCAAGCTTCCAGGCGCTTTCCTAAAAATATCCCCACTTGGGGAAGTCAGCACTTTCAAATCTCTCTTTCTTGTAGCTTGCAATTGGTTCCATGGATGAAGTGCAACGGGGAAGAATAAGAAACATTGCCAATATATTTGGACAGGGCCATGGCGCTCTAATTTCCAATGCTGAACAAGAATTGCCCCAACTCTAAGATTGCTCTCACAAGGAGAATAGGGTTTGATAATTACCTGCTGCTTTCTGACTGCTTCCGAAAGTGGGAAGTTGAGCAGGGGATCTCAGGGAGCCTATAATTCATGGCGCTGCGGGACGGAAGAAGACACCTAATGTGGATAAATGCCTTGGGTTGAACCAGAGAAAAGAACTTGAGAGCAAGGCAGAATTGCAAACATGGGATTTCATGAGGGAGATGGGTCTCGCCTCATAAGAACCTGGAATGTGGCAGTACTTCTTCAAGCATGCGTAGGTCGAAAAAGGGTGTATGCCTTTATCCTGAATATATTCAGGATAAAGGCATACACCGTTTTTGGGCAACCAGGCAGTGGCTCGGTGCAAATCAACACTACATAGTGCTATCACTTCCCATCAAAACAAAGGGTCATCTACGAAAAGTGTAAAGACCAGAAATGCAGGGAAGGGTGGAGATTAATCATACCCACATTTTGTGGATTGTGGGACGGTAAATTGCAATTGGCACTCTGGCGAAGTCTATGGTGTATTCCAAAATAATGTCAGAAACAAAGCTACAGCACATAGGACACTTCCACTCAAGAACGTATATTTAACGGAAAACCAAAGATCCTCAGGACACAGGCAACCCAACCTTTACTGCTCCTCCCTTTATAAAAGCCTCCACTAGGATACCATCTAAATTTCCTTGGACGGAAAACATAGATGAAGAACATGTGATTCTTATCTACAATCATATATTACTAAGCCAGGAAATCAATGAAATAACGTCACTTGCCACCACCGGAGTGTTCTTAGTTACAATCATTCTCCGTGAATTTAGTCACATAGAAAAAAGTCGTTTCTCAAAGTTATGAAGTACAGGTGGAACATAAAATTTCGTCACATGAACGAAATGCCAAACGAGAGAAAGAATTATACATTTAGCAAACACACTTATGCCTGTAGGAGCGCAAAGGTCACTTGAGGTGAGTAAAAACCAGGTGTTTTAAATGAGCACAGATACCATTCCCTATAGACCAAAGAGGGAATCAACACAACTTACTCTAAACCTCAAAGGACTGAACTCAGCCCACTTTACACAACAGAAAAGATTATTTACAACTGGTCAGAATTTGAAAAACAATTTATTGATGTCTCTTTGGCAGAGAATCAAGTGCATGTACAGCAGCAAGCAACAAAGCACTGAAAACCAGCGACACCCCGTTAGAAAAATAAACTGCAATAAAAAGGCGGTGAGTGAGAGATAAATTCTTAGAGATTTCGTTCAGGGGCTGTGATTGAAGTTGTTTTGACCATACATTAACACACAGAAGGATGGGACCTAAGGGAGGACACTCCTGGGTCTCAGAGTCTTCGTGAGCATGAGTCAGCAAATGGAGCACTTTTAGAATTACACTGCCTTGCTCTGATTCCATGGATCCCAAATCTCCAAATGCAGATGACACTTCCTACAGTGAACCCATGCATGGGAACAACCACAGGATGCTACCCCATTGGAACGGGAAAAAACTTGATAAGCCACCTCATCTTCTCATATCCTTGTGCTCGGGTTCAAGCTTCCATCCGCTTTCCTGAAAATATCCCCACTTGGGGAACTCAGCACTTTCAAAATCCTCTTTCTTATAGGATGGTATTGGTTCTACGGATGAACTGCAATGGGGAAGAATAAGACAGAATTCCTATATATTTGGACAGGCACATGGAGCTCTAATTTCCAATGCGGAGCAAGAATTGACGGAAGTCTAATCTGGCTCTCAAAAGGAAAATAGGGCTTGAAATTTTCCTGCTGCTTTGTGACCGGTCCCAAAGTGGTAAGTTGAGAAGGGAATCTCAGGGAGCCTATAATTCATTGTCCAGCAGGATGGTAAAGATACCGAATGTGGAGAAATGCCTTGGGTTGAACCAGAGAAAAGAACTTGAGATCAAGGCAGAATTGCAAAAATGGGATTTCAAAAGAGAGATGGATCTCGCCTGGTAAGAAACTAGAATGTGGCAGCACTTCTTCAACCATGCCTTTGTCAGAAAAGGGTGTATGCCTTTATCCTGAATATATTCAGGATAAAGGCATACACCGCTTTTGGGCAACCAGGCAGGGGCTCGGTGCAAATCAACACTACATAGTGCTATCACTTCCCATCAAAACAAAAGGTCACCTAAGAAAAGTGTAAAGACCAGAAATGCAGGGTAGGGTGGAGATAAATCGTACCCACATTTTGTGGATTGTGGGATGGCAAATTGCAATCGCCACTCTGGCGAAGTTTACGGTGTATTCCAAAATAATGTGAGAAACAAAGCTACAACACATAGGACACTTCCACTCAAGGACGTATATTTTCAGGAAAACCAAAGATCCTCAGGATATACGCAACCCAACGTTTACTGCTGCTCTCTTTACAAAAGCCTCGACTATGATACCATCTAAATTTCCTTGGACGGGAAACATGGATGAAGACTATGTGATTCTTATCTACAATGATATATTACTGTGCCAGGAAATCAATGAATTAACGCACTTACCGCCACCGGAGTGTTCTTAGTTACAATCATTCTCAGTGAATTTAGTCACATAGAAAAAAGTGGTTTATCAAAGATATGAGGTACAGGTGGAACATAAAATTGCATAACATGAATGAAATGGCAAACGAGAGAAAGAATTACACGTTTAGCCAACACAGTTATGACTGTAGGAGCGCAAAGGTCACTTGAGATGAGTAAAAACCAGGTGTTTTAAATGGGCACAGATCCCATTCCATATAGACCAAAGAGGGAAACAACACAACTTACTCTAAACCTCAAAGGACTGAACTCAGCCCACTTTACACACCAGAAATGATTATTTACAACTGGTCAGAATTTGAAAAACAATTTATCGATGTCTCTCTGGAAGAGAATCAAGTGGATGTAGAGCAGCAGGCAACACAGCACTGAAAAACAGCTACACCCCATAAGAAAAATAAACTGCAAAATAAAGGCAGTGAGTGAGAGATAAATTCTTAGAATCTTCGTTCAGGGGCTGTGATTGAAGTTGTTTTGACCATATACTAACACACAAAAGGATGGGACCTAAGGGAAGACACTCGTGGGTCTGAGAGTCTTCGTGAGCATGAGTCAGCAAATGCAGAACTTTTAGAATAACACTGCTTTGCCTTGATTCCATGGATCCGAAATCTCCAAATGCAGACGACCCTTCCTACAGCGATCACATGCATGGGAGAGCCACAGGATGCTACCGCATTGGAACGGGAATAAACTTGAAAAGCCACCTCATCTTCTCATATCCTGGTGCTCGGGGTCAAGCTTCCAGGCGCTTTCCTAAAAATATCCCCACTTGGGGAAGTCAGCACTTTCAAATCTCTCTTTCTTGTAGCTTGCAATTGGTTCCATGGATGAAGTGCAACGGGGAAGAATAAGAAACATTGCCAATATATTTGGACAGGCCCATGGCGCTCTAATTTCCAATGCTGAACAAGAATTGCCCCAACTCTAAGATTGCTCTCACAAGGAGAATAGGGTTTGATAATTACCTACTGCTTTCTGACTGCTTCCGAAAGTGGGAAGTTGAGCAGGGGATCTCAGGGAGCCTATAATTCATGGCGCTGCGGGATGGAAGAAGACACCTAATGTGGATAAATGCCTTGGGTTGAACCAGAGAAAAGAACTTGAGAGCAAGGCAGAATTGCAAACATGGGATTTCATGAGGGAGATGGGTCTCGCCTCATAAGAACCTGGAATGTGGCAGTACTTCTTCAAGCATGCGTAGGTCGAAAAAGGGTGTATGCCTTTATCCTGAATATATTCAGGATAAAGGCATACACCGTTTTTGGGCAACCAGGCAGTGGCTCGGTGCAAATCAACACTACATAGTGCTATCACTTCCCATCAAAACAAAGGGTCATCTACGAAAAGTGTAAAGACCAGAAATGCAGGGAAGGGTGGAGATAAATCATACCCACATTTTGTGGATTGTGGGATGGTAAATTGCAATTGGCACTCTGGCGAAGTCTATGGTGTATTCCAAAATAATGTCAGAAACAAAGCTACAGCACATAGGACACTTCCACTCAAGAACGTATATTTAACGGAAAACCAAAGATCCTCAGGACACAGGCAACCCAACCTTTACTGCTCCTCCCTTTATAAAAGCCTCCACTAGGATACCATCTAAATTTCCTTGGACGGAAAACATAGATGAAGAACATGTGATTCTTATCTACAATCATATATTACTAAGCCAGGAAATCAATGAAATAACGTCACTTGCCACCACCGGAGTGTTCTTAGTTACAATCATTCTCCGTGAATTTAGTCACATAGAAAAAAGTCGTTTCTCAAAGTTATGAAGTACAGGTGGAACATAAAATTTCGTCACATGAAAGAAATGCCAAACGAGAGAAAGAATTATACATTTAGCAAACACACTTATGCCTGTAGGAGCGCAAAGGTCACTTGAGGTGAGTAAAAACCAGGTGTTTTAAATGAGCACAGATACCATTCCCTATAGACCAAAGAGGGAATCAACACAACTTACTCTAAACCTCAAAGGACTGAACTCAGCCCACTTTACACAACAGAAAAGATTATTTACAACTGGTCAGAATTTGAAAAACAATTTATTGATGTCTCTTTGGAAGAGAATCAAGTGCATGTACAGCAGCAAGCAACAAAGCACTGAAAACCAGCGACACCCCGTTAGAAAAATAAACTGCAATAAAAAGGCGGTGAGTGAGAGATAAATTCTTAGAGATTTCGTTCAGGGGCTGTGATTGAAGTTGTTTTGACCATACATTAACACACAGAAGGATGGGACCTAAGGGAGGACACTCCTGGGTCTCAGAGTCTTCGTGAGCATGAGTCAGCAAATGGAGCACTTTTAGAATTACACTGCCTTGCTCTGATTCCATGGATCCCAAATCTCCAAATGCAGATGACACTTCCTACAGTGAACCCATGCATGGGAACAACCACAGGATGCTACCCCATTGGAACGGGAAAAAACTTGATAAGCCACCTCATCTTCTCATATCCTTGTGCTCGGGTTCAAGCTTCCATCCGCTTTCCTGAAAATATCCCCACTTGGGGAACTCAGCACTTTCAAAATCCTCTTTCTTATAGGATGGTATTGGTTCTACGGATGAACTGCAATGGGGAAGAATAAGACAGAATTCCTATATATTTGGACAGGCACATGGAGCTCTAATTTCCAATGCGGAGCAAGAATTGACGGAAGTCTAATCTGGCTCTCAAAAGGAAAATAGGGCTTGAAATTTTCCTGCTGCTTTGTGACCGGTCCCAAAGTGGTAAGTTGAGAAGGGAATCTCAGGGAGCCTATAATTCATTGTCCAGCAGGATGGTAAAGATACCGAATGTGGAGAAATGCCTTGGGTTGAACCAGAGAAAAGAACTTGAGATCAAGGCAGAATTGCAAAAATGGGATTTCAAAAGAGAGATGGATCTCGCCTGGTAAGAAACTAGAATGTGGCAGCACTTCTTCAACCATGCCTTTGTCGGAAAAGGGTGTATGCCTTTATCCTGAATATATTCAGGATAAAGGCATACACCGCTTTTGGGCAACCAGGCAGGGGCTCGGTGCAAATCAACACTACATAGTGCTATCACTTCCCATCAAAACAAAGGGTCACCTAAGAAAAGTGTAAAGACCAGAAATGCAGGGTAGGGTGGAGATAAATCGTACCCACATTTTGTGGATTGTGGGATGGCAAATTGCAATCGCCACTCTGGCGAAGTTTACGGTGTATTCCAAAATAATGTGAGAAACAAAGCTACAACACATAGGACACTTCCACTCAAGGACGTATATTTTCAGGAAAACCAAAGATCCTCAGGATATACGCAACCCAACGTTTACTGCTGCTCTCTTTACAAAAGCCTCGACTATGATACCATCTAAATTTCCTTGGACGGGAAACATGGATGAAGACTATGTGATTCTTATCTACAATGATATATTACTGTGCCAGGAAATCAATGAATTAACGCACTTACCGCCACCGGAGTGTTCTTAGTTACAATCATTCTCAGTGAATTTAGTCACATAGAAAAAAGTGGTTTATCAAAGATATGAGGTACAGGTGGAACATAAAATTGCGTAACATGAATGAAATGGCAAACGAGAGAAAGAATTACACGTTTAGCCAACACAGTTATGACTGTAGGAGCGCAAAGGTCACTTGAGATGAGTAAAAACCAGGTGTTTTAAATGGGCACAGATCCCATTCCATATAGACCAAAGAGGGAAACAACACAACTTACTCTAAACCTCAAAGGACTGACCTCAGCCCACTTTACACACCAGAAATGATTATTTACAACTGGTCAGAATTTGAAAAACAATTTATCGATGTCTCTCTGGAAGAGAATCAAGTGGATGTAGAGCAGCAGGCAACACAGCACTGAAAAACAGCTACACCCCATAAGAAAAATAAACTGCAAAATAAAGGCAGTGAGTGAGAGATAAATTCTTAGAATCTTCGTTCAGGGGCTGTGATTGAAGTTGTTTTGACCATATACTAACACACAAAAGGATGGGACCTAAGGGAAGACACTCGTGGGTCTGAGAGTCTTCGTGAGCATGAGTCAGCAAATGCAGAACTTTTAGAATAACACTGCTTTGCCTTGATTCCATGGATCCGAAATCTCCAAATGCAGACGACCGTTCCTACAGCGATCACATGCATGGGAGAGCCACAGGATGCTACCGCATTGGAACGGGAATAAACTTGAAAAGCCACCTCATCTTCTCATATCCTGGTGCTCGGGGTCAAGCTTCCAGGCGCTTTCCTAAAAATATCCCCACTTGGGGAAGTCAGCACTTTCAAATCTCTCTTTCTTGTAGCTTGCAATTGGTTCCATGGATGAAGTGCAACGGGGAAGAATAAGAAACATTGCCAATATATTTGGACAGGGCCATGGCGCTCTAATTTCCAATGCTGAACAAGAATTGCCCCAACTCTAAGATTGCTCTCACAAGGAGAATAGGGTTTGATAATTACCTGCTGCTTTCTGACTGCTTCCGAAAGTGGGAAGTTGAGCAGGGGATCTCAGGGAGCCTATAATTCATGGTGCTGCGGGATGGAAGAAGACACCTAATGTGGATAAATGCCTTGGGTTGAACCAGAGAAAAGAACTTGAGAGCAAGGCAGAATTGCAAACATGGGATTTCATGAGGGAGATGGGTCTCGCCTAATAAGAACCTGGAATGTGGCAGTACTTCTTCAAGCATGCCTAGGTCGAAAAAGGGGGTATGCCTTTATCCTGAATATATTCAGGATAAAGGCATACACCGTTTTGGGGCAACCAGGCAGTGGCTCGGTGCAAATCAACACTACATAGTGCTATCACTTCCCATCAAAACAAAGGGTCATCTACGAAAAGTGTAAAGACCAGAAATGCAGGGAAGGGTGGAGATAAATCATACCCACATTTTGTGGATTGTGGGATGGTAAATTGCAATTGGCACTCTGGCGAAGTCTATGGTGTATTCCAAAATAATGTCAGAAACAAAGCTACAGCACATAGGACACTTCCACTCAAGAACGTATATTTAACGGAAAACCAAAGATCCTCAGGACACAGGCAACCCAACCTTTACTGCTCCTCCCTTTATAAAAGCCTCCACTAGGATACCATCTAAATTTCCTTGGACGGAAAACATAGATGAAGAACATGTGATTCTTATCTACAATCATATATTACTAAGCCAGGAAATCAATGAAATAACGTCACTTGCCACCACCGGAGTGTTCTTAGTTACAATCATTCTCCGTGAATTTAGTCACATAGAAAAAAGTCGTTTCTCAAAGTTATGAAGTACAGGTGGAACATAAAATTTCGTCACATGAAAGAAATGCCAAACGAGAGAAAGAATTATACATTTAGCAAACACACTTATGCCTGTAGGAGCGCAAAGGTCACTTGAGGTGAGTAAAAACCAGGTGTTTTAAATGAGCACAGATACCATTCCCTATAGACCAAAGAGGGAATCAACACAACTTACTCTAAACCTCAAAGGACTGAACTCAGCCCACTTTACACAACAGAAAAGATTATTTACAACTGGTCAGAATTTGAAAAACAATTTATTGATGTCTCTTTGGAAGAGAATCAAGTGCATGTACAGCAGCAAGCAACAAAGCACTGAAAACCAGCGACACCCCGTTAGAAAAATAAACTGCAATAAAAAGGCGGTGAGTGAGAGATAAATTCTTAGAGATTTCGTTCAGGGGCTGTGATTGAAGTTGTTTTGACCATACATTAACACACAGAAGGATGGGACCTAAGGGAGGACACTCCTGGGTCTCAGAGTCTTCGTGAGCATGAGTCAGCAAATGGAGCACTTTTAGAATTACACTGCCTTGCTCTGATTCCATGGATCCCAAATCTCCAAATGCAGATGACACTTCCTACAGTGAACCCATGCATGGGAACAACCACAGGATGCTACCCCATTGGAACGGGAAAAAACTTGATAAGCCACCTCATCTTCTCATATCCTTGTGCTCGGGTTCAAGCTTCCATCCGCTTTCCTGAAAATATCCCCACTTGGGGAACTCAGCACTTTCAAAATCCTCTTTCTTATAGGATGGTATTGGTTCTATGGATGAACTGCAATGGGGAAGAATAAGACAGAATTCCTATATATTTGGACAGGCACATGGAGCTCTAATTTCCAATGCGGAGCAAGAATTGACGGAAGTCTAATCTGGCTCTGAAAAGGAAAATAGGGCTTGAAAATTTCCTGCTGCTTTGTGACCAGTCCCAAAGTGGTAAGTTGAGAAGGGAATCTCAGGGAGCCTATAATTCATTGTCCAGCAGGATGGTAAAGATACCGAATGTGGAGAAATGCCTTGGGTTGAACCAGAGAAAAGAACTTGAGATCAAGGCAGTATTGCAAAAATGGGATTTCAAAAGAGAGATGGATCTCGCCTGGTAAGAAACTAGAATGTGGCAGCACTTCTTCAACCATGCCTTTGTCGGAAAAGGGTGTATGCCTTTATCCTGAATATATTCAGGATAAAGGCATACACCGCTTTTGGGCAACCAGGCAGGGGCTCGGTGCAAATCAACACTACATAGTGCTATCACTTCCCATCAAAACAAAGGGTCACCTAAGAAAAGTGTAAAGACCAGAAATGCAGGGTAGGGTGGAGATAAATCGTACCCACATTTTGTGGATTGTGGGATGGCAAATTGCAATCGCCACTCTGGCGAAGTTTACGGTGTATTCCAAAATAATGTGAGAAACAAAGCTACAACACATAGGACACTTCCACTCAAGGACGTATATTTTCAGGAAAACCAAAGATCCTCAGGATATACGCAACCCAACGTTTACTGCTGCTCTCTTTACAAAAGCCTCGACTATGATACCATCTAAATTTCCTTGGACGGGAAACATGGATGAAGACTATGTGATTCTTATCTACAATGATATATTACTGTGCCAGGAAATCAATGAATTAACGCACTTACCGCCACCGGAGTGTTCTTAGTTACAATCATTCTCAGTGAATTTAGTCACATAGAAAAAAGTGGTTTATCAAAGATATGAGGTACAGGTGGAACATAAAATTGCGTAACATGAATGAAATGGCAAACGAGAGAAAGAATTACACGTTTAGCCAACACAGTTATGACTGTAGGAGCGCAAAGGTCACTTGAGATGAGTAAAAACCAGGTGTTTTAAATGGGCACAGATCCCATTCCATATAGACCAAAGAGGGAAACAACACAACTTACTCTAAACCTCAAAGGACTGACCTCAGCCCACTTTACACACCAGAAATGATTATTTACAACTGGTCAGAATTTGAAAAACAATTTATCGATGTCTCTCTGGAAGAGAATCAAGTGGATGTAGAGCAGCAGGCAACACAGCACTGAAAAACAGCTACACCCCATAAGAAAAATAAACTGCAAAATAAAGGCAGTGAGTGAGAGATAAATTCTTAGAATCTTCGTTCAGGGGCTGTGATTGAAGTTGTTTTGACCATATACTAACACATAAAGGGATGGGACCTAACGGAAGACACTCGTGGGTCTGAGAGTCTTCGTGAGCATGAGTCAGCAAATGCAGAACTTTTAGAATAACACTGCTTTGCCTTGATTCCATGGATCCGAAATCTCCAAATGCAGACGACCGTTCCTACAGCGATCACATGCATGGGAGAGCCACAGGATGCTACCGCATTGGAACGGGAATAAACTTGAAAAGCCACCTCATCTTCTCATATCCTGGTGCTCGGGGTCAAGCTTCCAGGCGCTTTCCTAAAAATATCCCCACTTGGGGAAGTCAGCACTTTCAAATCTCTCTTTCTTGTAGCTTGCAATTGGTTCCATGGATGAAGTGCAACGGGGAAGAATAAGAAACATTGCCAATATATTTGGACAGGCCCATGGCGCTCTAATTTCCAATGCTGAACAAGAATTGCCCCAACTCTAAGATTGCTCTCACAAGGAGAATAGGGTTTGATAATTACCTGCTGCTTTCTGACTGCTTCCGAAAGTGGGAAGTTGAGCAGGGGATCTCAGGGAGCCAATAATTCATGGCGCTGCGGGATGGAAGAAGACACCTAATGTGGATAAATGCCTTGGGTTGAACCAGAGAAAAGAACTTGAGAGCAAGGCAGAATTGCAAACATGGGATTTCATGAGGGAGATGGGTCTCGCCTAATAAGAACCTGGAATGTGGCAGTACTTCTTCAAGCATGCCTAGGTCGAAAAAGGGTGTATGCCTTTATCCTGAATATATTCAGGATAAAGGCATACACCGTTTTGGGGCAACCAGGCAGGGGCTCGGTGCAAATCAACACTACATAGTGCTATCACTTCCCATCAAAACAAAGGGTCACCTAAGAAAAGTGTAAAGACCAGAAATGCAGGGTAGGGTGGAGATAAATCGTACCCACATTTTGTGGATTGTGGGATGGCAAATTGCAATCGCCACTCTGGCGAAGTTTACGGTGTATTCCAAAATAATGTGAGAAACAAAGCTACAACACATAGGACACTTCCACTCAAGGACGTATATTTTCAGGAAAACCAAAGATCCTCAGGATATACGCAACCCAACGTTTACTGCTGCTCTCTTTACAAAAGCCTCGACTATGATACCATCTAAATTTCCTTGGACGGGAAACATGGATGAAGACTATGTGATTCTTATCTACAATGATATATTACTGTGCCAGGAAATCAATGAATTAACGCACTTACCGCCACCGGAGTGTTCTTAGTTACAATCATTCTCAGTGAATTTAGTCACATAGAAAAAAGTGGTTTATCAAAGATATGAGGTACAGGTGGAACATAAAATTGCGTAACATGAATGAAATGGCAAACGAGAGAAAGAATTACACGTTTAGCCAACACAGTTATGACTGTAGGAGCGCAAAGGTCACTTGAGATGAGTAAAAACCAGGTGTTTTAAATGGGCACAGATCTCATTCCATATAGACCAAAGAGGGAAACAACACAACTTACTCTAAACCTCAAAGGACTGACCTCAGCCCACTTTACACACCAGAAATGATTATTGACAACTGGTCAGAATTTGAAAAACAATTTATCGATGTCTCTCTGGAAGAGAATCAAGTGGATGTAGAGCAGCAGGCAACACAGCACTGAAAAACAGCTACACCCCATAAGAAAAATAAACTGCAAAATAAAGGCAGTGAGTGAGAGATAAATTCTTAGAATCTTCGTTCAGGGGCTGTGATTGAAGTTGTTTTGACCATATACTAACACACAAAAGGATGGGACCTAAGGGAAGACACTCGTGGGTCTGAGAGTCTTCGTGAGCATGAGTCAGCAAATGCAGAACTTTTAGAATAACACTGCTTTGCCTTGATTCCATGGATCCGAAATCTCCAAATGCAGACGACCCTTCCTACAGTGATCACATGCATGGGAGAGCCACAGGATGCTACCGCATTGGAACGGGAATAAACTTGAAAAGCCACCTCATCTTCTCATATCCTGGTGCTCGGGGTCAAGCTTCCAGGCGCTTTCCTAAAAATATCCCCACTTGGGGAAGTCAGCACTTTCAAATCTCTCTTTCTTGTAGCTTGCAATTGGTTCCATGGATGTAGTGCAACGGGGAAGAATAAGAAACATTGCCAATATATTTGGACAGGGCCATGGCGCTCTAATTTCCAATGCTGAACAAGAATTGCCCCAACTCTAAGATT
The DNA here is from genome assembly GCF_026419965.1 of Kogia breviceps. NCBI lineage: Eukaryota > Metazoa > Chordata > Mammalia > Artiodactyla > Physeteridae > Kogia > Kogia breviceps. The sequence goes on from NC_081325.1 coordinate 36,130,354, forward strand.
GCTCTCACAAGGAGAATAGGGTTTGATAATTACCTGCTGCTTTCTGACTGCTTCCGAAAGTGGGAAGTTGAGCAGGGGATCTCAGGGAGCCTATAATTCATGGCGCTGTGGGATGGAAGAAGACACCTAATGTGGATAAATGCCTTGGGTTGAACCAGAGAAAAGAACTTGAGAGCAAGGCAGAATTGCAAACATGGGATTTCATGAGGGAGATGGGTCTCGCCTCATAAGAACCTGGAATGTGGCAGTACTTCTTCAAGCATGCGTAGGTCGAAAAAGGGTGTATGCCTTTATCCTGAATATATTCAGGATAAAGGCATACACCGTTTTTGGGCAACCAGGCAGTGGCTCGGTGCAAATCAACACTACATAGTGCTATCACTTCCCATCAAAACAAAGGGTCATCTACGAAAAGTGTAAAGACCAGAAATGCAGGGAAGGGTGGAGATAAATCATACCCACATTTTGTGGATTGTGGGATGGTAAATTGCAATTGGCACTCTGGCGAAGTCTATGGTGTATTCCAAAATAATGTCAGAAACAAAGCTACAGCACATAGGACACTTCCACTCAAGAACGTATATTTAACGGAAAACCAAAGATCCTCAGGACACAGGCAACCCAACCTTTACTGCTCCTCCCTTTATAAAAGCCTCCACTAGGATACCATCTAAATTTCCTTGGACGGAAAACATAGATGAAGAACATGTGATTCTTATCTACAATCATATATTACTAAGCCAGGAAATCAATGAAATAACGTCACTTGCCACCACCGGAGTGTTCTTAGTTACAATCATTCTCCGTGAATTTAGTCACATAGAAAAAAGTCGTTTCTCAAAGTTATGAAGTACAGGTGGAACATAAAATTTCGTCACATGAACGAAATGCCAAACGAGAGAAAGAATTATACATTTAGCAAACACACTTATGCCTGTAGGAGCGCAAAGGTCACTTGAGGTGAGTAAAAACCAGGTGTTTTAAATGAGCACAGATACCATTCCCTATAGACCAAAGAGGGAATCAACACAACTTACTCTAAACCTCAAAGGACTGAACTCAGCCCACTTTACACAACAGAAAAGATTATTTACAACTGGTCAGAATTTGAAAAACAATTTATTGATGTCTCTTTGGCAGAGAATCAAGTGCATGTACAGCAGCAAGCAACAAAGCACTGAAAACCAGCGACACCCCGTTAGAAAAATAAACTGCAATAAAAAGGCGGTGAGTGAGAGATAAATTCTTAGAGATTTCGTTCAGGGGCTGTGATTGAAGTTGTTTTGACCATACATTAACACACAGAAGGATGGGACCTAAGGGAGGACACTCCTGGGTCTCAGAGTCTTCGTGAGCATGAGTCAGCAAATGGAGCACTTTTAGAATTACACTGCCTTGCTCTGATTCCATGGATCCCAAATCTCCAAATGCAGATGACACTTCCTACAGTGAACCCATGCATGGGAACAACCACAGGATGCTACCCCGTTGGAACGGGAAAAAACTTGATAAGCCACCTCATCTTCTCATATCCTTGTGCTCGGGTTCAAGCTTCCATCCGCTTTCCTGAAAATATCCCCACTTGGGGAACTCAGCACTTTCAAAATCCTCTTTCTTATAGGATGGTATTGGTTCTACGGATGAACTGCAATGGGGAAGAATAAGACAGAATTCCTATATATTTGGACAGGCACATGGAGCTCTAATTTCCAATGCGGAGCAAGAATTGACGGAAGTCTAATCTGGCTCTCAAAAGGAAAATAGGGCTTGAAATTTTCCTGCTGCTTTGTGACCGGTCCCAAAGTGGTAAGTTGAGAAGGGAATCTCAGGGAGCCTATAATTCATTGTCCAGCAGGATGGTAACGATACCGAATGTGGAGAAATGCCTTGGGTTGAACCAGAGAAAAGAACTTGAGATCAAGGCAGAATTGCAAAAATGGGATTTCAAAAGAGAGATGGATCTCGCCTGGTAAGAAACTAGAATGTGGCAGCACTTCTTCAACCATGCCTTTGTCGGAAAAGGGTGTATGCCTTTATCCTGAATATATTCAGGATAAAGGCATACACCGTTTTTGGGCAACCAGGCAGGGGCTCGGTGCAAATCAACACTACATAGTGCTATCACTTCCCATCAAAACAAAGGGTCACCTAAGAAAAGTGTAAAGACCAGAAATGCAGGGTAGGGTGGAGATAAATCGTACCCACATTTTGTGGATTGTGGGATGGCAAATTGCAATCGCCACTCTGGCGAAGTTTACGGTGTATTCCAAAATAATGTGAGAAACAAAGCTACAACACATAGGACACTTCCACTCAAGGACGTATATTTTCAGGAAAACCAAAGATCCTCAGGATATACGCAACCCAACGTTTACTGCTGCTCTCTTTACAAAAGCCTCGACTATGATACCATCTAAATTTCCTTGGACGGGAAACATGGATGAAGACTATGTGATTCTTATCTACAATGATATATTACTGTGCCAGGAAATCAATGAATTAACGCACTTACCGCCACCGGAGTGTTCTTAGTTACAATCATTCTCAGTGAATTTAGTCACATAGAAAAAAGTGGTTTATCAAAGATATGAGGTACAGGTGGAACATAAAATTGCGTAACATGAATGAAATGGCAAACGAGAGAAAGAATTACACGTTTAGCCAACACAGTTATGACTGTAGGAGCGCAAAGGTCACTTGAGATGAGTAAAAACCAGGTGTTTTAAATGGGCACAGATCCCATTCCATATAGACCAAAGAGGGAAACAACACAACTTACTCTAAACCTCAAAGGACTGACCTCAGCCCACTTTACACACCAGAAATGATTATTGACAACTGGTCAGAATTTGAAAAACAATTTATCGATGTCTCTCTGGAAGAGAATCAAGTGGATGTAGAGCAGCAGGCAACACAGCACTGAAAAACAGCTACACCCCATAAGAAAAATAAACTGCAAAATAAAGGCAGTGAGTGAGAGATAAATTCTTAGAATCTTCGTTCAGGGGCTGTGATTGAAGTTGTTTTGACCATATACTAACACACAAAAGGATGGGACCTAAGGGAAGACACTCGTGGGTCTGAGAGTCTTCGTGAGCATGAGTCAGCAAATGCAGAACTTTTAGAATAACACTGCTTTGCCTTGATTCCATGGATCCGAAATCTCCAAATGCAGACGACCCTTCCTACAGCGATCACATGCATGGGAGAGCCACAGGATGCTACCGCATTGGAACGGGAATAAACTTGAAAAGCCACCTCATCTTTTCATATCCTGGTGCTCGGGGTCAAGCTTCCAGGCGCTTTCCTAAATATATCCCCACTTGGGGAAGTCAGCACTTTCAAATCTCTCTTTCTTGTAGCTTGCAATTGGTTCCATGGATGAAGTGCAACGGGGAAGAATAAGAAACATTGCCAATATATTTGGACAGGCCCATGGCGCTCTAATTTCCAATGCTGAACAAGAATTGACCCAACTCTAAGATTGCTCTCACAAGGAGAATAGGGTTTGATAATTACCTGCTGCTTTCTGACTGCTTCCGAAAGTGGGAAGTTGAGCAGGGGATCTCAGGGAGCCTATAATTCATGGCGCTGCGGGACGGAAGAAGACACCTAATGTGGATAAATGCCTTGGGTTGAACCAGAGAAAAGAACTTGAGAGCAAGGCAGAATTGCAAACATGGGATTTCATGAGGGAGATGGGTCTCGCCTCATAAGAACCTGGAATGTGGCAGTACTTCTTCAAGCATGCGTAGGTCGAAAAAGGGTGTATGCCTTTATCCTGAATATATTCAGGATAAAGGCATACACCGTTTTTGGGCAACCAGGCAGTGGCTCGGTGCAAATCAACACTACATAGTGCTATCACTTCCCATCAAAACAAAGGGTCATCTACGAAAAGTGTAAAGACCAGAAATGCAGGGAAGGGTGGAGATAAATCATACCCACATTTTGTGGATTGTGGGATGGTAAATTGCAATTGGCACTCTGGCGAAGTCTATGGTGTATTCCAAAATAATGTCAGAAACAAAGCTACAGCACATAGGACACTTCCACTCAAGAACGTATATTTAACGGAAAACCAAAGATCCTCAGGACACAGGCAACCCAACCTTTACTGCTCCTCCCTTTATAAAAGCCTCCACTAGGATACCATCTAAATTTCCTTGGACGGAAAACATAGATGAAGAACATGTGATTCTTATCTACAATCATATATTACTAAGCCAGGAAATCAATGAAATAACGTCACTTGCCACCACCGGAGTGTTCTTAGTTACAATCATTCTCCGTGAATTTAGTCACATAGAAAAATGTCGTTTCTCAAAGTTATGAAGTACAGGTGGAACATAAAATTTCGTCACATGAACGAAATGCCAAACGAGAGAAAGAATTATACATTTAGCAAACACACTTATGCCTGTAGGAGCGCAAAGGTCACTTGAGGTGAGTAAAAACCAGGTGTTTTAAATGAGCACAGATACCATTCCCTATAGACCAAAGAGGGAATCAACACAACTTACTCTAAACCTCAAAGGACTGAACTCAGCCCACTTTACACAACAGAAAAGATTATTTACAACTGGTCAGAATTTGAAAAACAATTTATTGATGTCTCTTTGGCAGAGAATCAAGTGCATGTACAGCAGCAAGCAACAAAGCACTGAAAACCAGCGACACCCCGTTAGAAAAATAAACTGCAATAAAAAGGCGGTGAGTGAGAGATAAATTCTTAGAGATTTCGTTCAGGGGCTGTGATTGAAGTTGTTTTGACCATACATTAACACACAGAAGGATGGGACCTAAGGGAGGACACTCCTGGGTCTCAGAGTCTTCGTGAGCATGAGTCAGCAAATGGAGCACTTTTAGAATTACACTGCCTTGCTCTGATTCCATGGATCCCAAATCTCCAAATGCAGATGACACTTCCTACAGTGAACCCATGCATGGGAACAACCACAGGATGCTACCCCGTTGGAACGGGAAAAAACTTGATAAGCCACCTCATCTTCTCATATCCTTGTGCTCGGGTTCAAGCTTCCATCCGCTTTCCTGAAAATATCCCCACTTGGGGAACTCAGCACTTTCAAAATCCTCTTTCTTATAGGATGGTATTGGTTCTACGGATGAACTGCAATGGGGAAGAATAAGACAGAATTCCTATATATTTGGACAGGCACATGGAGCTCTAATTTCCAATGCGGAGCAAGAATTGACGGAAGTCTAATCTGGCTCTCAAAAGGAAAATAGGGCTTGAAATTTTCCTGCTGCTTTGTGACCGGTCCCAAAGTGGTAAGTTGAGAAGGGAATCTCAGGGAGCCTATAATTCATTGTCCAGCAGGATGGTAAAGATACCGAATGTGGAGAAATGCCTTGGGTTGAACCAGAGAAAAGAACTTGAGATCAAGGCAGAATTGCAAAAATGGGATTTCAAAAGAGAGATGGATCTCGCCTGGTAAGAAACTAGAATGTGGCAGCACTTCTTCAACCATGCCTTTGTCGGAAAAGGGTGTATGCCTTTATCCTGAATATATTCAGGATAAAGGCATACACCGTTTTTGGGCAACCAGGCAGGGGCTCGGTGCAAATCAACACTACATAGTGCTATCACTTCCCATCAAAACAAAGGGTCACCTAAGAAAAGTGTAAAGACCAGAAATGCAGGGTAGGGTGGAGATAAATCGTACCCACATTTTGTGGATAGTGGGATGGCAACTTGCAATCGCCACTCTGGCGAAGTTTACGGTGTATTCCAAAATAATGTGAGAAACAAAGCTACAACACATAGCACACTTCCACTCAAGGACGTATATTTTCAGGAAAACCAAAGATCCTCAGGATATACGCAACCCAACGTTTACTGCTGCTCTCTTTACAAAAGCCTCGACTATGATACCATCTAAATTTCCTTGGACGGGAAACATGGATGAAGACTATGTGATTCTTATCTACAATGATATATTACTGTGCCAGGAAATCAATGAATTAACGCACTTACCGCCACCGGAGTGTTCTTAGTTACAATCATTCTCAGTGAATTTAGTCACATAGAAAAAAGTGGTTTATCAAAGATATGAGGTACAGGTGGAACATAAAATTGCGTAACATGAATGAAATGGCAAACGAGAGAAAGAATTACACGTTTAGCCAACACAGTTATGACTGTAGGAGCGCAAAGGTCACTTGAGATGAGTAAAAACCAGGTGTTTTAAATGGGCACAGATCCCATTCCATATAGACCAAAGAGGGAAACAACACAACTTACTCTAAACCTCAAAGGACTGACCTCAGCCCACTTTACACACCAGAAATGATTATTTACAACTGGTCAGAATTTGAAAAACAATTTATCGATGTCTCTCTGGAAGAGAATCAAGTGGGTGTAGAGCAGCAGGCAACACAGCACTGAAAAACAGCTACACCCCATAAGAAAAATAAACTGCAAAATAAAGGCAGTGAGTGAGAGATAAATTCTTAGAATCTTCGTTCAGGGGCTGTGATTGAAGTTGTTTTGACCATATACTAACACACAAAAGGATGGGACCTAAGGGAAGACACTCGTGGGTCTGAGAGTCTTCGTGAGCATGAGTCAGCAAATGCAGAACTTTTAGAATAACACTGCTTTGCCTTGATTCCATGGATCCGAAATCTCCAAATGCAGACGACCCTTCCTACAGCGATCACATGCATGGGAGAGCCACAGGATGCTACCGCATTGGAACGGGAATAAACTTGAAAAGCCACCTCATCTTCTCATATCCTGGTGCTCGGGGTCAAGCTTCCAGGCGCTTTCCTAAAAATATCCCCACTTGGGGAAGTCAGCACTTTCAAATCTCTCTTTCTTGTAGCTTGCAATTGGTTCCATGGATGAAGTGCAACGGGGAAGAATAAGAAACATTGCCAATATATTTGGACAGGCCCATGGCGCTCTAATTTCCAATGCTGAACAAGAATTGACCCAACTCTAAGATTGCTCTCACAAGGAGAATAGGGTTTGATAATTACCTGCTGCTTTCTGACTGCTTCCGAAAGTGGGAAGTTGAGCAGGGGATCTCAGGGAGCCTATAATTCATGGCGCTGTGGGATGGAAGAAGACACCTAATGTGGATAAATGCCTTGGGTTGAACCAGAGAAAAGAACTTGAGAGCAAGGCAGAATTGCAAACATGGGATTTCATGAGGGAGATGGGTCTCGCCTAATAAGAACCTGGAATGTGGCAGTACTTCTTCAAGCATGCCTAGGTCGAAAAAGGGTGTATGCCTTTATCCTGAATATATTCAGGATAAAGGCATACACCGTTTTTGGGCAACCAGGCAGTGGCTCGGTGCAAATCAACACTACATAGTGCTATCACTTCCCATCAAAACAAAGGGTCATCTACGAAAAGTGTAAAGACCAGAAATGCAGGGAAGGGTGGAGATAAATCATACCCACATTTTGTGGATTGTGGGATGGTAAATTGCAATCGGCACTCTGGCGAAGTCTATGGTGTATTCCAAAATAATGTCAGAAACAAAGCTACAGCACATAGGACACTTCCACTCAAGAACGTATATTTAACGGAAAGCCAAAGATCCTCAGGACACAGGCAACCCAACCTTTACTGCTCCTCCCTTTATAAAAGCCTCCACTAGGATACCATCTAAATTTCCTTGGACGGAAAACATAGATGAAGAACATGTGATTCTTATCTACAATCATATATTACTAAGCCAGGAAATCAATGAAATAACGTCACTTGCCACCACCGGAGTGTTCTTAGTTACAATCATTCTCCGTGAATTTAGTCACATAGAAAAAAGTCGTTTCTCAAAGTTATGAAGTACAGGTGGAACATAAAATTTCGTCACATGAACGAAATGCCAAACGAGAGAAAGAATTATACATTTAGCAAACACACTTATGCCTGTAGGAGCGCAAAGGTCACTTGAGGTGAGTAAAAACCAGGTGTTTTAAATGAGCACAGATACCATTCCCTATAGACCAAAGAGGGAATCAACACAACTTACTCTAAACCTCAAAGGACTGAACTCAGCCCACTTTACACAACAGAAAAGATTATTTACAACTGGTCAGAATTTGAAAAACAATTTATTGATGTCTCTTTGGAAGAGAATCAAGTGCATGTACAGCAGCAAGCAACAAAGCACTGAAAACCAGCGACACCCCGTTAGAAAAATAAACTGCAATAAAAAGGCGGTGAGTGAGAGATAAATTCTTAGAGATTTCGTTCAGGGGCTGTGATTGAAGTTGTTTTGACCATACATTAACACACAGAAGGATGGGACCTAAGGGAGGACACTCCTGGGTCTCAGAGTCTTCGTGAGCATGAGTCAGCAAATGGAGCACTTTTAGAATTACACTGCCTTGCTCTGATTCCATGGATCCCAAATCTCCAAATGCAGATGACACTTCCTACAGTGAACCCATGCATGGGAACAACCACAGGATGCTACCCCATTGGAACGGGAAAAAACTTGATAAGCCACCTCATCTTCTCATATCCTTGTGCTCGGGTTCAAGCTTCCATCCGCTTTCCTGAAAATATCCCCACTTGGGGAACTCAGCACTTTCAAAATCCTCTTTCTTACAGGATGGTATTGGTTCTACGGATGAACTGCAATGGGGAAGATTAAGACAGAATTCCTATATATTTGGACAGGCACATGGAGCTCTAATTTCCAATGCGGAGCAAGAATTGACGGAAGTCTAATCTGGCTCTCAAAAGGAAAATAGGGCTTGAAAATTTCCTGCTGCTTTGTGACCGGTCCCAAAGTGGTAAGTTGAGAAGGGAATCTCAGGGAGCCTATAATTCATTGTCCAGCAGGATGGTAAAGATACCGAATGTGGAGAAATGCCTTGGGTTGAACCAGAGAAAAGAACTTGAGATCAAGGCAGAATTGCAAAAATGGGATTTCAAAAGAGAGATGGATCTCGCCTGGTAAGAAACTAGAATGTGGCAGCACTTCTTCAACCATGCCTTTGTCGGAAAAGGGTGTATGCCTTTATCCTGAATATATTCAGGATAAAGGCATACACCGTTTTTGGGCAACCAGGCAGTGTCTCGGTGCAAATCAACACTACATAGTGCTATCACTTCCCATCAAAACAAAGGGTCATCTACGAAAAGTGTAAAGACCAGAAATGCAGGGAAGGGTGGAGATAAATCATACCCACATTTTGTGGATTGTGGGATGGTAAATTGCAATTGGCACTCTGGCGAAGTCTATGGTGTATTCCAAAATAATGTCAGAAACAAAGCTACAGCACATAGGACACTTCCACTCAAGAACGTATATTTAACGTAAAGCCAAAGATCCTCAGGACACAGGCAACCCAACCTTTACTGCTCCTCCCTTTATAAAAGCCTCCACTAGGATACCATCTAAATTTCCTTGGACGGAAAACATAGATGAAGAACATGTGATTCTTTTCTACAATCATATATTACTAAGCCTGGAAATCAATGAAATAACGTCACTTGCCACCACCGGAGTGTTCTTAGTTACAATCATTCTCCGTGAATTTAGTCACATAGAAAAAAGTCGTTTCTCAAAGTTATGAAGTACAGGTGGAACATAAAATTTCGTCACATGAACGAAATGCCAAACGAGAGAAAGAATTATACATTTAGCAAACACACTTATGCCTGTAGGAGCGCAAAGGTCACTTGAGGTGAGTAAAAACCAGGTGTTTTAAATGAGCACAGATACCATTCCCTATAGACCAAAGAGGGAATCAACACAACTTACTCTAAACCTCAAAGGACTGAACTCAGCCCACTTTACACAACAGAAAAGATTATTTACAACTGGTCAGAATTTGAAAAACAATTTATTGATGTCTCTTTGGCAGAGAATCAAGTGCATGTACAGCAGCAAGCAACAAAGCACTGAAAACCAGCGACACCCCGTTAGAAAAATAAACTGCAATAAAAAGGCGGTGAGTGAGAGATAAATTCTTAGAGATTTCGTTCAGGGGCTGTGATTGAAGTTGTTTTGACCATACATTAACACACAGAAGGATGGGACCTAAGGGAGGACACTCCTGGGTCTCAGAGTCTTCGTGAGCATGAGTCAGCAAATGGAGCACTTTTAGAATTACACTGCCTTGCTCTGATTCCATGGATCCCAAATCTCCAAATGCAGATGACACTTCCTACAGTGAACCCATGCATGGGAACAACCACAGGATGCTACCCCATTGGAACGGGAAAAAACTTGATAAGCCACCTCATCTTCTCATATCCTTGTGCTCGGGTTCAAGCTTCCATCCGCTTTCCTGAAAATATCCCCACTTGGGGAACTCAGCACTTTCAAAATCCTCTTTCTTATAGGATGGTATTGGTTCTACGGATGAACTGCAATGGGGAAGAATAAGACAGAATTCCTATATATTTGGACAGGCACATGGAGCTCTAATTTCCAATGCGGAGCAAGAATTGACGGAAGTCTAATCTGGCTCTCAAAAGGAAAATAGGGCTTGAAAATTTCCTGCTGCTTTGTGACCGGTCCCAAAGTGGTAAGTTGAGAAGGGAATCTCAGGGAGCCTAGAATTCATTGTCCAGCAGGATGGTAAAGATACCGAATGTGGAGAAATGCCTTGGGTTGGACCAGAGGAAAGAACTTGAGATCAAGGCAGAATTGCAAAAATGGGATTTCAAAAGAGAGATGGATCTCGCCTGGTAAGAAACTAGAATGTGGCAGCACTTCTTCAACCATGCCTTTGTCGGAAAAGGGTGTATGCCTTTATCCTGAATATATTCAGGATAAAGGCATACACCGTTTTTGGGCAACCAGGCAGGGGCTCGGTGCAAATCAACACTACATAGTGCTATCACTTCCCATCAAAACAAAGGGTCACCTAAGAAAAGTGTAAAGACCAGAAATGCAGGGTAGGGTGGAGATAAATCGTACCCACATTTTGTGGATAGTGGGATGGCAAATTGCAATCGCCACTCTGGCGAAGTTTACGGTGTATTCCAAAATAATGTGAGAAACAAAGCTACAACACATAGCACACTTCCACTCAAGGACGTATATTTTCAGGAAAACCAAAGATCCTCAGGATATACGCAACCCAACGTTTACTGCTGCTCTCTTTACAAAAGCCTCGACTATGATACCATCTAAATTTCCTTGGACGGGAAACATGGATGAAGACTATGTGATTCTTATCTACAATGATATATTACTGTGCCAGGAAATCAATGAATTAACGCACTTACCGCCACCGGAGTGTTCTTAGTTACAATCATTCTCAGTGAATTTAGTCACATAGAAAAAAGTGGTTTATCAAAGATATGAGGTACAGGTGGAACATAAAATTGCGTAACATGAATGAAATGGCAAACGAGAGAAAGAATTACACGTTTAGCCAACACAGTTATGACTGTAGGAGCGCAAAGGTCACTTGAGATGAGTAAAAACCAGGTGTTTTAAATGGGCACAGATCCCATTCCATATAGACCAAAGAGGGAAACAACACAACTTACTCTAAACCTCAAAGGACTGACCTCAGCCCACTTTACACACCAGAAATGATTATTTACAACTGGTCAGAATTTGAAAAACAATTTATCGATGTCTCTCTGGAAGAGAATCAAGTGGGTGTAGAGCAGCAGGCAACACAGCACTGAAAAACAGCTACACCCCATAAGAAAAATAAACTGCAAAATAAAGGCAGTGAGTGAGAGATAAATTCTTAGAATCTTCGTTCAGGGGCTGTGATTGAAGTTGTTTTGACCATATACTAACACACAAAAGGATGGGACCTAAGGGAAGACACTCGTGGGTCTGAGAGTCTTCGTGAGCATGAGTCAGCAAATGCAGAACTTTTAGAATAACACTGCTTTGCCTTGATTCCATGGATCCGAAATCTCCAAATGCAGACGACCCTTCCTACAGCGATCACATGCATGGGAGAGCCACAGGATGCTACCGCATTGGAACGGGAATAAACTTGAAAAGCCACCTCATCTTCTCATATCCTGGTGCTCGGGGTCAAGCTTCCAGGCGCTTTCCTAAAAATATCCCCACTTGGGGAAGTCAGCACTTTCAAATCTCTCTTTCTTGTAGCTTGCAATTGGTTCCATGGATGAAGTGCAACGGGGAAGAATAAGAAACATTGCCAATATATTTGGACAGGCCCATGGCGCTCTAATTTCCAATGCTGAACAAGAATTGACCCAACTCTAAGATTGCTCTCACAAGGAGAATAGGGTTTGATAATTACCTGCTGCTTTCTGACTGCTTCCGAAAGTGGGAAGTTGAGCAGGGGATCTCAGGGAGCCTATAATTCATGGCGCTGCGGGATGGAAGAAGACACCTAATGTGGATAAATGCCTTGGGTTGAACCACAGAAAAGAACTTGAGAGCAAGGCAGAATTGCAAACATGGGATTTCATGAGGGAGATGGGTCTCGCCTCATAAGAACCTGGAATGTGGCAGTACTTCTTCAAGCATGCCTAGGTCGAAAAAGGGTGTATGCCTTTATCCTGAATATATTCAGGATAAAGGCATACACCGTTTTGGGGCAACCAGGCAGTGGCTCGGTGCAAATCAACACTACATAGTGCTATCACTTCCCATCAAAACAAAGGGTCATCTACGAAAAGTGTAAAGACCAGAAATGCAGGGAAGGGTGGAGATATATCATACCCACATTTTGTGGATTGTGGGACGGTAAATTGCAATTGGCACTCTGGCGAAGTCTATGGTGTATTCCAAAATAATGTCAGAAACAAAGCTACAGCCCATAGGACACTTCCACTCAAGAACGTATATTTAACGGAAAGCCAAAGATCCTCAGGACACAGGCAACCCAACCTTTACTGCTCCTCCCTTTATAAAAGCCTCCACTAGGATACCATCTAAATTTCCTTGGACGGAAAACATAGATGAAGAACATGTGATTCTTATCTACAATCATATATTACTAAGCCAGGAAATCAATGAAATAACGTCACTTGCCACCACCGGAGTGTTCTTAGTTACAATCATTCTCCGTGAATTTAGTCACATAGAAAAAAGTCGTTTCTCAAAGTTATGAAGTACAGGTGGAACATAAAATTTCGTCACATGAACGAAATGCCAAACGAGAGAAAGAATTATACATTTAGCAAACACACTTATGCTTGTAGGAGCGCAAAGGTCACTTGAGGTGAGTAAAAACCAGGTGTTTTAAATGAGCACAGATACCATTCCCTATAGACCAAAGAGGGAATCAACACAACTTACTCTAAACCTCAAAGGACTGAACTCAGCCCACTTTACACAACAGAAAAGATTATTTACAACTGGTCAGAATTTGAAAAACAATTTATTGATGTCTCTTTGGCAGAGAATCAAGTGCATGTACAGCAGCAAGCAACAAAGCACTGAAAACCAGCGACACCCCGTTAGAAAAATAAACTGCAATAAAAAGGCGGTGAGTGAGAGATAAATTCTTAGAGATTTCGTTCAGGGGCTGTGATTGAAGTTGTTTTGACCATACATTAACACACAGAAGGATGGGACCTAAGGGAGGACACTCCTGGGTCTCAGAGTCTTCGTGAGCATGAGTCAGCAAATGGAGCACTTTTAGAATTACACTGCCTTGCTCTGATTCCATGGATCCCAAATCTCCAAATGCAGATGACACTTCCTACAGTGAACCCATGCATGGGAACAACCACAGGATGCTACCCCATTGGAACGGGAAAAAACTTGATAAGCCACCTCATCTTCTCATATCCTTGTGCTCGGGTTCAAGCTTCCATCCGCTTTCCTGAAAATATCCCCACTTGGGGAACTCAGCACTTTCAAAATCCTCTTTCTTATAGGATGGTATTGGTTCTACGGATGAACTGCAATGGGGAAGAATAAGACAGAATTCCTATATATTTGGACAGGCACATGGAGCTCTAATTTCCAATGCGGAGCAAGAATTGACGGAAGTCTAATCTGGCTCTCAAAAGGAAAATAGGGCTTGAAAATTTCCTGCTGCTTTGTGACCGGTCCCAAAGTGGTAAGTTGAGAAGGGAATCTCAGGGAGCCTAGAATTCATTGTCCAGCAGGATGGTAAAGATACCGAATGTGGAGAAATGCCTTGGGTTGGACCAGAGGAAAGAACTTGAGATCAAGGCAGAATTGCAAAAATGGGATTTCAAAAGAGAGATGGATCTCGCCTGGTAAGAAACTAGAATGTGGCAGCACTTCTTCAACCATGCCTTTGTCGGAAAAGGGTGTATGCCTTTATCCTGAATATATTCAGGATAAAGGCATACACCGTTTTTGGGCAACCAGGCAGGGGCTCGGTGCAAATCAACACTACATAGTGCTATCACTTCCCATCAAAACAAAGGGTCACCTAAGAAAAGTGTAAAGACCAGAAATGCAGGGTAGGGTGGAGATAAATCGTACCCACATTTTGTGGATAGTGGGATGGCAACTTGCAATCGCCACTCTGGCGAAGTTTACGGTGTATTCCAAAATAATGTGAGAAACAAAGCTACAACACATAGCACACTTCCACTCAAGGACGTATATTTTCAGGAAAACCAAAGATCCTCAGGATATACGCAACCCAACGTTTACTGCTGCTCTCTTTACAAAAGCCTCGACTATGATACCATCTAAATTTCCTTGGACGGGAAACATGGATGAAGACTATGTGATTCTTATCTACAATGATATATTACTGTGCCAGGAAATCAATGAATTAACGCACTTACCGCCACCGGAGTGTTCTTAGTTACAATCATTCTCAGTGAATTTAGTCACATAGAAAAAAGTGGTTTATCAAAGATATGAGGTACAGGTGGAACATAAAATTGCGTAACATGAATGAAATGGCAAACGAGAGAAAGAATTACACGTTTAGCCAACACAGTTATGACTGTAGGAGCGCAAAGGTCACTTGAGATGAGTAAAAACCAGGTGTTTTAAATGGGCACAGATCCCATTCCATATAGACCAAAGAGGGAAACAACACAACTTACTCTAAACCTCAAAGGACTGACCTCAGCCCACTTTACACACCAGAAATGATTATTTACAACTGGTCAGAATTTGAAAAACAATTTATCGATGTCTCTCTGGAAGAGAATCAAGTGGGTGTAGAGCAGCAGGCAACACAGCACTGAAAAACAGCTACACCCCATAAGAAAAATAAACTGCAAAATAAAGGCAGTGAGTGAGAGATAAATTCTTAGAATCTTCGTTCAGGGGCTGTGATTGAAGTTGTTTTGACCATATACTAACACACAAAAGGATGGGACCTAAGGGAAGACACTCGTGGGTCTGAGAGTCTTCGTGAGCATGAGTCAGCAAATGCAGAACTTTTAGAATAACACTGCTTTGCCTTGATTCCATGGATCCGAAATCTCCAAATGCAGACGACCCTTCCTACAGCGATCACATGCATGGGAGAGCCACAGGATGCTACCGCATTGGAACGGGAATAAACTTGAAAAGCCACCTCATCTTCTCATATCCTGGTGCTCGGGGTCAAGCTTCCAGGCGCTTTCCTAAAAATATCCCCACTTGGGGAAGTCAGCACTTTCAAATCTCTCTTTCTTGTAGCTTGCAATTGGTTCCATGGATGAAGTGCAACGGGGAAGAATAAGAAACATTGCCAATATATTTGGACAGGCCCATGGCGCTCTAATTTCCAATGCTGAACAAGAATTGACCCAACTCTAAGATTGCTCTCACAAGGAGAATAGGGTTTGATAATTACCTGCTGCTTTCTGACTGCTTCCGAAAGTGGGAAGTTGAGCAGGGGATCTCAGGGAGCCTATAATTCATGGCGCTGCGGGATGGAAGAAGACACCTAATGTGGATAAATGCCTTGGGTTGAACCACAGAAAAGAACTTGAGAGCAAGGCAGAATTGCAAACATGGGATTTCATGAGGGAGATGGGTCTCGCCTCATAAGAACCTGGAATGTGGCAGTACTTATTCAAGCATGCCTAGGTCGAAAAAGGGTGTATGCCTTTATCCTGAATATATTCAGGATAAAGGCATACACCGTTTTGGGGCAACCAGGCAGTGGCTCGGTGCAAATCAACACTACATAGTGCTATCACTTCCCATCAAAACAAAGGGTCATCTACGAAAAGTGTAAAGACCAGAAATGCAGGGAAGGGTGGAGATATATCATACCCACATTTTGTGGATTGTGGGACGGTAAATTGCAATTGGCACTCTGGCGAAGTCTATGGTGTATTCCAAAATAATGTCAGAAACAAAGCTACAGCCCATAGGACACTTCCACTCAAGAACGTATATTTAACGGAAAGCCAAAGATCCTCAGGACACAGGCAACCCAACCTTTACTGCTCCTCCCTTTATAAAAGCCTCCACTAGGATACCATCTAAATTTCCTTGGACGGAAAACATAGATGAAGAACATGTGATTCTTATCTACAATCATATATTACTAAGCCAGGAAATCAATGAAATAACGTCACTTGCCACCACCGGAGTGTTCTTAGTTACAATCATTCTCCGTGAATTTAGTCACATAGAAAAAAGTCGTTTCTCAAAGTTATGAAGTACAGGTGGAACATAAAATTTCGTCACATGAACGAAATGCCAAACGAGAGAAAGAATTATACATTTAGCAAACACACTTATGCTTGTAGGAGCGCAAAGGTCACTTGAGGTGAGTAAAAACCAGGTGTTTTAAATGAGCACAGATACCATTCCCTATAGACCAAAGAGGGAATCAACACAACTTACTCTAAACCTCAAAGGACTGAACTCAGCCCACTTTACACAACAGAAAAGATTATTTACAACTGGTCAGAATTTGAAAAACAATTTATTGATGTCTCTTTGGCAGAGAATCAAGTGCATGTACAGCAGCAAGCAACAAAGCACTGAAAACCAGCGACACCCCGTTAGAAAAATAAACTGCAATAAAAAGGCGGTGAGTGACAGATAAATTCTTAGAGATTTCGTTCAGGGGCTGTGATTGAAGTTGTTTTGACCATACATTAACACACAGAAGGATGGGACCTAAGGGAGGACACTCCTGGGTCTCAGAGTCTTCGTGAGCATGAGTCAGCAAATGGAGCACTTTTAGAATTACACTGCCTTGCTCTGATTCCATGGATCCCAAATCTCCAAATGCAGATGACACTTCCTACAGTGAACCCATGCATGGGAACAACCACAGGATGCTACCCCATTGGAACGGGAAAAAACTTGATAAGCCACCTCATCTTCTCATATCCTTGTGCTCGGGTTCAAGCTTCCATCCGCTTTCCTGAAAATATCCCCACTTGGGGAACTCAGCACTTTCAAAATCCTCTTTCTTATAGGATGGTATTGGTTCTACGGATGAACTGCAATGGGGAAGAATAAGACAGAATTCCTATATATTTGGACAGGCACATGGAGCTCTAATTTCCAATGCGGAGCAAGAATTGACGGAAGTCTAATCTGGCTCTCAAAAGGAAAATAGGGCTTGAAATTTTCCTGCTGCTTTGTGACCGGTCCCAAAGTGGTAAGTTGAGAAGGGAATCTCAGGGAGCCTATAATTCATTGTCCAGCAGGATGGTAAAGATACCGAATGTGGAGAAATGCCTTGGGTTGAACCAGAGAAAAGAACTTGAGATCAAGGCAGAATTGCAAAAATGGGATTTCAAAAGAGAGATGGATCTCGCCTGGTAAGAAACTAGAATGTGGCAGCACTTCTTCAACCATGCCTTTGTCGGAAAAGGGTGTATGCCTTTATCCTGAATATATTCAGGATAAAGGCATACACCGTTTTTGGGCAACCAGGCAGGGGCTCGGTGCAAATCAACACTACATAGTGCTATCACTTCCCATCAAAACAAAGGGTCACCTAAGAAAAGTGTAAAGACCAGAAATGCAGGGTAGGGTGGAGATAAATCGTACCCACATTTTGTGGATAGTGGGATGGCAACTTGCAATCGCCACTCTGGCGAAGTTTACGGTGTATTCCAAAATAATGTGAGAAACAAAGCTACAACACATAGCACACTTCCACTCAAGGACGTATATTTTCAGGAAAACCAAAGATCCTCAGGATATACGCAACCCAACGTTTACTGCTGCTCTCTTTACAAAAGCCTCGACTATGATACCATCTAAATTTCCTTGGACGGGAAACATGGATGAAGACTATGTGATTCTTATCTACAATGATATATTACTGTGCCAGGAAATCAATGAATTAACGCACTTACCGCCACCGGAGTGTTCTTAGTTACAATCATTCTCAGTGAATTTAGTCACATAGAAAATAGTGGTTTATCAAAGATATGAGGTACAGGTGGAACATAAAATTGCGTAACATGAATGAAATGGCAAACGAGAGAAAGAATTACACGTTTAGCCAACACAGTTATGACTGTAGGAGCGCAAAGGTCACTTGAGATGAGTAAAAACCAGGTGTTTTAAATGGGCACAGATCCCATTCCATATAGACCAAAGAGGGAAACAACACAACTTACTCTAAACCTCAAAGGACTGACCTCAGCCCACTTTACACACCAGAAATGATTATTTACAACTGGTCAGAATTTGAAAAACAATTTATCGATGTCTCTCTGGAAGAGAATCAAGTGGATGTAGAGCAGCAGGCAACACAGCACTGAAAAACAGCTACACCCCATAAGAAAAATTAACTGCAAAATAAAGGCAGTGAGTGAGAGATAAATTCTTAGAATCTTCGTTCAGGGGCTGTGATTGAAGTTGTTTTGACCATATACTAACACATAAAGGGATGGGACCTAACGGAAGACACTCGTGGGTCTGAGAGTCTTCGTGAGCATGAGTCAGCAAATGCAGAACTTTTAGAATAACACTGCTTTGCCTTGATTCCATGGATCCGAAATCTCCAAATGCAGACGAGCCTTCCTACAGCCATCACATGCATGGGAGAGCCACAGGATGCTACCGCATTGGAACGGGAATAAACTTGAAAAGCCACCTCATCTTCTCATATCCTGGTGCTCGGGGTCAAGCTTCCAGGCGCTTTCCTAAAAATATCCCCACTTGGGGAAGTCAGCACTTTCAAATCTCTCTTTCTTGTAGCTTGCAATTGGTTCCATGGATGAAGTGCAACGGGGAAGAATAAGAAACATTGCCAATATATTTGGACAGGCCCATGGCGCTCTAATTTCCAATGCTGAACAAGAATTGACCCAACTCTAAGATTGCTCTCACAAGGAGAATAGGGTTTGATAATTACCTGCTGCTTTCTGACTGCTTCCGAAAGTGGGAAGTTGAGCAGGGGATCTCAGGGAGCCTATAATTCATGGCGCTGCGGGATGGAAGAAGACACCTAATGTGGATAAATGCCTTGGGTTGAACCACAGAAAAGAACTTGAGAGCAAGGCAGAATTGCAAACATGGGATTTCATGAGGGAGATGGGTCTCGCCTAATAAGAACCTGGAATGTGGCAGTACTTCTTCAAGCATGCCTAGGTCGAAAAAGGGTGTATGCCTTTATCCTGAATATATTCAGGATAAAGGCATACACCGTTTTGGGGCAACCAGGCAGTGGCTCGGTGCAAATCAACACTACATAGTGCTATCACTTCCCATCAAAACAAAGGGTCATCTACGAAAAGTGTAAAGACCAGAAATGCAGGGAAGGGTGGAGATAAATCATACCCACATTTTGTGGATTGTGGGATGGTAAATTGCAATTGGCACTCTGGCGAAGTCTATGGTGTATTCCAAAATAATGTCAGAAACAAAGCTAGAGCACATAGGACACTTCCACTCAAGAACGTATATTTAACGGAAAGCCAAAGATCCTCAGGACACAGGCAACCCAACCTTTACTGCTCCTCCCTTTATAAAAGCCTCCACTAGGATACCATCTAAATTTCCTTGGACGGAAAACATAGATGAAGAACATGTGATTCTTATCTACAATCATATATTACTAAGCCAGGAAATCAATGAAATAACGTCACTTGCCACCACCAGAGTGTTCTTAGTTACAATCATTCTCCGTGAATTTAGTCACATAGAAAGAAGTCGTTTCTCAAAGTTATGAAGTACAGGTGGAACATAAAATTTCGTCACATGAACGAAATGCCAAACGAGATAAAGAATTATACATTTGGCAAACACACTTATGCCTGTAGGAGCGCAAAGGTCACTTGAGGTGAGTAAAAACCAGGTGTTTTAAATGAGCACAGATACCATTCCCTATAGACCAAAGAGGGAATCAACACAACTTACTCTAAACCTCAAAGGACTGAACTCAGCCCACTTTACACAACAGAAAAGATTATTTACAACTGGTCAGAATTTGAAAAACAATTTATTGATGTCTCTTTGGAAGAGAATCAAGTGCATGTACAGCAGCAAGCAACAAGGCACTGAAAACCAGCGACACCCCGTTAGAAAAATAAACTGCAATAAAAAGGCGGTGAGTGAGAGATAAATTCTTAGAGATTTCGTTCAGGGGCTGTGATTGAAGTTGTTTTGACCATACATTAACACACAGAAGGATGGGACCTAAGGGAGGACACTCCTGGGTCTCAGAGTCTTCGTGAGCATGAGTCAGCAAATGGAGCACTTTTAGAATTACACTGCCTTGCTCTGATTCCATGGATCCCAAATCTCCAAATGCAGATGACACTTCCTACAGTGAACCCATGCATGGGAACAACCACAGGATGCTACCCCATTGGAACGGGAAAAAACTTGATAAGCCACCTCATCTTCTCATATCCTTGTGCTCGGGTTCAAGCTTCCATCCGCTTTCCTGAAAATATCCCCACTTGGGGAACTCAGCACTTTCAAAATCCTCTTTCTTATAGGATGGTATTGGTTCTACGGATGAACTGCAATGGGGAAGAATAAGACAGAATTCCTATATATTTGGACAGGCACATGGAGCTCTAATTTCCAATGCGGAGCAAGAATTGACGGAAGTCTAATCTGGCTCTCAAAAGGAAAATAGGGCTTGAAATTTTCCTGCTGCTTTGTGACCGGTCCCAAAGTGGTAAGTTGAGAAGGGAATCTCAGGGAGCCTATAATTCATTGTCCAGCAGGATGGTAAAGATACCGAATGTGGAGAAATGCCTTGGGTTGAACCAGAGAAAAGAACTTGAGATCAAGGCAGAATTGCAAAAATGGGATTTCAAAAGAGAGATGGATCTCGCCTGGTAAGAAACTAGAATGTGGCAGCACTTCTTCAACCATGCCTTTGTCGGAAAAGGGTGTATGCCTTTATCCTGAATATATTCAGGATAAAGGCATACACCGTTTTTGGGCAACCAGGCAGGGGCTCGGTGCAAATCAACACTACATAGTGCTATCACTTCCCATCAAAACAAAGGGTCACCTAAGAAAAGTGTAAAGACCAGAAATGCAGGGTAGGGTGGAGATAAATCGTACCCACATTTTGTGGATAGTGGGATGGCAACTTGCAATCGCCACTCTGGCGAAGTTTACGGTGTATTCCAAAATAATGTGAGAAACAAAGCTACAACACATAGCACACTTCCACTCAAGGACGTATATTTTCAGGAAAACCAAAGATCCTCAGGATATACGCAACCCAACGTTTACTGCTGCTCTCTTTACAAAAGCCTCGACTATGATACCATCTAAATTTCCTTGGACGGGAAACATGGATGAAGACTATGTGATTCTTATCTACAATGATATATTACTGTGCCAGGAAATCAATGAATTAACGCACTTACCGCCACCGGAGTGTTCTTAGTTACAATCATTCTCAGTGAATTTAGTCACATAGAAAATAGTGGTTTATCAAAGATATGAGGTACAGGTGGAACATAAAATTGCGTAACATGAATGAAATGGCAAACGAGAGAAAGAATTACACGTTTAGCCAACACAGTTATGACTGTAGGAGCGCAAAGGTCACTTGAGATGAGTAAAAACCAGGTGTTTTAAATGGGCACAGATCCCATTCCATATAGACCAAAGAGGGAAACAACACAACTTACTCTAAACCTCAAAGGACTGACCTCAGCCCACTTTACACACCAGAAATGATTATTTACAACTGGTCAGAATTTGAAAAACAATTTATCGATGTCTCTCTGGAAGAGAATCAAGTGGGTGTAGAGCAGCAGGCAACACAGCACTGAAAAACAGCTACACCCCATAAGAAAAATAAACTGCAAAATAAAGGCAGTGAGTGAGAGATAAATTCTTAGAATCTTCGTTCAGGGGCTGTGATTGAAGTTGTTTTGACCATATACTAACACACAAAAGGATGGGACCTAAGGGAAGACACTCGTGGGTCTGAGAGTCTTCGTGAGCATGAGTCAGCAAATGCAGAACTTTTAGAATAACACTGCTTTGCCTTGATTCCATGGATCCGAAATCTCCAAATGCAGACGACCCTTCCTACAGCGATCACATGCATGGGAGAGCCACAGGATGCTACCGCATTGGAACGGGAATAAACTTGAAAAGCCACCTCATCTTCTCATATCCTGGTGCTCGGGGTCAAGCTTCCAGGCGCTTTCCTAAAAATATCCCCACTTGGGGAAGTCAGCACTTTCAAATCTCTCTTTCTTGTAGCTTGCAATTGGTTCCATGGATGAAGTGCAACGGGGAAGAATAAGAAACATTGCCAATATATTTGGACAGGCCCATGGCGCTCTAATTTCCAATGCTGAACAAGAATTGACCCAAATCTAAGATTGCTCTCACAAGGAGAATAGGGTTTGATAATTACCTGCTGCTTTCTGACTGCTTCCGAAAGTGGGAAGTTGAGCAGGGGATCTCAGGGAGCCTATAATTCATGGCGCTGCGGGATGGAAGAAGACACCTAATGTGGATAAATGCCTTGGGTTGAACCACAGAAAAGAACTTGAGAGCAAGGCAGAATTGCAAAAATGGGATTTCATGAGGGAGATGGGTCTCGCCTAATAAGAACCTGGAATGTGGCAGTACTTCTTCAAGCATGCCTAGGTCGAAAAAGGGTGTATGCCTTTATCCTGAATATATTCAGGATAAAGGCATACACCGTTTTTGGGCAACCAGGCAGTGGCTCGGTGCAAATCAACACTACATAGTGCTATCACTTCCCATCAAAACAAAGGGTCATCTACGAAAAGTGTAAAGACCAGAAATGCAGGGAACGGTGGAGATAAATCATACCCACATTTTGTGGATTGTGGGATGGTAAATTGCAATTGGCACTCTGGCGAAGTCTATGGTGTATTCCAAAATAATGTCAGAAACAAAGCTACAGCACATAGGACACTTCCACTCAAGAACGTATATTTAACGGAAAGCCAAAGATCCTCAGGACACAGGCAACCCAACCTTTACTGCTCCTCCCTTTATAAAAGCCTCCACTAGGATACCATCTAAATTTCCTTGGACGGAAAACATAGATGAAGAACATGTGATTCTTATCTACAATCATATATTACTAAGCCAGGAAATCAATGAAATAACGTCACTTGCCACCACCAGAGTGTTCTTAGTTACAATCATTCTCCGTGAATTTAGTCACATAGAACGAAGTCGTTTCTCAAAGTTATGAAGTACAGGTGGAACATAAAATTTCGTCACATGAACGAAATGCCAAACGAGATAAAGAATTATACATTTAGCAAACACACTTATGCCTGTAGGAGCGCAAAGGTCACTTGAGGTGAGTAAAAACCAGGTGTTTTAAATGAGCACAGATACCATTCCCTATAGACCAAAGAGGGAATCAACACAACTTACTCTAAGCCTCAAAGGACTGAACTCAGCCCACTTTACACAACAGAAAAGATTATTTACAACTGGTCAGAATTTGAAAAACAATTTATTGATGTCTCTTTGGAAGAGAATCAAGTGCATGTACAGCAGCAAGCAACAAAGCACTGAAAACCAGCGACACCCCGTTAGAAAAATAAACTGCAATAAAAAGGCGGTGAGTGAGAGATAAATTCTTAGAGATTTCGTTCAGGGGCTGTGATTGAAGTTGTTTTGACCATACATTAACACACAGAAGGATGGGACCTAAGGGAGGACACTCCTGGGTCTCAGAGTCTTCGTGAGCATGAGTCAGCAAATGGAGCACTTTTAGAATTACACTGCCTTGCTCTGATTCCATGGATCCCAAATCTCCAAATGCAGATGACACTTCCTACAGTGAACCCATGCATGGGAACAACCACAGGATGCTACCCCATTGGAACGGGAAAAAACTTGATAAGCCACCTCATCTTCTCATATCCTTGTGCTCGGGTTCAAGCTTCCATCCGCTTTCCTGAAAATATCCCCACTTGGGGAACTCAGCACTTTCAAAATCCTCTTTCTTATAGGATGGTATTGGTTCTACGGATGAACTGCAATGGGGAAGAATAAGACAGAATTCCTATATATTTGGACAGGCACATGGAGCTCTAATTTCCAATGCGGAGCAAGAATTGACGGAAGTCTAATCTGGCTCTCAAAAGGAAAATAGGGCTTGAAATTTTCCTGCTGCTTTGTGACCGGTCCCAAAGTGGTAAGTTGAGAAGGGAATCTCAGGGAGCCTATAATTCATTGTCCAGCAGGATGGTAAAGATACCGAATGTGGAGAAATGCCTTGGGTTGAACCAGAGAAAAGAACTTGAGATCAAGGCAGAATTGCAAAAATGGGATTTCAAAAGAGAGATGGATCTCGCCTGGTAAGAAACTAGAATGTGGCAGCACTTCTTCAACCATGCCTTTGTCGGAAAAGGGTGTATGCCTTTATCCTGAATATATTCAGGATAAAGGCATACACCGTTTTTGGGCAACCAGGCAGGGGCTCGGTGCAAATCAACACTACATAGTGCTATCACTTCCCATCAAAACAAAGGGTCACCTAAGAAAAGTGTAAAGACCAGAAATGCAGGGTAGGGTGGAGATAAATCGTACCCACATTTTGTGGATAGTGGGATGGCAAATTGCAATCGCCACTCTGGCGAAGTTTACGGTGTATTCCAAAATAATGTGAGAAACAAAGCTACAACACATAGGACACTTCCACTCAAGGACGTATATTTTCAGGAAAACCAAAGATCCTCAGGATATACGCAACCCAACGTTTACTGCTGCTCTCTTTACAAAAGCCTCGACTATGATACCATCTAAATTTCCTTGGACGGGAAACATGGATGAAGACTATGTGATTCTTATCTACAATGATATATTACTGTGCCAGGAAATCAATGAATTAACGCACTTACCGCCACCGGAGTGTTCTTAGTTACAATCATTCTCAGTGAATTTAGTCACATAGAAAATAGTGGTTTATCAAAGATATGAGGTACAGGTGGAACATAAAATTGCGTAACATGAATGAAATGGCAAACGAGAGAAAGAATTACACGTTTAGCCAACACAGTTATGACTGTAGGAGCGCAAAGGTCACTTGAGATGAGTAAAAACCAGGTGTTTTAAATGGGCACAGATCCCATTCCATATAGACCAAAGAGGGAAACAACACAACTTACTCTAAACCTCAAAGGACTGACCTCAGCCCACTTTACACACCAGAAATGATTATTTACAACTGGTCAGAATTTGAAAAACAATTTATCGATGTCTCTCTGGAAGAGAATCAAGTGGATGTAGAGCAGCAGGCAACACAGCACTGAAAAACAGCTACACCCCATAAGAAAAATAAACTGCAAAATAAAGGCAGTGAGTGAGAGATAAATTCTTAGAATCTTCGTTCAGGGGCTGTGATTGAAGTTGTTTTGACCATATACTAACACACAAAAGGATGGGACCTAAGGGAAGACACTCGTGGGTCTGAGAGTCTTCGTGAGCATGAGTCAGCAAATGCAGAACTTTTAGAATAACACTGCTTTGCCTTGATTCCATGGATCCGAAATCTCCAAATGCAGACGACCCTTCCTACAGCGATCACATGCATGGGAGAGCCACAGGATGCTACCGCATTGGAACGGGAATAAACTTGAAAAGCCACCTCATCTTCTCATATCCTGGTGCTCGGGGTCAAGCTTCCAGGCGCTTTCCTAAAAATATCCCCACTTGGGGAAGTCAGCACTTTCAAATCTCTCTTTCTTGTAGCTTGCAATTGGTTCCATGGATGAAGTGCAACGGGGAAGAATAAGAAACATTGCCAATATATTTGGACAGGCCCATGGCGCTCTAATTTCCAATGCTGAACAAGAATTGACCCAACTCTAAGATTGCTCTCACAAGGAGAATAGGGTTTGATAATTACCTGCTGCTTTCTGACTGCTTCCGAAAGTGGGAAGTTGAGCAGGGGATCTCAGGGAGCCTATAATTCATGGCGCTGCGGGATGGAAGAAGACACCTAATGTGGATAAATGCCTTGGGTTGAACCACAGAAAAGAACTTGAGAGCAAGGCAGAATTGCAAAAATGGGATTTCATGAGGGAGATGGGTCTCGCCTAATAAGAACCTGGAATGTGGCAGTACTTCTTCAAGCATGCCTAGGTCGAAAAAGGGTGTATGCCTTTATCCTGAATATATTCAGGATAAAGGCATACACCGTTTTGGGGCAACCAGGCAGTGGCTCGGTGCAAATCAACACTACATAGTGCTATCACTTCCCATCAAAACAAAGGGTCATCTACGAAAAGTGTAAAGACCAGAAATGCAGGGAAGGGTGGAGATAAATCATACCCACATTTTGTGGATTGTGGGATGGTAAATTGCAATTGGCACTCTGGCGAAGTCTATGGTGTATTCCAAAATAATGTCAGAAACAAAGCTACAGCACATAGGACACTTCCACTCAAGAACGTATATTTAACGGAAAGCCAAAGATCCTCAGGACACAGGCAACCCAACCTTTACTGCTCCTCCCTTTATAAAACCCTCCACTAGGATACCATCTAAATTTCCTTGGACGGAAAACATAGATGAAGAACATGTGATTCTTATCTACAATCATATATTACTAAGCCAGGAAATCAATGAAATAACGTCACTTGCCACCACCAGAGTGTTCTTAGTTACAATCATTCTCCGTGAATTTAGTCACATAGAAAGAAGTCGTTTCTCAAAGTTATGAAGTACAGGTGGAACATAAAATTTCGTCACATGAACGAAATGCCAAACGAGATAAAGAATTATACATTTAGCAAACACACTTATGCCTGTAGGAGCGCAAAGGTCACTTGAGGTGAGTAAAAACCAGGTGTTTTAAATGAGCACAGATACCATTCCCTATAGACCAAAGAGGGAATCAACACAACTTACTCTAAGCCTCAAAGGACTGAACTCAGCCCACTTTACACAACAGAAAAGATTATTTACAACTGGTCAGAATTTGAAAAACAATTTATTGATGTCTCTTTGGAAGAGAATCAAGTGCATGTACAGCAGCAAGCAACAAAGCACTGAAAACCAGCGACACCCCGTTAGAAAAATAAACTGCAATAAAAAGGCGGTGAGTGAGAGATAAATTCTTAGAGATTTCGTTCAGGGGCTGTGATTGAAGTTGTTTTGACCATACATTAACACACAGAAGGATGGGACCTAAGGGAGGACACTCCTGGGTCTCAGAGTCTTCGTGAGCATGAGTCAGCAAATGGAGCACTTTTAGAATTACACTGCCTTGCTCTGATTCCATGGATCCCAAATCTCCAAATGCAGATGACACTTCCTACAGTGAACCCATGCATGGGAACAACCACAGGATGCTACCCCATTGGAACGGGAAAAAACTTGATAAGCCACCTCATCTTCTCATATCCTTGTGCTCGGGTTCAAGCTTCCATCCGCTTTCCTGAAAACATCCCCACTTGGGGAACTCAGCACTTTCAAAATCCTCTTTCTTATAGGATGGTATTGGTTCTACGGATGAACTGCAATGGGGAAGAATAAGACAGAATTCCTATATATTTGGACAGGCACATGGAGCTCTAATTTCCAATGCGGAGCAAGAATTGACGGAAGTCTAATCTGGCTCTCAAAAGGAAAATAGGGCTTGAAATTTTCCTGCTGCTTTGTGACCGGTCCCAAAGTGGTAAGTTGAGAAGGGAATCTCAGGGAGCCTATAATTCATTGTCCAGCAGGATGGTAAAGATACCGAATGTGGAGAAATGCCTTGGGTTGAACCAGAGAAAAGAACTTGAGATCAAGGCAGAATTGCAAAAATGGGATTTCAAAGGAGAGATGGATCTCGCCTGGTAAGAAACTAGAATGTGGCAGCACTTCTTCAACCATGCCTTTGTCGGAAAAGGGTGTATGCCTTTATCCTGAATATATTCAGGATAAAGGCATACACCGTTTTTGGGCAACCAGGCAGGGGCTCGGTGCAAATCAACACTACATAGTGCTATCACTTCCCATCAAAACAAAGGGTCACCTAAGAAAAGTGTAAAGACCAGAAATGCAGGGTAGGGTGGAGATAAATCGTACCCACATTTTGTGGATTGTGGGATGGCAAATTGCAATCGCCACTCTGGCGAAGTTTACGGTGTATTCCAAAATAATGTGAGAAACAAAGCTACAACACATAGGACACTTCCACTCAAGGACGTATATTTTCAGGAAAACCAAAGATCCTCAGGATATACGCAACCCAACGTTTACTGCTGCTCTCTTTACAAAAGCCTCGACTATGATACCATCTAAATTTCCTTGGACGGGAAACATGGATGAAGACTATGTGATTCTTATCTACAATGATATATTACTGTGCCAGGAAATCAATGAATTAACGCACTTACCGCCACCGGAGTGTTCTTAGTTACAATCATTCTCAGTGAATTTAGTCACATAGAAAAAAGTGGTTTATCAAAGATATGAGGTACAGGTGGAACATAAAATTGCGTAACATGAATGAAATGGCAAACGAGAGAAAGAATTACACGTTTAGCCAACACAGTTATGACTGTAGGAGCGCAAAGGTCACTTGAGATGAGTAAAAACCAGGTGTTTTAAATGGGCACAGATCCCATTCCATATAGACCAAAGAGGGAAACAACACAACTTACTCTAAACCTCAAAGGACTGACCTCAGCCCACTTTACACACCAGAAATGATTATTTACAACTGGTCAGAATTTGAAAAACAATTTATCGATGTCTCTCTGAAAGAGAATCAAGTGGATGTAGAGCAGCAGGCAACACAGCACTGAAAAACAGCTACACCCCATAAGAAAAATAAACTGCAAAATAAAGGCAGTGAGTGAGAGATAAATTCTTAGAATCTTCGTTCAGGGGCTGTGATTGAAGTTGTTTTGACCATATACTAACACACAAAAGGATGGGACCTAAGGGAAGACACTCGTGGGTCTGAGAGTCTTCGTGAGCATGAGTCAGCAAATGCAGAACTTTTAGAATAACACTGCTTTGCCTTGATTCCATGGATCCGAAATCTCCAAATGCAGACGACCCTTCCTACAGCGATCACATGCATGGGAGAGCCACAGGATGCTACCGCATTGGAACGGGAATAAACTTGAAAAGCCACCTCATCTTCTCATATCCTGGTGCTCGGGGTCAAGCTTCCAGGCGCTTTCCTAAAAATATCCCCACTTGGGGAAGTCAGCACTTTCAAATCTCTCTTTCTTGTAGCTTGCAATTGGTTCCATGGATGAAGTGCAACGGGGAAGAATAAGAAACATTGCCAATATATTTGGACAGGCCCATGGCGCTCTAATTTCCAATGCTGAACAAGAATTGACCCAACTCTAAGATTGCTCTCACAAGGAGAATAGGGTTTGATAATTACCTGCTGCTTTCTGACTGCTTCCGAAAGTGGGAAGTTGAGCAGGGGATCTCAGGGAGCCTATAATTCATGGCGCTGCGGGATGGAAGAAGACACCTAATGTGGATAAATGCCTTGGGTTGAACCACAGAAAAGAACTTGAGAGCAAGGCAGAATTGCAAAAATGGGATTTCATGAGGGAGATGGGTCTCGCCTAATAAGAACCTGGAATGTGGCAGTACTTCTTCAAGCATGCCTAGGTCGAAAAAGGGTGTATGCCTTTATCCTGAATATATTCAGGATAAAGGCATACACCGTTTTTGGGCAACCAGGCAGTGGCTCGGTGCAAATCAACACTACATAGTGCTATCACTTCCCATCAAAACAAAGGGTCATCTACGAAAAGTGTAAAGACCAGAAATGCAGGGAAGGGTGGAGATAAATCATACCCACATTTTGTGGATTGTGGGATGGTAAATTGCAATTGGCACTCTGGCGAAGTCTATGGTGTATTCCAAAATAATGTCAGAAACAAAGCTACAGCACATAGGACACTTCCACTCAAGAACGTATATTTAACGGAAAGCCAAAGATCCTCAGGACACAGGCAACCCAACCTTTACTGCTCCTCCCTTTATAAAAGCCTCCACTAGGATACCATCTAAATTTCCTTGGACGGAAAACATAGATGAAGAACATGTGATTCTTATCTACAATCATATATTACTAAGCCAGGAAATCAATGAAATAACATCACTTGCCACCACCGGAGTGTTCTTAGTTACAATCATTCTCCGTGAATTTAGTCACATAGAAAAAAGTCGTTTCTCAAAGTTATGAAGTACAGGTGGAACATAAAATTTCGTCACATGAACGAAATGCCAAACGAGAGAAAGAATTATACATTTAGCAAACACACTTATGCCTGTAGGAGCGCAAAGGTCACTTGAGGTGAGTAAAAACCAGGTGTTTTAAATGAGCACAGATACCATTCCCTATAGACCAAAGAGGGAATCAACACAACTTACTCTAAGCCTCAAAGGACTGAACTCAGCCCACTTTACACAACAGAAAAGATTATTTACAACTGGTCAGAATTTGAAAAACAATTTATTGATGTCTCTTTGGAAGAGAATCAAGTGCATGTACAGCAGCAAGCAACAAAGCACTGAAAACCAGCGACACCCCGTTAGAAAAATAAACTGCAATAAAAAGGCGGTGAGTGAGAGATAAATTCTTAGAGATTTCGTTCAGGGGCTGTGATTGAAGTTGTTTTGACCATACATTAACACACAGAAGGATGGGACCTAAGGGAGGACACTCCTGGGTCTCAGAGTCTTCGTGAGCATGAGTCAGCAAATGGAGCACTTTTAGAATTACACTGCCTTGCTCTGATTCCATGGATCCCAAATCTCCAAATGCAGATGACACTTCCTACAGTGAACCCATGCATGGGAACAACCACAGGATGCTAACCCATTGGAACGGGAAAAAACTTGAAAAGCCACCTCATCTTCTCATATCCTTGTGCTCGGGTTCAAGCTTCCATCCGTTTTCCTGAAAATATCCCCACTTGGGGAACTCAGCACTTTCAAAATCCTCTTTCTTATAGGATGGTATTGGTTCTACGGATGAACTGCAATGGGGAAGAATAAGACAGAATTCCTATATATTTGGACAGGCACATGGAGCTCTAATTTCCAATGCGGAGCAAGAATTGACGGAAGTCTAATCTGGCTCTCAAAAGGAAAATAGGGCTTGAAATTTTCCTGCTGCTTTGTGACCGGTCCCAAAGTGGTAAGTTGAGAAGGGAATCTCAGGGAGCCTATAATTCATTGTCCAGCAGGATGGTAAAGATACCGAATGTGGAGAAATGCCTTGGGTTGAACCAGAGAAAAGAACTTGAGATCAAGGCAGAATTGCAAAAATGGGATTTCAAAAGAGAGATGGATCTCGCCTGGTAAGAAACTAGAATGTGGCAGCACTTCTTCAACCATGCCTTTGTCGGAAAAGGGTGTATGCCTTTATCCTGAATATATTCAGGATAAAGGCATACACCATTTTTGGGCAACCAGGCAGGGGCTCGGTGCAAATCAACACTACATAGTGCTATCACTTCCCATCAAAACAAAGGGTCACCTAAGAAAAGTGTAAAGACCAGAAATGCAGGGTAGGGTGGAGATAAATCGTACCCACATTTTGTGGATTGTGGGATGGCAAATTGCAATCGCCACTCTGGCGAAGTTTACGGTGTATTCCAAAATAATGTGAGAAACAAAGCTACAACACATAGGACACTTCCACTCAAGGACGTATATTTTCAGGAAAACCAAAGATCCTCAGGATATACGCAACCCAACGTTTACTGCTGCTCTCTTTACAAAAGCCTCGACTATGATACCATCTAAATTTCCTTGGACGGGAAACATGGATGAAGACTATGTGATTCTTATCTACAATGATATATTACTGTGCCAGGAAATCAATGAATTAACGCACTTACCGCCACCGGAGTGTTCTTAGTTACAATCATTCTCAGTGAATTTAGTCACATAGAAAAAAGTGGTTTATCAAAGATATGAGGTACAGGTGGAACATAAAATTGCGTAACATGAATGAAATGGCAAACGAGAGAAAGAATTACACGTTTAGCCAACACAGTTATGACTGTAGGAGCGCAAAGGTCACTTGAGATGAGTAAAAACCAGGTGTTTTAAATGGGCACAGATCCCATTCCATATAGACCAAAGAGGGAAACAACACAACTTACTCTAAACCTCAAAGGACTGACCTCAGCCCACTTTACACACCAGAAATGATTATTTACAACTGGTCAGAATTTGAAAAACAATTTATCGATGTCTCTCTGAAAGAGAATCAAGTGGATGTAGAGCAGCAGGCAACACAGCACTGAAAAACAGCTACACCCCATAAGAAAAATAAACTGCAAAATAAAGGCAGTGAGTGAGAGATAAATTCTTAGAATCTTCGTTCAGGGGCTGTGATTGAAGTTGTTTTGACCATATACTAACACACAAAAGGATGGGACCTAAGGGAAGACACTCGTGGGTCTGAGAGTCTTCGTGAGCATGAGTCAGCAAATGCAGAACTTTTAGAATAACACTGCTTTGCCTTGATTCCATGGATCCGAAATCTCCAAATGCAGATGACCCTTCCTACAGCGATCACATGCATGGGAGAGCCACAGGATGCTACCGCATTGGAACGGGAATAAACTTGAAAAGCCACCTCATCTTCTCATATCCTGGTGCTCGGGGTCAAGCTTCCAGGCGCTTTCCTAAAAATATCCCCACTTGGGGAAGTCAGCACTTTCAAATCTCTCTTTCTTGTAGCTTGCAATTGGTTCCATGGATGAAGTGCAACGGGGAAGAATAAGAAATATTGCCAATATATTTGGACAGGCCCATGGCGCTCTAATTTCCAATGCTGAACAAGAATTGACCCAACTCTAAGATTGCTCTCACAAGGAGAATAGGGTTTGATAATTACCTGCTGCTTTCTGACTGCTTCCGAAAGTGGGAAGTTGAGCAGGGGATCTCAGGGAGCCTATAATTCATGGCGCTGCGGGATGGAAGAAGACACCTAATGTGGATAAATGCCTTGGGTTGAACCACAGAAAAGAACTTGAGAGCAAGGCAGAATTGCAAACATGGGATTTCATGAGGGAGATGGGTCTCGCCTAATAAGAACCTGGAATGTGGCAGTACTTCTTCAAGCATGCCTAGGTCGAAAAAGGGTGTATGCCTTTATCCTGAATATATTCAGGATAAAGGCATACACCGTTTTGGGGCAACCAGGCAGTGGCTCGGTGCAAATCAACACTACATAGTGCTATCACTTCCCATCAAAACAAAGGGTCATCTACGAAAAGTGTAAAGACCAGAAATGCAGGGACGGGTGGAGATAAATCATACCCACATTTTGTGGATTGTGGGATGGTAAATTGCAATTGGCACTCTGGCGAAGTCTATGGTGTATTCCAAAATAATGTCAGAAACAAAGCTACAGCACATAGGACACTTCCACTCAAGAACGTATATTTAACGGAAAGCCAAAGATCCTCAGGACACAGGCAACCCAACCTTTACTGCTCCTCCCTTTATAAAAGCCTCCACTAGGATACCATCTAAATTTCCTTGGACGGAAAACATAGATGAAGAACATGTGATTCTTATCTACAATCATATATTACTAAGCCAGGAAATCAATGAAATAACGTCACTTGCCACCACCGGAGTGTTCTTAGTTACAATCATTCTCCGTGAATTTAGTCACATAGAAAAAAGTCGTTTCTCAAAGTTATGAAGTACAGGTGGAACATAAAATTTCGTCACATGAACGAAATGCCAAACGAGAGAAAGAATTATACATTTAGCAAACACACTTATGCCTGTAGGAGCGCAAAGGTCACTTGAGGTGAGTAAAAACCAGGTGTTTTAAATGAGCACAGATACCATTCCCTATAGACCAAAGAGGGAATCAACACAACTTACTCTAAACCTCAAAGGACTGAACTCAGCCCACTTTACACAACAGAAAAGATTATTTACAACTGGTCAGAATTTGAAAAACAATTTATTGATGTCTCTTTGGAAGAGAATCAAGTGCATGTACAGCAGCAAGCAACAAAGCACTGAAAACCAGCGACACCCCGTTAGAAAAATAAACTGCAATAAAAAGGCGGTGAGTGAGAGATAAATTCTTAGAGATTTCGTTCAGGGGCTGTGATTGAAGTTGTTTTGACCATACATTAACACACAGAAGGATGGGACCTAAGGGAGGACACTCCTGGGTCTCAGAGTCTTCGTGAGCATGAGTCAGCAAATGGAGCACTTTTAGAATTACACTGCCTTGCTCTGATTCCATGGATCCCAAATCTCCAAATGCAGATGACACTTCCTACAGTGAACCCATGCATGGGAACAACCACAGGATGCTACCCCATTGGAACGGGAAAAAACTTGATAAGCCACCTCATCTTCTCATATCCTTGTGCTCGGGTTCAAGCTTCCATCCGCTTTCCTGAAAATATCCCCACTTGGGGAACTCAGCACTTTCAAAATCCTCTTTCTTATAGGATGGTATTGGTTCTACGGATGAACTGCAATGGGGAAGAATAAGACAGAATTCCTATATATTTGGACAGGCACATGGAGCTCTAATTTCCAATGCGGAGCAAGAATTGACGGAAGTCTAATCTGGCTCTCAAAAGGAAAATAGGGCTTGAAATTTTCCTGCTGCTTTGTGACCGGTCCCAAAGTGGTAAGTTGAGAAGGGAATCTCAGGGAGCCTATAATTCATTGTCCAGCAGGATGGTAAAGATACCGAATGTGGAGAAATGCCTTGGGTTGAACCAGAGAAAAGAACTTGAGATCAAGGCAGAATTGCAAAAATGGGATTTCAAAAGAGAGATGGGTCTCGCCTGGTAAGAAACTAGAATGTGGCAGCACTTCTTCAACCATGCCTTTGTCGGAAAAGGGTGTATGCCTTTATCCTGAATATATTCAGGATAAAGGCATACACCGTTTTTGGGCAACCAGGCAGGGGCTCGGTGCAAATCAACACTACATAGTGCTATCACTTCCCATCAAAACAAAGGGTCACCTAAGAAAAGTGTAAAGACCAGAAATGCAGGGTAGGGTGGAGATAAATCGTACCCACATTTTGTGGATTGTGGGATGGCAAATTGCAATCGCCACTCTGGCGAAGTTTACGGTGTATTCCAAAATAATGTGAGAAACAAAGCTACAACACATAGGACACTTCCACTCAAGGACGTATATTTTCAGGAAAACCAAAGATCCTCAGGATATACGCAACCCAACGTTTACTGCTGCTCTCTTTACAAAAGCCTCGACTATGATACCATCTAAATTTGCTTGGACGGGAAACATGGATGAAGACTATGTGATTCTTATCTACAATGATATATTACTGTGCCAGGAAATCAATGAATTAACGCACTTACCGCCACCGGAGTGTTCTTAGTTACAATCATTCTCAGTGAATTTAGTCACATAGAAAAAAGTGGTTTATCAAAGATATGAGGTACAGGTGGAACATAAAATTGCGTAACATGAATGAAATGGCAAACGAGAGAAAGAATTACACGTTTAGCCAACACAGTTATGACTGTAGGAGCGCAAAGGTCACTTGAGATGAGTAAAAACCAGGTGTTTTAAATGGGCACAGATCCCATTCCATATAGACCAAAGAGGGAAACAACACAACTTACTCTAAACCTCAAAGGACTGACCTCAGCCCACTTTACACACCAGAAATGATTATTTACAACTGGTCAGAATTTGAAAAACAATTTATCGATGTCTCTCTGAAAGAGAATCAAGTGGATGTAGAGCAGCAGGCAACACAGCACTGAAAAACAGCTACACCCCATAAGAAAAATAAACTGCAAAATAAAGGCAGTGAGTGAGAGATAAATTCTTAGAATCTTCGTTCAGGGGCTGTGATTGAAGTTGTTTTGACCATATACTAACACACAAAAGGATGGGACCTAAGGGAAGACACTCGTGGGTCTGAGAGTCTTCGTGAGCATGAGTCAGCAAATGCAGAACTTTTAGAATAACACTGCTTTGCCTTGATTCCATGGATCCGAAATCTCCAAATGCAGACGACCCTTCCTACAGCGATCACATGCATGGGAGAGCCACAGGATGCTACCGCATTGGAACGGGAATAAACTTGAAAAGCCACCTCATCTTCTCATATCCTGGTGCTCGGGGTCAAGCTTCCAGGCGCTTTCCTAAAAATATCCCCACTTGGGGAAGTCAGCACTTTCAAATCTCTCTTTCTTGTAGCTTGCAATTGGTTCCATGGATGAAGTGCAACGGGGAAGAATAAGAAACATTGCCAATATATTTGGACAGGCCCATGGCGCTCTAATTTCCAATGCTGAACAAGAATTGACCCAACTCTAAGATTGCTCTCACAAGGAGAATAGGGTTTGATAATTACCTGCTGCTTTCTGACTGCTTCCGAAAGTGGGAAGTTGAGCAGGGGATCTCAGGGAGCCTATAATTCATGGCGCTGCGGGATGGAAGAAGACACCTAATGTGGATAAATGCCTTGGGTTGAACCACAGAAAAGAACTTGAGAGCAAGGCAGAATTGCAAAAATGGGATTTCATGAGGGAGATGGGTCTCGCCTAATAAGAACCTGGAATGTGGCAGTACTTCTTCAAGCATGCCTAGGTCGAAAAAGGGTGTATGCCTTTATCCTGAATATATTCAGGATAAAGGCATACACCGTTTTGGGGCAACCAGGCAGTGGCTCGGTGCAAATCAACACTACATAGTGCTATCACTTCCCATCAAAACAAAGGGTCATCTACGAAAAGTGTAAAGACCAGAAATGCAGGGACGGGTGGAGATAAATCATACCCACATTTTGTGGATTGTGGGATGGTAAATTGCAATTGGCACTCTGGCGAAGTCTATGGTGTATTCCAAAATAATGTCAGAAACAAAGCTACAGCACATAGGACACTTCCACTCAAGAACGTATATTTAACGGAAAACCAAAGATCCTCAGGACACAGGCAACCCAACCTTTACTGCTCCTCCCTTTATAAAAGCCTCCACTAGGATACCATCTAAATTTCCTTGGACGGAAAACATAGATGAAGAACATGTGATTCTTATCTACAATCATATATTACTAAGCCAGGAAATCAATGAAATAACGTCACTTGCCACCACCGGAGTGTTCTTAGTTACAATCATTCTCCGTGAATTTAGTCACATAGAAAAAAGTCGTTTCTCAAAGTTATGAAGTACAGGTGGAACATAAAATTTCGTCACATGAACGAAATGCCAAACGAGAGAAAGAATTATACATTTAGCAAACACACTTATGCCTGTAGGAGCGCAAAGGTCACTTGAGGTGAGTAAAAACCAGGTGTTTTAAATGAGCACAGATACCATTCCCTATAGACCAAAGAGGGAATCAACACAACTTACTCTAAACCTCAAAGGACTGAACTCAGCCCACTTTACACAACAGAAAAGATTATTTACAACTGGTCAGAATTTGAAAAACAATTTATTGATGTCTCTTTGGAAGAGAATCAAGTGCATGTACAGCAGCAAGCAACAAAGCACTGAAAACCAGCGACACCCCGTTAGAAAAATAAACTGCAATAAAAAGGCGGTGAGTGAGAGATAAATTCTTAGAGATTTCGTTCAGGGGCTGTGATTGAAGTTGTTTTGACCATACATTAACACACAGAAGGATGGGACCTAAGGGAGGACACTCCTGGGTCTCAGAGTCTTCGTGAGCATGAGTCAGCAAATGGAGCACTTTTAGAATTACACTGCCTTGCTCTGATTCCATGGATCCCAAATCTCCAAATGCAGATGACACTTCCTACAGTGAACCCATGCATGGGAACAACCACAGGATGCTACCCCATTGGAACGGGAAAAAACTTGATAAGCCACCTCATCTTCTCATATCCTTGTGCTCGGGTTCAAGCTTCCATCCGCTTTCCTGAAAATATCCCCACTTGGGGAACTCAGCACTTTCAAAATCCTCTTTCTTATAGGATGGTATTGGTTCTACGGATGAACTGCAATGGGGAAGAATAAGACAGAATTCCTATATATTTGGACAGGCACATGGAGCTCTAATTTCCAATGCGGAGCAAGAATTGACGGAAGTCTAATCTGGCTCTCAAAAGGAAAATAGGGCTTGAAATTTTCCTGCTGCTTTGTGACCGGTCCCAAAGTGGTAAGTTGAGAAGGGAATCTCAGGGAGCCTATAATTCATTGTCCAGCAGGATGGTAAAGATACCGAATGTGGAGAAATGCCTTGGGTTGAACCAGAGAAAAGAACTTGAGATCAAGGCAGAATTGCAAAAATGGGATTTCAAAAGAGAGATGGGTCTCGCCTGGTAAGAAACTAGAATGTGGCAGCACTTCTTCAACCATGCCTTTGTCGGAAAAGGGTGTATGCCTTTATCCTGAATATATTCAGGATAAAGGCATACACCGTTTTTGGGCAACCAGGCAGGGGCTCGGTGCAAATCAACACTACATAGTGCTATCACTTCCCATCAAAACAAAGGGTCACCTAAGAAAAGTGTAAAGACCAGAAATGCAGGGTAGGGTGGAGATAAATCGTACCCACATTTTGTGGATTGTGGGATGGCAAATTGCAATCGCCACTCTGGCGAAGTTTACGGTGTATTCCAAAATAATGTGAGAAACAAAGCTACAACACATAGGACACTTCCACTCAAGGACGTATATTTTCAGGAAAACCAAAGATCCTCAGGATATACGCAACCCAACGTTTACTGCTGCTCTCTTTACAAAAGCCTCGACTATGATACCATCTAAATTTCCTTGGACGGGAAACATGGATGAAGACTATGTGATTCTTATCTACAATGATATATTACTGTGCCAGGAAATCAATGAATTAACGCACTTACCGCCACCGGAGTGTTCTTAGTTACAATCATTCTCAGTGAATTTAGTCACATAGAAAAAAGTGGTTTATCAAAGATATGAGGTACAGGTGGAACATAAAATTGCGTAACATGAATGAAATGGCAAACGAGAGAAAGAATTACACGTTTAGCCAACACAGTTATGACTGTAGGAGCGCAAAGGTCACTTGAGATGAGTAAAAACCAGGTGTTTTAAATGGGCACAGATCCCATTCCATATAGACCAAAGAGGGAAACAACACAACTTACTCTAAACCTCAAAGGACTGACCTCAGCCCACTTTACACACCAGAAATGATTATTTACAACTGGTCAGAATTTGAAAAACAATTTATCGATGTCTCTCTGGAAGAGAATCAAGTGGATGTAGAGCAGCAGGCAACACAGCACTGAAAAACAGCTACACCCCATAAGAAAAATAAACTGCAAAATAAAGGCAGTGAGTGAGAGATAAATTCTTAGAATCTTCGTTCAGGGGCTGTGATTGAAGTTGTTTTGACCATATACTAACACACAAAAGGATGGGACCTAAGGGAAGACACTCGTGGGTCTGAGAGTCTTCGTGAGCATGAGT
This sequence comes from Kogia breviceps, assembly GCF_026419965.1. NCBI lineage: Eukaryota > Metazoa > Chordata > Mammalia > Artiodactyla > Physeteridae > Kogia > Kogia breviceps. Next base: position 36,170,061 of record NC_081325.1, read on the forward strand.
CAGCAAATGCAGAACTTTTAGAATAACACTGCTGTGCCTTGATTCCATGGATCCGAAATCTCCAAATGCAGATGACCCTTACTACAGCGATCACATGCATGGGAGAGCCACAGGATGCTACCACATTGGAACGGGAATAAACTTGAAAAGCCACCTCATCTTCTCATATCCTGGTGCTCGGGGTCAAGCTTCCAGGCGCTTTCCTAAAAATATCCCCACTTGGGGAAGTCAGCACTTTCAAATCTCTCTTTCTTGTAGCTTGCAATTGGTTCCATGGATGAAGTGCAACGGGGAAGAATAAGAAACATTGCCAATATATTTGGACAGGCCCATGGCGCTCTAATTTCCAATGCTGAACAAGAATTGACCCAACTCTAAGATTGCTCTCACAAGGAGAATAGGGTTTGATAATTACCTGCTGCTTTCTGACTGCTTCCGAAAGTGGGAAGTTGAGCAGGGGATCTCAGGGAGCCTATAATTCATGGCGCTGCGGGATGGAAGAAGACACCTAATGTGGATAAATGCCTTGGGTTGAACCAGAGAAAAGAACTTGAGAGCAAGGCAGAATTGCAAACATGGGATTTCATGAGGGAGATGGGTCTCGCCTAATAAGAACCTGGAATGTGGCAGTACTTCTTCAAGCATGCGTAGGTCGAAAAAGGGTGTATGCCTTTATCCTGAATATATTCAGGATAAAGGCATACACCGTTTTTGGGCAACCAGGCAGTGGCTCGGTGCAAATCAACACTACATAGTGCTATCACTTCCCATCAAAACAAAGGGTCATCTACGAAAAGTGTAAAGACCAGAAATGCAGGGAAGGGTGGAGATAAATCATACCCACATTTTGTGGATTGTGGGATGGTAAATTGCAATTGGCACTCTGGCGAAGTCTATGGTGTATTCCAAAATAATGTCAGAAACAATGCTACAGCACATAGGACACTTCCACTCAAGAACGTATATTTAACGGAAAACCAAAGATCCTCAGGACACAGGCAACCCAACCTTTACTGCTCCTCCCTTTATAAAAGCCTCCACTAGGATACCATCTAAATTTCCTTGGACGGAAAACATAGATGAAGAACATGTGATTCTTATCTACAATCATATATTACTAAGCCAGGAAATCAATGAAATAACGTCACTTGCCACCACCGGAGTGTTCTTAGTTACAATCATTCTCCGTGAATTTAGTCACATAGAAAAAAGTCGTTTCTCAAAGTTATGAAGTACAGGTGGAACATAAAATTTCGTCACATGAATGAAATGCCAAACGAGAGAAAGAATTATACATTTAGCAAACACACTTATGCCTGTAGGAACGCAAAGGTCACTTGAGGTGAGTAAAAACCAGGTGTTTTAAATGAGCACAGATACCATTCCCTATAGACCAAAGAGGGAATCAACACAACTTACTCTAAACCTCAAAGGACTGAACTCAGCCCACTTTACACAACAGAAAAGATTATTTACAACTGGTCAGAATTTGAAAAACAATTTATTGATGTCTCTTTGGCAGAGAATCAAGTGCATGTACAGCAGCAAGCAACAAAGCACTGAAAACCAGCGACACCCCGTTAGAAAAATAAACTGCAATAAAAAGGCGGTGAGTGAGAGATAAATTCTTAGAGATTTCGTTCAGGGGCTGTGATTGAAGTTGTTTTGACCATACATTAACACACAGAAGGATGGGACCTAAGGGAGGACACTCCTGGGTCTCAGAGTCTTCGTGAGCATGAGTCAGCAAATGGAGCACTTTTAGAATTACACTGCCTTGCTCTGATTCCATGGATCCCAAATCTCCAAATGCAGATGACACTTCCTACAGTGAACCCATGCATGGGAACAACCACAGGATGCTACCCCATTGGAACGGGAAAAAACTTGATAAGCCACCTCATCTTCTCATATCCTTGTGCTCGGGTTCAAGCTTCCATCCGCTTTCCTGAAAATATCCCCACTTGGGGAACTCAGCACTTTCAAAATCCTCTTTCTTATAGGATGGTATTGGTTCTACGGATGAACTGCAATGGGGAAGAATAAGACAGAATTCCTATATATTTGGACAGGCACATGGAGCTCTAATTTCCAATGCGGAGCAAGAATTGACGGAAGTCTAATCTGGCTCTCAAAAGGAAAATAGGGCTTGAAATTTTCCTGCTGCTTTGTGACCGGTCCCAAAGTGGTAAGTTGAGAAGGGAATCTCAGGGAGCCTATAATTCATTGTCCAGCAGGATGGTAAAGATACCGAATGTGGAGAAATGCCTTGGGTTGAACCAGAGAAAAGAACTTGAGATCAAGGCAGAATTGCAAAAATGGGATTTCAAAAGAGAGATGGGTCTCGCCTGGTAAGAAACTAGAATGTGGCAGCACTTCTTCAACCATGCCTTTGTCGGAAAAGGGTGTATGCCTTTATCCTGAATATATTCAGGATAAAGGCATACACTGCTTTTGGGCAACCAGGCAGGGGCTCGGTGCAAATCAACACTACATAGTGCTATCACTTCCCATCAAAACAAAGGGTCACCTAAGAAAAGTGTAAAGACCAGAAATGCAGGGTAGGGTGGAGATAAATCGTACCCACATTTTGTGGATTGTGGGATGGCAAATTGCAATCGCCACTCTGGCGAAGTTTACGGTGTATTCCAAAATAATGTGAGAAACAAAGCTACAACACATAGGACACTTCCACTCAAGGACGTATATTTTCAGGAAAACCAAAGATCCTCAGGATATACGCAACCCAACGTTTACTGCTGCTCTCTTTACAAAAGCCTCGACGATGATACCATCTAAATTTCCTTGGACGGGAAACATGGATGAAGACTATGTGATTCTTATCTACAATGATATATTACTGTGCCAGGAAATCAATGAATTAACGCACTTACCGCCACCGGAGTGTTCTTAGTTACAATCATTCTCAGTGAATTTAGTCACATAGAAAAAAGTGGTTTATCAAAGATATGAGGTACAGGTGGAACATAAAATTGCGTAACATGAATGAAATGGCAAACGAGAGAAAGAATTACACGTTTAGCCAACACAGTTATGACTGTAGGAGCGCAAAGGTCACTTGAGATGAGTAAAAACCAGGTGTTTTAAATGGGCACAGATCCCATTCCATATAGACCAAAGAGGGAAACAACACAACTTACTCTAAACCTCAAAGGACTGACCTCAGCCCACTTTACACACCAGAAATGATTATTTACAACTGGTTAGAATTTGAAAAACAATTTATCGATGTCTCTCTGGAAGAGAATCAAGTGGATGTAGAGCAGCAGGCAACACAGCACTGAAAAACAGCTACACCCCATAAGAAAAATTAACTGCAAAATAAAGGCAGTGAGTGAGAGATAAATTCTTAGAATCTTCGTTCAGGGTCTGTGATTGAAGTTGTTTTGACCATATACTAACACACAAAAGGATGGGACCTAAGGGAAGACACTCGTGGGTCTGAGAGTCTTCGTGAGCATGAGTCAGCAAATGCAGAACTTTTAGAATAACACTGCTTTGCCTTGATTCCATGGATCCGAAATCTCCAAATGCAGACGACCCTTCCTACAGCGATCACATGCATGGGAGAGCCACAGGATGCTACCGCATTGGAACGGGAATAAACTTGAAAAGCCACCTCATCTTCTCATATCCTGGTGCTCGGGGTCAAGCTTCCAGGCGCTTTCCTAAAAATATCCCCACTTGGGGAAGTCAGCACTTTCAAATCTCTCTTTCTTGTAGCTTGCAATTGGTTCCATGGATGAAGTGCAACGGGGAAGAATAAGAAACATTGCCAATATATTTGGACAGGCCCATGGCGCTCTAATTTCCAATGCTGAACAAGAATTGACCCAACTCTAAGATTGCTCTCACAAGGAGAATAGGGTTTGATAATTACCTGCTGCTTTCTGACTGCTTCCGAAAGTGGGAAGTTGAGCAGGGGATCTCAGGGAGCCTATAATTCATGGCGCTGCGGGATGGAAGAAGACACCTAATGTGGATAAATGCCTTGGGTTGAACGACAGAAAAGAACTTGAGAGCAAGGCAGAATTGCAAACATGGGATTTCATGAGGGAGATGGGTCTCGCCTAATAAGAACCTGGAATGTGGCAGTACTTCTTCAAGCATGCCTAGGTCGAAAAAGGGTGTATGCCTTTATCCTGAATATATTCAGGATAAAGGCATACACCGTTTTTGGGCAACCAGGCAGTGGCTCGGTGCAAATCAACACTACATAGTGCTATCACTTCCCATCAAAACAAAGGGTCATCTACGAAAAGTGTAAAGCCCAGAAATGCAGGGAAGGGTGGAGATAAATCATACCCACATTTTGTGGATTGTGGGATGGTAAATTGCAATTGGCACTCTGGCGAAGTCTATGGTGTATTCCAAAATAATGTCAGAAACAAAGCTACAGCACATAGGACACTTCCACTCAAGAATGTATATTTAACGGAAAACCAAAGATCCTCAGGACACAGGCAACCCAACCTTTACTGCTCCTCCCTTTATAAAAGCCTCCACTAGGATACCATCTAAATTTCCTTGGACGGAAAACATAGATGAAGAACATGTGATTCTTATCTACAATCATATATTACTAAGCCAGGAAATCAATGAAATAACGTCACTTGCCACCACCGGAGTGTTCTTAGTTACAATCATTCTCCGTGAATTTAGTCACATAGAAAAAAGTCGTTTCTCAAAGTTATGAAGTACAGGTGGAACATAAAATTTCGTCACATGAAAGAAATGCCAAACGAGAGAAAGAATTATACATTTAGCAAACACACTTATGCCTGTAGGAGCGCAAAGGTCACTTGAGGTGAGTAAAAACCAGGTGTTTTAAATGAGCACAGATACCATTCCCTATAGACCAAAGAGGGAATCAACACAACTTACTCTAAACCTCAAAGGACTGAACTCAGCCCACTTTACACAACAGAAAAGATTATTTACAACTGGTCAGAATTTGAAAAACAATTTATTGATGTCTCTTTGGCAGAGAATCAAGTGCATGTACAGCAGCAAGCAACAAAGCACTGAAAACCAGCGACACCCCGTTAGAAAAATAAACTGCAATAAAAAGGCGGTGAGTGAGAGATAAATTCTTAGAGATTTCGTTCAGGGGCTGTGATTGAAGTTGTTTTGACCATACATTAACACACAGAAGGATGGGACCTAAGGGAGGACACTCCTGGGTCTCAGAGTCTTCGTGAGCATGAGTCAGCAAATGGAGCACTTTTAGAATTACACTGCCTTGCTCTGATTCCATGGATCCCAAATCTCCAAATGCAGATGACACTTCCTACAGTGAACCCATGCATGGGAACAACCACAGGATGCTACCCCATTGGAACGGGAAAAAACTTGATAAGCCACCTCATCTTCTCATATCCTTGTGCTCGGGTTCAAGCTTCCATCCGCTTTCCTGAAAATATCCCCACTTGGGGAACTCAGCACTTTCAAAATCCTCTTTCTTATAGGATGGTATTGGTTCTACGGATGAACTGCAATGGGGAAGAATAAGACAGAATTCCTATATATTTGGACAGGCACATGGAGCTCTAATTTCCAATGCGGAGCAAGAATTGACGGAAGTCTAATCTGGCTCTCAAAAGGAAAATAGGGCTTGAAATTTTCCTGCTGCTTTGTGACCGGTCCCAAAGTGGTAAGTTGAGAAGGGAATCTCAGGGAGCCTATAATTCATTGTCCAGCAGGATGGTAAAGATACCGAATGTGGAGAAATGCCTTGGGTTGAACCAGAGAAAAGAACTTGAGATCAAGGCAGAATTGCAAAAATGGGATTTCAAAAGAGAGATGGGTCTCGCCTGGTAAGAAACTAGAATGTGGCAGCACTTCTTCAACCATGCCTTTGTCGGAAAAGGGTGTATGCCTTTATCCTGAATATATTCAGGATAAAGGCATACACTGCTTTTGGGCAACCAGGCAGGGGCTCGGTGCAAATCAACACTACATAGTGCTATCACTTCCCATCAAAACAAAGGGTCACCTAAGAAAAGTGTAAAGACCAGAAATGCAGGGTAGGGTGGAGATAAATCGTACCCACATTTTGTGGATTGTGGGATGGCAAATTGCAATCGCCACTCTGGCGAAGTTTACGGTGTATTCCAAAATAATGTGAGAAACAAAGCTACAACACATAGGACACTTCCACTCAAGGACGTATATTTTCAGGAAAACCAAAGATCCTCAGGATATACGCAACCCAACGTTTACTGCTGCTCTCTTTACAAAAGCCTCGACGATGATACCATCTAAATTTCCTTGGACGGGAAACATGGATGAAGACTATGTGATTCTTATCTACAATGATATATTACTGTGCCAGGAAATCAATGAATTAACGCACTTACCGCCACCGGAGTGTTCTTAGTTACAATCATTCTCAGTGAATTTAGTCACATAGAAAAAAGTGGTTTATCAAAGATATGAGGTACAGGTGGAACATAAAATTGCGTAACATGAATGAAATGGCAAACGAGAGAAAGAATTACACGTTTAGCCAACACAGTTATGACTGTAGGAGCGCAAAGGTCACTTGAGATGAGTAAAAACCAGGTGTTTTAAATGGGCACAGATCCCATTCCATATAGACCAAAGAGGGAAACAACACAACTTACTCTAAACCTCAAAGGACTGACCTCAGCCCACTTTACACACCAGAAATGATTATTTACAACTGGTCAGAATTTGAAAAACAATTTATCGATGTCTCTCTGGAAGAGAATCAAGTGGATGTAGAGCAGCAGGCAACACAGCACTGAAAAACAGCTACACCCCATAAGAAAAATAAACTGCAAAATAAAGGCAGTGAGTGAGAGATAAATTCTTAGAATCTTCGTTCAGGGTCTGTGATTGAAGTTGTTTTGACCATATACTAACACACAAAAGGATGGGACCTAAGGGAAGACACTCGTGGGTCTGAGAGTCTTCGTGAGCATGAGTCAGCAAATGCAGAACTTTTAGAATAACACTGCTTTGCCTTGATTCCATGGATCCGAAATCTCCAAATGCAGACGACCCTTCCTACAGCGATCACATGCATGGGAGAGCCACAGGATGCTACCGCATTGGAACGGGAATAAACTTGAAAAGCCACCTCATCTTCTCATATCCTGGTGCTCGGGGTCAAGCTTCCAGGCGCTTTCCTAAAAATATCCCCACTTGGGGAAGTCAGCACTTTCAAATCTCTCTTTCTTGTAGCTTGCAATTGGTTCCATGGATGAAGTGCAACGGGGAAGAATAAGAAACATTGCCAATATATTTGGACAGGCCCATGGCGCTCTAATTTCCAATGCTGAACAAGAATTGACCCAACTCTAAGATTGCTCTCACAAGGAGAATAGGGTTTGATAATTACCTGCTGCTTTCTGACTGCTTCCGAAAGTGGGAAGTTGAGCAGGGGATCTCAGGGAGCCTATAATTCATGGCGCTGCGGGATGGAAGAAGACACCTAATGTGGATAAATGCCTTGGGTTGAACGACAGAAAAGAACTTGAGAGCAAGGCAGAATTGCAAACATGGGATTTCATGAGGGAGATGGGTCTCGCCTAATAAGAACCTGGAATGTGGCAGTACTTCTTCAAGCATGCCTAGGTCGAAAAAGGGTGTATGCCTTTATCCTGAATATATTCAGGATAAAGGCATACACCGTTTTTGGGCAACCAGGCAGTGGCTCGGTGCAAATCAACACTACATAGTGCTATCACTTCCCATCAAAACAAAGGGTCATCTACGAAAAGTGTAAAGCCCAGAAATGCAGGGAAGGGTGGAGATAAATCATACCCACATTTTGTGGATTGTGGGATGGTAAATTGCAATTGGCACTCTGGCGAAGTCTATGGTGTATTCCAAAATAATGTCAGAAACAAAGCTACAGCACATAGGACACTTCCACTCAAGAATGTATATTTAACGGAAAACCAAAGATCCTCAGGACACAGGCAACCCAACCTTTACTGCTCCTCCCTTTATAAAAGCCTCCACTAGGATACCATCTAAATTTCCTTGGACGGAAAGCATAGATGAAGAACATGTGATTCTTATCTACAATCATATATTACTAAGCCAGGAAATCAATGAAATAACGTCACTTGCCACCACCGGAGTGTTCTTAGTTACAATCATTCTCCGTGAATTTAGTCACATTGAAAAAAGTCGTTTCTCAAAGTTATGATTTACAAGTGGAACATAAAATTTCGTCACATGAACGAAATGCCAAACGAGAGAAAGAATTATACATTTAGCAAACACACTTATGCCTGTAGGAGCGCAAAGGTCACTTGAGGTGAGTAAAAACCAGGTGTTTTAAATGAGCACAGATACCATTCCCTATAGACCAAAGAGGGAATCAACACAACTTACTCTAAACCTCAAAGGACTGAACTCAGCCCACTTTACACAACAGAAAAGATTATTTACAACTGGTCAGAATTTGAAAAACAATTTATTGATGTCTCTTTGGCAGAGAATCAAGTGCATGTACAGCAGCAAGCAACAAAGCACTGAAAACCAGCGACACCCCGTTAGAAAAATAAACTGCAATAAAAAGGCGGTGAGTGAGAGATAAATTCTTAGAGATTTCGTTCAGGGGCTGTGATTGAAGTTGTTTTGACCATACATTAACACACAGAAGGATGGGACCTAAGGGAGGACACTCCTGGGTCTCAGAGTCTTCGTGAGCATGAGTCAGCAAATGGAGCACTTTTAGAATTACACTGCCTTGCTCTGATTCCATGGATCCCAAATCTCCAAATGCAGATGACACTTCCTACAGTGAACCCATGCATGGGAACAACCACAGGATGCTACCCCATTGGAACGGGAAAAAACTTGATAAGCCACCTCATCTTCTCATATCCTTGTGCTCGGGTTCAAGCTTCCATCCGCTTTCCTGAAAATATCCCCACTTGGGGAACTCAGCACTTTCAAAATCCTCTTTCTTATAGGATGGTATTGGTTCTACGGATGAACTGCAATGGGGAAGAATAAGACAGAATTCCTATATATTTGGACAGGCACATGGAGCTCTAATTTCCAATGCGGAGCAAGAATTGACGGAAGTCTAATCTGGCTCTCAAAAGGAAAATAGGGCTTGAAATTTTCCTGCTGCTTTGTGACCGGTCCCAAAGTGGTAAGTTGAGAAGGGAATCTCAGGGAGCCTATAATTCATTGTCCAGCAGGATGGTAAAGATACCGAATGTGGAGAAATGCCTTGGGTTGAACCAGAGAAAAGAACTTGAGATCAAGGCAGAATTGCAAAAATGGGATTTCAAAAGAGAGATGGGTCTCGCCTGGTAAGAAACTAGAATGTGGCAGCACTTCTTCAACCATGCCTTTGTCGGAAAAGGGTGTATGCCTTTATCCTGAATATATTCAGGATAAAGGCATACACTGCTTTTGGGCAACCAGGCAGGGGCTCGGTGCAAATCAACACTACATAGTGCTATCACTTCCCATCAAAACAAAGGGTCACCTAAGAAAAGTGTAAAGACCAGAAATGCAGGGTAGGGTGGAGATAAATCGTACCCACATTTTGTGGATTGTGGGATGGCAAATTGCAATCGCCACTCTGGCGAAGTTTACGGTGTATTCCAAAATAATGTGAGAAACAAAGCTACAACACATAGGACACTTCCACTCAAGGACGTATATTTTCAGGAAAACCAAAGATCCTCAGGATATACGCAACCCAACGTTTACTGCTGCTCTCTTTACAAAAGCCTCGACGATGATACCATCTAAATTTCCTTGGACGGGAAACATGGATGAAGACTATGTGATTCTTATCTACAATGATATATTACTGTGCCAGGAAATCAATGAATTAACGCACTTACCGCCACCGGAGTGTTCTTAGTTACAATCATTCTCAGTGAATTTAGTCACATAGAAAAAAGTGGTTTATCAAAGATATGAGGTACAGGTGGAACATAAAATTGCGTAACATGAATGAAATGGCAAACGAGAGAAAGAATTACACGTTTAGCCAACACAGTTATGACTGTAGGAGCGCAAAGGTCACTTGAGATGAGTAAAAACCAGGTGTTTTAAATGGGCACAGATCCCATTCCATATAGACCAAAGAGGGAAACAACACAACTTACTCTAAACCTCAAAGGACTGACCTCAGCCCACTTTACACACCAGAAATGATTATTTACAACTGGTCAGAATTTGAAAAACAATTTATCGATGTCTCTCTGGAAGAGAATCAAGTGGATGTAGAGCAGCAGGCAACACAGCACTGAAAAACAGCTACACCCCATAAGAAAAATAAACTGCAAAATAAAGGCAGTGAGTGAGAGATAAATTCTTAGAATCTTCGTTCAGGGTCTGTGATTGAAGTTGTTTTGACCATATACTAACACACAAAAGGATGGGACCTAAGGGAAGACACTCGTGGGTCTGAGAGTCTTCGTGAGCATGAGTCAGCAAATGCAGAACTTTTAGAATAACACTGCTTTGCCTTGATTCCATGGATCCGAAATCTCCAAATGCAGACGACCCTTCCTACAGCGATCACATGCATGGGAGAGCCACAGGATGCTACCGCATTGGAACGGGAATAAACTTGAAAAGCCACCTCATCTTCTCATATCCTGGTGCTCGGGGTCAAGCTTCCAGGCGCTTTCCTAAAAATATCCCCACTTGGGGAAGTCAGCACTTTCAAATCTCTCTTTCTTGTAGCTTGCAATTGGTTCCATGGATGAAGTGCAACGGGGAAGAATAAGAAACATTGCCAATATATTTGGACAGGCCCATGGCGCTCTAATTTCCAATGCTGAACAAGAATTGACCCAACTCTAAGATTGCTCTCACAAGGAGAATAGGGTTTGATAATTACCTGCTGCTTTCTGACTGCTTCCGAAAGTGGGAAGTTGAGCAGGGGATCTCAGGGAGCCTATAATTCATGGCGCTGCGGGATGGAAGAAGACACCTAATGTGGATAAATGCCTTGGGTTGAACGACAGAAAAGAACTTGAGAGCAAGGCAGAATTGCAAACATGGGATTTCATGAGGGAGATGGGTCTCGCCTAATAAGAACCTGGAATGTGGCAGTACTTCTTCAAGCATGCCTAGGTCGAAAAAGGGTGTATGCCTTTATCCTGAATATATTCAGGATAAAGGCATACACCGTTTTTGGGCAACCAGGCAGTGGCTCGGTGCAAATCAACACTACATAGTGCTATCACTTCCCATCAAAACAAAGGGTCATCTACGAAAAGTGTAAAGCCCAGAAATGCAGGGAAGGGTGGAGATAAATCATACCCACATTTTGTGGATTGTGGGATGGTAAATTGCAATTGGCACTCTGGCGAAGTCTATGGTGTATTCCAAAATAATGTCAGAAACAAAGCTACAGCACATAGGACACTTCCACTCAAGAATGTATATTTAACGGAAAACCAAAGATCCTCAGGACACAGGCAACCCAACCTTTACTGCTCCTCCCTTTATAAAAGCCTCCACTAGGATACCATCTAAATTTCCTTGGACGGAAAGCATAGATGAAGAACATGTGATTCTTATCTACAATCATATATTACTAAGCCAGGAAATCAATGAAATAACGTCACTTGCCACCACCGGAGTGTTCTTAGTTACAATCATTCTCCGTGAATTTAGTCACATTGAAAAAAGTCGTTTCTCAAAGTTATGATTTACAAGTGGAACATAAAATTTCGTCACATGAACGAAATGCCAAACGAGAGAAAGAATTATACATTTAGCAAACACACTTATGCCTGTAGGAGCGCAAAGGTCACTTGAGGTGAGTAAAAACCAGGTGTTTTAAATGAGCACAGATACCATTCCCTATAGACCAAAGAGGGAATCAACACAACTTACTCTAAACCTCAAAGGACTGAACTCAGCCCACTTTACACAACAGAAAAGATTATTTACAACTGGTCAGAATTTGAAAAACAATTTATTGATGTCTCTTTGGCAGAGAATCAAGTGCATGTACAGCAGCAAGCAACAAAGCACTGAAAACCAGCGACACCCCGTTAGAAAAATAAACTGCAATAAAAAGGCGGTGAGTGAGAGATAAATTCTTAGAGATTTCGTTCAGGGGCTGTGATTGAAGTTGTTTTGACCATACATTAACACACAGAAGGATGGGACCTAAGGGAGGACACTCCTGGGTCTCAGAGTCTTCGTGAGCATGAGTCAGCAAATGGAGCACTTTTAGAATTACACTGCCTTGCTCTGATTCCATGGATCCCAAATCTCCAAATGCAGATGACACTTCCTACAGTGAACCCATGCATGGGAACAACCACAGGATGCTACCCCATTGGAACGGGAAAAAACTTGATAAGCCACCTCATCTTCTCATATCCTTGTGCTCGGGTTCAAGCTTCCATCCGCTTTCCTGAAAATATCCCCACTTGGGGAACTCAGCACTTTCAAAATCCTCTTTCTTATAGGATGGTATTGGTTCTACGGATGAACTGCAATGGGGAAGAATAAGACAGAATTCCTATATATTTGGACAGGCACATGGAGCTCTAATTTCCAATGCGGAGCAAGAATTGACGGAAGTCTAATCTGGCTCTCAAAAGGAAAATAGGGCTTGAAAATTTCCTGCTGCTTTGTGACCGGTCCCAAAGTGGTAAGTTGAGAAGGGAATCTCAGGGAGCCTATAATTCATTGTCCAGCAGGATGGTAAAGATACCGAATGTGGAGAAATGCCTTGGGTTGAACCAGAGGAAAGAACTTGAGATCAAGGCAGAATTGCAAAAATGGGATTTCAAAAGAGAGATGGATCTCGCCTGGTAAGAAACTAGAATGTGGCAGCACTTCTTCAACCATGCCTTTGTCGGAAAAGGGTGTATGCCTTTATCCTGAATATATTCAGGATAAAGGCATACACCGTTTTTGGGCAACCAGGCAGGGGCTCGGTGCAAATCAACACTACATAGTGCTATCACTTCCCATCAAAACAAAGGGTCACCTAAGAAAAGTGTAAAGACCAGAAATGCAGGGTAGGGTGGAGATAAATCGTACCCACATTTTGTGGATTGTGGGATGGCAAATTGCAATCGCCACTCTGGCGAAGTTTACGGTGTATTCCAAAATAATGTGAGAAACAAAGCTACAACACATAGGACACTTCCACTCAAGGACGTATATTTTCAGGAAAACCAAAGATCCTCAGGATATACGCAACCCAACGTTTACTGCTGCTCTCTTTACAAAAGCCTCGACGATGATACCATCTAAATTTCCTTGGACGGGAAACATGGATGAAGACTATGTGATTCTTATCTACAATGATATATTACTGTGCCAGGAAATCAATGAATTAACGCACTTACCGCCACCGGAGTGTTCTTAGTTACAATCATTCTCAGTGAATTTAGTCACATAGAAAAAAGTGGTTTATCAAAGATATGAGGTACAGGTGGAACATAAAATTGCGTAACATGAATGAAATGGCAAACGAGAGAAAGAATTACACGTTTAGCCAACACAGTTATGACTGTAGGAGCGCAAAGGTCACTTGAGATGAGTAAAAACCAGGTGTTTTAAATGGGCACAGATCCCATTCCATATAGACCAAAGAGGGAAACAACACAACTTACTCTAAACCTCAAAGGACTGACCTCAGCCCACTTTACACACCAGAAATGATTATTTACAACTGGTCAGAATTTGAAAAACAATTTATCGATGTCTCTCTGGAAGAGAATCAAGTGGATGTAGAGCAGCAGGCAACACAGCACTGAAAAACAGCTACACCCCATAAGAAAAATTAACTGCAAAATAAAGGCAGTGAGTGAGAGATAAATTCTTAGAATCTTCGTTCAGGGGCTGTGATTGAAGTTGTTTTGACCATATACTAACACACAAAAGGATGGGACCTAAGGGAAGACACTCGTGGGTCTGAGAGTCTTCGTGAGCATGAGTCAGCAAATGCAGAACTTTTAGAATAACACTGCTTTGCCTTGATTCCATGGATCCGAAATCTCCAAATGCAGACGACCCTTCCTACAGCGATCACATGCATGGGAGAGCCACAGGATGCTACCGCATTGGAACGGGAATAAACTTGAAAAGCCACCTCATCTTCTCATATCCTGGTGCTCGGGGTCAAGCTTCCAGGCGCTTTCCTAAAAATATCCCCACTTGGGGAAGTCAGCACTTTCAAATCTCTCTTTCTTGTAGCTTGCAATTGGTTCCATGGATGAAGTGCAACGGGGAAGAATAAGAAACATTGCCAATATATTTGGACAGGCCCATGGCGCTCTAATTTCCAATGCTGAACAAGAATTGACCCAACTCTAAGATTGCTCTCACAAGGAGAATAGGGTTTGATAATTACCTGCTGCTTTCTGACTGCTTCCGAAAGTGGGAAGTTGAGCAGGGGATCTCAGGGAGCCTATAATTCATGGCGCTGCGGGATGGAAGATGACACCTAATGTGGATAAATGCCTTGGGTTGAACCACAGAAAAGAACTTGAGAGCAAGGCAGAATTGCAAACATGGGATTTCATGAGGGAGATGGGTCTCGCCTAATAAGAACCTGGAATGTGGCAGTACTTCTTCAAGCATGCCTAGGTCGAAAAAGGGTGTATGCCTTTATCCTGAATATATTCAGGATAAAGGCATACACCGTTTTTGGGCAACCAGGCAGTGGCTCGGTGCAAATCAACACTACATAGTGCTATCACTTCCCATCAAACAAAGGGTCATCAACGAAAAGTGTAAAGACCAGAAATGCAGGGAAGGGTGGAGATAAATCATACCCACATTTTGTGGATTGTGGGATGGTAAATTGCAATTGGCACTCTGGCGAAGTCTATGGTGTATTCCAAAATAATGTCAGAAACAAAGCTACAGCACATAGGACACTTCCACTCAAGAACGTATATTTAACGGAAAGCCAAAGATCCTCAGGACACAGGCAACCCAACCTTTACTGCTCCTCCCTTTATAAAAGCCTCCACTAGGATACCATCTAAATTTCCTTGGACGGAAAACATAGATGAAGAACATGTGATTCTTATCTACAATCATATATTACTAAGCCAGGAAATCAATGAAATAACGTCACTTGCCACCACCGGAGTGTTCTTAGTTACAATCATTCTCCGTGAATTTAGTCACATAGAAAAAAGTCGTTTCTCAAAGTTATGAAGTACAGGTGGAACATAAAATTTCGTCACATGAACGAAATGCCAAACGAGAGAAAGAATTATACATTTAGCAAACACACTTATGCCTGTAGGAGCGCAAAGGTCACTTGAGGTGAGTAAAAACCAGGTGTTTTAAATGAGCACAGATACCATTCCCTATAGACCAAAGAGGGAATCAACACAACTTACTCTAAACCTCAAAGGACTGAACTCAGCCCACTTTACACAACAGAAAAGATTATTTACAACTGGTCAGAATTTGAAAAACAATTTATTGATGTCTCTTTGGAAGAGAATCAAGTGCATGTACAGCAGCAAGCAACAAAGCACTGAAAACCAGCGACACCCCGTTAGAAAAATAAACTGCAATAAAAAGGCGGTGAGTGAGAGATAAATTCTTAGAGATTTCGTTCAGGGGCTGTGATTGAAGTTGTTTTGACCATACATTAACACACAGAAGGATGGGACCTAAGGGAGGACACTCCTGGGTCTCAGAGTCTTCGTGAGCATGAGTCAGCAAATGGAGCACTTTTAGAATTACACTGCCTTGCTCTGATTCCATGGATCCCAAATCTCCAAATGCAGATGACACTTCCTACAGTGAACCCATGCATGGGAACAACCACAGGATGCTACCCCATTGGAACGGGAAAAAACTTGATAAGCCACCTCATCTTCTCATATCCTTGGGCTCGGGTTCAAGCTTCCATCCGCTTTCCTGAAAATATCCCCACTTGGGGAACTCAGCACTTTCAAAATCCTCTTTCTTATAGGATGGTATTGGTTCTACGGATGAACTGCAATGGGGAAGAATAAGACAGAATTCCTATATATTTGGACAGGCACATGGAGCTCTAATTTCCAATGCGGAGCAAGAATTGACGGAAGTCTAATCTGGCTCTCAAAAGGAAAATAGGGCTTGAAAATTTCCTGCTGCTTTGTGACCGGTCCCAAAGTGGTAAGTTGAGAAGGGAATCTCAGGGAGCCTATAATTCATTGTCCAGCAGGATGGTAAAGATACCGAATGTGGAGAAATGCCTTGGGTTGAACCAGAGAAAAGAACTTGAGATCAAGGCAGAATTGCAAAAATGGGATTTCAAAAGAGAGATGGATCTCGCCTGGTAAGAAACTAGAATGTGGCAGCACTTCTTCAACCATGCCTTTGTCGGAAAAGGGTGTATGCCTTTATCCTGAATATATTCAGGATAAAGGCATACACCGTTTTTGGGCAACCAGGCAGGGACTCGGTGCAAATCAACACTACATAGTGCTATCACTTCCCATCAAAACAAAAGGTCACCTAAGAAAAGTGTAAAGACCAGAAATGCAGGGTAGGGTGGAGATAAATCGTACCCACATTTTGTGGATTGTGGGATGGCAAATTGCAATCGCCACTCTGGTGAAGTTTACGGTGTATTCCAAAATAATGTGAGAAACAAAGCTACAACACATAGGACACTTCCACTCAAGGACGTATATTTTCAGGAAAACCAAAGATCCTCAGGATATACGCAACCCAACGTTTACTGCTGCTCTCTTTACAAAAGCCTCGACTATGATACCATCTAAATTTCCTTGGACGGGAAACATGGATGAAGACTATGTGATTCTTATCTACAATGATATATTACTGTGCCAGGAAATCAATGAATTAACGCACTTACCGCCACCGGAGTGTTCTTAGTTACAATCATTCTCAGTGAATTTAGTCACATAGAAAAAAGTGGTTTATCAAAGATATGAGGTACAGGTGGAACATAAAATTGCGTAACATGAATGAAATGGCAAACGAGAGAAAGAATTACACGTTTAGCCAACACAGTTATGACTGTAGGAGCGCAAAGGTCACTTGAGATGAGTAAAAACCAGGTGTTTTAAATGGGCACAGATCCCATTCCATATAGACCAAAGAGGGAAACAACACAACTTACTCTAAACCTCAAAGGACTGACCTCAGCCCACTTTACACACCAGAAATGATTATTTACAACTGGTCAGAATTTGAAAAACAATTTATCGATGTCTCTCTGGAAGAGAATCAAGTGGATGTAGAGCAGCAGGCAACACAGCACTGAAAAACAGCTACACCCCATAAGAAAAATTAACTGCAAAATAAAGGCAGTGAGTGAGAGATAAATTCTTAGAATCTTCGTTCAGGGGCTGTGATTGAAGTTGTTTTGACCATATACTAACACACAAAAGGATGGGACCTAAGGGAAGACACTCGTGGGTCTGAGAGTCTTCGTGAGCATGAGTCAGCAAATGCAGAACTTTTAGAATAACACTGCTTTGCCTTGATTCCATGGATCCGAAATCTCCAAATGCAGACGACCCTTCCTACAGCGATCACATGCATGGGAGAGCCACAGGATGCTACCGCATTGGAACGGGAATAAACTTGAAAAGCCACCTCATCTTCTCATATCCTGGTGCTCGGGGTCAAGCTTCCAGGCGCTTTCCTAAAAATATCCCCACTTGGGGAAGTCAGCACTTTCAAATCTCTCTTTCTTGTAGCTTGCAATTGGTTCCATGGATGAAGTGCAACGGGGAGGAATAAGAAACATTGCCAATATATTTGGACAGGCCCATGGCGCTCTAATTTCCAATGCTGAACAAGAATTGACCCAACTCTAAGATTGCTCTCACAAGGAGAATAGGGTTTGATAATTACCTGCTGCTTTCTGACTGCTTCCGAAAGTGGGAAGTTGAGCAGGGGATCTCAGGGAGCCTATAATTCATGGCGCTGCGGGATGGAAGAAGACACCTAATGTGGATAAATGCCTTGGGTTGAACCAGAGAAAAGAACTTGAGAGCAAGGCAGAATTGCAAACATGGGATTTCATGAGGGAGATGGGTCTCGCCTAATAAGAACCTGGAATGTGGCAGTACTTCTTCAAGCATGCCTAGGTCGAAAAAGGGTGTATGCCTTTATCCTGAATATATTCAGGATAAAGGCATACACCGTTTTTGGGCAACCAGGCAGTGGCTCGGTGCAAATCAACACTACATAGTGCTATCACTTCCCATCAAAACAAAGGGTCATCTACGAAAAGTGTAAAGCCCAGAAATGCAGGGAAGGGTGGAGATAAATCATACCCACATTTTGTGGATTGTGGGATGGTAAATTGCAATTGGCACTCTGGCGAAGTCTATGGTGTATTCCAAAATAATGTCAGAAACAAAGCTACAGCACATAGGACACTTCCACTCAAGAACGTATATTTAACGGAAAGCCAAAGATCCTCAGGACACAGGCAACCCAACCTTTACTGCTCCTCCCTTTATAAAAGCCTCCACTAGGATACCATCTAAATTTCCTTGGACGGAAAACATAGATGAAGAACATGTGATTCTTATCTACAATCATATATTACTAAGCCAGGAAATCAATGAAATAACGTCACTTGCCACCACCGGAGTGTTCTTAGTTACAATCATTCTCCGTGAATTTAGTCACATAGAAAAAAGTCGTTTCTCAAAGTTATGAAGTACAGGTGGAACATAAAATTTCGTCACATGAACGAAATGCCAAACGAGAGAAAGAATTATACATTTAGCAAACACACTTATGCCTGTAGGAGCGCAAAGGTCACTTGAGGTGAGTAAAAACCAGGTGTTTTAAATGAGCACAGATACCATTCCCTATAGACCAAAGAGGGAATCAACACAACTTACTCTAAACCTCAAAGGACTGAACTCAGCCCACTTTACACAACAGAAAAGATTATTTACAACTGGTCAGAATTTGAAAAACAATTTATTGATGTCTCTTTGGCAGAGAATCAAGTGCATGTACAGCAGCAAGCAACAAAGCACTGAAAACCAGCGACACCCCGTTAGAAAAATAAACTGCAATAAAAAGGCGGTGAGTGAGAGATAAATTCTTAGAGATTTCGTTCAGGGGCTGTGATTGAAGTTGTTTTGAACATACATTAACACACAGAAGGATGGGACCTAAGGGAGGACACTCCTGGGTCTCAGAGTCTTCGTGAGCATGAGTCAGCAAATGGAGCACTTTTAGAATTACACTGCCTTGCTCTGATTCCATGGATCCCAAATCTCCAAATGCAGATGACACTTCCTACAGTGAACCCATGCATGGGAACAACCACAGGATGCTACCCCATTGGAACGGGAAAAAACTTGATAAGCCACCTCATCTTCTCATATCCTTGTGCTCGGGTTCAAGCTTCCATCCGCTTTCCTGAAAATATCCCCACTTGGGGAACTCAGCACTATCAAAATCCTCTTTCTTATAGGATGGTATTGGTTCTACGGATGAACTGCAATGGGGAAGAATAAGACAGAATTCCTATATATTTGGACAGGCACATGGAGCTCTAATTTCCAATGCGGAGCAAGAATTGACGGAAGTCTAATCTGGCTCTCAAAAGGAAAATAGGGCTTGAAAATATCCTGCTGCTTTGTGACCGGTCCCAAAGTGGTAAGTTGAGAAGGGAATCTCAGGGAGCCTATAATTCATTGTCCAGCAGGATGGTAAAGATACCGAATGTGGAGAAATGCCTTGGGTTGAACCAGAGAAAAGAACTTGAGATCAAGGCAGAATTGCAAAAATGGGATTTCAAAAGAGAGATGGGTCTCGCCTGGTAAGAAACTAGAATGTGGCAGCACTTCTTCAACCATGCCTTTGTCGGAAAAGGGTGTATGCCTTTATCCTGAATATATTCAGGATAAAGGCATACACCGCTTTTGGGCAACCAGGCAGGGGCTCGGTGCAAATCAACACTACATAGTGCTATCACTTCCCATCAAAACAAAGGGTCACCTAAGAAAAGTGTAAAGACCAGAAATGCAGGGTAGGGTGGAGATAAATCGTACCCACATTTTGTGGATTGTGGGATGGCAAATTGCAATCGCCACTCTGGCGAAGTTTACGGTGTATTCCAAAATAATGTGAGAAACAAAGCTACAACACATAGGACACTTCCACTCAAGGACGTATATTTTCAGGAAAACCAAAGATCCTCAGGATATACGCAACCCAACGTTTACTGCTGCTCTCTTTACAAAAGCCTCGACGATGATACCATCTAAATTTCCTTGGACGGGAAACATGGATGAAGACTATGTGATTCTTATCTACAATGATATATTACTGTGCCAGGAAATCAATGAATTAACGCACTTACCGCCACCGGAGTGTTCTTAGTTACAATCATTCTCAGTGAATTTAGTCACATAGAAAAAAGTGGTTTATCAAAGATATGAGGTACAGGTGGAACATAAAATTGCGTAACATGAATGAAATGGCAAATGAGAGAAAGAATTACACGTTTAGCCAACACAGTTATGACTGTAGGAGCGCAAAGGTCACTTGAGATGAGTAAAAACCAGGTGTTTTAAATGGGCACAGATCCCATTCCATATAGACCAAAGAGGGAAACAACACAACTTACTCTAAACCTCAAAGGACTGACCTCAGCCCACTTTACACACCAGAAATGATTATTTACAACTGGTCAGAATTTGAAAAACAATTTATCGATGTCTCTCTGGAAGAGAATCAAGTGGATGTAGAGCAGCAGGCAACACAGCACTGAAAAACAGCTACACCCCATAAGAAAAATAAACTGCAAAATAAAGGCAGTGAGTGAGAGATAAATTCTTAGAATCTTCGTTCAGGGTCTGTGATTGAAGTTGTTTTGACCATATACTAACACACAAAAGGATGGGACCTAAGGGAAGACACTCGTGGGTCTGAGAGTCTTCGTGAGCATGAGTCAGCAAATGCAGAACTTTTAGAATAACACTGCTTTGCCTTGATTCCATGGATCCGAAATCTCCAAATGCAGACGACCCTTCCTACAGCGATCACATGCATGGGAGAGCCACAGGATGCTACCGCATTGGAACGGGAATAAACTTGAAAAGCCACCTCATCTTCTCATATCCTGGTGCTCGGGGTCAAGCTTCCAGGCGCTTTCCTAAAAATATCCCCACTTGGGGAAGTCAGCACTTTCAAATCTCTCTTTCTTGTAGCTTGCAATTGGTTCCATGGATGAAGTGCAACGGGGAAGAATAAGAAACATTGCCAATATATTTGGACAGGCCCATGGCGCTCTAATTTCCAATGCTGAACAAGAATTGACCCAACTCTAAGATTGCTCTCACAAGGAGAATAGGGTTTGATAATTACCTGCTGCTTTCTGACTGCTTCCGAAAGTGGGAAGTTGAGCAGGGAATCTCAGGGAGCCTATAATTCATGGCGCTGCGGGATGGAAGAAGACACCTAATGTGGATAAATGCCTTGGGTTGAACGACAGAAAAGAACTTGAGAGCAAGGCAGAATTGCAAACATGGGATTTCATGAGGGAGATGGGTCTCGCCTAATAAGAACCTGGAATGTGGCAGTACTTCTTCAAGCATGCGTAGGTCGAAAAAGGGTGTATGCCTTTATCCTGAATATATTCAGGATAAAGGCATACACCGTTTTTGGGCAACCAGGCAGTGGCTCGGTGCAAATCAACACTACATAGTGCTATCACTTCCCATCAAAACAAAGGGTCATCTACGAAAAGTGTAAAGCCCAGAAATGCAGGGAAGGGTGGAGATAAATCATACCCACATTTTGTGGATTGTGGGATGGTAAATTGCAATTGGCACTCTGGCGAAGTCTATGGTGTATTCCAAAATAATGTCAGAAACAAAGCTACAGCACATAGGACACTTCCACTCAAGAATGTATATTTAACGGAAAGCCAAAGATCCTCAGGACACAGGCAACCCAACCTTTACTGCTCCTCCCTTTATAAAAGCCTCCACTAGGATACCATCTAAATTTCCTTGGACGGAAAGCATAGATGAAGAACATGTGATTCTTATCTACAATCATATTTTACTAAGCCAGGAAATCAATGAAATAACGTCACTTGCCACCACCGGAGTGTTCTTAGTTACAATCATTCTCCGTGAATTTAGTCACATTGAAAAAAGTCGTTTCTCAAAGTTATGATTTACAAGTGGAACATAAAATTTCGTCACATGAACGAAATGCCAAACGAGAGAAAGAATTATACATTTAGCAAACACACTTATGCCTGTAGGAGCGCAAAGGTCACTTGAGGTGAGTAAAAACCAGGTGTTTTAAATGAGCACAGATACCATTCCCTATAGACCAAAGAGGGAATCAACACAACTTACTCTAAACCTCAAAGGACTGAACTCAGCCCACTTTACACAACAGAAAAGATTATTTACAACTGGTCAGAATTTGAAAAACAATTTATTGATGTCTCTTTGGAAGAGAATCAAGTGCATGTACAGCAGCAAGCAACAAAGCACTGAAAACCAGCGACACCCCGTTAGAAAAATAAACTGCAATAAAAAGGCGGTGAGTGAGAGATAAATTCTTAGAGATTTCGTTCAGGGGCTGTGATTGAAGTTGTTTTGACCATACATTAACACACAGAAGGATGGGACCTAAGGGAGGACACTCCTGGGTCTCAGAGTCTTCGTGAGCATGAGTCAGCAAATGGAGCACTTTTAGAATTACACTGCCTTGCTCTGATTCCATGGATCCCAAATCTCCAAATGCAGATGACACTTCCTACAGTGAACCCATGCATGGGAACAACCACAGGATGCTACCCCATTGGAACGGGAAAAAACTTGATAAGCCACCTCATCTTCTCATATCCTTGTGCTCGGGTTCAAGCTTCCATCCGCTTTCCTGAAAATATCCCCACTTGGGGAACTCAGCACTTTCAAAATCCTCTTTCTTATAGGATGGTATTGGTTCTACGGATGAACTGCAATGGGGAAGAATAAGACAGAATTCCTATATATTTGGACAGGCACATGGAGCTCTAATTTCCAATGCGGAGCAAGAATTGACGGAAGTCTAATCTGGCTCTCAAAAGGAAAATAGGGCTTGAAATTTTCCTGCTGCTTTGTGACCGGTCCCAAAGTGGTAAGTTGAGAAGGGAATCTCAGGGAGCCTATAATTCATTGTCCAGCAGGATGGTAAAGATACCGAATGTGGAGAAATGCCTTGGGTTGAACCAGAGAAAAGAACTTGAGATCAAGGCAGAATTGCAAAAATGGGATTTCAAAGGAGAGATGGATCTCGCCTGGTAAGAAACTAGAATGTGGCAGCACTTCTTCAACCATGCCTTTGTCGGAAAAGGGTGTATGCCTTTATCCTGAATATATTCAGGATAAAGGCATACACCGCTTTTGGGCAACCAGGCAGGGGCTCGGTGCAAATCAACACTACATAGTGCTATCACTTCCCATCAAAACAAAGGGTCACCTAAGAAAAGTGTAAAGACCAGAAATGCAGGGTAGGGTGGAGATAAATCGTACCCACATTTTGTGGATTGTGGGATGGCAAATTGCAATCGCCACTCTGGCGAAGTTTACGGTGTATTCCAAAATAATGTGAGAAACAAAGCTACAACACATAGGACACTTCCACTCAAGGACGTATATTTTCAGGAAAACCAAAGATCCTCAGGATATACGCAACCCAACGTTTACTGCTGCTCTCTTTACAAAAGCCTCGACTATGATACCATCTAAATTTCCTTGGACGGGAAACATGGATGAAGACTATGTGATTCTTATCTACAATGATATATTACTGTGCCAGGAAATCAATGAATTAACGCACTTACCGCCACCGGAGTGTTCTTAGTTACAATCATTCTCAGTGAATTTAGTCACATAGAAAAAAGTGGTTTATCAAAGATATGAGGTACAGGTGGAACATAAAATTGCGTAACATGAATGAAATGGCAAACGAGAGAAAGAATTACACGTTTAGCCAACACAGTTATGACTGTAGGAGCGCAAAGGTCACTTGAGATGAGTAAAAACCAGGTGTTTTAAATGGGCACAGATCCCATTCCATATAGACCAAAGAGGGAAACAACACAACTTACTCTAAACCTCAAAGGACTGACCTCAGCCCACTTTACACACCAGAAATGATTATTTACAACTGGTCAGAATTTGAAAAACAATTTATCGATGTCTCTCTGGAAGAGAATCAAGTGGATGTAGAGCAGCAGGCAACACAGCACTGAAAAACAGCTACACCCCATAAGAAAAATAAACTGCAAAATAAAGGCAGTGAGTGAGAGATAAATTCTTAGAATCTTCGTTCAGGGGCTGTGATTGAAGTTGTTTTGACCATATACTAACACACAAAAGGATGGGACCTAAGGGAAGACACTCGTGGGTCTGAGAGTCTTCGTGAGCATGAGTCAGCAAATGCAGAACTTTTAGAATAACACTGCTTTGCCTTGATTCCATGGATCCGAAATCTCCAAATGCAGACGACCCTTCCTACAGCGATCACATGCATGGGAGAGCCACAGGATGCTACCGCATTGGAACGGGAATAAACTTGAAAAGCCACCTCATCTTCTCATATCCTGGTGCTCGGGGTCAAGCTTCCAGGCGCTTTCCTAAAAATATCCCCACTTGGGGAAGTCAGCACTTTCAAATCTCTCTTTCTTGTAGCTTGCAATTGGTTCCATGGATGAAGTGCAACGGGGAAGAATAAGAAACATTGCCAATATATTTGGACAGGCCCATGGCGCTCTAATTTCCAATGCTGAACAAGAATTGACCCAACTCTAAGATTGCTCTCACAAGGAGAATAGGGTTTGATAATTACCTGCTGCTTTCTGACTGCTTCCGAAAGTGGGAAGTTGAGCAGGGGATCTCAGGGAGCCTATAATTCATGGCGCTGCGGGATGGAAGAAGACACCTAATGTGGATAAATGCCTTGGGTTGAACCAGAGAAAAGAACTTGAGAGCAAGGCAGAATTGCAAACATGGGATTTCAAAAGAGAGATGGGTCTCGCCTAATAAGAACCTGGAATGTGGCAGTACTTCTTCAAGCATGCGTAGGTCGAAAAAGGGTGTATGCCTTTATCCTGAATATATTCAGGATAAAGGCATACACCGTTTTTGGGCAACCAGGCAGCGGCTCGGTGCAAATCAACACTACATAGTGCTATCACTTCCCATCAAAACAAAGGGTCATCTACGAAAAGTGTAAAGACCAGAAATGCAGGGAAGGGTGGAGATAAATCATACCCACATTTTGTGGATTGTGGGTTGGTAAATTGCAATTGGCACTCTGGCGAAGTCTTTGGTGTATTCCAAAATAATGTCAGAAACAAAGCTACAGCACATAGGACACTTCCACTCAAGAACGTATATTTAACGGAAAACCAAAGATCCTCAGGACACAGGCAACCCAACCTTTACTGCTCCTCCCTTTATAAAAGCCTCCACTAGGATACCATCTAAATTTCCTTGGACGGAAAACATAGATGAAGAACATGTGATTCTTATCTACAATCATATATTACTAAGCCAGGAAATCAATGAAATAACGTCACTTGCCACCACCGGAGTGTTCTTAGTTACAATCATTCTCCGTGAATTTAGTCACATAGAAAAATGTCGTTTCTCAAAGTTATGAAGTACAGGTGGAACATAAAATTTCGTCACATGAACGAAATGCCAAACGAGAGAAAGAATTATACATTTAGCAAACACACTTATGCCTGTAGGAGCGCAAAGGTCACTTGAGGTGAGTAAAAACCAGGTGTTTTAAATGAGCACAGATACCATTCCCTATAGACCAAAGAGGGAATCAACACAACTTACTCTAAACCTCAAAGGACTGAACTCAGCCCACTTTACACAACAGAAAAGATTATTTACAACTGGTCAGAATTTGAAAAACAATTTATTGATGTCTCTTTGGAAGAGAATCAAGTGCATGTACAGCAGCAAGCAACAAAGCACTGAAAACCAGCGACACCCCGTTAGAAAAATAAACTGCAATAAAAAGGCGGTGAGTGAGAGATAAATTCTTAGAGATTTCGTTCAGGGGCTGTGATTGAAGTTGTTTTGACCATACATTAACACACAGAAGGATGGGACCTAAGGGAGGACACTCCTGGGTCTCAGAGTCTTCGTGAGCATGAGTCAGCAAATGGAGCACTTTTAGAATTACACTGCCTTGCTCTGATTCCATGGATCCCAAATCTCCAAATGCAGATGACACTTCCTACAGTGAACCCATGCATGGGAACAACCACAGGGTGCTACCCCATTGGAACGGGAAAAAACTTGATAAGCCACCTCATCTTCTCATATCCTTGTGCTCGGGTTCAAGCTTCCATCCGCTTTCCTGAAAATATCCCCACTTGGGGAACTCAGCACTTTCAAAATCCTCTTTCTTATAGGATGGTATTGGTTCTACGGATGAACTGCAATGGGGAAGAATAAGACAGAATTCCTATATATTTGGACAGGCACATGGAGCTCTTATTTCCAATGCGGAGCAAGAATTGACGGAAGTCTAATCTGGCTCTCAAAAGGAAAATAGGGCTTGAAAATTTCCTGCTGCTTTGTGACCGGTCCCAAAGTGGTAAGTTGAGAAGGGAATCTCAGGGAGCCTATAATTCATTGTCCAGCAGGATGGTAAAGATACCGAATGTGGAGAAATGCCTTGGGTTGAACCAGAGAAAAGAACTTGAGATCAAGGCAGAATTGCAAAAATGGGATTTCAAAAGAGAGATGGATCTCGCCTGGTAAGAAACTAGAATGTGGCAGCACTTCTTCAACCATGCCTTTGTCGGAAAAGGGTGTATGCCTTTATCCTGAATATATTCAGGATAAAGGCATACACCGTTTTTGGGCAACCAGGCAGTGGCTCGGTGCAAATCAACACTCCATAGTGCTATCACTTCCCATCAAAACAAAGGGTCACCTAAGAAAAGTGTAAAGACCAGAAATGCAGGGTAGGGTGGAGATAAATCGTACCCACATTTTGTGGATTGTGGGATGGCAAATTGCAATCGCCACTCTGGCGAAGTTTACAGTGTATTCCAAAATAATGTGAGAAACAAAGCTACAACACATAGGACACTTCCACTCAAGGACGTATATTTTCAGGAAAACCAAAGATCCTCAGGATATACGCAACCCAACGTTTACTGCTGCTCTCTTTACAAAAGCCTCGACTATGATACCATCTAAATTTCCTTGGACGGGAAACATGGATGAAGACTATGTGATTCTTATCTACAATGATATATTACTGTGCCAGGAAATCAATGAATTAACGCACTTACCGCCACCGGAGTGTTCTTAGTTACAATCATTCTCAGTGAATTTAGTCACATAGAAAAAAGTGGTTTATCAAAGATATGAGGTACAGGTGGAACATAAAATTGCGTAACATGAATGAAATGGCAAACGAGAGAAAGAATTACACGTTTAGCCAACACAGTTATGACTGTAGGAGCGCAAAGGTCACTTGAGATGAGTAAAAACCAGGTGTTTTAAATGGGCACAGATCCCATTCCATATAGACCAAAGAGGGAAACAACACAACTTACTCTAAACCTCAAAGGACTGACCTCAGCCCACTTTACACACCAGAAATGATTATTTACAACTGGTCAGAATTTGAAAAACAATTTATCGATGTCTCTCTGGAAGAGAATCAAGTGGATGTAGAGCAGCAGGCAACACAGCACTGAAAAACAGCTACACCCCATAAGAAAAATAAACTGCAAAATAAAGGCAGTGAGTGAGAGATAAATTCTTAGAATCTTCGTTCAGGGGCTGTGATTGAAGTTGTTTTGACCATATACTAACACACAAAAGGATGGGACCTAAGGGAAGACACTCGTGGGTCTGAGAGTCTTCGTGAGCATGAGTCAGCAAATGCAGAACTTTTAGAATAACACTGCTTTGCCTTGATTCCATGGATCCGAAATCTCCAAATGCAGACGACCCTTCCTACAGCGATCACATGCATGGGAGAGCCACAGGATGCTACCGCATTGGAACGGGAATAAACTTGAAAAGCCACCTCATCTTCTCATATCCTGGTGCTCGGGGTCAAGCTTCCAGGCGCTTTCCTAAAAATATCCCCACTTGGGGAAGTCAGCACTTTCAAATCTCTCTTTCTTGTAGCTTGCAATTGGTTCCATGGATGAAGTGCATCGGGGAAGAATAAGAAGCATTGCCAATATATTTGGACAGGCCCATGGCGCTCTAATTTCCAATGCTGAACAAGAATTGACCCAACTCTAAGATTGCTCTCACAAGGAGAATAGGGTTTGATAATTACCTGCTGCTTTCTGACTGCTTCCGAAAGTGGGAAGTTGAGCAGGGGATCTCAGGGAGCCTATAATTCATGGCGCTGCGGGATGGAAGAAGACACCTAATGTAGATAAATGCCTTGGGTTGAACCACAGAAAAGAACTTGAGAGCAAGGCAGAATTGCAAACATGGGATTTCATGAGGGAGATGGGTCTCGCCTAATAAGAACCTGGAATGTGGCAGTACTTCTTCAAGCATGCCTAGGTCGAAAAAGGGTGTATGCCTTTATCCTGAATATATTCAGGATAAAGGCATACACCGTTTTTGGGCAACCAGGCAGTGGCTCGGTGCAAATCAACACTACATAGTGCTATCACTTCCCGTCAAAACAAAGGGTCATCTACGAAAAGTGTAAAGACCAGAAATGCAGGGAAGGGTGGAGATAAATCATACCCACATTTTGTGGATTGTGGGATGGTAAATTGCAATTGGCACTCTGGCGAAGTCTATGGTGTATTCCAAAATAATGTCAGAAACAAAGCTACAGCACATAGGACACTTCCACTCAAGAACGTATATTTAACGGAAAGCCAAAGATCCTCAGGACACAGGCAACCCAACCTTTACTGCTCCTCCCTTTATAAAAGCCTCCACTAGCATACCATCTAAATTTCCTTGGACGGAAAACATAGATGAAGAACATGTGATTCTTATCTACAATCATATATTACTAAGCCAGGAAATCAATGAAATAACGTCACTTGCCACCACCGGAGTGTTCTTAGTTACAATCATTCTCCGTGAATTTAGTCACATAGAAAAAAGTCGTTTCTCAAAGTTATGAAGTACAGGTGGAACATAAAATTTCATCACATGAACGAAATGCCAAACGAGAGAAAGAATTATACATTTAGCAAACACACTTATGCCTGTAGGAGCGCAAAGGTCACTTGAGGTGAGTAAAAACCAGGTGTTTTAAATGAGCACAGATACCATTCCCTATAGACCAAAGACGGAATCAACACAACTTACTCTAAACCTCAAAGGACTGAACTCAGCCCACTTTACACAACAGAAAAGATTATTTACAACTGGTCAGAATTTGAAAAACAATTTATTGATGTCTCTTTGGAAGAGAATCAAGTGCATGTACAGCAGCAAGCAACAAAGCACTGAAAACCAGCGACACCCCGTTAGAAAAATAAACTGCAATAAAAAGGCGGTGAGTGAGAGATAAATTCTTAGAGATTTCGTTCAGGGGCTGTGATTGAAGTTGTTTTGACCATACATTAACACACAGAAGGATGGGACCTAAGGGAGGACACTCCTGGGTCTCAGAGTCTTCGTGAGCATGAGTCAGCAAATGGAGCACTTTTAGAATTACACTGCCTTGCTCTGATTCCATGGATCCCAAATCTCCAAATGCAGATGACACTTCCTACAGTGAACCCATGCATGGGAACAACCACAGGATGCTACCCCATTGGAACGGGAAAAAACTTGATAAGCCACCTCATCTTCTCATATCCTTGTGCTCGGGTTCAAGCTTCCATCCGCTTTCCTGAAAATATCCCCACTTGGGGAACTCAGCACTTTCAAAATCCTCTTTCTTATAGGATGGTATTGGTTCTACGGATGAACTGCAATGGGGAAGAATAAGACAGAATTCCTATATATTTGGACAGGCACATGGAGCTCTAATTTCCAATGCGGAGCAAGAATTGACGGAAGTCTAATCTGGCTCTCAAAAGGAAAATAGGGCTTGAAAATTTCCTGCTGCTTTGTGACCGGTCCCAAAGTGGTAAGTTGAGAAGGGAATCTCAGGGAGCCTATAATTCATTGTCCAGCAGGATGGTAAAGATACCGAATGTGGAGAAATGCCTTGGGGTGAACCAGAGAAAAGAACTTGAGATCAAGGCAGTATTGCAAAAATGGGATTTCAAAAGAGAGATGGATCTCGCCTGGTAAGAAACTAGAATGTGGCAGCACTTCTTCAACCATGCCTTTGTCGGAAAAGGGTGTATGCCTTTATCCTGAATATATTCAGGATAAAGGCATACACCGCTTTTGGGCAACCAGGCAGGGGCTCGGTGCAAATCAACACTACATAGTGCTATCACTTCCCATCAAAACAAAGGGTCACCTAAGAAAAGTGTAAAGACCAGAAATGCAGGGTAGGGTGGAGATAAATCGTACCCACATTTTGTGGATTGTGGGATGGCAAATTGCAATCGCCACTCTGGCGAAGTTTACGGTGTATTCCAAAATAATGTGAGAAACAAAGCTACAACACATAGGACACTTCCACTCAAGGACGTATATTTTCAGGAAAACCAAAGATCCTCAGGATATACGCAACCCAACGTTTACTGCTGCTCTCTTTACAAAAGCCTCGACGATGATACCATCTAAATTTCCTTGGACGGGAAACATGGATGAAGACTATGTGATTCTTATCTACAATGATATATTACTGTGCCAGGAAATCAATGAATTAACGCACTTACCGCCACCGGAGTGTTCTTAGTTACAATCATTCTCAGTGAATTTAGTCACATAGAAAAAAGTGGTTTATCAAAGATATGAGGTACAGGTGGAACATAAAATTGCGTAACATGAATGAAATGGCAAACGAGAGAAAGAATTACACGTTTAGCCAACACAGTTATGACTGTAGGAGCGCAAAGGTCACTTGAGATGAGTAAAAACCAGGTGTTTTAAATGGGCACAGATCCCATTCCATATAGACCAAAGAGGGAAACAACACAACTTACTCTAAACCTCAAAGGACTGACCTCAGCCCAATTTACACACCAGAAATGATTATTTACAACTGGTCAGAATTTGAAAAACAATTTATCGATGTCTCTCTGGAAGAGAATCAAGTGGGTGTAGAGCAGCAGGCAACACAGCACTGAAAAACAGCTACACCCCATAAGAAAAATAAACTGCAAAATAAAGGCAGTGAGTGAGAGATAAATTCTTAGAATCTTCGTTCAGGGGCTGTGATTGAAGTTGTTTTGACCATATACTAACACACAAAAGGATGGGACCTAAGGGAAGACACTCGTGGGTCTGAGAGTCTTCGTGAGCATGAGTCAGCAAATGCAGAACTTTTAGAATAACACTGCTTTGCCTTGATTCCATGGATCCGAAATCTCCAAATGCAGACGACCCTTCCTACAGCGATCACATGCATGGGAGAGCCACAGGATGCTACCGCATTGGAACGGGAATAAACTTGAAAAGCCACCTCATCTTCTCATATCCTGGTGCTCGGGGTCAAGCTTCCAGGCGCTTTCCTAAAAATATCCCCACTTGGGGAAGTCAGCACTTTCAAATCTCTCTTTCTTGTAGCTTGCAATTGGTTCCATGGATGAAGTGCAACGGGGAAGAATAAGAAACATTGCCAATATATTTGGACAGGCCCATGGCGCTCTAATTTCCAATGCTGAACAAGAATTGACCCAACTCTAAGATTGCTCTCACAAGGAGAATAGGGTTTGATAATTACCTGCTGCTTTCTGACTGCTTCCGAAAGTGGGAAGTTGAGCAGGGGATCTCAGGGAGCCTATAATTCATGGCGCTGCGGGATGGAAGAAGACACCTAATGTGGATAAATGCCTTGGGTTGAACCACAGAAAAGAACTTGAGAGCAAGGCAGAATTGCAAACATGGGATTTCATGAGGGAGATGGGTCTCGCCTAATAAGAACCTGGAATGTGGCAGTACTTCTTCAAGCATGCCTAGGTCGAAAAAGGGTGTATGCCTTTATCCTGAATATATTCAGGATAAAGGCATACACCGTTTTTGGGCAACCAGGCAGTGGCTCGGTGCAAATCAACACTACATAGTGCTATCACTTCCCGTCAAAACAAGGGGTCATCTACGAAAAGTGTAAAGACCAGAAATGCAGGGAAGGGTGGAGATAAATCATACCCACATTTTGTGGATTGTGGGATGGTAAATTGCAATTGGCACTCTGGCGAAGTCTATGGTGTATTCCAAAATAATGTCAGAAACAAAGCTACAGCACATAGGACACTTCCACTCAAGAACGTATATTTAACGGAAAGCCAAAGATCCTCAGGACACAGGCAACCCAACCTTTACTGCTCCTCCCTTTATAAAAGCCTCCACTAGCATACCATCTAAATTTCCTTGGACGGAAAACATAGATGAAGAACATGTGATTCTTATCTACAATCATATATTACTAAGCCAGGAAATCAATGAAATAACGTCACTTGCCACCACCGGAGTGTTCTTAGTTACAATCATTCTCCGTGAATTTAGTCACATAGAAAAAAGTCGTTTCTCAAAGTTATGAAGTACAGGTGGAACATAAAATTTCATCACATGAACGAAATGCCAAACGAGAGAAAGAATTATACATTTAGCAAACACACTTATGCCTGTAGGAGCGCAAAGGTCACTTGAGGTGAGTAAAAACCAGGTGTTTTAAATGAGCACAGATACCATTCCCTATAGACCAAAGACGGAATCAACACAACTTACTCTAAACCTCAAAGGACTGAACTCAGCCCACTTTACACAACAGAAAAGATTATTTACAACTGGTCAGAATTTGAAAAACAATTTATTGATGTCTCTTTGGAAGAGAATCAAGTGCATGTACAGCAGCAAGCAACAAAGCACTGAAAACCAGCGACACCCCGTTAGAAAAATAAACTGCAATAAAAAGGCGGTGAGTGAGAGATAAATTCTTAGAGATTTCGTTCAGGGGCTGTGATTGAAGTTGTTTTGACCATACATTAACACACAGAAGGATGGGACCTAAGGGAGGACACTCCTGGGTCTCAGAGTCTTCGTGAGCATGAGTCAGCAAATGGAGCACTTTTAGAATTACACTGCCTTGCTCTGATTCCATGGATCCCAAATCTCCAAATGCAGATGACACTTCCTACAGTGAACCCATGCATGGGAACAACCACAGGATGCTACCCCATTGGAACGGGAAAAAACTTGATAAGCCACCTCATCTTCTCATATCCTTGTGCTCGGGTTCAAGCTTCCATCCGCTTTCCTGAAAATATCCCCACTTGGGGAACTCAGCACTTTCAAAATCCTCTTTCTTATAGGATGGTATTGGTTCTACGGATGAACTGCAATGGGGAAGAATAAGACAGAATTCCTATATATTTGGACAGGCACATGGAGCTCTAATTTCCAATGCGGAGCAAGAATTGACGGAAGTCTAATCTGGCTCTCAAAAGGAAAATAGGGCTTGAAAATTTCCTGCTGCTTTGTGACCGGTCCCAAAGTGGTAAGTTGAGAAGGGAATCTCAGGGAGCCTATAATTCATTGTCCAGCAGGATGGTAAAGATACCGAATGTGGAGAAATGCCTTGGGGTGAACCAGAGAAAAGAACTTGAGATCAAGGCAGTATTGCAAAAATGGGATTTCAAAAGAGAGATGGATCTCGCCTGGTAAGAAACTAGAATGTGGCAGCACTTCTTCAACCATGCCTTTGTCGGAAAAGGGTGTATGCCTTTATCCTGAATATATTCAGGATAAAGGCATACACCGCTTTTGGGCAACCAGGCAGGGGCTCGGTGCAAATCAACACTACATAGTGCTATCACTTCCCATCAAAACAAAGGGTCACCTAAGAAAAGTGTAAAGACCAGAAATGCAGGGTAGGGTGGAGATAAATCGTACCCACATTTTGTGGATTGTGGGATGGCAAATTGCAATCGCCACTCTGGCGAAGTTTACGGTGTATTCCAAAATAATGTGAGAAACAAAGCTACAACACATAGGACACTTCCACTCAAGGACGTATATTTTCAGGAAAACCAAAGATCCTCAGGATATACGCAACCCAACGTTTACTGCTGCTCTCTTTACAAAAGCCTCGACTATGATACCATCTAAATTTGCTTGGACGGGAAACATGGATGAAGACTATGTGATTCTTATCTACAATGATATATTACTGTGCCAGGAAATCAATGAATTAACGCACTTACCGCCACCGGAGTGTTCTTAGTTACAATCATTCTCAGTGAATTTAGTCACATAGAAAAAAGTGGTTTATCAAAGATATGAGGTACAGGTGGAACATAAAATTGCGTAACATGAAGGAAATGGCAAACGAGAGAAAGAATTACACGTTTAGCCAACACAGTTATGACTGTAGGAGCGCAAAGGTCACTTGAGATGAGTAAAAACCAGGTGTTTTAAATGGGCACAGATCCCATTCCATATAGACCAAAGAGGGAAACAACACAACTTACTCTAAACCTCAAAGGACTGACCTCAGCCCAATTTACACACCAGAAATGATTATTTACAACTGGTCAGAATTTGAAAAACAATTTATCGATGTCTCTCTGGAAGAGAATCAAGTGGGTGTAGAGCAGCAGGCAACACAGCACTGAAAAACAGCTACACCCCATAAGAAAAATAAACTGCAAAATAAAGGCAGTGAGTGAGAGATAAATTCTTAGAATCTTCGTTCAGGGGCTGTGATTGAAGTTGTTTTGACCATATACTAACACACAAAAGGATGGGACCTAAGGGAAGACACTCGTGGGTCTGAGAGTCTTCGTGAGCATGAGTCAGCAAATGCAGAACTTTTAGAATAACACTGCTTTGCCTTGATTCCATGGATCCGAAATCTCCAAATGCAGACGACCCTTCCTACAGCGATCACATGCATGGGAGAGCCACAGGATGCTACCGCATTGGAACGGGAATAAACTTGAAAAGCCACCTCATCTTCTCATATCCTGGTGCTCAGGGTCAAGCTTCCAGGCGCTTTCCTAAAAATATCCCCACTTGGGGAAGTCAGCACTTTCAAATCTCTCTTTCTTGTAGCTTGCAATTGGTTCCATGGATGAAGTGCAATGGGGAAGAATAAGAAACATTGCCAATATATTTGGACAGGCCCATGGCGCTCTAATTTCCAATGCTGAACAAGAATTGACCCAACTCTAAGATTGCTCTCACAAGGAGAATAGGGTTTGATAATTACCTGCTGCTTTCTGACTGCTTCCGAAAGTGGGAAGTTGAGCAGGGGATCTCAGGGAGCCTATAATAAATGGCGCTGCGGGATGGAAGAAGACACCTAATGTGGATAAATGCCTTGGGTTGAACCAGAGAAAAGAACTTGAGAGCAAGGCAGAATTGCAAAAATGGGATTTCATGAGGGAGATGGGTCTCGCCTAATAAGAACCTGGAATGTGGCAGTACTTCTTCAAGCATGCCTAGGTCGAAAAAGGGTGTATGCCTTTATCCTGAATATATTCAGGATAAAGGCATACACCGTTTTGGGGCAACCAGGCAGTGGCTCGGTGCAAATCAACACTACATAGTGCTATCACTTCCCATCAAAACAAAGGGTCATCTACGAAAAGTGTAAAGACCAGAAATGCAGGGAAGGGTGGAGATAAATCATACCCACATTTTGTGGATTGTGGGATGGTAAATTGCAATTGGCACTCTGGCGAAGTCTATGGTGTATTCCAAAATAATGTCAGAAACAAAGCTACAGCACATAGGACACTTCCACTCAAGAACGTATATTTAACGGAAAGCCAAAGATCCTCAGGACACAGGCAACCCAACCTTTACTGCTCCTCCCTTTATAAAAGCCTCCACTAGCATACCATCTAAATTTCCTTGGACGGAAAACATAGATGAAGAACATGTGATTCTTATCTACAATCATATATTACTAAGCCAGGAAATCAATGAAATAACGTCACTTGCCACCACCGGAGTGTTCTTAGTTACAATCATTCTCCGTGAATTTAGTCACATAGAAAAAAGTCGTTTCTCAAAGTTATGAAGTACAGGTGGAACATAAAATTTCGTCACATGAACGAAATGCCAAACGAGAGAAAGAATTATACATTTAGCAAACACACTTATGCCTGTAGGAGCGCAAAGGTCACTTGAGGTGAGTAAAAACCAGGTGTTTTAAATGAGCACAGATACCATTCCCTATAGACCAAAGAGGGAATCAACACAACTTACTCTAAACCTCAAAGGACTGAACTCAGCCCACTTTACACAACAGAAAAGATTATTTACAACTGGTCAGAATTTGAAAAACAATTTATTGATGTCTCTTTGGAAGAGAATCAAGTGCATGTACAGCAGCAAGCAACAAAGCACTGAAAACCAGCGACACCCCGTTAGAAAAATAAACTGCAATAAAAAGGCGGTGAGTGAGAGATAAATTCTTAGAGATTTCGTTCAGGGGCTGTGATTGAAGTTGTTTTGACCATACATTAACACACAGAAGGATGGGACCTAAGGGAGGACACTCCTGGGTCTCAGAGTCTTCGTGAGCATGAGTCAGCAAATGGAGCACTTTTAGAATTACACTGCCTTGCTCTGATTCCATGGATCCCAAATCTCCAAATGCAGATGACACTTCCTACAGTGAACCCATGCATGGGAACAACCACAGGATGCTACCCCATTGGGACGGGAAAAAACTTGATAAGCCACCTCATCTTCTCATATCCTTGTGCTCGGGTTCAAGCTTCCATCCGCTTTCCTGAAAATATCCCCACTTGGGGAACTCAGCACTTTCAAAATCCTCTTTCTTATAGGATGGTATTGGTTCTACGGATGAACTGCAATGGGGAAGAATAAGACAGAATTCCTATATATTTGGACAGGCACATGGAGCTCTAATTTCCAATGCGGAGCAAGAATTGACGGAAGTCTAATCTGGCTCTCAAAAGGAAAATAGGGCTTGAAAATTTCCTGCTGCTTTGTGACCGGTCCCAAAGTGGTAAGTTGAGAAGGGAATCTCAGGGAGCCTATAATTCATTGTCCAGCAGGATGGTAAAGATACCGAATGTGGAGAAATGCCTTGGGTTGAACCAGAGAAAAGAACTTGAGATCAAGGCAGAATTGCAAAAATGGGATTTCAAAAGAGAGATGGATCTCGCCTGGTAAGAAACTAGAATGTGGCAGCACTTCTTCAACCATGCCTTTGTTGGAAAAGGGTGTATGCCTTTATCCTGAATATATTCAGGATAAAGGCATACACCGTTTTTGGGCAACCAGGCAGGGGCTCGGTGCAAATCAACACTCCATAGTGCTATCACTTCCCATCAAAACAAAGGGTCACCTAAGAAAAGTGTAAAGACCAGAAATGCAGGGTAGGGTGGAGATAAATCGTACCCACATTTTGTGGATTGTGGGATGGCAAATTGCAATCGCCACTCTGGCGAAGTTTACGGTGTATTCCAAAATAATGTGAGAAACAAAGCTACAACACATAGGACACTTCCACTCAAGGACGTATATTTTCAGGAAAACCAAAGATCCTCAGGATATACGCAACCCAACGTTTACTGCTGCTCTCTTTACAAAAGCCTCGACGATGATACCATCTAAATTTCCTTGGACGGGAAACATGGATGAAGACTATGTGATTCTTATCTACAATGATATATTACTGTGCCAGGAAATCAATGAATTAACGCACTTACCGCCACCGGAGTGTTCTTAGTTACAATCATTCTCAGTGAATTTAGTCACATAGAAAAAAGTGGTTTATCAAAGATATGAGGTACAGGTGGAACATAAAATTGCGTAACATGAATGAAATGGCAAACGAGAGAAAGAATTACACGTTTAGCCAACACAGTTATGACTGTAGGAGCGCAAAGGTCACTTGAGATGAGTAAAAACCAGGTGTTTTAAATGGGCACAGATCCCATTCCATATAGACCAAAGAGGGAAACAACACAACTTACTCTAAACCTCAAAGGACTGACCTCAGCCCACTTTACACACCAGAAATGATTATTTACAACTGGTCAGAATTTGAAAAACAATTTATCGATGTCTCTCTGGAAGAGGATCAAGTGGATGTAGAGCAGCAGGCAACACAGCACTGAAAAACAGCTACACCCCATAAGAAAAATAAACTGCAAAATAAAGGCAGTGAGTGAGAGATAAATTCTTAGAATCTTCGTTCAGGGGCTGTGATTGAAGTTGTTTTGACCATATACTAACACACAAAAGGATGGGACCTAAGGGAAGACACTCGTGGGTCTGAGAGTCTTCGTGAGCATGAGTCAGCAAATGCAGAACTTTTAGAATAACACTGCTTTGCCTTGATTCCATGGATCCGAAATCTCCAACTGCAGACGACCCTTCCTACAGCGATCACATGCATGGGAGAGCCACAGGATGCTACCGCATTGGAACGGGAATAAACTTGAAAAGCCACCTCATCTTCTCATATCCTGGTGCTCGGGGTCAAGCTTCCAGGCGCTTTCCTAAAAATATCCCCACTTGGGGAAGTCAGCACTTTCAAATCTCTCTTTCTTGTAGCTTGCAATTGGTTCCATGGATGAAGTGCATCGGGGAAGAATAAGAAGCATTGCCAATATATTTGGACAGGCCCATGGCGCTCTAATTTCCAATGCTGAACAAGAATTGACCCAACTCTAAGATTGCTCTCACAAGGAGAATAGGGTTTGATAATTACCTGCTGCTTTCTGACTGCTTCCGAAAGTGGGAAGTTGAGCAGGGGATCTCAGGGAGCCTATAATTCATGGCGCTGCGGGATGGAATAAGACACCTAATGTGGATAAATGCCTTGGGTTGAACCACAGAAAAGAACTTGAGAGCAAGGCAGAATTGCAAACATGGGATTTCATGAGGGAGATGGGTCTCGCCTAATAAGAACCTGGAATGTGGCAGTACTTCTTCAAGCATGCCTAGGTCGAAAAAGGGTGTATGCCTTTATCCTGAATATATTCAGGATAAAGGCATACACCGTTTTGGGGCAACCAGGCAGTGGCTCGGTGCAAATCAACACTACATAGTGCTATCACTTCCCATCAAAACAAAGGGTCATCTACGAAAAGTGTAAAGACCAGAAATGCAGGGAAGGGTGGAGATAAATCATACCCACATTTTGTGGATTGTGGGATGGTAAATTGCAATTGGCACTCTGGCGAAGTCTATGGTGTATTCCAAAATAATGTCAGAAACAAAGCTACAGCACATAGGACACTTCCACTCAAGAACGTATATTTAACGGAAAGCCAAAGATCCTCAGGACACAGGCAACCCAACCTTTACTGCTCCTCCCTTTATAAAAGCCTCCACTAGGATACCATCTAAATTTCCTTGGACGGAAAACATAGATGAAGAACATGTGATTCTTATCTACAATCATATATTACTAAGCCAGGAAATCAATGAAATAACGTCACTTGCCACCACCGGAGTGTTCTTAGTTACAATCATTCTCCGTGAATTTAATCACATAGAAAAAAGTCGTTTCTCAAAGATATGAAGTACACGTGGAACATAAAATTTCGTCACATGAACGAAATGCCAAACGAGAGAAAGAATTATACATTTAGCAAACACACTTATGCCTGTAGGAGCGCAAAGGTCACTTGAGGTGAGTAAAAACCAGGTGTTTTAAATGAGCACAGATACCATTCCCTATAGACCAAAGAGGGAATCAACACAACTTACTCTAAACCTCAAAGGACTGAACTCAGCCCACTTTACACAACAGAAAAGATTATTTACAACTGGTCAGAATTTGAAAAACAATTTATTGATGTCTCTTTGGAAGAGAATCAAGTGCATGTACAGCAGCAAGCAACAAAGCACTGAAAACCAGCGACACCCCGTTAGAAAAATAAACTGCAATAAAAAGGCGGTGAGTGAGAGATAAATTCTTAGAGATTTCGTTCAGGGGCTGTGATTGAAGTTGTTTTGACCATACATTAACACACAGAAGGATGGGACCTAAGGGAGGACACTCCTGGGTCTCAGAGTCTTCGTGAGCATGAGTCAGCAAATGGAGCACTTTTAGAATTACACTGCCTTGCTCTGATTCCATGGATCCCAAATCTCCAAATGCAGATGACACTTCCTACAGTGAACCCATGCATGGGAACAACCACAGGATGCTACCCCATTGGAACGGGAAAAAACTTGATAAGCCACCTCATCTTCTCATATCCTTGTGCTCGGGTTCAAGCTTCCATCCGCTTTCCTGAAAATATCCCCACTTGGGGAACTCAGCACTTTCAAAATCCTCTTTCTTATAGGATGGTATTGGTTCTACGGATGAACTGCAATGGGGAAGAATAAGACAGAATTCCTATATATTTGGACAGGCACATGGAGCTCTAATTTCCAATGCGGAGCAAGAATTGACGGAAGTCTAATCTGGCTCTCAAAAGGAAAATAGGGCTTGAAAATTTCCTGCTGCTTTGTGACCGGTCCCAAAGTGGTAAGTTGAGAAGGGAATCTCAGGGAGCCTATAATTCATTGTCCAGCAGGATGGTAAAGATACCGAATGTGGAGAAATGCCTTGGGTTGAACCAGAGAAAAGAACTTGAGATCAAGGCAGAATTGCAAAAATGGGATTTCAAAAGAGAGATGGATCTCGCCTGGTAAGAAACTAGAATGTGGCAGCACTTCTTCAACCATGCCTTTGTCGGAAAAGGGTGTATGCCTTTATCCTGAATATATTCAGGATAAAGGCATACACCGCTTTTGGGCAACCAGGCAGGGGCTCGGTGCAAATCAACACTACATAGTGCTATCACTTCCCATCAAAACAAAGGGTCACCTAAGAAAAGTGTAAAGACCAGAAATGCAGGGTAGGGTGGAGATAAATCGTACCCACATTTTGTGGATTGTGGGATGGCAAATTGCAATCGCCACTCTGGCGAAGTTTACGGTGTATTCCAAAATAATGTGAGAAACAAAGCTACAACACATAGGACACTTCCACTCAAGGACGTATATTTTCAGGAAAACCAAAGATCCTCAGGATATACGCAACCCAACGTTTACTGCTGCTCTCTTTACAAAAGCCTCGACTATGATACCATCTAAATTTGCTTGGACGGGAAACATGGATGAAGACTATGTGATTCTTATCTACAATGATATATTACTGTGCCAGGAAATCAATGAATTAACGCACTTACCGCCACCGGAGTGTTCTTAGTTACAATCATTCTCAGTGAATTTAGTCACATAGAAAAAAGTGGTTTATCAAAGATATGAGGTACAGGTGGAACATAAAATTGCGTAACATGAATGAAATGGCAAACGAGAGAAAGAATTACACGTTTAGCCAACACAGTTATGACTGTAGGAGCTCAAAGGTCACTTGAGATGAGTAAAAACCAGGTGTTTTAAATGGGCACAGATCCCATTCCATATAGACCAAAGAGGGAAACAACACAACTTACTCTAAACCTCAAAGGACTGACCTCAGCCCACTTTACACACCAGAAATGATTATTTACAACTGGTCAGAATTTGAAAAACAATTTATCGATGTCTCTCTGGAAGAGAATCAAGTGGGTGTAGAGCAGCAGGCAACACAGCACTGAAAAACAGCTACACCCCGTAAGAAAAATAAACTGCAAAATAAAGGCAGTGAGTGAGAGATAAATTCTTAGAATCTTCGTTCAGGGGCTGTGATTGAAGTTGTTTTGACCATATACTAACACACAAAAGGATGGGACCTAAGGGAAGACACTCGTGGGTCTGAGAGTCTTCGTGAGCATGAGTCAGCAAATGCAGAACTTTTAGAATAACACTGCTTTGCCTTGATTCCATGGATCCGAAATCTCCAAATGCAGACGACCCTTCCTACAGCGATCACATGCATGGGAGAGCCACAGGATGCTACCGCATTGGAACGGGAATAAACTTGAAAAGCCACCTCATCTTCTCATATCCTGGTGCTCGGGGTCAAGCTTCCAGGCGCTTTCCTAAAAATATCCCCACTTGGGGAAGTCAGCACTTTCAAATCTCTCTTTCTTGTAGCTTGCAATTGGTTCCATGGATGAAGTGCAACGGGGAAGAATAAGAAACATTGCCAATATATTTGGACAGGCCCATGGCGCTCTAATTTCCAATGCTGAACAAGAATTGACCCAACTCTAAGATTGCTCTCACAAGGAGAATAGGGTTTGATAATTACCTGCTGCTTTCTGACTGCTTCCGAAAGTGGGAAGTTGAGCAGGGGATCTCAGGGAGCCTATAATTCATGGCGCTGCGGGATGGAAGAAGACACCTAATGTGGATAAATGCCTTGGGTTGAACCACAGAAAAGAACTTGAGAGCAAGGCAGAATTGCAAAAATGGGATTTCATGAGGGAGATGGGTCTCGCCTAATAAGAACCTGGAATGTGGCAGTACTTCTTCAAGCATGCCTAGGTCGAAAAAGGGTGTATGCCTTTATCCTGAATATATTCAGGATAAAGGCATACACCGTTTTGGGGCAACCAGGCAGTGGCTCGGTGCAAATCAACACTACATAGTGCTATCACTTCCCATCAAAACAAAGGGTCATCTACGAAAAGTGTAAAGACCAGAAATGCAGGGAAGGGTGGAGATAAATCATACCCACATTTTGTGGATTGTGGGATGGTAAATTGCAATTGGCACTCTGGCGAAGTCTATGGTGTATTCCAAAATAATGTCAGAAACAAAGCTACAGCACATAGGACACTTCCACTCAAGAACGTATATTTAACGGAAAGCCAAAGATCCTCAGGACACAGGCAACCCAACCTTTACTGCTCCTCCCTTTATAAAAGCCTCCACTAGGATACCATCTAAATTTCCTTGGACGGAAAACATAGATGAAGAACATGTGATTCTTATCTACAATCATATATTACTAAGCCAGGAAATCAATGAAATAACGTCACTTGCCACCACCGGAGTGTTCTTAGTTACAATCATTCTCCGTGAATTTAGTCACATAGAAAAAAGTCGTTTCTCAAAGATATGAAGTACACGTGGAACATAAAATTTCGTCACATGAACGAAATGCCAAACGAGAGAAAGAATTATACATTTAGCAAACACACTTATGCCTGTAGGAGCGCAAAGGTCACTTGAGGTGAGTAAAAACCAGGTGTTTTAAATGAGCACAGATACCATTCCCTATAGACCAAAGAGGGAATCAACACAACTTACTCTAAACCTCAAAGGACTGAACTCAGCCCACTTTACACAACAGAAAAGATTATTTACAACTGGTCAGAATTTGAAAAACAATTTATTGATGTCTCTTTGGAAGAGAATCAAGTGCATGTACAGCAGCAAGCAACAAAGCACTGAAAACCAGCGACACCCCGTTAGAAAAATAAACTGCAATAAAAAGGCGGTGAGTGAGAGATAAATTCTTAGAGATTTCGTTCAGGGGCTGTGATTGAAGTTGTTTTGACCATACATTAACACACAGAAGGATGGGACCTAAGGGAGGACACTCCTGGGTCTCAGAGTCTTCGTGAGCATGAGTCAGCAAATGGAGCACTTTTAGAATTACACTGCCTTGCTCTGATTCCATGGATCCCAAATCTCCAAATGCAGATGACACTTCCTACAGTGAACCCATGCATGGGAACAACCACAGGATGCTACCCCATTGGAACGGGAAAAAACTTGATAAGCCACCTCATCTTCTCATATCCTTGTGCTCGGGTTCAAGCTTCCATCCGCTTTCCTGAAAATATCCCCACTTGGGGAACTCAGCACTTTCAAAATCCTCTTTCTTATAGGATGGTATTGGTTCTACGGATGAACTGCAATGGGGAAGAATAAGACAGAATTCCTATATATTTGGACAGGCACATGGAGCTCTAATTTCCAATGCGGAGCAAGAATTGACGGAAGTCTAATCTGGCTCTCAAAAGGAAAATAGGGCTTGAAAATTTCCTGCTGCTTTGTGACCGGTCCCAAAGTGGTAAGTTGAGAAGGGAATCTCAGGGAGCCTATAATTCATTGTCCAGCAGGATGGTAAAGATACCGAATGTGGAGAAATGCCTTGGGTTGAACCAGAGAAAAGAACTTGAGATCAAGGCAGAATTGCAAAAATGGGATTTCAAAAGAGAGATGGATCTCGCCTGGTAAGAAACTAGAATGTGGCAGCACTTCTTCAACGATGCCTTTGTCGGAAAAGGGTGTATGCCTTTATCCTGAATATATTCAGGATAAAGGCATACACCGCTTTTGGGCAACCAGGCAGGGGCTCGGTGCAAATCAACACTACATAGTGCTATCACTTCCCATCAAAACAAAGGGTCACCTAAGAAAAGTGTAAAGACCAGAAATGCAGGGTAGGGTGGAGATAAATCGTACCCACATTTTGTGGATTGTGGGATGGCAAATTGCAATCGCCACTCTGGCGAAGTTTACGGTGTATTCCAAAATAATGTGAGAAACAAAGCTACAACACATAGGACACTTCCACTCAAGGACGTATATTTTCAGGAAAACCAAAGATCCTCAGGATATACGCAACCCAACGTTTACTGCTGCTCTCTTTACAAAAGCCTCGACTATGATACCATCTAAATTTGCTTGGACGGGAAACATGGATGAAGACTATGTGATTCTTATCTACAATGATATATTACTGTGCCAGGAAATCAATGAATTAACGCACTTACCGCCACCGGAGTGTTCTTAGTTACAATCATTCTCAGTGAATTTAGTCACATAGAAAAAAGTGGTTTATCAAAGATATGAGGTACAGGTGGAACATAAAATTGCGTAACAT
Source organism: Kogia breviceps (assembly GCF_026419965.1). Lineage (NCBI taxonomy): Eukaryota > Metazoa > Chordata > Mammalia > Artiodactyla > Physeteridae > Kogia > Kogia breviceps. The sequence continues at coordinate 36,214,896 of NC_081325.1, forward strand.
GAATGAAATGGCAAACGAGAGAAAGAATTACACGTTTAGCCAACACAGTTATGACTGTAGGAGCGCAAAGGTCACTTGAGATGAGTAAAAACCAGGTGTTTTAAATGGGCACAGATCCCATTCCATATAGACCAAAGAGGGAAACAACACAACTTACTCTAAACCTCAAAGGACTGACCTCAGCCCACTTTACACACCAGAAATGATTATTTACAACTGGTCAGAATTTGAAAAACAATTTATCGATGTCTCTCTGGAAGAGAATCAAGTGGGTGTAGAGCAGCAGGCAACACAGCACTGAAAAACAGCTACACCCCGTAAGAAAAATAAACTGCAAAATAAAGGCAGTGAGTGAGAGATAAATTCTTAGAATCTTCGTTCAGGGTCTGTGATTGAAGTTGTTTTGACCATATACTAACACACAAAAGGATGGGACCTAAGGGAAGACACTCGTGGGTCTGAGAGTCTTCGTGAGCATGAGTCAGCAAATGCAGAACTTTTAGAATAACACTGCTTTGCCTTGATTCCATGGATCCGAAATCTCCAAATGCAGACGACCCTTCCTACAGCGATCACATGCATGGGAGAGCCACAGGATGCTACCGCATTGGAACGGGAATAAACTTGAAAAGCCACCTCATCTTCTCATATCCTGGTGCTCGGGGTCAAGCTTCCAGGCGCTTTCCTAAAAATATCCCCACTTGGGGAAGTCAGCACTTTCAAATCTCTCTTTCTTGTAGCTTGCAATTGGTTCCATGGATGAAGTGCAACGGGGAAGAATAAGAAACATTGCCAATATATTTGGACAGGCCCATGGCGCTCTAATTTCCAATGCTGAACAAGAATTGACCCAACTCTAAGATTGCTCTCACAAGGAGAATAGGGTTTGATAATTACCTGCTGCTTTCTGACTGCTTCCGAAAGTGGGAAGTTGAGCAGGGGATCTCAGGGAGCCTATAATTCATGGCGCTGCGGGATGGAAGAAGACACCTAATGTGGATAAATGCCTTGGGTTGAACCACAGAAAAGAACTTGAGAGCAAGGCAGAATTGCAAAAATGGGATTTCATGAGGGAGATGGGTCTCGCCTAATAAGAACCTGGAATGTGGCAGTACTTCTTCAAGCATGCCTAGGTCGAAAAAGGGTGTATGCCTTTATCCTGAATATATTCAGGATAAAGGCATACACCGTTTTTGGGCAACCAGGCAGTGGCTCGGTGCAAATCAACACTACATAGTGCTATCACTTCCCATCAAAACAAAGGGTCATCTACGAAAAGTGTAAAGACCAGAAATGCAGGGAAGGGTGGAGATAAATCATACCCACATTTTGTGGATTGTGGGATGGTAAATTGCAATTGGCACTCTGGCGAAGTCTATGGTGTATTCCAAAATAATGTCAGAAACAAAGCTACAGCACATAGGACACTTCCACTCAAGAACGTATATTTAACGGAAAGCCAAAGATCCTCAGGACACAGGCAACCCAACCTTTACTGCTCCTCCCTTTATAAAAGCCTCCACTAGGATACCATCTAAATTTCCTTGGACGGAAAACATAGATGAAGAACATGTGATTCTTATCTACAATCATATATTACTAAGCCAGGAAATCAATGAAATAACGTCACTTGCCACCACCAGAGTGTTCTTAGTTACAATCATTCTCCGTGAATTTAGTCACATAGAAAAAAGTCGTTTCTCAAAGATATGAAGTACAGGTGGAACATAAAATTTCGTCACATGAACGAAATGCCAAACGAGAGAAAGAATTATACATTTAGCAAACACACTTATGCCTGTAGGAGCGCAAAGGTCACTTGAGGTGAGTAAAAACCAGGTGTTTTAAATGAGCACAGATACCATTCCCTATAGACCAAAGAGGGAATCAACACAACTTACTCTAAACCTCAAAGGACTGAACTCAGCCCACTTTACACAACAGAAAAGATTATTTACAACTGGTCAGAATTTGAAAAACAATTTATTGATGTCTCTTTGGAAGAGAATCAAGTGCATGTACAGCAGCAAGCAACAAAGCACTGAAAACCAGCGACACCCCGTTAGAAAAATAAACTGCAATAAAAAGGCGGTGAGTGAGAGATAAATTCTTAGAGATTTCGTTCAGGGGCTGTGATTGAAGTTGTTTTGACCATACATTAACACACAGAAGGATGGGACCTAAGGGAGGACACTCCTGGGTCTCAGAGTCTTCGTGAGCATGAGTCAGCAAATGGAGCACTTTTAGAATTACACTGCCTTGCTCTGATTCCATGGATCCCAAATCTCCAAATGCAGATGACACTTCCTACAGTGAACCCATGCATGGGAACAACCACAGGATGCTACCCCATTGGAACGGGAAAAAACTTGATAAGCCACCTCATCTTCTCATATCCTTGTGCTCGGGTTCAAGCTTCCATCCGCTTTCCTGAAAATATCCCCACTTGGGGAACTCAGCACTTTCAAAATCCTCTTTCTTATAGGATGGTATTGGTTCTACGGATGAACTGCAATGGGGAAGAATAAGACAGAATTCCTATATATTTGGACAGGCACATGGAGCTCTAATTTCCAATGCGGAGCAAGAATTGACGGAAGTCTAATCTGGCTCTCAAAAGGAAAATAGGGCTTGAAATTTTCCTGCTGCTTTGTGACCGGTCCCAAAGTGGTAAGTTGAGAAGGGAATCTCAGGGAGCCTATAATTCATTGTCCAGCAGGATGGTAAAGATACCGAATGTGGAGAAATGCCTTGGGTTGAACCAGAGGAAAGAACTTGAGATCAAGGCAGAATTGCAAAAATGGGATTTCAAAAGAGAGATGGATCTCGCCTGGTAAGAAACTAGAATGTGGCAGCACTTCTTCAACCATGCCTTTGTCGGAAAAGGGTGTATGCCTTTATCCTGAATATATTCAGGATAAAGGCATACACCGTTTTTGGGCAACCAGGCAGGGGCTCAGTGCAAATCAACACTCCATAGTGCTATCACTTCCCATCAAAACAAAGGGTCACCTAAGAAAAGTGTAAAGACCAGAAATGCAGGGTAGGGTGGAGATAAATCGTACCCACATTTTGTGGATTGTGGGATGGCAAATTGCAATCGCCACTCTGGCGAAGTTTACGGTGTATTCCAAAATAATGTGAGAAACAAAGCTACAACACATAGGACACTTCCACTCAAGGACGTATATTTTCAGGAAAACCAAAGATCCTCAGGATATACGCAACCCAACGTTTACTGCTGCTCTCTTTACAAAAGCCTCGACTATGATACCATCTAAATTTCCTTGGACGGGAAACATGGATGAAGACTATGTGATTCTTATCTACAATGATATATTACTGTGCCAGGAAATCAATGAATTAACGCACTTACCGCCACCGGAGTGTTCTTAGTTACAATCATTCTCAGTGAATTTAGTCACATAGAAAAAAGTGGTTTATCAAAGATATGAGGTACAGGTGGAACATAAAATTGCGTAACATGAATGAAATGGCAAACGAGAGAAAGAATTACACGTTTAGCCAACACAGTTATGACTGTAGGAGCGCAAAGGTCACTTGAGATGAGTAAAAACCAGGTGTTTTAAATGGGCACAGATCCCATTCCATATAGACCAAAGAGGGAAACAACACAACTTACTCTAAACCTCAAAGGACTGACCTCAGCCCACTTTACACACCAGAAATGATTATTTACAACTGGTCAGAATTTGAAAAACAATTTATCGATGTCTCTCTGGAAGAGGATCAAGTGGATGTAGAGCAGCAGGCAACACAGCACTGAAAAACAGCTATACCCCATAAGAAAAATAAACTGCAAAATAAAGGCAGTGAGTGAGAGATAAATTCTTAGAATCTTCGTTCAGGGGCTGTGATTGAAGTTGTTTTGACCATATACTAACACACAAAAGGATGGGACCTAAGGGAAGACACTCGTGGGTCTGAGAGTCTTCGTGAGCATGAGTCAGCAAATGCAGAACTTTTAGAATAACACTGCTTTGCCTTGATTCCATGGATCCGAAATCTCCAAATGCAGACGACCCTTCCTACAGCGATCACATGCATGGGAGAGCCACAGGATGCTACCGCATTGGAACGGGAATAAACTTGAAAAGCCACCTCATCTTCTCATATCCTGGTGCTCGGGGTCAAGCTTCCAGGCGCTTTCCTAAAAATATCCCCACTTGGGGAAGTCAGCACTTTCAAATCTCTCTTTCTTGTAGCTTGCAATTGGTTCCATGGATGAAGTGCAACGGGGAAGAATAAGAAGCATTGCCAATATATTTGGACAGGCCCATGGCGCTCTAATTTCCAATGCTGAACAAGAATTGACCCAACTCTAAGATTGCTCTCACAAGGAGAATAGGGTTTGATAATTACCTGCTGCTTTCTGACTGCTTCCGAAAGTGGGAAGTTGAGCAGGAGATCTCAGGGAGCCTATAATTCATGGCGCTGCGGGATGGAATAAGACACCTAATGTGGATAAATGCCTTGGGTTGAACCACAGAAAAGAACTTGAGAGCAAGGCAGAATTGCAAACATGGGATTTCATGAGGGAGATGGGTCTCGCCTAATAAGAACCTGGAATGTGGCAGTACTTCTTCAAGCATGCCTAGGTCGAAAAAGGGTGTATGCCTTTATCCTGAATATATTCAGGATAAAGGCATACACCGTTTTGGGGCAACCAGGCAGTGGCTCGGTGCAAATCAACACTACATAGTGCTATCACTTCCCATCAAAACAAAGGGTCATCTACGAAAAGTGTAAAGACCAGAAATGCAGGGAAGGGTGGAGATAAATCATACCCACATTTTGTGGATTGTGGGATGGTAAATTGCAATTGGCACTCTGGCGAAGTCTATGGTGTATTCCAAAATAATGTCAGAAACAAAGCTACAGCACATAGGACACTTCCACTCAAGAACGTATATTTAACGGAAAGCCAAAGATCCTCAGGACACAGGCAACCCAACCTTTACTGCTCCTCCCTTTATAAAAGCCTCCACTAGGATACCATCTAAATTTCCTTGGACGGAAAACATAGATGAAGAACATGTGATTCTTATCTACAATCATATATTACTAAGCCAGGAAATCAATGAAATAACGTCACTTGCCACCACCGGAGTGTTCTTAGTTACAATCATTCTCCGTGAATTTAGTCACATAGAAAAAAGTCGTTTCTCAAAGTTATGAAGTACAGGTGGAACATAAAATTTCGTCACATGAACGAAATGCCAAACAAGAGAAAGAATTATACATTTAGCAAACACACTTATGCCTGTAGGAGCGCAAAGGTCACTTGAGGTGAGTAAAAACCAGGTGTTTTAAATGAGCACAGATACCATTCCCTATAGACCAAAGAGGGAATCAACACAACTTACTCTAAACCTCAAAGGACTGAACTCAGCCCACTTTACACAACAGAAAAGATTATTTACAACTGGTCAGAATTTGAAAAACAATTTATTGATGTCTCTTTGGAAGAGAATCAAGTGCATGTACAGCAGCAAGCAACAAAGCACTGAAAACCAGCGACACCCCGTTAGAAAAATAAACTGCAATAAAAAGGCGGTGAGTGAGAGATAAATTCTTAGAGATTTCGTTCAGGGGCTGTGATTGAAGTTGTTTTGACCATACATTAACACACAGAAGGATGGGACCTAAGGGAGGACACTCCTGGGTCTCAGAGTCTTCGTGAGCATGAGTCAGCAAATGGAGCACTTTTAGAATTACACTGCCTTGCTCTGATTCCATGGATCCCAAATCTCCAAATGCAGATGACACTTCCTACAGTGAACCCATGCATGGGAACAACCACAGGATGCTACCCCATTGGAACGGGAAAAAACTTGATAAGCCACCTCATCTTCTCATATCCTTGTGCTCGGGTTCAAGCTTCCATCCGCTTTCCTGAAAATATCCCCACTTGGGGAACTCAGCACTTTCAAAATCCTCTTTCTTATAGGATGGTATTGGTTCTACGGATGAACTGCAATGGGGAAGAATAAGACAGAATTCCTATATATTTGGACAGGCACATGGAGCTCTAATTTCCAATGCGGAGCAAGAATTGACGGAAGTCTAATCTGGCTCTCAAAAGGAAAATAGGGCTTGAAAATTTCCTGCTGCTTTGTGACCGGTCCCAAAGTGGTAAGTTGAGAAGGGAATCTCAGGGAGCCTATAATTCATTGTCCAGCAGGATGGTAAAGATACCGAATGTGGAGAAATGCCTTGGGTTGAACCAGAGAAAAGAACTTGAGATCAAGGCAGAATTGCAAAAATGGGATTTCAAAAGAGAGATGGATCTCGCCTGGTAAGAAACTAGAATGTGGCAGCACTTCTTCAACCATGCCTTTGTCGGAAAAGGGTGTATGCCTTTATCCTGAATATATTCAGGATAAAGGCATACACCGTTTTTGGGCAACCAGGCAGGGGCTCGGTGCAAATCAACACTCCATAGTGCTATCACTTCCCATCAAAACAAAGGGTCACCTAAGAAAAGTGTAAAGACCAGAAATGCAGGGTAGGGTGGAGATAAATCGTACCCACATTTTGTGGATTGTGGGATGGCAAATTGCAATCGCCACTCTGGCGAAGTTTACGGTGTATTCCAAAATAATGTGAGAAACAAAGCTACAACACATAGGACACTTCCACTCAAGGACGTATATTTTCAGGAAAACCAAAGATCCTCAGGATATACGCAACCCAACGTTTACTGCTGCTCTCTTTACAAAAGCCTCGACTATGATACCATCTAAATTTCCTTGGACGGGAAACATGGATGAAGACTATGTGATTCTTATCTACAATGATATATTACTGTGCCAGGAAATCAATGAATTAACGCACTTACCGCCACCGGAGTGTTCTTAGTTACAATCATTCTCAGTGAATTTAGTCACATAGAAAAAAGTGGTTTATCAAAGATATGAGGTACAGGTGGAACATAAAATTGCGTAACATGAATGAAATGGCAAACGAGAGAAAGAATTACACGTTTAGCCAACACAGTTATGACTGTAGGAGCGCAAAGGTCACTTGAGATGAGTAAAAACCAGGTGTTTTAAATGGGCACAGATCCCATTCCATATAGACCAAAGAGGGAAACAACACAACTTACTCTAAACCTCAAAGGACTGACCTCAGCCCACTTTACACACCAGAAATGATTATTTACAACTGGTCAGAATTTGAAAAACAATTTATCGATGTCTCTCTGGAAGAGAATCAAGTGGATGTAGAGCAGCAGGCAACACAGCACTGAAAAACAGCTACACCCCATAAGAAAAATAAACTGCAAAATAAAGGCAGTGAGTGAGAGATAAATTCTTAGAATCTTCGTTCAGGGGCTGTGATTGAAGTTGTTTTGACCATATACTAACACACAAAAGGATGGGACCTAAGGGAAGACACTCGTGGGTCTGAGAGTCTTCGTGAGCATGAGTCAGCAAATGCAGAACTTTTAGAATAACACTGCTTTGCCTTGATTCCATGGATCCGAAATCTCCAAATGCAGACGACCCTTCCTACAGCGATCACATGCATGGGAGAGCCACAGGATGCTACCGCATTGGAACGGGAATAAACTTGAAAAGCCACCTCATCTTCTCATATCCTGGTGCTCGGGGTCAAGCTTCCAGGCGCTTTCCTAAAAATATCCCCACTTGGGGAAGTCAGCACTTTCAAATCTCTCTTTCTTGTAGCTTGCAATTGGTTCCATGGATGAAGTGCAACGGGGAAGAATAAGAAACATTGCCAATATATTTGGACAGGCCCATGGCGCTCTAATTTCCAATGCTGAACAAGAATTGACCCAACTCTAAGATTGCTCTCACAAGGAGAATAGGGTTTGATAATTACCTGCTGCTTTCTGACTGCTTCCGAAAGTGGGAAGTTGAGCAGGGGATCTCAGGGAGCCTATAATTCATGGCGCTGCGGGATGGAAGAAGACACCTAATGTGGATAAATGCCTTGGGTTGAACCAGAGAAAAGAACTTGAGAGCAAGGCAGAATTGCAAACATGGGATTTCATGAGGGAGATGGGTCTCGCCTAATAAGAACCTGGAATGTGGCAGTACTTCTTCAAGCATGCCTAGGTCGAAAAAGGGTGTATGCCTTTATCCTGAATATATTCAGGATAAAGGCATACACCGTTTTTGGGCAACCAGGCAGTGGCTCGGTGCAAATCAACACTACATAGTGCTATCACTTCCCATCAAAACAAAGGGTCATCTACGAAAAGTGTAAAGACCAGAAATGCAGGGAAGGGTGGAGATAAATCATACCCACATTTTGTGGATTGTGGGATGGTAAATTGCAATCGGCACTCTGGCGAAGTCTATGGTGTATTCCAAAATAATGTCAGAAACAAAGCTACAGCACATAGGACACTTCCACTCAAGAACGTATATTTAACGGAAAGCCAAAGATCCTCAGGACACAGGCAACCCAACCTTTACTGCTCCTCCCTTTATAAAAGCCTCCACTAGGATACCATCTAAATTTCCTTGGACGGAAAACATAGATGAAGAACATGTGATTCTTATCTACAATCATATATTACTAAGCCAGGAAATCAATGAAATAACGTCACTTGCCACCACCGGAGTGTTCTTAGTTACAATCATTCTCCGTGAATTTAGTCACATAGAAAAAAGTCGTTTCTCAAAGTTATGAAGTACAGGTGGAACATAAAATTTCGTCACATGAACGAAATGCCAAACGAGAGAAAGAATTATACATTTAGCAAACACACTTATGCCTGTAGGAGCGCAAAGGTCACTTGAGGTGAGTAAAAACCAGGTGTTTTAAATGAGCACAGATACCATTCCCTATAGACCAAAGAGGGAATCAACACAACTTACTCTAAACCTCAAAGGACTGAACTCAGCCCACTTTACACAACAGAAAAGATTATTTACAACTGGTCAGAATTTGAAAAACAATTTATTGATGTCTCTTTGGAAGAGAATCAAGTGCATGTACAGCAGCAAGCAACAAAGCACTGAAAACCAGCGACACCCCGTTAGAAAAATAAACTGCAATAAAAAGGCGGTGAGTGAGAGATAAATTCTTAGAGATTTCATTCAGGGGCTGTGATTGAAGTTGTTTTGACCATACATTAACACACAGAAGGATGGGACCTAAGGGAGGACACTCCTGGGTCTCAGAGTCTTCGTGAGCATGAGTCAGCAAATGGAGCACTTTTAGAATTACACTGCCTTGCTCTGATTCCATGGATCCCAAATCTCCAAATGCAGATGACACTTCCTACAGTGAACCCATGCATGGGAACAACCACAGGATGCTACCCCATTGGAACGGGAAAAAACTTGATAAGCCACCTCATCTTCTCATATCCTTGTGCTCGGGTTCAAGCTTCCATCCGCTTTCCTGAAAATATCCCCACTTGGGGAACTCAGCACTTTCAAAATCCTCTTTCTTATAGGATGGTATTGGTTCTACGGATGAACTGCAATGGGGAAGAATAAGACAGAATTCCTATATATTTGGACAGGCACATGGAGCTCTAATTTCCAATGCGGAGCAAGAATTGACGGAAGTCTAATCTGGCTCTCAAAAGGAAAATAGGGCTTGAAAATTTCCTGCTGCTTTGTGACCGGTCCCAAAGTGGTAAGTTGAGAAGGGAATCTCAGGGAGCCTATAATTCATTGTCCAGCAGGATGGTAAAGATACCGAATGTGGAGAAATGCCTTGGGTTGAACCAGAGAAGAGAACTTGAGATCAAGGCAGAATTGCAAAAATGGGATTTCAAAAGAGAGATGGATCTCGCCTGGTAAGAAACTAGAATGTGGCAGCACTTCTTCAACCATGCCTTTGTCGGAAAAGGGTGTATGCCTTTATCCTGAATATATTCAGGATAAAGGCATACACCGTTTTTGGGCAACCAGGCAGGGGCTCGGTGCAAATCAACACTCCATAGTGCTATCACTTCCCATCAAAACAAAGGGTCACCTAAGAAAAGTGTAAAGACCAGAAATGCAGGGTAGGGTGGAGATAAATCGTACCCACATTTTGTGGATTGTGGGATGGCAAATTGCAATCGCCACTCTGGCGAAGTTTACGGTGTATTCCAAAATAATGTGAGAAACAAAGCTACAACACATAGGACACTTCCACTCAAGGACGTATATTTTCAGGAAAACCAAAGATCCTCAGGATATACGCAACCCAACGTTTACTGCTGCCTTCTTTACAAAAGCCTCGACTATGATACCATCTAAATTTCCTTGGACGGGAAACATGGATGAAGACTATGTGATTCTTATCTACAATGATATATTACTGTGCCAGGAAATCAATGAATTAACGCACTTACCGCCACCGGAGTGTTCTTAGTTACAATCATTCTCAGTGAATTTAGTCACATAGAAAAAAGTGGTTTATCAAAGATATGAGGTACAGGTGGAACATAAAATTGCGTAACATGAATGAAATGGCAAACGAGAGAAAGAATTACACGTTTAGCCAACACAGTTATGACTGTAGGAGCGCAAAGGTCACTTGAGATGAGTAAAAACCAGGTGTTTTAAATGGGCACAGATCCCATTCCATATAGACCAAAGAGGGAAACAACACAACTTACTCTAAACCTCAAAGGACTGACCTCAGCCCACTTTACACACCAGAAATGATTATTTACAACTGGTCAGAATTTGAAAAACAATTTATCGATGTCTCTCTGGAAGAGAATCAAGTGGATGTAGAGCAGCAGGCAACACAGCACTGAAAAACAGCTACACCCCATAAGAAAAATAAACTGCAAAATAAAGGCAGTGAGTGAGAGATAAATTCTTAGAATCTTCGTTCAGGGGCTGTGATTGAAGTTGTTTTGACCATATACTAACACACAAAAGGATGGGACCTAAGGGAAGACACTCGTGGGTCTGAGAGTCTTCGTGAGCATGAGTCAGCAAATGCAGAACTTTTAGAATAACACTGCTTTGCCTTGATTCCATGGATCCGAAATCTCCAAATGCAGACGAGCCTTCCTACAGCGATCACATGCATGGGAGAGCCACAGGATGCTACCGCATTGGAACGGGAATAAACTTGAAAAGCCACCTCATCTTCTCATATCCTGGTGCTCGGGGTCAAGCTTCCAGGCGCTTTCCTAAAAATATCCCCACTTGGGGAAGTCAGCACTTTCAAATCTCTCTTTCTTGTAGCTTGCAATTGGTTCCATGGATGAAGTGCAACGGGGAAGAATAAGAAACATTGCCAATATATTTGGACAGGCCCATGGCGCTCTAATTTCCAATGCTGAACAAGAATTGACCCAACTCTAAGATTGCTCTCACAAGGAGAATAGGGTTTGATAATTACCTGCTGCTTTCTGACTGCTTCCGAAAGTGGGAAGTTGAGCAGGGGATCTCAGGGAGCCTATAATTCATGGCGCTGCGGGATGGAAGAAGACACCTAATGTGGATAAATGCCTTGGGTTGAACCAGAGAAAAGAACTTGAGAGCAAGGCAGAATTGCAAACATGGGATTTCATGAGGGAGATGGGTCTCGCCTAATAAGAACCTGGAATGTGGCAGTACTTCTTCAAGCATGCCTAGGTCGAAAAAGGGTGTATGCCTTTATCCTGAATATATTCAGGATAAAGGCATACACCGTTTTTGGGCAACCAGGCAGTGGCTCGGTGCAAATCAACACTACATAGTGCTATCACTTCCCATCAAAACAAAGGGTCATCTACGAAAAGTGTAAAGACCAGAAATGCAGGGAAGGGTGGAGATAAATCATACCCACATTTTGTGGATTGTGGGATGGTAAATTGCAATCGGCACTCTGGCGAAGTCTATGGTGTATTCCAAAATAATGTCAGAAACAAAGCTACAGCACATAGGACACTTCCACTCAAGAACGTATATTTAACGGAAAGCCAAAGATCCTCAGGACACAGGCAACCCAACCTTTACTGCTCCTCCCTTTATAAAAGCCTCCACTAGGATACCATCTAAATTTCCTTGGACGGAAAACATAGATGAAGAACATGTGATTCTTATCTACAATCATATATTACTAAGCCAGGAAATCAATGAAATAACGTCACTTGCCACCACCGGAGTGTTCTTAGTTACAATCATTCTCCGTGAATTTAGTCACATAGAAAAAAGTCGTTTCTCAAAGTTATGAAGTACAGGTGGAACATAAAATTTCGTCACATGAACGAAATGCCAAACGAGAGAAAGAATTATACATTTAGCAAACACACTTATGCCTGTAGGAGCGCAAAGGTCACTTGAGGTGAGTAAAAACCAGGTGTTTTAAATGAGCACAGATACCATTCCCTATAGACCAAAGAGGGAATCAACACAACTTACTCTAAACCTCAAAGGACTGAACTCAGCCCACTTTACACAACAGAAAAGATTATTTACAACTGGTCAGAATTTGAAAAACAATTTATTGATGTCTCTTTGGAAGAGAATCAAGTGCATGTACAGCAGCAAGCAACAAAGCACTGAAAACCAGCGACACCCCGTTAGAAAAATAAACTGCAATAAAAAGGCGGTGAGTGAGAGATAAATTCTTAGAGATTTCGTTCAGGGGCTGTGATTGAAGTTGTTTTGACCATACATTAACACACAGAAGGATGGGACCTAAGGGAGGACACTCCTGGGTCTCAGAGTCTTCGTGAGCATGAGTCAGCAAATGGAGCACTTTTAGAATTACACTGCCTTGCTCTGATTCCATGGATCCCAAATCTCCAAATGCAGATGACACTTCCTACAGTGAACCCATGCATGGGAACAACCACAGGATGCTACCCCATTGGAACGGGAAAAAACTTGATAAGCCACCTCATCTTCTCATATCCTTGTGCTCGGGTTCAAGCTTCCATCCGCTTTCCTGAAAATATCCCCACTTGGGGAACTCAGCACTTTCAAAATCCTCTTTCTTATAGGATGGTATTGGTTCTACGGATGAACTGCAATGGGGAAGAATAAGACAGAATTCCTATATATTTGGACAGGCACATGGAGCTCTAATTTCCAATGCGGAGCAAGAATTGACGGAAGTCTAATCTGGCTCTCAAAAGGAAAATAGGGCTTGAAAATTTCCTGCTGCTTTGTGACCGGTCCCAAAGTGGTAAGTTGAGAAGGGAATCTCAGGGAGCCTATAATTCATTGTCCAGCAGGATGGTAAAGATACCGAATGTGGAGAAATGCCTTGGGTTGAACCAGAGAAAAGAACTTGAGATCAAGGCAGAATTGCAAAAATGGGATTTCAAAAGAGAGATGGATCTCGCCTGGTAAGAAACTAGAATGTGGCAGCACTTCTTCAACCATGCCTTTGTCGGAAAAGGGTGTATGCCTTTATCCTGAATATATTCAGGATAAAGGCATACACCGTTTTTGGGCAACCAGGCAGGGGCTCGGTGCAAATCAACACTCCATAGTGCTATCACTTCCCATCAAAACAAAGGGTCACCTAAGAAAAGTGTAAAGACCAGAAATGCAGGGTAGGGTGGAGATAAATCGTACCCACATTTTGTGGATAGTGGGATGGCAAATTGCAATCGCCACTCTGGCGAAGTTTACGGTGTATTCCAAAATAATGTGAGAAACAAAGCTACAACACATAGGACACTTCCACTCAAGGACGTATATTTTCAGGAAAACCAAAGATCCTCAGGATATACGCAACCCAACGTTTACTGCTGCTCTCTTTACAAAAGCCTCGACTATGATACCATCTAAATTTCCTTGGACGGGAAACATGGATGAAGACTATGTGATTCTTATCTACAATGATATATTACTGTGCCAGGAAATCAATGAATTAACGCACTTACCGCCACCGGAGTGTTCTTAGTTACAATCATTCTCAGTGAATTTAGTCACATAGAAAAAAGTGGTTTATCAAAGATATGAGGTACAGGTGGAACATAAAATTGCGTAACATGAATGAAATGGCAAACGAGAGAAAGAATTACACGTTTAGCCAACACAGTTATGACTGTAGGAGCGCAAAGGTCACTTGAGATGAGTAAAAACCAGGTGTTTTAAATGGGCACAGATCCCATTCCATATAGACCAAAGAGGGAAACAACACAACTTACTCTAAACCTCAAAGGACTGACCTCAGCCCACTTTACACACCAGAAATGATTATTTACAACTGGTCAGAATTTGAAAAACAATTTATCGATGTCTCTCTGGAAGAGAATCAAGTGGATGTAGAGCAGCAGGCAACACAGCACTGAAAAACAGCTACACCCCATAAGAAAAATAAACTGCAAAATAAAGGCAGTGAGTGAGAGATAAATTCTTAGAATCTTCGTTCAGGGGCTGTGATTGAAGTTGTTTTGACCATATACTAACACACAAAAGGATGGGACCTAAGGGAAGACACTCGTGGGTCTGAGAGTCTTCGTGAGCATGAGTCAGCAAATGCAGAACTTTTAGAATAACACTGCTTTGCCTTGATTCCATGGATCCGAAATCTCCAAATGCAGACGACCCTTCCTACAGCGATCACATGCATGGGAGAGCCACAGGATGCTACCGCATTGGAACGGGAATAAACTTGAAAAGCCACCTCATCTTCTCATATCCTGGTGCTCGGGGTCAAGCTTCCAGGCGCTTTCCTAAAAATATCCCCACTTGGGGAAGTCAGCACTTTCAAATCTCTCTTTCTTGTAGCTTGCAATTGGTTCCATGGATGAAGTGCAACGGGGAAGAATAAGAAACATTGCCAATATATTTGGACAGGCCCATGGCGCTCTAATTTCCAATGCTGAACAAGAATTGACCCAACTCTAAGATTGCTCTCACAAGGAGAATAGGGTTTGATAATTACCTGCTGCTTTCTGACTGCTTCCGAAAGTGGGAAGTTGAGCAGGGGATCTCAGGGAGCCTATAATTCATGGCGCTGCGGGATGGAAGAAGACACCTAATGTGGATAAATGCCTTGGGTTGAACCAGAGAAAAGAACTTGAGAGCAAGGCAGAATTGCAAACATGGGATTTCATGAGGGAGATGGGTCTCGCCTAATAAGAACCTGGAATGTGGCAGTACTTCTTCAAGCATGCCTAGGTCGAAAAAGGGTGTATGCCTTTATCCTGAATATATTCAGGATAAAGGCATACACCGTTTTTGGGCAACCAGGCAGTGGCTCGGTGCAAATCAACACTACATAGTGCTATCACTTCCCATCAAAACAAAGGGTCATCTACGAAAAGTGTAAAGACCAGAAATGCAGGGAAGGGTGGAGATAAATCATACCCACATTTTGTGGATTGTGGGATGGTAAATTGCAATCGGCACTCTGGCGAAGTCTATGGTGTATTCCAAAATAATGTCAGAAACAAAGCTACAGCACATAGGACACTTCCACTCAAGAACGTATATTTAACGGAAAGCCAAAGATCCTCAGGACACAGGCAACCCAACCTTTACTGCTCCTCCCTTTATAAAAGCCTCCACTAGGATACCATCTAAATTTCCTTGGACGGAAAACATAGATGAAGAACATGTGATTCTTATCTACAATCATATATTACTAAGCCAGGAAATCAATGAAATAACGTCACTTGCCACCACCGGAGTGTTCTTAGTTACAATCATTCTCCGTGAATTTAGTCACATAGAAAAAAGTCGTTTCTCAAAGTTATGAAGTACAGGTGGAACATAAAATTTCGTCACATGAACGAAATGCCAAACGAGAGAAAGAATTATACATTTAGCAAACACACTTATGCCTGTAGGAGCGCAAAGGTCACTTGAGGTGAGTAAAAACCAGGTGTTTTAAATGAGCACAGATACCATTCCCTATAGACCAAAGAGGGAATCAACACAACTTACTCTAAACCTCAAAGGACTGAACTCAGCCCACTTTACACAACAGAAAAGATTATTTACAACTGGTCAGAATTTGAAAAACAATTTATTGATGTCTCTTTGGAAGAGAATCAAGTGCATGTACAGCAGCAAGCAACAAAGCACTGAAAACCAGCGACACCCCGTTAGAAAAATAAACTGCAATAAAAAGGCGGTGAGTGAGAGATAAATTCTTAGAGATTTCGTTCAGGGGCTGTGATTGAAGTTGTTTTGACCATACATTAACACACAGAAGGATGGGACCTAAGGGAGGACACTCCTGGGTCTCAGAGTCTTCGTGAGCATGAGTCAGCAAATGGAGCACTTTTAGAATTACACTGCCTTGCTCTGATTCCATGGATCCCAAATCTCCAAATGCAGATGACACTTCCTACAGTGAACCCATGCATGGGAACAACCACAGGATGCTACCCCATTGGAACGGGAAAAAACTTGATAAGCCACCTCATCTTCTCATATCCTTGTGCTCGGGTTCAAGCTTCCATCCGCTTTCCTGAAAATATCCCCACTTGGGGAACTCAGCACTTTCAAAATCCTCTTTCTTATAGGATGGTATTGGTTCTACGGATGAACTGCAATGGGGAAGAATAAGACAGAATTCCTATATATTTGGACAGGCACATGGAGCTCTAATTTCCAATGCGGAGCAAGAATTGACGGAAGTCTAATCTGGCTCTCAAAAGGAAAATAGGGCTTGAAAATTTCCTGCTGCTTTGTGACCGGTCCCAAAGTGGTAAGTTGAGAAGGGAATCTCAGGGAGCCTATAATTCATTGTCCAGCAGGATGGTAAAGATACCGAATGTGGAGAAATGCCTTGGGTTGAACCAGAGAAAAGAACTTGAGATCAAGGCAGAATTGCAAAAATGGGATTTCAAAAGAGAGATGGATCTCGCCTGGTAAGAAACTAGAATGTGGCAGCACTTCTTCAACCATGCCTTTGTCGGAAAAGGGTGTATGCCTTTATCCTGAATATATTCAGGATAAAGGCATACACCGTTTTTGGGCAACCAGGCAGGGGCTCGGTGCAAATCAACACTCCATAGTGCTATCACTTCCCATCAAAACAAAGGGTCACCTAAGAAAAGTGTAAAGACCAGAAATGCAGGGTAGGGTGGAGATAAATCGTACCCACATTTTGTGGATTGTGGGATGGCAAATTGCAATCGCCACTCTGGCGAAGTTTACGGTGTATTCCAAAATAATGTGAGAAACAAAGCTACAACACATAGGACACTTCCACTCAAGGACGTATATTTTCAGGAAAACCAAAGATCCTCAGGATATACGCAACCCAACGTTTACTGCTGCTCTCTTTACAAAAGCCTCGACTATGATACCATCTAAATTTCCTTGGACGGGAAACATGGATGAAGACTATGTGATTCTTATCTACAATGATATATTACTGTGCCAGGAAATCAATGAATTAACGCACTTACCGCCACCGGAGTGTTCTTAGTTACAATCATTCTCAGTGAATTTAGTCACATAGAAAAAAGTGGTTTATCAAAGATATGAGGTACAGGTGGAACATAAAATTGCGTAACATGAATGAAATGGCAAACGAGAGAAAGAATTACACGTTTAGCCAACACAGTTATGACTGTAGGAGCGCAAAGGTCACTTGAGATGAGTAAAAACCAGGTGTTTTAAATGGGCACAGATCCCATTCCATATAGACCAAAGAGGGAAACAACACAACTTACTCTAAACCTCAAAGGACTGACCTCAGCCCACTTTACACACCAGAAATGATTATTTACAACTGGTCAGAATTTGAAAAACAATTTATCGATGTCTCTCTGGAAGAGAATCAAGTGGATGTAGAGCAGCAGGCAACACAGCACTGAAAAACAGCTACACCCCATAAGAAAAATAAACTGCAAAATAAAGGCAGTGAGTGAGAGATAAATTCTTAGAATCTTCGTTCAGGGGCTGTGATTGAAGTTGTTTTGACCATATACTAACACACAAAAGGATGGGACCTAAGGGAAGACACTCGTGGGTCTGAGAGTCTTCGTGAGCATGAGTCAGCAAATGCAGAACTTTTAGAATAACACTGCTTTGCCTTGATTCCATGGATCCGAAATCTCCAAATGCAGACGAGCCTTCCTACAGCGATCACATGCATGGGAGAGCCACAGGATGCTACCGCATTGGAACGGGAATAAACTTGAAAAGCCACCTCATCTTCTCATATCCTGGTGCTCGGGGTCAAGCTTCCAGGCGCTTTCCTAAAAATATCCCCACTTGGGGAAGACAGCACTTTCAAATCTCTCTTTCTTGTAGCTTGCAATTGGTTCCATGGATGAAGTGCAACGGGGAAGAATAAGAAACATTGCCAATATATTTGGACAGGCCCATGGCGCTCTAATTTCCAATGCTGAACAAGAATTGACCCAACTCTAAGATTGCTCTCACAAGGAGAATAGGGTTTGATAATTACCTGCTGCTTTCTGACTGCTTCCGAAAGTGGGAAGTTGAGCAGGGGATCTCAGGGAGCCTATAATTCATGGCGCTGCGGGATGGAAGAAGACACCTAATGTGGATAAATGCCTTGGGTTGAACCAGAGAAAAGAACTTGAGAGCAAGGCAGAATTGCAAACATGGGATTTCATGAGGGAGATGGGTCTCGCCTAATAAGAACCTGGAATGTGGCAGTACTTCTTCAAGCATGCCTAGGTCGAAAAAGGGTGTATGCCTTTATCCTGAATATATTCAGGATAAAGGCATACACCGTTTTTGGGCAACCAGGCAGTGGCTCGGTGCAAATCAACACTACATAGTGCTATCACTTCCCATCAAAACAAAGGGTCATCTACGAAAAGTGTAAAGACCAGAAATGCAGGGAAGGGTGGAGATAAATCATACCCACATTTTGTGGATTGTGGGATGGTAAATTGCAATCGGCACTCTGGCGAAGTCTATGGTGTATTCCAAAATAATGTCAGAAACAAAGCTACAGCACATAGGACACTTCCACTCAAGAACGTATATTTAACGGAAAACCAAAGATCCTCAGGACACAGGCAACCCAACCTTTACTGCTCCTCCCTTTATAAAAGCCTCCACTAGGATACCATCTAAATTTCCTTGGACGGAAAACATAGATGAAGAACATGTGATTCTTATCTACAATCATATATTACTAAGCCTGGAAATCAATGAAATAACGTCACTTGCCACCACCGGAGTGTTCTTAGTTACAATCATTCCCCGTGAATTTAGTCACATAGAAAAAAGTCGTTTCTCAAAGTTATGAAGTACAGGTGGAACATAAAATTTCGTCACATGAACGAAATGCCAAACGAGAGAAAGAATTATACATTTAGCAAACACACTTATGCCTGTAGGAGCGCAAAGGTCACTTGAGGTGAGTAAAAACCAGGTGTTTTAAATGAGCACAGATACCATTCCCTATAGACCAAAGAGGGAATCAACACAACTTACTCTAAACCTCAAAGGACTGAACTCAGCCCACTTTACACAACAGAAAAGATTATTTACAACTGGTCAGAATTTGAAAAACAATTTATTGATGTCTCTTTGGAAGAGAATCAAGTGCATGTACAGCAGCAAGCAACAAAGCACTGAAAACCAGCGACACCCCGTTAGAAAAATAAACTGCAATAAAAAGGCGGTGAGTGAGAGATAAATTCTTAGAGATTTCGTTCAGGGGCTGTGATTGAAGTTGTTTTGACCATACATTAACACACAGAAGGATGGGACCTAAGGGAGGACACTCCTGGGTCTCAGAGTCTTCGTGAGCATGAGTCAGCAAATGGAGCACTTTTAGAATTACACTGCCTTGCTCTGATTCCATGGATCCCAAATCTCCAAATGCAGATGACACTTCCTACAGTGAACCCATGCATGGGAACAACCACAGGATGCTACCCCATTGGAACGGGAAAAAACTTGATAAGCCACCTCATCTTCTCATATCCTTGTGCTCGGGTTCAAGCTTCCATCCGCTTTCCTGAAAATATCCCCACTTGGGGAACTCAGCACTTTCAAAATCCTCTTTCTTATAGGATGGTATTGGTTCTACGGATGAACTGCAATGGGGAAGAATAAGACAGAATTCCTATATATTTGGACAGGCACATGGAGCTCTAATTTCCAATGCGGAGCAAGAATTGACGGAAGTCTAATCTGGCTCTCAAAAGGAAAATAGGGCTTGAAATTTTCCTGCTGCTTTGTGACCGGTCCCAAAGTGGTAAGTTGAGAAGGGAATCTCAGGGAGCCTATAATTCATTGTCCAGCAGGATGGTAAAGATACCGAATGTGGAGAAATGCCTTGGGTTGAACCAGAGAAGAGAACTTGAGATCAAGGCAGAATTGCAAAAATGGGATTTCAAAAGAGAGATGGATCTCGCCTGGTAAGAAACTAGAATGTGGCAGCACTTCTTCAACCATGCCTTTGTCGGAAAAGGGTGTATGCCTTTATCCTGAATATATTCAGGATAAAGGCATACACCGTTTTTGGGCAACCAGGCAGGGGCTCGGTGCAAATCAACACTCCATAGTGCTATCACTTCCCATCAAAACAAAGGGTCACCTAAGAAAAGTGTAAAGACCAGAAATGCAGGGTAGGGTGGAGATAAATCGTACCCACATTTTGTGGATTGTGGGATGGCAAATTGCAATCGCCACTCTGGCGAAGTTTACGGTGTATTCCAAAATAATGTGAGAAACAAAGCTACAACACATAGGACACTTCCACTCAAGGACGTATATTTTCAGGAAAACCAAAGATCCTCAGGATATACGCAACCCAACGTTTACTGCTGCCTTCTTTACAAAAGCCTCGACTATGATACCATCTAAATTTCCTTGGACGGGAAACATGGATGAAGACTATGTGATTCTTATCTACAATGATATATTACTGTGCCAGGAAATCAATGAATTAACGCACTTACCGCCACCGGAGTGTTCTTAGTTACAATCATTCTCAGTGAATTTAGTCACATAGAAAAAAGTGGTTTATCAAAGATATGAGGTACAGGTGGAACATAAAATTGCGTAACATGAATGAAATGGCAAACGAGAGAAAGAATTACACGTTTAGCCAACACAGTTATGACTGTAGGAGCGCAAAGGTCACTTGAGATGAGTAAAAACCAGGTGTTTTAAATGGGCACAGATCCCATTCCATATAGACCAAAGAGGGAAACAACACAACTTACTCTAAACCTCAAAGGACTGACCTCAGCCCACTTTACACACCAGAAATGATTATTTACAACTGGTCAGAATTTGAAAAACAATTTATCGATGTCTCTCTGGAAGAGAATCAAGTGGATGTAGAGCAGCAGGCAACACAGCACTGAAAAACAGCTACACCCCATAAGAAAAATAAACTGCAAAATAAAGGCAGTGAGTGAGAGATAAATTCTTAGAATCTTCGTTCAGGGGCTGTGATTGAAGTTGTTTTGACCATATACTAACACACAAAAGGATGGGACCTAAGGGAAGACACTCGTGGGTCTGAGAGTCTTCGTGAGCATGAGTCAGCAAATGCAGAACTTTTAGAATAACACTGCTTTGCCTTGATTCCATGGATCCGAAATCTCCAAATGCAGACGACCCTTCCTACAGCGATCACATGCATGGGAGAGCCACAGGATGCTACCGCATTGGAACGGGAATAAACTTGAAAAGCCACCTCATCTTCTCATATCCTGCTGCTCGGGGTCAAGCTTCCAGGCGCTTTCCTAAAAATATCCCCACTTGGGGAAGTCAGCACTTTCAAATCTCTCTTTCTTGTAGCTTGCAATTGGTTCCATGGATGAAGTGCAACGGGGAAGAATAAGAAACATTGCCAATATATTTGGACAGGCCCATGGCGCTCTAATTTCCAATGCTGAACAAGAATTGACCCAACTCTAAGATTGCTCTCACAAGGAGAATAGGGTTTGATAATTACCTGCTGCTTTCTGACTGCTTCCGAAAGTGGGAAGTTGAGCAGGGGATCTCAGGGAGCCTATAATTCATGGCGCTGCGGGATGGAAGAAGACACCTAATGTGGATAAATGCCTTGGGTTGAACCAGAGAAAAGAACTTGAGAGCAAGGCAGAATTGCAAACATGGGATTTCATGAGGGAGATGGGTCTCGCCTAATAAGAACCTGGAATGTGGCAGTACTTCTTCAAGCATGCCTAGGTCGAAAAAGGGTGTATGCCTTTATCCTGAATATATTCAGGATAAAGGCATACACCGTTTTTGGGCAACCAGGCAGTGGCTCGGTGCAAATCAACACTACATAGTGCTATCACTTCCCATCAAAACAAAGGGTCATCTACGAAAAGTGTAAAGACCAGAAATGCAGGGAAGGGTGGAGATAAATCATACCCACATTTTGTGGATTGTGGGATGGTAAATTGCAATCGGCACTCTGGCGAAGTCTATGGTGTATTCCAAAATAATGTCAGAAACAAAGCTACAGCACATAGGACACTTCCACTCAAGAACGTATATTTAACGGAAAGCCAAAGATCCTCAGGACACAGGCAACCCAACCTTTACTGCTCCTCCCTTTATAAAAGCCTCCACTAGGATACCATCTAAATTTCCTTGGACGGAAAACATAGATGAAGAACATGTGATTCTTATCTACAATCATATATTACTAAGCCAGGAAATCAATGAAATAACGTCACTTGCCACCACCGGAGTGTTCTTAGTTACAATCATTCTCCGTGAATTTAGTCACATAGAAAAAAGTCGTTTCTCAAAGTTATGAAGTACAGGTGGAACATAAAATTTCGTCACATGAACGAAATGCCAAACGAGAGAAAGAATTATACATTTAGCAAACACACTTATGCCTGTAGGAGCGCAAAGGTCACTTGAGGTGAGTAAAAACCAGGTGTTTTAAATGAGCACAGATACCATTCCCTATAGACCAAAGAGGGAATCAACACAACTTACTCTAAACCTCAAAGGACTGAACTCAGCCCACTTTACACAACAGAAAAGATTATTTACAACTGGTCAGAATTTGAAAAACAATTTATTGATGTCTCTTTGGAAGAGAATCAAGTGCATGTACAGCAGCAAGCAACAAAGCACTGAAAACCAGCGACACCCCGTTAGAAAAATAAACTGCAATAAAAAGGCGGTGAGTGAGAGATAAATTCTTAGAGATTTCGTTCAGGGGCTGTGATTGAAGTTGTTTTGACCATACATTAACACACAGAAGGATGGGACCTAAGGGAGGACACTCCTGGGTCTCAGAGTCTTCGTGAGCATGAGTCAGCAAATGGAGCACTTTTAGAATTACACTGCCTTGCTCTGATTCCATGGATCCCAAATCTCCAAATGCAGATGACACTTCCTACAGTGAACCCATGCATGGGAACAACCACAGGATGCTACCCCATTGGAACGGGAAAAAACTTGATAAGCCACCTCATCTTCTCATATCCTTGTGCTCGGGTTCAAGCTTCCATCCGCTTTCCTGAAAATATCCCCACTTGGGGAACTCAGCACTTTCAAAATCCTCTTTCTTATAGGATGGTATTGGTTCTACGGATGAACTGCAATGGGGAAGAATAAGACAGAATTCCTATATATTTGGACAGGCACATGGAGCTCTAATTTCCAATGCGGAGCAAGAATTGACGGAAGTCTAATCTGGCTCTCAAAAGGAAAATAGGGCTTGAAAATTTCCTGCTGCTTTGTGACCGGTCCCAAAGTGGTAAGTTGAGAAGGGAATCTCAGGGAGCCTATAATTCATTGTCCAGCAGGATGGTAAAGATACCGAATGTGGAGAAATGCCTTGGGTTGAACCAGAGAAAAGAACTTGAGATCAAGGCAGAATTGCAAAAATGGGATTTCAAAGGAGAGATGGATCTCGCCTGGTAAGAAACTAGAATGTGGCAGCACTTCTTCAACCATGCCTTTGTCGGAAAAGGGTGTATGCCTTTATCCTGAATATATTCAGGATAAAGGCATACACCGCTTTTGGGCAACCAGGCAGGGGCTCGGTGCAAATCAACACTCCATAGTGCTATCACTTCCCATCAAAACAAAGGGTCACCTAAGAAAAGTGTAAAGACCAGAAATGCAGGGTAGGGTGGAGATAAATCGTACCCACATTTTGTGGATTGTGGGATGGCAAATTGCAATCGCCACTCTGGCGAAGTTTACGGTGTATTCCAAAATAATGTGAGAAACAAAGCTACAACACATAGGACACTTCCACTCAAGGACGTATATTTTCAGGAAAACCAAAGATCCTCAGGATATACGCAACCCAACGTTTACTGCTGCTCTCTTTACAAAAGCCTCGACTATGATACCATCTAAATTTCCTTGGACGGGAAACATGGATGAAGACTATGTGATTCTTATCTACAATGATATATTACTGTGCCAGGAAATCAATGAATTAACGCACTTACCGCCACCGGAGTGTTCTTAGTTACAATCATTCTCAGTGAATTTAGTCACATAGAAAAACGTGGTTTATCAAAGATATGAGGTACAGGTGGAACATAAAATTGCGTAACATGAATGAAATGGCAAACGAGAGAAAGAATTACACGTTTAGCCAACACAGTTATGACTGTAGGAGCGCAAAGGTCACTTGAGATGAGTAAAAACCAGGTGTTTTAAATGGGCACAGATCCCATTCCATATAGACCAAAGAGGGAAACAACACAACTTACTCTAAACCTCAAAGGACTGACCTCAGCCCACTTTACACACCAGAAATGATTATTTACAACTGGTCAGAATTTGAAAAACAATTTATCGATGTCTCTCTGGAAGAGAATCAAGTGGATGTAGAGCAGCAGGCAACACAGCACTGAAAAACAGCTACACCCCATAAGAAAAATAAACTGCAAAATAAAGGCAGTGAGTGAGAGATAAATTCTTAGAATCTTCGTTCAGGGGCTGTGATTGAAGTTGTTTTGACCATATACTAACACACAAAAGGATGGGACCTAAGGGAAGACACTCGTGGGTCTGAGAGTCTTCGTGAGCATGAGTCAGCAAATGCAGAACTTTTAGAATAACACTGCTTTGCCTTGATTCCATGGATCCGAAATCTCCAAATGCAGACGAGCCTTCCTACAGCGATCACATGCATGGGAGAGCCACAGGATGCTACCGCATTGGAACGGGAATAAACTTGAAAAGCCACCTCATCTTCTCATATCCTGGTGCTCGGGGTCAAGCTTCCAGGCGCTTTCCTAAAAATATCCCCACTTGGGGAAGTCAGCACTTTCAAATCTCTCTTTCTTGTAGCTTGCAATTGGTTCCATGGATGAAGTGCAACGGGGAAGAATAAGAAACATTGCCAATATATTTGGACAGGCCCATGGCGCTCTAATTTCCAATGCTGAACAAGAATTGACCCAACTCTAAGATTGCTCTCACAAGGAGAATAGGGTTTGATAATTACCTGCTGCTTTCTGACTGCTTCCGAAAGTGGGAAGTTGAGCAGGGGATCTCAGGGAGCCTATAATTCATGGCGCTGCGGGATGGAAGAAGACACCTAATGTGGATAAATGCCTTGGGTTGAACCAGAGAAAAGAACTTGAGAGCAAGGCAGAATTGCAAACATGGGATTTCATGAGGGAGATGGGTCTCGCCTAATAAGAACCTGGAATGTGGCAGTACTTCTTCAAGCATGCCTAGGTCGAAAAAGGGTGTATGCCTTTATCCTGAATATATTCAGGATAAAGGCATACACCGTTTTTGGGCAACCAGGCAGTGGCTCGGTGCAAATCAACACTACATAGTGCTATCACTTCCCATCAAAACAAAGGGTCATCTACGAAAAGTGTAAAGACCAGAAATGCAGGGAAGGGTGGAGATAAATCATACCCACATTTTGTGGATTGTGGGATGGTAAATTGCAATCGGCACTCTGGCGAAGTCTATGGTGTATTCCAAAATAATGTCAGAAACAAAGCTACAGCACATAGGACACTTCCACTCAAGAACGTATATTTAACGGAAAGCCAAAGATCCTCAGGACACAGGCAACCCAACCTTTACTGCTCCTCCCTTTATAAAAGCCTCCACTAGGATACCATCTAAATTTCCTTGGACGGAAAACATAGATGAAGAACATGTGATTCTTATCTACAATCATATATTACTAAGCCAGGAAATCAATGAAATAACGTCACTTGCCACCACCGGAGTGTTCTTAGTTACAATCATTCTCCGTGAATTTAGTCACATAGAAAAAAGTCGTTTCTCAAAGTTATGAAGTACAGGTGGAACATAAAATTTCGTCACATGAACGAAATGCCAAACGAGAGAAAGAATTATACATTTAGCAAACACACTTATGCCTGTAGGAGCGCAAAGGTCACTTGAGGTGAGTAAAAACCAGGTGTTTTAAATGAGCACAGATACCATTCCCTATAGACCAAAGAGGGAATCAACACAACTTACTCTAAACCTCAAAGGACTGAACTCAGCCCACTTTACACAACAGAAAAGATTATTTACAACTGGTCAGAATTTGAAAAACAATTTATTGATGTCTCTTTGGAAGAGAATCAAGTGCATGTACAGCAGCAAGCAACAAAGCACTGAAAACCAGCGACACCCCGTTAGAAAAATAAACTGCAATAAAAAGGCGGTGAGTGAGAGATAAATTCTTAGAGATTTCGTTCAGGGGCTGTGATTGAAGTTGTTTTGACCATACATTAACACACAGAAGGATGGGACCTAAGGGAGGACACTCCTGGGTCTCAGAGTCTTCGTGAGCATGAGTCAGCAAATGGAGCACTTTTAGAATTACACTGCCTTGCTCTGATTCCATGGATCCCAAATCTCCAAATGCAGATGACACTTCCTACAGTGAACCCATGCATGGGAACAACCACAGGATGCTACCCCATTGGAACGGGAAAAAACTTGATAAGCCACCTCATCTTCTCATATCCTTGTGCTCGGGTTCAAGCTTCCATCCGCTTTCCTGAAAATATCCCCACTTGGGGAACTCAGCACTTTCAAAATCCTCTTTCTTATAGGATGGTATTGGTTCTACGGATGAACTGCAATGGGGAAGAATAAGACAGAATTCCTATATATTTGGACAGGCACATGGAGCTCTAATTTCCAATGCGGAGCAAGAATTGACGGAAGTCTAATCTGGCTCTCAAAAGGAAAATAGGGCTTGAAAATTTCCTGCTGCTTTGTGACCGGTCCCAAAGTGGTAAGTTGAGAAGGGAATCTCAGGGAGCCTATAATTCATTGTCCAGCAGGATGGTAAAGATACCGAATGTGGAGAAATGCCTTGGGTTGAACCAGAGAAAAGAACTTGAGATCAAGGCAGAATTGCAAAAATGGGATTTCAAAAGAGAGATGGATCTCGCCTGGTAAGAAACTAGAATGTGGCAGCACTTCTTCAACCATGCCTTTGTCGGAAAAGGGTGTATGCCTTTATCCTGAATATATTCAGGATAAAGGCATACACCGTTTTTGGGCAACCAGGCAGGGGCTCGGTGCAAATCAACACTCCATAGTGCTATCACTTCCCATCAAAACAAAGGGTCACCTAAGAAAAGTGTAAAGACCAGAAATGCAGGGTAGGGTGGAGATAAATCGTACCCACATTTTGTGGATTGTGGGATGGCAAATTGCAATCGCCACTCTGGCGAAGTTTACGGTGTATTCCAAAATAATGTGAGAAACAAAGCTACAACACATAGGACACTTCCACTCAAGGACGTATATTTTCAGGAAAACCAAAGATCCTCAGGATATACGCAACCCAACGTTTACTGCTGCTCTCTTTACAAAAGCCTCGACTATGATACCATCTAAATTTCCTTGGACGGGAAACATGGATGAAGACTATGTGATTCTTATCTACAATGATATATTACTGTGCCAGGAAATCAATGAATTAACGCACTTACCGCCACCGGAGTGTTCTTAGTTACAATCATTCTCAGTGAATTTAGTCACATAGAAAAAAGTGGTTTATCAAAGATATGAGGTACAGGTGGAACATAAAATTGCGTAACATGAATGAAATGGCAAACGAGAGAAAGAATTACACGTTTAGCCAACACAGTTATGACTGTAGGAGCGCAAAGGTCACTTGAGATGAGTAAAAACCAGGTGTTTTAAATGGGCACAGATCCCATTCCATATAGACCAAAGAGGGAAACAACACAACTTACTCTAAACCTCAAAGGACTGACCTCAGCCCACTTTACACACCAGAAATGATTATTTACAACTGGTCAGAATTTGAAAAACAATTTATCGATGTCTCTCTGGAAGAGAATCAAGTGGATGTAGAGCAGCAGGCAACACAGCACTGAAAAACAGCTACACCCCATAAGAAAAATAAACTGCAAAATAAAGGCAGTGAGTGAGAGATAAATTCTTAGAATCTTCGTTCAGGGGCTGTGATTGAAGTTGTTTTGACCATATACTAACACACAAAAGGATGGGACCTAAGGGAAGACACTCGTGGGTCTGAGAGTCTTCGTGAGCATGAGTCAGCAAATGCAGAACTTTTAGAATAACACTGCTTTGCCTTGATTCCATGGATCCGAAATCTCCAAATGCAGACGACCCTTCCTACAGCGATCACATGCATGGGAGAGCCACAGGATGCTACCGCATTGGAACGGGAATAAACTTGAAAAGCCACCTCATCTTCTCATATCCTGGTGCTCGGGGTCAAGCTTCCAGGCGCTTTCCTAAAAATATCCCCACTTGGGGAAGTCAGCACTTTCAAATCTCTCTTTCTTGTAGCTTGCAATTGGTTCCATGGATGAAGTGCAACGGGGAAGAATAAGAAACATTGCCAATATATTTGGACAGGCCCATGGCGCTCTAATTTCCAATGCTGAACAAGAATTGACCCAACTCTAAGATTGCTCTCACAAGGAGAATAGGGTTTGATAATTACCTGCTGCTTTCTGACTGCTTCCGAAAGTGGGAAGTTGAGCAGGGGATCTCAGGGAGCCTATAATTCATGGCGCTGCGGGATGGAAGAAGACACCTAATGTGGATAAATGCCTTGGGTTGAACCAGAGAAAAGAACTTGAGAGCAAGGCAGAATTGCAAACATGGGATTTCATGAGGGAGATGGGTCTCGCCTAATAAGAACCTGGAATGTGGCAGTACTTCTTCAAGCATGCCTAGGTCGAAAAAGGGTGTATGCCTTTATCCTGAATATATTCAGGATAAAGGCATACACCGTTTTTGGGCAACCAGGCAGTGGCTCGGTGCAAATCAACACTACATAGTGCTATCACTTCCCATCAAAACAAAGGGTCATCTACGAAAAGTGTAAAGACCAGAAATGCAGGGAAGGGTGGAGATAAATCATACCCACATTTTGTGGATTGTGGGATGGTAAATTGCAATCGGCACTCTGGCGAAGTCTATGGTGTATTCCAAAATAATGTCAGAAACAAAGCTACAGCACATAGGACACTTCCACTCAAGAACGTATATTTAACGGAAAGCCAAAGATCCTCAGGACACAGGCAACCCAACCTTTACTGCTCCTCCCTTTATAAAAGCCTCCACTAGGATACCATCTAAATTTCCTTGGACGGAAAACATAGATGAAGAACATGTGATTCTTATCTACAATCATATATTACTAAGCCAGGAAATCAATGAAATAACGTCACTTGCCACCACCGGAGTGTTCTTAGTTACAATCATTCTCCGTGAATTTAGTCACATAGAAAAAAGTCGTTTCTCAAAGTTATGAAGTACAGGTGGAACATAAAATTTCGTCACATGAACGAAATGCCAAACGAGAGAAAGAATTATACATTTAGCAAACACACTTATGCCTGTAGGAGCGCAAAGGTCACTTGAGGTGAGTAAAAACCAGGTGTTTTAAATGAGCACAGATACCATTCCCTATAGACCAAAGAGGGAATCAACACAACTTACTCTAAACCTCAAAGGACTGAACTCAGCCCACTTTACACAACAGAAAAGATTATTTACAACTGGTCAGAATTTGAAAAACAATTTATTGATGTCTCTTTGGAAGAGAATCAAGTGCATGTACAGCAGCAAGCAACAAAGCACTGAAAACCAGCGACACCCCGTTAGAAAAATAAACTGCAATAAAAAGGCGGTGAGTGAGAGATAAATTCTTAGAGATTTCGTTCAGGGGCTGTGATTGAAGTTGTTTTGACCATACATTAACACACAGAAGGATGGGACCTAAGGGAGGACACTCCTGGGTCTCAGAGTCTTCGTGAGCATGAGTCAGCAAATGGAGCACTTTTAGAATTACACTGCCTTGCTCTGATTCCATGGATCCCAAATCTCCAAATGCAGATGACACTTCCTACAGTGAACCCATGCATGGGAACAACCACAGGATGCTACCCCATTGGAACGGGAAAAAACTTGATAAGCCACCTCATCTTCTCATATCCTTGTGCTCGGGTTCAAGCTTCCATCCGCTTTCCTGAAAATATCCCCACTTGGGGAACTCAGCACTTTCAAAATCCTCTTTCTTATAGGATGGTATTGGTTCTACGGATGAACTGCAATGGGGAAGAATAAGACAGAATTCCTATATATTTGGACAGGCACATGGAGCTCTAATTTCCAATGCGGAGCAAGAATTGACGGAAGTCTAATCTGGCTCTCAAAAGGAAAATAGGGCTTGAAATTTTCCTGCTGCTTTGTGACCGGTCCCAAAGTGGTAAGTTGAGAAGGGAATCTCAGGGAGCCTATAATTCATTGTCCAGCACGATGGTAAAGATACCGAATGTGGAGAAATGCCTTGGGTTGAACCAGAGAAAAGAACTTGAGATCAAGGCAGAATTGCAAAAATGGGATTTCAAAAGAGAGATGGATCTCGCCTGGTAAGAAACTAGAATGTGGCAGCACTTCTTCAACCATGCCTTTGTCGGAAAAGGGTGTATGCCTTTATCCTGAATATATTCAGGATAAAGGCATACACCGTTTTTGGGCAACCAGGCATGGGCTCGGTGCAAATCAACACTACATAGTGCTATCACTTCCCATCAAAACAAAGGGTCACCTAAGAAAAGTGTAAAGACCAGAAATGCAGGGTAGGGTGGAGATAAATCGTACCCACATTTTGTGGATTGTGGGATGGCAAATTGCAATCGCCACTCTGGCGAAGTTTACGGTGTATTCCAAAATAATGTGAGAAACAAAGCTACAACACATAGGACACTTCCACTCAAGGACGTATATTTTCAGGAAAACCAAAGATCCTCAGGATATACGCAACCCAACGTTTACTGCTGCTCTCTTTACAAAAGCCTCGACTATGATACCATCTAAATTTCCTTGGACGGGAAACATGGATGAAGACTATGTGATTCTTATCTACAATGATATATTACTGTGCCAGGAAATCAATGAATTAACGCACTTACCGCCACCGGAGTGTTCTTAGTTACAATCATTCTCAGTGAATTTAGTCACATAGAAAAAAGTGGTTTATCAAAGATATGAGGTACAGGTGGAACATAAAATTGCGTAACATGAATGAAATGGCAAACGAGAGAAAGAATTACACGTTTAGCCAACACAGTTATGACTGTAGGAGCGCAAAGGTCACTTGAGATGAGTAAAAACCAGGTGTTTTAAATGGGCACAGATCCCATTCCATATAGACCAAAGAGGGAAACAACACAACTTACTCTAAACCTCAAAGGACTGACCTCAGCCCACTTTACACACCAGAAATGATTATTTACAACTGGTCAGAATTTGAAAAACAATTTATCGATGTCTCTCTGGAAGAGAATCAAGTGGATGTAGAGCAGCAGGCAACACAGCACTGAAAAACAGCTACACCCCATAAGAAAAATAAACTGCAAAATAAAGGCAGTGAGTGAGAGATAAATTCTTAGAATCTTCGTTCAGGGGCTGTGATTGAAGTTGTTTTGACCATATACTAACACACAAAAGGATGGGACCTAAGGGAAGACACTCGTGGGTCTGAGAGTCTTCGTGAGCATGAGTCAGCAAATGCAGAACTTTTAGAATAACACTGCTTTGCCTTGATTCCATGGATCCGAAATCTCCAAATGCAGACGACCCTTCCTACAGCGATCACATGCATGGGAGAGCCACAGGATGCTACCGCATTGGAACGGGAATAAACTTGAAAAGCCACCTCATCTTCTCATATCCTGGTGCTCGGGGTCAAGCTTCCAGGCGCTTTCCTAAAAATATCCCCACTTGGGGAAGTCAGCACTTTCAAATCTCTCTTTCTTGTAGCTTGCAATTGGTTCCATGGATGAAGTGCAACGGGGAAGAATAAGAAACATTGCCAATATATTTGGACAGGCCCATGGCGCTCTAATTTCCAATGCTGAACAAGAATTGACCCAACTCTAAGATTGCTCTCACAAGGAGAATAGGGTTTGATAATTACCTGCTGCTTTCTGACTGCTTCCGAAAGTGGGAAGTTGAGCAGGGGATCTCAGGGAGCCTATAATTCATGGCGCTGCGGGATGGAAGAAGACACCTAATGTGGATAAATGCCTTGGGTTGAACCAGAGAAAAGAACTTGAGAGCAAGGCAGAATTGCAAACATGGGATTTCATGAGGGAGATGGGTCTCGCCTAATAAGAACCTGGAATGTGGCAGTACTTCTTCAAGCATGCCTAGGTCGAAAAAGGGTGTATGCCTTTATCCTGAATATATTCAGGATAAAGGCATACACCGTTTTTGGGCAACCAGGCAGTGGCTCGGTGCAAATCAACACTACATAGTGCTATCACTTCCCATCAAAACAAAGGGTCATCTACGAAAAGTGTAAAGACCAGAAATGCAGGGAAGGGTGGAGATAAATCATACTCACATTTTGTGGATTGTGGGATGGTAAATTGCAATTGGCACTCTGGCGAAGTCTATGGTGTATTCCAAAATAATGTCAGAAACAAAGCTACAGCACATAGGACACTTCCACTCAAGAACGTATATTTAACGGAAAACCAAAGATCCTCAGGACACAGGCAACCCAACCTTTACTGCTCCTCCCTTTATAAAAGCCTCCACTAGGATACCATCTAAATTTCCTTGGACGGAAAGCATAGATGAAGAACATGTGATTCTTATCTACAATCATATATTACTAAGCCAGGAAATCAATGAAATAACGTCACTTGCCACCACCGGAGTGTTCTTAGTTACAATCATTCTCCGTGAATTTAGTCACATAGAAAAAAGTCGTTTCTCAAAGTTATGAAGTACAGGTGGAACATAAAATTTCGTCACATGAACGAAATGCCAAACGAGAGAAAGAATTATACATTTAGCAAACACACTTATGCCTGTAGGAGCGCAAAGGTCACTTGAGGTGAGTAAAAACCAGGTGTTTTAAATGAGCACAGATACCATTCCCTATAGACCAAAGAGGGAATCAACACAACTTACTCTAAACCTCAAAGGACTGAACTCAGCCCACTTTACACAACAGAAAAGATTATTTACAACTGGTCAGAATTTGAAAAACAATTTATTGATGTCTCTTTGGAAGAGAATCAAGTGCATGTACAGCAGCAAGCAACAAAGCACTGAAAACCAGCGACACCCCGTTAGAAAAATAAACTGCAATAAAAAGGCGGTGAGTGAGAGATAAATTCTTAGAGATTTCGTTCAGGGGCTGTGATTGAAGTTGTTTTGACCATACATTAACACACAGAAGGATGGGACCTAAGGGAGGACACTCCTGGGTCTCAGAGTCTTCGTGAGCATGAGTCAGCAAATGGAGCACTTTTAGAATTACACTGCCTTGCTCTGATTCCATGGATCCCAAATCTCCAAATGCAGATGACACTTCCTACAGTGAACCCATGCATGGGAACAACCACAGGATGCTACCCCATTGGAACGGGAAAAAACTTGATAAGCCACCTCATCTTCTCATATCCTTGTGCTCGGGTTCAAGCTTCCATCCGCTTTCCTGAAAATATCCCCACTTGGGGAACTCAGCACTTTCAAAATCCTCTTTCTTATAGGATGGTATTGGTTCTACGGATGAACTGCAATGGGGAAGAATAAGACAGAATTCCTATATATTTGGACAGGCACATGGAGCTCTAATTTCCAATGCGGAGCAAGAATTGACGGAAGTCTAATCTGGCTCTCAAAAGGAAAATAGGGCTTGAAAATTTCCTGCTGCTTTGTGACCGGTCCCAAAGTGGTAAGTTGAGAAGGGAATCTCAGGGAGCCTATAATTCATTGTCCAGCAGGATGGTAAAGATACCGAATGTGGAGAAATGCCTTGGGTTGAACCAGAGAAAAGAACTTGAGATCAAGGCAGAATTGCAAAAATGGGATTTCAAAGGAGAGATGGATCTCGCCTGGTAAGAAACTAGAATGTGGCAGCACTTCTTCAACCATGCCTTTGTCGGAAAAGGGTGTATGCCTTTATCCTGAATATATTCAGGATAAAGGCATACACCGCTTTTGGGCAACCAGGCAGGGGCTCGGTGCAAATCAACACTACATAGTGCTATCACTTCCCATCAAAACAAAGGGTCACCTAAGAAAAGTGTAAAGACCAGAAATGCAGGGTAGGGTGGAGATAAATCGTACCCACATTTTGTGGATTGTGGGATGGCAAATTGCAATCGCCACTCTGGCGAAGTTTACGGTGTATTCCAAAATAATGTGAGAAACAAAGCTACAACACATAGGACACTTCCACTCAAGGACGTATATTTTCAGGAAAACCAAAGATCCTCAGGATATACGCAACCCAACGTTTACTGCTGCTCTCTTTACAAAAGCCTCGACTATGATACCATCTAAATTTCCTTGGACGGGAAACATGGATGAAGACTATGTGATTCTTATCTACAATGATATATTACTGTGCCAGGAAATCAATGAATTAACGCACTTACCGCCACCGGAGTGTTCTTAGTTACAATCATTCTCAGTGAATTTAGTCACATAGAAAAACGTGGTTTATCAAAGATATGAGGTACAGGTGGAACATAAAATTGCGTAACATGAATGAAATGGCAAACGAGAGAAAGAATTACACGTTTAGCCAACACAGTTATGACTGTAGGAGCGCAAAGGTCACTTGAGATGAGTAAAAACCAGGTGTTTTAAATGGGCACAGATCCCATTCCATATAGACCAAAGAGGGAAACAACACAACTTACTCTAAACCTCAAAGGACTGACCTCAGCCCACTTTACACACCAGAAATGATTATTTACAACTGGTCAGAATTTGAAAAACAATTTATCGATGTCTCTCTGGAAGAGAATCAAGTGGATGTAGAGCAGCAGGCAACACAGCACTGAAAAACAGCTACACCCCATAAGAAAAATAAACTGCAAAATAAAGGCAGTGAGTGAGAGATAAATTCTTAGAATCTTCGTTCAGGGGCTGTGATTGAAGTTGTTTTGACCATATACTAACACACAAAAGGATGGGACCTAAGGGAAGACACTCGTGGGTCTGAGAGTCTTCGTGAGCATGAGTCAGCAAATGCAGAACTTTTAGAATAACACTGCTTTGCCTTGATTCCATGGATCCGAAATCTCCAAATGCAGACGAGCCTTCCTACAGCGATCACATGCATGGGAGAGCCACAGGATGCTACCGCATTGGAACGGGAATAAACTTGAAAAGCCACCTCATCTTCTCATATCCTGGTGCTCGGGGTCAAGCTTCCAGGCGCTTTCCTAAAAATATCCCCACTTGGGGAAGTCAGCACTTTCAAATCTCTCTTTCTTGTAGCTTGCAATTGGTTCCATGGATGAAGTGCAACGGGGAAGAATAAGAAACATTGCCAATATATTTGGACAGGCCCATGGCGCTCTAATTTCCAATGCTGAACAAGAATTGACCCAACTCTAAGATTGCTCTCACAAGGAGAATAGGGTTTGATAATTACCTGCTGCTTTCTGACTGCTTCCGAAAGTGGGAAGTTGAGCAGGGGATCTCAGGGAGCCTATAATTCATGGCGCTGCGGGATGGAAGAAGACACCTAATGTGGATAAATGCCTTGGGTTGAACCAGAGAAAAGAACTTGAGAGCAAGGCAGAATTGCAAACATGGGATTTCATGAGGGAGATGGGTCTCGCCTAATAAGAACCTGGAATGTGGCAGTACTTCTTCAAGCATGCCTAGGTCGAAAAAGGGTGTATGCCTTTATCCTGAATATATTCAGGATAAAGGCATACACCGTTTTTGGGCAACCAGGCAGTGGCTCGGTGCAAATCAACACTACATAGTGCTATCACTTCCCATCAAAACAAAGGGTCATCTACGAAAAGTGTAAAGACCAGAAATGCAGGGAAGGGTGGAGATAAATCATACCCACATTTTGTGGATTGTGGGTTGGTAAATTGCAATTGGCACTCTGGCGAAGTCTATGGTGTATTCCAAAATAATGTCAGAAACAAAGCTACAGCACATAGGACACTTCCACTCAAGAACGTATATTTAACGGAAAACCAAAGATCCTCAGGACACAGGCAACCCAACCTTTACTGCTCCTCCCTTTATAAAAGCCTCCACTAGGATACCATCTAAATTTCCTTGGACGGAAAACATAGATGAAGAACATGTGATTCTTATCTACAATCATATATTACTAAGCCAGGAAATCAATGAAATAACGTCACTTGCCACCACCGGAGTGTTCTTAGTTACAATCATTCCCCGTGAATTTAGTCACATAGAAAAAAGTCGTTTCTCAAAGTTATGAAGTACAGGTGGAACATAAAATTTCGTCACATGAACGAAATGCCAAACGAGAGAAAGAATTATACATTTAGCAAACACACTTATGCCTGTAGGAGCGCAAAGGTCACTTGAGGTGAGTAAAAACCAGGTGTTTTAAATGAGCACAGATACCATTCCCTATAGACCAAAGAGGGAATCAACACAACTTACTCTAAACCTCAAAGGACTGAACTCAGCCCACTTTACACAACAGAAAAGATTATTTACAACTGGTCAGAATTTGAAAAACAATTTATTGATGTCTCTTTGGAAGAGAATCAAGTGCATGTACAGCAGCAAGCAACAAAGCACTGAAAACCAGCGACACCCCGTTAGAAAAATAAACTGCAATAAAAAGGCGGTGAGTGAGAGATAAATTCTTAGAGATTTCGTTCAGGGGCTGTGATTGAAGTTGTTTTGACCATACATTAACACACAGAAGGATGGGACCTAAGGGAGGACACTCCTGGGTCTCAGAGTCTTCGTGAGCATGAGTCAGCAAATGGAGCACTTTTAGAATTACACTGCCTTGCTCTGATTCCATGGATCCCAAATCTCCAAATGCAGATGACACTTCCTACAGTGAACCCATGCATGGGAACAACCACAGGGTGCTACCCCATTGGAACGGGAAAAAACTTGATAAGCCACCTCATCTTCTCATATCCTTGTGCTCGGGTTCAAGCTTCCATCCGCTTTCCTGAAAATATCCCCACTTGGGGAACTCAGCACTTTCAAAATCCTCTTTCTTATAGGATGGTATTGGTTCTACGGATGAACTGCAATGGGGAAGAATAAGACAGAATTCCTATATATTTGGACAGGCACATGGAGCTCTAATTTCCAATGCGGAGCAAGAATTGACGGAAGTCTAATCTGGCTCTCAAAAGGAAAATAGGGCTTGAAAATTTCCTGCTGCTTTGTGACCGGTCCCAAAGTGGTAAGTTGAGAAGGGAATCTCAGGGAGCCTATAATTCATTGTCCAGCAGGATGGTAAAGATACCGAATGTGGAGAAATGCCTTGGGTTGAACCAGAGAAAAGAACTTGAGATCAAGGCAGAATTGCAAAAATGGGATTTCAAAAGAGAGATGGATCTCGCCTGGTAAGAAACTAGAATGTGGCAGCACTTCTTCAACCATGCCTTTGTCGGAAAAGGGTGTATGCCTTTATCCTGAATATATTCAGGATAAAGGCATACACCGTTTTTTGGCAACCAGGCAGGGGCTCGGTGCAAATCAACACTACATAGTGCTATCACTTCCCATCAAAACAAAGGGTCACCTAAGAAAAGTGTAAAGACCAGAAATGCAGGGTAGGGTGGAGATAAATCGTACCCACATTTTGTGGATTGTGGGATGGCAAATTGCAATCGCCACTCTGGCGAAGTTTACGGTGTATTCCAAAATAATGTGAGAAACAAAGCTACAACACATAGGACACTTCCACTCAAGGACGTATATTTTCAGGAAAACCAAAGATCCTCAGGATATACGCAACCCAACGTTTACTGCTGCTCTCTTTACAAAAGCCTCGACTATGATACCATCTAAATTTCCTTGGACGGGAAACATGGATGAAGACTATGTGATTCTTATCTACAATGATATATTACTGTGCCAGGAAATCAATGAATTAACGCACTTACCGCCACCGGAGTGTTCTTAGTTACAATCATTCTCAGTGAATTTAGTCACATAGAAAAAAGTGGTTTATCAAAGATATGAGGTACAGGTGGAACATAAAATTGCGTAACATGAATGAAATGGCAAACGAGAGAAAGAATTACACGTTTAGCCAACACAGTTATGACTGTAGGAGCGCAAAGGTCACTTGAGATGAGTAAAAACCAGGTGTTTTAAATGGGCACAGATCCCATTCCATATAGACCAAAGAGGGAAACAACACAACTTACTCTAAACCTCAAAGGACTGACCTCAGCCCACTTTACACACCAGAAATGATTATTTACAACTGGTCAGAATTTGAAAAACAATTTATCGATGTCTCTCTGGAAGAGGATCAAGTGGATGTAGAGCAGCAGGCAACACAGCACTGAAAAACAGCTACACCCCATAAGAAAAATAAACTGCAAAATAAAGGCAGTGAGTGAGAGATAAATTCTTAGAATCTTCGTTCAGGGGCTGTGATTGAAGTTGTTTTGACCATATACTAACACACAAAAGGATGGGACCTAAGGGAAGACACTCGTGGGTCTGAGAGTCTTCGTGAGCATGAGTCAGCAAATGCAGAACTTTTAGAATAACACTGCTTTGCCTTGATTCCATGGATCCGAAATCTCCAAATGCAGACGAGCCTTCCTACAGCGATCACATGCATGGGAGAGCCACAGGATGCTACCGCATTGGAATGGGAATAAACTTGAAAAGCCACCTCATCTTCTCATATCCTGGTGCTCGGGGTCAAGCTTCCAGGCGCTTTCCTAAAAATATCCCCACTTGGGGAAGTCAGCACTTTCAAATCTCTCTTTCTTGTAGCTTGCAATTGGTTCCATGGATGAAGTGCAACGGGGAAGAATAAGAAACATTGCCAATATATTTGGACAGGCCCATGGTGCTCTAATTTCCAATGCTGAACAAGAATTGACCCAACTCTAAGATTGCTCTCACAAGGAGAATAGGGTTTGATAATTACCTGCTGCTTTCTGAC
Source organism: Kogia breviceps (assembly GCF_026419965.1). Classification (NCBI taxonomy): domain Eukaryota; kingdom Metazoa; phylum Chordata; class Mammalia; order Artiodactyla; family Physeteridae; genus Kogia; species Kogia breviceps. Next base: position 36,254,154 of record NC_081325.1, read on the forward strand.
TGCTTCCGAAAGTGGGAAGTTGAGCAGGGGATCTCAGGGAGCCTATAATTCATGGCGCTGCGGGATGGAAGAAGACACCTAATGTGGATAAATGCCTTGGGTTGAACCAGAGAAAAGAACTTGAGAGCAAGGCAGAATTGCAAACATGGGATTTCATGAGGGAGATGGGTCTCGCCTAATAAGAACCTGGAATGTGGCAGTACTTCTTCAAGCATGCCTAGGTCGAAAAAGGGTGTATGCCTTTATCCTGAATATATTCAGGATAAAGGCATACACCGTTTTGGGGCAACCAGGCAGTGGCTCGGTGCAAATCAACACTACATAGTGCTATCACTTCCCATCAAAACAAAGGGTCATCTACGAAAAGTGTAAAGACCAGAAATGCAGGGAAGGGTGGAGATAAATCATACCCACATTTTGTGGATTGTGGGTTGGTAAATTGCAATTGGCACTCTGGCGAAGTCTATGGTGTATTCCAAAATAATGTCAGAAACAAAGCTATAGCACATAGGACACTTCCACTCAAGAACGTATATTTAACGGAAAACCAAAGATCCTCAGGACACAGGCAACCCAACCTTTACTGCTCCTCCCTTTATAAAAGCCTCCACTAGGATACCATCTAAATTTCCTTGGACGGAAAACATAGATGAAGAACATGTGATTCTTATCTACAATCATATATTACTAAGCCAGGAAATCAATGAAATAACGTCACTTGCCACCACCGGAGTGTTCTTAGTTACAATCATTCTCCGTGAATTTAGTCACATAGAAAAAAGTCGTTTCTCAAAGTTATGAAGTACAGGTGGAACATAAAATTTCGTCACATGAACGAAATGCCAAACGAGAGAAAGAATTATACATTTAGCAAACACACTTATGCCTGTAGGAGCGCAAAGGTCACTTGAGGTGAGTAAAAACCAGGTGTTTTAAATGAGCACAGATACCATTCCCTATAGACCAAAGAGGGAATCAACACAACTTACTCTAAACCTCAAAGGACTGAACTCAGCCCACTTTACACAACAGAAAAGATTATTTACAACTGGTCAGAATTTGAAAAACAATTTATTGATGTCTCTTTGGAAGAGAATCAAGTGCATGTACAGCAGCAAGCAACAAAGCACTGAAAACCAGCGACACCCCGTTAGAAAAATAAACTGCAATAAAAAGGCGGTGAGTGAGAGATAAATTCTTAGAGATTTCGTTCAGGGGCTGTGATTGAAGTTGTTTTGACCATACATTAACACACAGAAGGATGGGACCTAAGGGAGGACACTCCTGGGTCTCAGAGTCTTCGTGAGCATGAGTCAGCAAATGGAGCACTTTTAGAATTACACTGCCTTGCTCTGATTCCATGGATCCCAAATCTCCAAATGCAGATGACACTTCCTACAGTGAACCCATGCATGGGAACAACCACAGGATGCTACCCCATTGGAACGGGAAAAAACTTGATAAGCCACCTCATCTTCTCATATCCTTGTGCTCGGGTTCAAGCTTCCATCCGCTTTCCTGAAAATATCCCCACTTGGGGAACTCAGCACTTTCAAAATCCTCTTTCTTATAGGATGGTATTGGTTCTACGGATGAACTGCAATGGGGAAGAATAAGACAGAATTCCTATATATTTGGACAGGCACATGGAGCTCTAATTTCCAATGCGGAGCAAGAATTGACGGAAGTCTAATCTGGCTCTCAAAAGGAAAATAGGGCTTGAAAATTTCCTGCTGCTTTGTGACCGGTCCCAAAGTGGTAAGTTGAGAAGGGAATCTCAGGGAGCCTATAATTCATTGTCCAGCAGGATGGTAAAGATACCGAATGTGGAGAAATGCCTTGGGTTGAACCAGAGAAAAGAACTTGAGATCAAGGCAGAATTGCAAAAATGGGATTTCAAAAGAGAGATGGATCTCGCCTGGTAAGAAACTAGAATGTGGCAGCACTTCTTCAACCATGCCTTTGTCGGAAAAGGGTGTATGCCTTTATCCTGAATATATTCAGGATAAAGGCATACACCGTTTTTGGGCAACCAGGCAGGGGCTCGGTGCAAATCAACACTACATAGTGCTATCACTTCCCATCAAAACAAAGGGTCACCTAAGAAAAGTGTAAAGACCAGAAATGCAGGGTAGGGTGGAGATAAATCGTACCCACATTTTGTGGATTGTGGGATGGCAAATTGCAATCGCCACTCTGGCGAAGTTTACGGTGTATTCCAAAATAATGTGAGAAACAAAGCTACAACACATAGGACACTTCCACTCAAGGACGTATATTTTCAGGAAAACCAAAGATCCTCAGGATATACGCAACCCAACGTTTACTGCTGCTCTCTTTACAAAAGCCTCGACTATGATACCATCTAAATTTCCTTGGACGGGAAACATGGATGAAGACTATGTGATTCTTATCTACAATGATATATTACTGTGCCAGGAAATCAATGAATTAACGCACTTACCGCCACCGGAGTGTTCTTAGTTACAATCATTCTCAGTGAATTTAGTCACATAGAAAAAAGTGGTTTATCAAAGATATGAGGTACAGGTGGAACATAAAATTGTGTAACATGAATGAAATGGCAAACGAGAGAAAGAATTACACGTTTAGCCAACACAGTTATGACTGTAGGAGCGCAAAGGTCACTTGAGATGAGTAAAAACCAGGTGTTTTAAATGGGCACAGATCCCATTCCATATAGACCAAAGAGGGAAACAACACAACTTACTCTAAACCTCAAAGGACTGACCTCAGCCCACTTTACACACCAGAAATGATTATTTACAACTGGTCAGAATTTGAAAAACAATTTATCGATGTCTCTCTGGAAGAGAATCAAGTGGATGTAGAGCAGCAGGCAACACAGCACTGAAAAACAGCTACACCCCATAAGAAAAATTAACTGCAAAATAAAGGCAGTGAGTGAGAGATAAATTCTTAGAATCTTCGTTCAGGGGCTGTGATTGAAGTTGTTTTGACCATATATTAACACACAAAAGGATGGGACCTAAGGGAAGACACTCGTGGGTCTGAGAGTCTTCGTGAGCATGAGTCAGCAAATGCAGAACTTTTAGAATAACACTGCTTTGCCTTGATTCCATGGATCCGAAATCTCCAAATGCAGACGACCCTTCCTACAGCGATCACATGCATGGGAGAGCCACAGGATGCTACCGCATTGGAACGGGAATAAACTTGAAAAGCCACCTCATCTTCTCATATCCTGGTGCTCGGGGTCAAGCTTCCAGGCGCTTTCCTCAAAATATCCCCACTTGGGGAAGTCAGCACTTTCAAATCTCTCTTTCTTGTAGCTTGCAATTGGTTCCATGGATGAAGTGCAACGGGGAAGAATAAGAAACATTGCCAATATATTTGGACAGGCCCATGGCGCTCTAATTTCCAATGCTGAACAAGAATTGACCCAACTCTAAGATTGCTCTCACAAGGAGAATAGGGTTTGATAATTACCTGCTGCTTTCTGACTGCTTCCGAAAGTGGGAAGTTGAGCAGGGGATCTCAGGGAGCCTATAATTCATGGCGCTGCGGGATGGAAGAAGACACCTAATGTGGATAAATGCCTTGGGTTGAACCAGAGAAAAGAACTTGAGAGCAAGGCAGAATTGCAAACATGGGATTTCATGAGGGAGATGGGTCTCGCCTCATAAGAACCTGGAATGTGGCAGTACTTCTTCAAGCATGCCTAGGTCGAAAAAGGGTGTATGCCTTTATCCTGAATATATTCAGGATAAAGGCATACACCGTTTTTGGGCAACCAGGCAGTGGCTCGGTGCAAATCAACACTACATAGTGCTATCACTTCCCATCAAAACAAAGGGTCATCTACGAAAAGTGTAAAGACCAGAAATGCAGGGAAGGGTGGAGATAAATCATACCCACATTTTGTGGATTGTGGGATGGTAAATTGCAATTGGCACTCTGGCGAAGTCTATGGTGTATTCCAAAATAATGTCAGAAACAAAGCTACAGCACATAGGACACTTCCACTCAAGAACGTATATTTAACGGAAAACCAAAGATCCTCAGGACACAGGCAACCCAACCTTTACTGCTCCTCCCTTTATAAAAGCCTCCACTAGGATACCATCTAAATTTCCTTGGACGGAAAACATAGATGAAGAACATGTGATTCTTATCTACAATCATATATTACTAAGCCAGGAAATCAATGAAATAACGTCACTTGCCACCACCGGAGTGTTCTTAGTTACAATCATTCTCCGTGAATTTAGTCACATAGAAAAAAGTCGTTTCTCAAAGTTATGAAGTACAGGTGGAACATAAAATTTCGTCACATGAACGAAATGCCAAACGAGAGAAAGAATTATACATTTAGCAAACGCACTTATGCCTGTAGGAGCGCAAAGGTCACTTGAGGTGAGTAAAAACCAGGTGTTTTAAATGAGCACAGATACCATTCCCTATAGACCAAAGAGGGAATCAACACAACTTACTCTAAACCTCAAAGGACTGAACTCAGCCCACTTTACACAACAGAAAAGATTATTTACAACTGGTCAGAATTTGAAAAACAATTTATTGATGTCTCTTTGGAAGAGAATCAAGTGCATGTACAGCAGCAAGCAACAAAGCACTGAAAACCAGCGACACCCCGTTAGAAAAATAAACTGCAATAAAAAGGCGGTGAGTGAGAGATAAATTCTTAGAGATTTCGTTCAGGGGCTGTGATTGAAGTTGTTTTGACCATACATTAACACACAGAAGGATGGGACCTAAGGGAGGACACTCCTGGGTCTCAGAGTCTTCGTGAGCATGAGTCAGCAAATGGAGCACTTTTAGAATTACACTGCCTTGCTCTGATTCCATGGATCCCAAATCTCCAAATGCAGATGACACTTCCTACAGTGAACCCATGCATGGGAACAACCACAGGATGCTACCCCATTGGAACGGGAAAAAACTTGATAAGCCACCTCATCTTCTCATATCCTTGTGCTCGGGTTCAAGCTTCCATCCGCTTTCCTGAAAATATCCCCACTTGGGGAACTCAGCACTTTCAAAATCCTCTTTCTTATAGGATGGTATTGGTTCTACGGATGAACTGCAATGGGGAAGAATAAGACAGAATTCCTATATATTTGGACAGGCACATGGAGCTCTAATTTCCAATGCGGAGCAAGAATTGACGGAAGTCTAATCTGGCTCTCAAAAGGAAAATAGGGCTTGAAAATTTCCTGCTGCTTTGTGACCGGTCCCAAAGTGGTAAGTTGAGAAGGGAATCTCAGGGAGCCTATAATTCATTGTCCAGCAGGATGGTAAAGATACCGAATGTGGAGAAATGCCTTGGGTTGAACCAGAGAAAAGAACTTGAGATCAAGGCAGAATTGCAAAAATGGGATTTCAAAAGAGAGATGGATCTCGCCTGGTAAGAAACTAGAATGTGGCAGCACTTCTTCAACCATGCCTTTGTCGGAAAAGGGTGTATGCCTTTATCCTGAATATATTCAGGATAAAGGCATACACCGTTTTTGGGCAACCAGGCAGGGGCTCGGTGCAAATCAACACTACATAGTGCTATCACTTCCCATCAAAACAAAGGGTCACCTAAGAAAAGTGTAAAGACCAGAAATGCAGGGTAGGGTGGAGATAAATCGTACCCACATTTTGTGGATTGTGGGATGGCAAATTGCAATCGCCACTCTGGCGAAGTTTACGGTGTATTCCAAAATAATGTGAGAAACAAAGCTACAACACATAGGACACTTCCACTCAAGAACGTATATTTTCAGGAAAACCAAAGATCCTCAGGATATACGCAACCCAACGTTTACTGCTGCTCTCTTTACAAAAGCCTCGACTATGATACCATCTAAATTTCCTTGGACGGGAAACATGGATGAAGACTATGTGATTCTTATCTACAATGATATATTACTGTGCCAGGAAATCAATGAATTAACGCACTTACCGCCACCGGAGTGTTCTTAGTTACAATCATTCTCAGTGAATTTAGTCACATAGAAAAAAGTGGTTTATCAAAGATATGAGGTACAGGTGGAACATAAAATTGTGTAACATGAATGAAATGGCAAACGAGAGAAAGAATTACACGTTTAGCCAACACAGTTATGACTGTAGGAGCGCAAAGGTCACTTGAGATGAGTAAAAACCAGGTGTTTTAAATGGGCACAGATCCCATTCCATATAGACCAAAGAGGGAAACAACACAACTTACTCTAAACCTCAAAGGACTGAACTCAGCCCACTTTACACACCAGAAATGATTATTTACAACTGGTCAGAATTTGAAAAACAATTTATCGATGTCTCTCTGGAAGAGGATCAAGTGGATGTAGAGCAGCAGGCAACACAGCACTGAAAAACAGCTACACCCCATAAGAAAAATTAACTGCAAAATAAAGTCAGTGAGTGAGAGATAAATTCTTAGAATCTTCGTTCAGGGGCTGTGATTGAAGTTGTTTTGACCATATACTAACACACAAAAGGATGGGACCTAAGGGAAGACACTCGTGGGTCTGAGAGTCTTCGTGAGCATGAGTCAGCAAATGCAGAACTTTTAGAATAACACTGCTTTGCCTTGATTCCATGGATCCGAAATCTCCAAATGCAGACGACCCTTCCTACAGCGATCACATGCATGGGAGAGCCACAGGATGCTACCGCATTGGAACGGGAATAAACTTGAAAAGCCACCTCATCTTCTCATATCCTGGTGCTCGGGGTCAAGCTTCCAGGCGCTTTCCTAAAAATATCCCCACTTGGGGAAGTCAGCACTTTCAAATCTCTCTTTCTTGTAGCTTGCAATTGGTTCCATGGATGAAGTGCAACGGGGAAGAATAAGAAACATTGCCAATATATTTGGACAGGCCCATGGCGCTCTAATTTCCAATGCTGAACAAGAATTGACCCAACTCTAAGATTGCTCTCACAAGGAGAATAGGGTTTGATAATTACCTGCTGCTTTCTGACTGCTTCCGAAAGTGGGAAGTTGAGCAGGGGATCTCAGGGAGCCTATAATTCATGGCGCTGTGGGATGGAAGAAGACACCTAATGTGGATAAATGCCTTGGGTTGAACCAGAGAAAAGAACTTGAGAGCAAGGCAGAATTGCAAACATGTGATTTCATGAGGGAGATGGGTCTCGCCTAATAAGAACCTGGAATGTGGCAGTACTTCTTCAAGCATGCCTAGGTCGAAAAAGGGTGTATGCCTTTATCCTGAATATATTCAGGATAAAGGCATACACCGTTTTTGGGAAACCAGGCAGTGGCTCGGTGCAAATCAACACTACATAGTGCTATCACTTCCCATCAAAACAAAGGGTCATCTACGAAAAGTGTAAAGACCAGAAATGCAGGGTAGGGTGGAGATAAATCGTACCCACATTTTGTGGATTGTGGGATGGTAAATTGCAATTGGCACTCTGGCGAAGTCTATGGTGTATTCCAAAATAATGTCAGAAACAAAGCTACAGCACAAAGGACACTTCCACTCAAGAACGTATATTTAACGGAAAACCAAAGATCCTCAGGACACAGGCAACCCAACCTTTACTGCTCCTCCCTTTATAAAAGCCTCCACTAGGATACCATCTAAATTTCCTTGGACGGAAAACATAGATAAAGAACATGTGATTCTTATCTACAATCATATATTACTAAGCCAGGAAATCAATGAAATAACGTCACTTGCCACCACCGGAGTGTTCTTAGTTACAATCATTCTCCGTGAACTTAGTCACATAGAAAAAAGTCGTTTCTCAAAGTTATGAAGTACAGGTGGAACATAAAATTTCGTCACATGAACGAAATGCCAAACGAGAGAAAGAATTATACATTTAGCAAACACACTTATGCCTGTAGGAGCGCAAAGGTCACTTGAGGTGAGTAAAAACCAGGTGTTTTAAATGAGCACAGATACCATTCCCTATAGACCAAAGAGGGAATCAACACAACTTACTCTAAACCTCAAAGGACTGAACTCAGCCCACTTTACACAACAGAAAAGATTATTTACAACTGGTCAGAATTTGAAAAACAATTTATTGATGTCTCTTTGGAAGAGAATCAAGTGCATGTACAGCAGCAAGCAACAAAGCACTGAAAACCAGCGACACCCCGTTAGAAAAATAAACTGCAATAAAAAGGCGGTGAGTGAGAGATAAATTCTTAGAGATTTCGTTCAGGGGCTGTGATTGAAGTTGTTTTGACCATACATTAACACACAGAAGGATGGGACCTAAGGGAGGACACTCCTGGGTCTCAGAGTCTTCGTGAGCATGAGTCAGCAAATGGAGCACTTTTAGAATTACACTGCCTTGCTCTGATTCCATGGATCCCAAATCTCCAAATGCAGATGACACTTCCTACAGTGAACCCATGCATGGGAACAACCACAGGATGCTACCCCATTGGAACGGGAAAAAACTTGATAAGCCACCTCATCTTCTCATATCCTTGTGCTCGGGTTCAAGCTTCCATCCGCTTTCCTGAAAATATCCCCACTTGGGGAACTCAGCACTTTCAAAATCCTCTTTCTTATAGGATGGTATTGGTTCTACGGATGAACTGCAATGGGGAAGAATAAGACAGAATTCCTATATATTTGGACAGGCACATGGAGCTCTAATTTCCAATGCGGAGCAAGAATTGACGGAAGTCTAATCTGGCTCTCAAAAGGAAAATAGGGCTTGAAAATTTCCTGCTGCTTTGTGACCGGTCCCAAAGTGGTAAGTTGAGAAGGGAATCTCAGGGAGCCTATAATTCATTGTCCAGCAGGATGGTAAAGATACCGAATGTGGAGAAATGCCTTGGGTTGAACCAGAGAAAAGAACTTGAGATCAAGGCAGAATTGCAAAAATGGGATTTCAAAAGAGAGATGGATCTCGCCTGGTAAGAAACTAGAATGTGGCAGCACTTCTTCAACCATGCCTTTGTCGGAAAAGGGTGTATGCCTTTATCCTGAATATATTCAGGATAAAGGCATACACCGTTTTTGGGCAACCAGGCAGGGGCTCGGTGCAAATCAACACTACATAGTGCTATCACTTCCCATCAAAACAAAGGGTCACCTAAGAAAAGTGTAAAGACCAGAAATGCAGGGTAGGGTGGAGATAAATCGTACCCACATTTTGTGGATTGTGGGATGGCAAATTGCAATCGCCACTCTGGCGAAGTTTACGGTGTATTCCAAAATAATGTGAGAAACAAAGCTACAACACATAGGACACTTCCACTCAAGAACGTATATTTTCAGGAAAACCAAAGATCCTCAGGATATACGCAACCCAACGTTTACTGCTGCTCTCTTTACAAAAGCCTCGACTATGATACCATCTAAATTTCCTTGGACGGGAAACATGGATGAAGACTATGTGATTCTTATCTACAATGATATATTACTGTGCCAGGAAATCAATGAATTAACGCACTTACCGCCACCGGAGTGTTCTTAGTTACAATCATTCTCAGTGAATTTAGTCACATAGAAAAAAGTGGTTTATCAAAGATATGAGGTACAGGTGGAACATAAAATTGTGTAACATGAATGAAATGGCAAACGAGAGAAAGAATTACACGTTTAGCCAACACAGTTATGACTGTAGGAGCGCAAAGGTCACTTGAGATGAGTAAAAACCAGGTGTTTTAAATGGGCACAGATCCCATTCCATATAGACCAAAGAGGGAAACAACACAACTTACTCTAAACCTCAAAGGACTGACCTCAGCCCACTTTACACACCAGAAATGATTATTTACAACTGGTCAGAATTTGAAAAACAATTTATCGATGTCTCTCTGGAAGAGGATCAAGTGGATGTAGAGCAGCAGGCAACACAGCACTGAAAAACAGTTACACCCCATAAGAAAAATTAACTGCAAAATAAAGGCAGTGAGTGAGAGATAAATTCTTAGAATCTTCGTTCAGGGGCTGTGATTGAAGTTGTTTTGACCATATATTAACACACAAAGGATGGGACCTAAGGGAAGACCCTCGTGGGTCTGAGAGTCTTCGTGAGCATGAGTCAGCAAATGCAGAACTTTTAGAATAACACTGCTTTGCCTTGATTCCATGGATCCGAAATCTCCAAATGCAGACGACCCTTCCTACAGCGATCACATGCATGGGAGAGCCACAGGATGCTACCGCATTGGAACGGGAATAAACTTGAAAAGCCACCTCATCTTCTCATATCCTGGTGCTCGGGGTCAAGCTTCCAGGCGCTTTCCTAAAAATATCCCCACTTGGGGAAGTCAGCACTTTCAAATCTCTCTTTCTTGTAGCTTGCAATTGGTTCCATGGATGAAGTGCAACGGGGAAGAATAAGAAACATTGCCAATATATTTGGACAGGCCCATGGCGCTCTAATTTCCAATGCTGAACAAGAATTGACCCAACTCTAAGATTGCTCTCACAAGGAGAATAGGGTTTGATAATTACCTGCTGCTTTCTGACTGCTTCCGAAAGTGGGAAGTTGAGCAGGGGATCTCAGGGAGCCTATAATTCATGGCGCTGTGGGATGGAAGAAGACACCTAATGTGGATAAATGCCTTGGGTTGAACCAGAGAAAAGAACTTGAGAGCAAGGCAGAATTGCAAACATGGGATTTCATGAGGGAGATGGGTCTCGCCTAATAAGAACCTGGAATGTGGCAGTACTTCTTCAAGCATGCCTAGGTCGAAAAAGGGTGTATGCCTTTATCCTGAATATATTCAGGATAAAGGCATACACCGTTTTGGGGCAACCAGGCAGTGGCTCGGTGCAAATCAACACTACATAGTGCTATCACTTCCCATAAAAACAAAGGGTCATCTACGAAAAGTGTAAAGACCAGAAATGCAGGGTAGGGTGGAGATAAATCGTACCCACATTTTGTGGATTGTGGGATGGTAAATTGCAATTGGCACTCTGGCGAAGTCTATGGTGTATTCCAAAATAATGTCTGAAACAAAGCTACAGCACAAAGGACACTTCCACTCAAGAACGTATATTTAACGGAAAACCAAAGATCCTCAGGACACAGGCAACCCAACCTTTACTGCTCCTCCCTTTATAAAAGCCTCCACTAGGATACCATCTAAATTTCCTTGGACGGAAAACATAGATAAAGAACATGTGATTCTTATCTACAATCATATATTACTAAGCCAGGAAATCAATGAAATAACGTCACTTGCCACCACCGGAGTGTTCTTAGTTACAATCATTCTCCGTGAATTTAGTCACATAGAAAAAAGTCGTTTCTCAAAGTTATGAAGTACAGGTGGAACATAAAATTTCGTCACATGAACGAAATGCCAAACGAGAGAAAGAATTATACATTTAGCAAACACACTTATGCCTGTAGGAGCGCAAAGGTCACTTGAGGTGAGTAAAAACCAGGTGTTTTAAATGAGCACAGATACCATTCCCTATAGACCAAAGAGGGAATCAACACAACTTACTCTAAACCTCAAAGGACTGAACTCAGCCCACTTTACACAACAGAAAAGATTATTTACAACTGGTCAGAATTTGAAAAACAATTTATTGATGTCTCTTTGGAAGAGAATCAAGTGCATGTACAGCAGCAAGCAACAAAGCACTGAAAACCAGCGACACCCCGTTAGAAAAATAAACTGCAATAAAAAGGCGGTGAGTGAGAGATAAATTCTTAGAGATTTCGTTCAGGGGCTGTGATTGAAGTTGTTTTGACCATACATTAACACACAGAAGGATGGGACCTAAGGGAGGACACTCCTGGGTCTCAGAGTCTTCGTGAGCATGAGTCAGCAAATGGAGCACTTTTAGAATTACACTGCCTTGCTCTGATTCCATGGATCCCAAATCTCCAAATGCAGATGACACTTCCTACAGTGAACCCATGCATGGGAACAACCACAGGATGCTACCCCATTGGAACGGGAAAAAACTTGATAAGCCACCTCATCTTCTCATATCCTTGTGCTCGGGTTCAAGCTTCCATCCGCTTTCCTGAAAATATCCCCACTTGGGGAACTCAGCACTTTCAAAATCCTCTTTCTTATAGGATGGTATTGGTTCTACGGATGAACTGCAATGGGGAAGAATAAGACAGAATTCCTATATATTTGGACAGGCACATGGAGCTCTAATTTCCAATGCGGAGCAAGAATTGACGGAAGTCTAATCTGGCTCTCAAAAGGAAAATAGGGCTTGAAAATTTCCTGCTGCTTTGTGACCGGTCCCAAAGTGGTAAGTTGAGAAGGGAATCTCAGGGAGCCTATAATTCATTGTCCAGCAGGATGGTAAAGATACCGAATGTGGAGAAATGCCTTGGGTTGAACCAGAGAAAAGAACTTGAGATCAAGGCAGAATTGCAAAAATGGGATTTCAAAAGAGAGATGGATCTCGCCTGGTAAGAAACTAGAATGTGGCAGCACTTCTTCAACCATGCCTTTGTCGGAAAAGGGTGTATGCCTTTATCCTGAATATATTCAGGATAAAGGCATACACCGTTTTTGGGCAACCAGGCAGGGGCTCGGTGCAAATCAACACTACATAGTGCTATCACTTCCCATCAAAACAAAGGGTCACCTAAGAAAAGTGTAAAGACCAGAAATGCAGGGTAGGGTGGAGATAAATCGTACCCACATTTTGTGGATTGTGGGATGGCAAATTGCAATCGCCACTCTGGCGAAGTTTACGGTGTATTCCAAAATAATGTGAGAAACAAAGCTACAACACATAGGACACTTCCACTCAAGAACGTATATTTTCAGGAAAACCAAAGATCCTCAGGATATACGCAACCCAACGTTTACTGCTGCTCTCTTTACAAAAGCCTCGACTATGATACCATCTAAATTTCCTTGGACGGGAAACATGGATGAAGACTATGTGATTCTTATCTACAATGATATATTACTGTGCCAGGAAATCAATGAATTAACGCACTTACCGCCACCGGAGTGTTCTTAGTTACAATCATTCTCAGTGAATTTAGTCACATAGAAAAAAGTGGTTTATCAAAGATATGAGGTACAGGTGGAACATAAAATTGCGTAACATGAATGAAATGGCAAACGAGAGAAAGAATTACACGTTTAGCCAACACAGTTATGACTGTAGGAGCGCAAAGGTCACTTGAGATGAGTAAAAACCAGGTGTTTTAAATGGGCACAGATCCCATTCCATATAGACCAAAGAGGGAAACAGCACAACTTACTCTAAACCTCAAAGGACTGACCTCAGCCCACTTTACACACCAGAAATGATTATTTACAACTGGTCAGAATTTGAAAAACAATTTATCGATGTCTCTCTGGAAGAGAATCAAGTGGATGTAGAGCAGCAGGCAACACAGCACTGAAAAACAGCTACACCCCATAAGAAAAATTAACTGCAAAATAAAGGCAGTGAGTGAGAGATAAATTCTTAGAATCTTCGTTCAGGGGCTGTGATTGAAGTTGTTTTGACCATATATTAACACACAAAAGGATGGGACCTAAGGGAAGACACTCGTGGGTCTGAGAGTCTTCGTGAGCATGAGTCAGCAAATGCAGAACTTTTAGAATAACACTGCTTTGCCTTGATTCCATGGATCCGAAATCTCCAAATGCAGACGACCCTTCCTACAGCGATCACATGCATGGGAGAGCCACAGGATGCTACCGCATTGGAACGGGAATAAACTTGAAAAGCCACCTCATCTTCTCATATCCTGGTGCTCGGGGTCAAGCTTCCAGGCGCTTTCCTCAAAATATCCCCACTTGGGGAAGTCAGCACTTTCAAATCTCTCTTTCTTGTAGCTTGCAATTGGTTCCATGGATGAAGTGCAACGGGGAAGAATAAGAAACATTGCCAATATATTTGGACAGGCCCATGGCGCTCTAATTTCCAATGCTGAACAAGAATTGACCCAACTCTAAGATTGCTCTCACAAGGAGAATAGGGTTTGATAATTACCTGCTGCTTTCTGACTGCTTCCGAAAGTGGGAAGTTGAGCAGGGGATCTCAGGGAGCCTATAATTCATGGCGCTGCGGGATGGAAGAAGACACCTAATGTGGATAAATGCCTTGGGTTGAACCAGAGAAAAGAACTTGAGAGCAAGGCAGAATTGCAAACATGGGATTTCATGAGGGAGATGGGTCTCGCCTAATAAGAACCTGGAATGTGGCAGTACTTCTTCAAGCATGCCTAGGTCGAAAAAGGGTGTATGCTTTTATCCTGAATATATTCAGGATAAAGGCATACACCGTTTTTGGGCAACCAGGCAGTGGCTCGGTGCAAATCAACACTACATAGTGCTATCACTTCCCATCAAAACAAAGGGTCATCTACGAAAAGTGTAAAGACCAGAAATGCAGGGAAGGGTGGAGATAAATCATACCCACATTTTGTGGATTGTGGGATGGTAAATTGCAATTGGCACTCTGGCGAAGTCTATGGTGTATTCCAAAATAATGTCAGAAACAAAGCTACAGCACATAGGACACTTCCACTCCAGAACGTATATTTAACGGAAAACCAAAGATCCTCAGGACACAGGCAACCCAACCTTTACTGCTCCTCCCTTTATAAAAGCCTCCACTAGGATACCATCTAAATTTCCTTGGACGGAAAACATAGATGAAGAACATGTGATTCTTATCTACAATCATATATTACTAAGCCAGGAAATCAATGAAATAACGTCACTTGCCACCACCGGAGTGTTCTTAGTTACAATCATTCTCCGTGAATTTAGTCACATAGAAAAAAGTCGTTTCTCAAAGTTATGAAGTACAGGTGGAACATAAAATTTCGTCACATGAACGAAATGCCAAACGAGAGAAAGAATTATACATTTAGCAAACACACTTATGCCTGTAGGAGCGCAAAGGTCACTTGAGGTGAGTAAAAACCAGGTGTTTTAAATGAGCACAGATACCATTCCCCATAGACCAAAGAGGGAATCAACACAACTTACTCTAAACCTCAAAGGACTGAACTCAGCCCACTTTACACAACAGAAAAGATTATTTACAACTGGTCAGAATTTGAAAAACAATTTATTGATGTCTCTTTGGAAGAGAATCAAGTGCATGTACAGCAGCAAGCAACAAAGCACTGAAAACCAGCGACACCCCGTTAGAAAAATAAACTGCAATAAAAAGGCGGTGAGTGAGAGATAAATTCTTAGAGATTTCGTTCAGGGGCTGTGATTGAAGTTGTTTTGACCATACATTAACACACAGAAGGATGGGACCTAAGGGAGGACACTCCTGGGTCTCAGAGTCTTCGTGAGCATGAGTCAGCAAATGGAGCACTTTTAGAATTACACTGCCTTGCTCTGATTCCATGGATCCCAAATCTCCAAATGCAGATGACACTTCCTACAGTGAACCCATGCATGGGAACAACCACAGGGTGCTACCCCATTGGAACGGGAAAAAACTTGATAAGCCACCTCATCTTCTCATATCCTTGTGCTCGGGTTCAAGCTTCCATCCGCTTTCCTGAAAATATCCCCACTTGGGGAACTCAGCACTTTCAAAATCCTCTTTCTTATAGGATGGTATTGGTTCTACGGATGAACTGCAATGGGGAAGAATAAGACAGAATTCCTATATATTTGGACAGGCACATGGAGCTCTAATTTCCAATGCGGAGCAAGAATTGACGGAAGTCTAATCTGGCTCTCAAAAGGAAAATAGGGCTTGAAAATTTCCTGCTGCTTTGTGACCGGTCCCAAAGTGGTAAGTTGAGAAGGGAATCTCAGGGAGCCTATAATTCATTGTCCAGCAGGATGGTAAAGATACCGAATGTGGAGAAATGCCTTGGGTTGAACCAGAGAAAAGAACTTGAGATCAAGGCAGAATTGCAAAAATGGGATTTCAAAAGAGAGATGGATCTCGCCTGGTAAGAAACTAGAATGTGGCAGCACTTCTTCAACCATGCCTTTGTCGGAAAAGGGTGTATGCCTTTATCCTGAATATATTCAGGATAAAGGCATACACCGTTTTTGGGCAACCAGGCAGGGGCTCGGTGCAAATCAACACTACATAGTGCTATCACTTCCCATCAAAACAAAGGGTCACCTAAGAAAAGTGTAAAGACCAGAAATGCAGGGTAGGGTGGAGATAAATCGTACCCACATTTTGTGGATTGTGGGATGGCAAATTGCAATCGCCACTCTGGCGAAGTTTACGGTGTATTCCAAAATAATGTGAGAAACAAAGCTACAACACATAGGACACTTCCACTCAAGGACGTATATTTTCAGGAAAACCAAAGATCCTCAGGATATACGCAACCCAACGTTTACTGCTGCTCTCTTTACAAAAGCCTCGACTATGATACCATCTAAATTTCCTTGGATGGGAAACATGGATGAAGACTATGTGATTCTTATCTACAATGATATATTACTGTGCCAGGAAATCAATGAATTAACGCACTTACCGCCACCGGAGTGTTCTTAGTTACAATCATTCTCAGTGAATTTAGTCACATAGAAAAAAGTGGTTTATCAAAGATATGAGGTACAGGTGGAACATAAAATTGCGTAACATGAATGAAATGGCAAACGAGAGAAAGAATTACACGTTTAGCCAACACAGTTATGACTGTAGGAGCGCAAAGGTCACTTGAGATGAGTAAAAACCAGGTGTTTTAAATGGGCACAGATCCCATTCCATATAGACCAAAGAGGGAAACAACACAACTTACTCTAAACCTCAAAGGACTGACCTCAGCCCACTTTACACACCAGAAATGATTATTTACAACTGGTCAGAATTTGAAAAACAATTTATCGATGTCTCTCTGGAAGAGGATCAAGTGGATGTAGAGCAGCAGGCAACACAGCACTGAAAAACAGCTACACCCCATAAGAAAAATAAACTGCAAAATAAAGGCAGTGAGTGAGAGATAAATTCTTAGAATCTTCGTTCAGGGGCTGTGATTGAAGTTGTTTTGACCATATACTAACACACAAAAGGATGGGACCTAAGGGAAGACACTCGTGGGTCTGAGAGTCTTCGTGAGCATGAGTCAGCAAATGCAGAACTTTTAGAATAACACTGCTTTGCCTTGATTCCATGGATCCGAAATCTCCAAATGCAGACGACCCTTCCTACAGCGATCACATGCATGGGAGAGCCACAGGACGCTACCGCATTGGAACGGGAATAAACTTGAAAAGCCACCTCATCTTCTCATATCCTGGTGCTCGGGGTCAAGCTTCCAGGCGCTTTCCTAAAAATATCCCCACTTGGGGAAGTCAGCACTTTCAAATCTCTCTTTCTTGTAGCTTGCAATTGGTTCCATGGATGAAGTGCAACGGGGAAGAATAAGAAACATTGCCAATATATTTGGACAGGCCCATGGCGCTCTAATTTCCAATGCTGAACAAGAATTGACCCAACTCTAAGATTGCTCTCACAAGGAGAATAGGGTTTGATAATTACCTGCTGCTTTCTGACTGCTTCCGAAAGTGGGAAGTTGAGCAGGGGATCTCAGGGAGCCTATAATTCATGGCGCTGCGGGATGGAAGAAGACACCTAATGTGGATAAATGCCTTGGGTTGAACCACAGAAAAGAACTTGAGAGCAAGGCAGAATTGCAAACATGGGATTTCATGAGGGAGATGGGTCTCGCCTAATAAGAACCTGGAATGTGGCAGTACTTCTTCAAGCATGCCTAGGTCGAAAAAGGGTGTATGCCTTTATCCTGAATATATTCAGGATAAAGGCATACACCGTTTTTGGGCAACCAGGCAGTGGCTCGGTGCAAATCAACACTACATAGTGCTATCACTTCCCATCAAAACAAAGGGTCATCTACGAAAAGTGTAAAGACCAGAAATGCAGGGTAGGGTGGAGATAAATCGTACCCACATTTTGTGGATTGTGGGATGGTAAATTGCAATTGGCACTCTGGCGAAGTCTATGGTGTATTCCAAAATAATGTCAGAAACAAAGCTACAGCACAAAGGACACTTCCACTCAAGAATGTATATTTAACGGAAAACCAAAGATCCTCAGGACACAGGCAACCCAACCTTTACTGCTCCTCCCTTTATAAAAGCCTCCACTAGGATACCATCTAAATTTCCTTGGACGGAAAACATAGATAAAGAACATGTGATTCTTATATACAATCATATATTACTAAGCCAGGAAATCAATGAAATAACGTCACTTGCCACCACCGGAGTGTTCTTAGTTACAATCATTCTCCGTGAATTTAGTCACATAGAAAAAAGTCGTTTCTCAAAGTTATGAAGTACAGGTGGAACATAAAATTTCGTCACATGAACGAAATGCCAAACGAGAGAAAGAATTATACATTTAGCAAACACACTTATGCCTGTAGGAGCGCAAAGGTCACTTGAGGTGAGTAAAAACCAGGTGTTTTAAATGAGCACAGATACCATTCCCTATAGACCAAAGAGGGAATCAACACAACTTACTCTAAACCTCAAAGGACTGAACTCAGCCCACTTTACACAACAGAAAAGATTATTTACAACTGGTCAGAATTTGAAAAACAATTTATTGATGTCTCTTTGGAAGAGAATCAAGTGCATGTACAGCAGCAAGCAACAAAGCACTGAAAACCAGCGACACCCCGTTAGAAAAATAAACTGCAATAAAAAGGCGGTGAGTGAGAGATAAATTCTTAGAGATTTCGTTCAGGGGCTGTGATTGAAGTTGTTTTGACCATACATTAACACACAGAAGGATGGGACCTAAGGGAGGACACTCCTGGGTCTCAGAGTCTTCGTGAGCATGAGTCAGCAAATGGAGCACTTTTAGAATTACACTGCCTTGCTCTGATTCCATGGATCCCAAATCTCCAAATGCAGATGACACTTCCTACAGTGAACCCATGCATGGGAACAACCACAGGATGCTACCCCATTGGAACGGGAAAAAACTTGATAAGCCACCTCATCTTCTCATATCCTTGTGCTCGGGTTCAAGCTTCCATCCGCTTTCCTGAAAATATCCCCACTTGGGGAACTCAGCACTTTCAAAATCCTCTTTCTTATAGGATGGTATTGGTTCTACGGATGAACTGCAATGGGGAAGAATAAGACAGAATTCCTATATATTTGGACAGGCACATGGAGCTCTAATTTCCAATGCGGAGCAAGAATTGACGGAAGTCTAATCTGGCTCTCAAAAGGAAAATAGGGCTTGAAAATTTCCTGCTGCTTTGTGACCGGTCCCAAAATGGTAAGTTGAGAAGGGAATCTCAGGGAGCCTATAATTCATTGTCCAGCAGGATGGTAAAGATACCGAATGTGGAGAAATGCCTTGGGTTGAACCAGAGGAAAGAACTTGAGATCAAGGCAGAATTGCAAAAATGGGATTTCAAAAGAGAGATGGATCTCGCCTGGTAAGAAACTAGAATGTGGCAGCACTTCTTCAACCATGCCTTTGTCGGAAAAGGGTGTATGCCTTTATCCTGAATATATTCAGGATAAAGGCATACACCGTTTTTGGGCAACCAGGCAGGGGCTCGGTGCAAATCAACACTACATAGTGCTATCACTTCCCATCAAAACAAAAGGTCAGCTAAGAAAAGTGTAAAGACCAGAAATGCAGGGTAGGGTGGAGATAAATCGTACCCACATTTTGTGGATTGTGGGATGGCAAATTGCAATCGCCACTCTGGCGAAGTTTACGGTGTATTCCAAAATAATGTGAGAAACAAAGCTACAACACATAGGACACTTCCACTCAAGGACGTATATTTTCAGGAAAACCAAAGATCCTCAGGATATACGCAACCCAACGTTTACTGCTGCTCTCTTTACAAAAGCCTCGACTATGATACCATCTAAATTTCCTTGGACGGGAAACATGGATGAAGACTATGTGATTCTTATCTACAATGATATATTACTGTGCCAGGAAATCAATGAATTAACGCACTTACCGCCACCGGAGTGTTCTTAGTTACAATCATTCTCAGTGAATTTAGTCACATAGAAAAAAGTGGTTTATCAAAGATATGAGGTACAGGTGGAACATAAAATTGTGTAACATGAATGAAATGGCAAACGAGAGAAAGAATTACACGTTTAGCCAACACAGTTATGACTGTAGGAGCGCAAAGGTCACTTGAGATGAGTAAAAACCAGGTGTTTTAAATGGGCACAGATCCCATTCCATATAGACCAAAGAGGGAAACAACACAACTTACTCTAAACCTCAAAGGACTGACCTCAGCCCACTTTACACACCAGAAATGATTATTTACAACTGGTCAGAATTTGAAAAACAATTTATCGATGTCTCTCTGGAAGAGGATCAAGTGGATGTAGAGCAGCAGGCAACACAGCACTGAAAAACAGCTACACCCCATAAGAAAAATAAACTGCAAAATAAAGGCAGTGAGTGAGAGATAAATTCTTAGAATCTTCGTTCAGGGGCTGTGATTGAAGTTGTTTTGACCATATATTAACACACAAAAGGATGGGACCTAAGGGAAGACACTCGTGGGTCTGAGAGTCTTCGTGAGCATGAGTCAGCAAATGCAGAACTTTTAGAATAACACTGCTTTGCCTTGATTCCATGGATCCGAAATCTCCAAATGCAGACGACCCTTCCTACAGCGATCACATGCATGGGAGAGCCACAGGATGCTACCGCATTGGAACGGGAATAAACTTGAAAAGCCACCTCGTCTTCTCATATCCTGGTGCTCGGGGTCAAGCTTCCAGGCGCTTTCCTAAAAATATCCCCACTTGGGGAAGTCAGCACTTTCAAATCTCTCTTTCTTGTAGCTTGCAATTGGTTCCATGGATGAAGTGCAACGGGGAAGAATAAGAAACATTGCCAATATATTTGGACAGGCCCATGGCGCTCTAATTTCCAATGCTGAACAAGAATTGACCCAACTCTAAGATTGCTCTCACAAGGAGAATAGGGTTTGATAATTACCTGCTGCTTTCTGACTGCTTCTGAAAGTGGGAAGTTGAGCAGGGGATCTCAGGGAGCCTATAATTCATGGTGCTGCGGGATGGAAGAAGACACCTAATGTGGATAAATGCCTTGGGTTGAACCAGAGAAAAGAACTTGAGAGCAAGGCAGAATTGCAAACATGGGATTTCATGAGGGAGATGGGTCTCGCCTAATAAGAACCTGGAATGTGGCAGTACTTCTTCAAGCATGCCTAGGTCGAAAAAGGGTGTATGCCTTTATCCTGAATATATTCAGGATAAAGGCATACACCGTTTTTGGGCAACCAGGCAGTGGCTCGGTGCAAATCAACACTACATAGTGCTATCACTTCCCATCAAAACAAAGGGTCATCTACGAAAAGTGTAAAGACCAGAAATGCAGGGAAGTGTGGAGATAAATCATACCCACATTTTGTGGATTGTGGGATGGTAAATTGCAATTGGCACTCTGGCAAAGTCTATGGTGTATTCCAAAATAATGTCAGAAACAAAGCTACAGCACATAGGACACTTCCACTCAAGAACGTATATTTAACGGAAAACCAAAGATCCTCAGGACACAGGCAACCCAACCTTTACTGCTCCTCCCTTTATAAAAGCCTCCACTAGGATACCATCTAAATTTCCTTGGACGGAAAACATAGATGAAGAACATGTGATTCTTATCTACAATCATATATTACTAAGCCAGGAAATCAATGAAATAACGTCACTTGCCACCACCGGAGTGTTCTTAGTTACAATCATTCTCCGTGAATTTAGTCACATAGAAAAAAGTCGTTTCTCAAAGTTATGAAGTACAGGTGGAACATAAAATTTCGTCACATGAACGAAATGCCAAACGAGAGAAAGAATTATACATTTAGCAAACACACTTATGCCTGTAGGAGCGCAAAGGTCACTTGAGGTGAGTAAAAACCAGGTGTTTTAAATGAGCACAGATACCATTCCCTATAGACCAAAGAGGGAATCAACACAACTTACTCTAAACCTCAAAGGACTGAACTCAGCCCACTTTACACAACAGAAAAGATTATTTACAACTGGTCAGAATTTGAAAAACAATTTATTGATGTCTCTTTGGCAGAGAATCAAGTGCATGTACAGCAGCAAGCAACAAAGCACTGAAAACCAGCGACACCCCGTTAGAAAAATAAACTGCAATAAAAAGGCGGTGAGTGAGAGATAAATTCTTAGAGATTTCGTTCAGGGGCTGTGATTGAAGTTGTTTTGACCATACATTAACACACAGAAGGATGGGACCTAAGGGAGGACACTCCTGGGTCTCAGAGTCTTCGTGAGCATGAGTCAGCAAATGGAGCACTTTTAGAATTACACTGCCTTGCTCTGATTCCATGGATCCCAAATCTCCAAATGCAGATGACACTTCCTACAGTGAACCCATGCATGGGAACAACCACAGGATGCTACCCCATTGGAACGGGAAAAAACTTGATAAGCCACCTCATCTTCTCATATCCTTGTGCTCGGGTTCAAGCTTCCATCCGCTTTCCTGAAAATATCCCCACTTGGGGAACTCAGCACTTTCAAAATCCTCTTTCTTATAGGATGGTATTGGTTCTACGGATGAACTGCAATGGGGAAGAATAAGACAGAATTCCTATATATTTGGACAGGCACATGGAGCTCTAATTTCCAATGCGGAGCAAGAATTGACGGAAGTCTAATCTGGCTCTCAAAAGGAAAATAGGGCTTGAAAATTTCCTGCTGCTTTGTGACCGGTCCCAAAGTGGTAAGTTGAGAAGGGAATCTCAGGGAGCCTATAATTCATTGTCCAGCAGGATGGTAAAGATACCGAATGTGGAGAAATGCCTTGGGTTGAACCAGAGGAAAGAACTTGAGATCAAGGCAGAATTGCAAAAATGGGATTTCAAAAGAGAGATGGATCTCGCCTGGTAAGAAACTAGAATGTGGCAGCACTTCTTCAACCATGCCTTTGTCGGAAAAGGGTGTATGCCTTTATCCTGAATATATTCAGGATAAAGGCATACACCGTTTTTGGGCAACCACGCAGGGGCTCGGTGCAAATCAACACTACATAGTGCTATCACTTCCCATCAAAACAAAAGGTCACCTAAGAAAAGTGTAAAGACCAGAAATGCAGGGTAGGGTGGAGATAAATCGTACCCACATTTTGTGGATTGTGGGATGGCAAATTGCAATCGCCACTCTGGCGAAGTTTACGGTGTATTCCAAAATAATGTGAGAAACAAAGCTACAACACATAGGACACTTCCACTCAAGGACGTATATTTTCAGGAAAACCAAAGATCCTCAGGATATACGCAACCCAACGTTTACTGCTGCTCTCTTTACAAAAGCCTCGACTATGATACCATCTAAATTTCCTTGGACGGGAAACATGGATGAAGACTATGTGATTCTTATCTACAATGATATATTACTGTGCCAGGAAATCAATGAATTAACGCACTTACCGCCACCGGAGTGTTCTTAGTTACAATCATTCTCAGTGAATTTAGTCACATAGAAAAAAGTGGTTTATCAAAGATATGAGGTACAGGTGGAACATAAAATTGTGTAACATGAATGAAATGGCAAACGAGAGAAAGAATTACACGTTTAGCCAACACAGTTATGACTGTAGGAGCGCAAAGGTCACTTGAGATGAGTAAAAACCAGGTGTTTTAAATGGGCACAGATCCCATTCCATATAGACCAAAGAGGGAAACAACACAACTTACTCTAAACCTCAAAGGACTGACCTCAGCCCACTTTACACACCAGAAATGATTATTTACAACTGGTCAGAATTTGAAAAACAATTTATCGATGTCTCTCTGGAAGAGGATCAAGTGGATGTAGAGCAGCAGGCAACACAGCACTGAAAAACAGCTACACCCCATAAGAAAAATTAACTGCAAAATAAAGTCAGTGAGTGAGAGATAAATTCTTAGAATCTTCGTTCAGGGGCTGTGATTGAAGTTGTTTTGACCATATACTAACACACAAAAGGATGGGACCTAAGGGAAGACACTCGTGGGTCTGAGAGTCTTCGTGAGCATGAGTCAGCAAATGCAGAACTTTTAGAATAACACTGCTTTGCCTTGATTCCATGGATCCGAAATCTCCAAATGCAGACGAGCCTTCCTACAGCGATCACATGCATGGGAGAGCCACAGGATGCTACCGCATTGGAACGGGAATAAACTTGAAAAGCCACCTCATCTTCTCATATCCTGGTGCTCGGGGTCAAGCTTCCAGGCGCTTTCCTAAAAATATCCCCACTTGGGGAAGTCAGCACTTTCAAATCTCTCTTTCTTGTAGCTTGCAATTGGTTCCATGGATGAAGTGCAACGGGGAAGAATAAGAAACATTGCCAATATATTTGGACAGGCCCATGGCGCTCTAATTTCCAATGCTGAACAAGAATTGACCCAACTCTAAGATTGCTCTCACAAGGAGAATAGGGTTTGATAATTACCTGCTGCTTTCTGACTGCTTCCGAAAGTGGGAAGTTGAGCAGGGGATCTCAGGGAGCCTATAATTCATGGCGCTGCGGGATGGAAGAAGACACGTAATGTGGATAAATGCCTTGGGTTGAAGCAGAGAAAAGAAATTGAGAGCAAGGCATAATTGCAAACATGGGATTTCATGAGGGAGATGGGTCTCGCCTAATAAGAACCTGGAATGTGGCAGTACTTCTTCAAGCATGCCTAGGTCGAAAAAGGGTGTATGCCTTTATCCTGAATATATTCAGGATAAAGGCATACACCGTTTTGGGGCAACCAGGCAGTGGCTCGGTGCAAATCAACACTACATAGTGCTATCACTTCCCATAAAAACAAAGGGTCATCTACGAAAAGTGTAAAGACCAGAAATGCAGGGAAGGGTGGAGATAAATCATACCCACATTTTGTGGATTGTGGGATGGTAAATTGCAATTGGCACTCTGGCGAAGTCTATGGTGTATTCCAAAATAATGTCAGAAACAAAGCTACAGCACATAGGACACTTCCACTCAAGAACGTATATTTAACGGAAAACCAAAGATCCTCAGGACACAGGCAACCCAACCTTTACTGCTCCTCCCTTTATAAAAGCCTCCACTAGGATACCATCTAAATTTCCTTGGACGGAAAACATAGATGAAGAACATGTGATTCTTATCTACAATCATATATTACTAAGCCAGGAAATCAATGAAATAACGTCACTTGCCACCACCGGAGTGTTCTTAGTTACAATCATTCTCCGTGAATTTAGTCACATAGAAAAAAGTCGTTTCTCAAAGTTATGAAGTACAGGTGGAACATAAAATTTCGTCACATGAACGAAATGCCAAACGAGAGAAAGAATTATACATTTAGCAAACACACTTATGCCTGTAGGAGCGCAAAGGTCACTTGAGGTGAGTAAAAACCAGGTGTTTTAAATGAGCACAGATACCATTCCCTATAGACCAAAGAGGGAATCAACACAACTTACTCTAAACCTCAAAGGACTGAACTCAGCCCACTTTACACAACAGAAAAGATTATTTACAACTGGTCAGAATTTGAAAAACAATTTATTGATGTCTCTTTGGAAGAGAATCAAGTGCATGTACAGCAGCAAGCAACAAAGCACTGAAAACCAGCGACACCCCGTTAGAAAAATAAACTGCAATAAAAAGGCGGTGAGTGAGAGATAAATTCTTAGAGATTTCGTTCAGGGGCTGTGATTGAAGTTGTTTTGACCATACATTAACACACAGAAGGATGGGACCTAAGGGAGGACACTCCTGGGTCTCAGAGTCTTCGTGAGCATGAGTCAGCAAATGGAGCACTTTTAGAATTACACTGCCTTGCTCTGATTCCATGGATCCCAAATCTCCAAATGCAGATGACACTTCCTACAGTGAACCCATGCATGGGAACAACCACAGGATACTACCCCATTGGAACGGGAATAAACTTGAAAAGCCACCTCATCTTCTCATATCCTGGTGCTCGGAGTCAAGCTTCCAGGCGCTTTCCTAATAATATCCCCAATTGGGGAAGTCAGCACTTTCAAATCTCTCTTTCTTGTAGCTTGCAATTGGTTCCATGGATGAAGTGCAACGGGGAAGAATAAGAAACATTGCCAATATATTTGGACAGGCCCATGGCGCTCTAATTTCCAATGCTGAACAAGAATTGACCCAACTCTAAGATTGCTCTCACAAGGAGAATAGGGTTTGATAATTACCTGCTGCTTTCTGACTGCTTCCGAAAGTGGGAAGTTGAGCAGGGGATCTCAGGGAGCCTATAATTCATGGCGCTGCGGGATGGAAGAAGACACCTAATGTGGATAAATGCCTTGGGTTGAACCAGAGAAAAGAACTTGAGAGCAAGGCAGAATTGCAAACATGGGATTTCATGAGGGAGATGGGTCTCGCCTCATAAGAACCTGGAATGTGGCAGTACTTCTTCAAGCATGCCTAGGTCGAAAAAGGGTGTATGCCTTTATCCTGAATATATTCAGGATAAAGGCATACACCGTTTTTGGGCAACCAGGCAGTGGCTCGGTGCAAATCAACACTACATAGTGCTATCACTTCCCATCAAAACAAAGGGTCATCTACGAAAAGTGTAAAGACCAGAAATGCAGGGAAGGGTGGAGATAAATCATACCCACATTTTGTGGATTGTGGGATGGTAAATTGCAATTGGCACTCTGGCGAAGTCTATGGTGTATTCCAAAATAATGTCAGAAACAAAGCTACAGCACATAGGACACTTCCACTCAAGAACGTATATTTAACGGAAAACCAAAGATCCTCAGGACACAGGCAACCCAACCTTTACTGCTCCTCCCTTTATAAAAGCCTCCACTAGGATACCATCTAAATTTCCTTGGACGGAAAACATAGATGAAGAACATGTGATTCTTATCTACAATCATATATTACTAAGCCAGGAAATCAATGAAATAACGTCACTTGCCACCACCGGAGTGTTCTTAGTTACAATCATTCTCCGTGAATTTAGTCACATAGAAAAAAGTCGTTTCTCAAAGTTATGAAGTACAGGTGGAACATAAAATTTCGTCACATGAACGAAATGCCAAACGAGAGAAAGAATTATACATTTAGCAAACACACTTATGCCTGTAGGAGCGCAAAGGTCACTTGAGGTGAGTAAAAACCAGGTGTTTTAAATGAGCACAGATACCATTCCCTATAGACCAAAGAGGGAATCAACACAACTTACTCTAAACCTCAAAGGACTGAACTCAGCCCACTTTACACAACAGAAAAGATTATTTACAACTGGTCAGAATTTGAAAAACAATTTATTGATGTCTCTTTGGAAGAGAATCAAGTGCATGTACAGCAGCAAGCAACAAAGCACTGAAAACCAGCGACACCCCGTTAGAAAAATAAACTGCAATAAAAAGGCGGTGAGTGAGAGATAAATTCTTAGAGATTTCGTTCAGGGGCTGTGATTGAAGTTGTTTTGACCATACATTAACACACAGAAGGATGGGACCTAAGGGAGGACACTCCTGGGTCTCAGAGTCTTCGTGAGCATGAGTCAGCAAATGGAGCACTTTTAGAATTACACTGCCTTGCTCTGATTCCATGGATCCCAAATCTCCAAATGCAGATGACACTTCCTACAGTGAACCCATGCATGGGAACAACCACAGGATACTACCCCATTGGAACGGGAATAAACTTGAAAAGCCACCTCATCTTCTCATATCCTGGTGCTCGGAGTCAAGCTTCCAGGCGCTTTCCTAATAATATCCCCAATTGGGGAAGTCAGCACTTTCAAATCTCTCTTTCTTGTAGCTTGCAATTGGTTCCATGGATGAAGTGCAACGGGGAAGAATAAGAAACATTGCCAATATATTTGGACAGGCCCATGGCGCTCTAATTTCCAATGCTGAACAAGAATTGACCCAACTCTAAGATTGCTCTCACAAGGAGAATAGGGTTTGATAATTACCTGCTGCTTTCTGACTGCTTCCGAAAGTGGGAAGTTGAGCAGGGGATCTCAGGGAGCCTATAATTCATGGCGCTGCGGGATGGAAGAAGACACCTAATGTGGATAAATGCCTTGGGTTGAACCAGAGAAAAGAACTTGAGAGCAAGGCAGAATTGCAAACATGGGATTTCATGAGGGAGATGGGTCTCGCCTCATAAGAACCTGGAATGTGGCAGTACTTCTTCAAGCATGCCTAGGTCGAAAAAGGGTGTATGCCTTTATCCTGAATATATTCAGGATAAAGGCATACACCGTTTTTGGGCAACCAGGCAGTGGCTCGGTGCAAATCAACACTACATAGTGCTATCACTTCCCATCAAAACAAAGGGTCATCTACGAAAAGTGTAAAGACCAGAAATGCAGGGAAGGGTGGAGATAAATCATACCCAGATTTTGTGGATTGTGGGATGGTAAATTGCAATTGGCACTCTGGCGAAGTCTATGGTGTATTCCAAAATAATGTCAGAAACAAAGCTACAGCACATAGGACACTTCCACTCAAGAACGTATATTTAACGGAAAACCAAAGATCCTCAGGACACAGGCAACCCAACCTTTACTGCTCCTCCCTTTATAAAAGCCTCCACTAGGATACCATCTAAATTTCCTTGGACGGAAAGCATAGATGAAGAACATGTGATTCTTATCTACAATCATATATTACTAAGCCAGGAAATCAATGAAATAACGTCACTTGCCACCACCGGAGTGTTCTTAGTTACAATCATTCTCCGTGAATTTAGTCACATAGAAAAAAGTCGTTTCTCAAAGTTATGAAGTACAGGTGGAACATAAAATTTCGTCACATGAACGAAATGCCAAACGAGAGAAAGAATTATACATTTAGCAAACACACTTATGCCTGTAGGAGCGCAAAGGTCACTTGAGGTGAGTAAAAACCAGGTGTTTTAAATGAGCACAGATACCATTCCCTATAGACCAAAGAGGGAATCAACACAACTTACTCTAAACCTCAAAGGACTGAACTCAGCCCACTTTACACAACAGAAAAGATTATTTACAACTGGTCAGAATTTGAAAAACAATTTATTGATGTCTCTTTGGAAGAGAATCAAGTGCATGTACAGCAGCAAGCAACAAAGCACTGAAAACCAGCGACACCCCGTTAGAAAAATAAACTGCAATAAAAAGGCGGTGAGTGAGAGATAAATTCTTAGAGATTTCGTTCAGGGGCTGTGATTGAAGTTGTTTTGACCATACATTAACACACAGAAGGATGGGACCTAAGGGAGGACACTCCTGGGTCTCAGAGTCTTCGTGAGCATGAGTCAGCAAATGGAGCACTTTTAGAATTACACTGCCTTGCTCTGATTCCATGGATCCCAAATCTCCAAATGCAGATGACACTTCCTACAGTGAACCCATGCATGGGAACAACCACAGGATGCTACCCCATTGGAACGGGAAAAACCTTGATAAGCCACCTCATCTTCTCATATCCTTGTGCTCGGGTTCAAGCTTCCATCCGCTTTCCTGAAAATATCCCCACTTGGGGAACTCAGCACTTTCAAAATCCTCTTTCTTATAGGATGGTATTGGTTCTACGGATGAACTGCAATGGGGAAGAATAAGACAGAATTCCTATATATTTGGACAGGCACATGGAGCTCTAATTTCCAATGCGGAGCAAGAATTGACGGAAGTCTAATCTGGCTCTCAAAAGGAAAATAGGGCTTGAAAATTTCCTGCTGCTTTGTGACCGGTCCCAAAGTGGTAAGTTGAGAAGGGAATCTCAGGGAGCCTATAATTCATTGTCCAGCAGGATGGTAAAGATACCGAATGTGGAGAAATGCCTTGGGTTGAACCAGAGAAAAGAACTTGAGATCAAGGCAGAATTGCAAAAATGGGATTTCAAAAGAGAGATGGATCTCGCCTGGTAAGAAACTAGAATGTGGCAGCACTTCTTCAACCATGCCTTTGTCGGAAAAGGGTGTATGCCTTTATCCTGAATATATTCAGGATAAAGGCATACACCGTTTTTGGGCAACCAGGCAGGGGCTCGGTGCAAATCAACACTACATAGTGCTATCACTTCCCATCAAAACAAAGGGTCACCTAAGAAAAGTGTAAAGACCAGAAATGCAGGGTAGGGTGGAGATAAATCGTACCCACATTTTGTGGATTGTGGGATGGCAAATTGCAATCGCCACTCTGGCGAAGTTTACGGTGTATTCCAAAATAATGTGAGAAACAAAGCTACAACACATAGGACACTTCCACTCAAGGACGTATATTTTCAGGAAAACCAAAGATCCTCAGGATATACGCAACCCAACGTTTACTGCTGCTCTCTTTACAAAAGCCTCGACTATGATACCATCTAAATTTCCTTGGACGGGAAACATGGATGAAGACTATGTGATTCTTATCTACAATGATATATTACTGTGCCAGGAAATCAATGAATTAACGCACTTACCGCCACCGGAGTGTTCTTAGTTACAATCATTCTCAGTGAATTTAGTCACATAGAAAAAAGTGGTTTATCAAAGATATGAGGTACAGGTGGAACATAAAATTGCGTAACATGAATGAAATGGCAAACGAGAGAAAGAATTACACGTTTAGCCAACACAGTTATGACTGTAGGAGCGCAAAGGTCACTTGAGATGAGTAAAAACCAGGTGTTTTAAATGGGCACAGATCCCATTCCATATAGACCAAAGAGGGAAACAACACAACTTACTCTAAACCTCAAAGGACTGACCTCAGCCCACTTTACACACCAGAAATGATTATTTACAACTGGTCAGAATTTGAAAAACAATTTATCGATGTCTCTCTGGAAGAGAATCAAGTGGATGTAGAGCAGCAGGCAACACAGCACTGAAAAACAGCTACACCCCATAAGAAAAATAAACTGCAAAATAAAGGCAGTGAGTGAGAGATAAATTCTTAGAATCTTCGTTCAGGGGCTGTGATTGAAGTTGTTTTGACCATATACTAACACTCAAAAGGATGGGACCTAAGGGAAGACACTCGTGGGTCTGAGAGTCTTCGTGAGCATGAGTCAGCAAATGTAGAACTTTTAGAATAACACTGCTTTGCCTTGATTCCATGGATCCGAAATCTCCAAATGCAGACGACCCTTCCTACAACGATCACATGCATGGGAGAGCCACAGGATGCTACCGCATTGGAACGGGAATAAACTTGAAAAGCCACCTCATCTTCTCATATCCTGGTGCTCGGGGTCAAGCTTCCAGGCGCTTTCCTCAAAATATCCCCACTTGGGGAAGTCAGCACTTTCAAATCTCTCTTTCTTGTAGCTTGCAATTGGTTCCATGGATGAAGTGCAACGGGGAAGAATAAGAAACTTTGCCAATATATTTGGACAGGCCCATGGCGCTCTAATATCCAATGCTGAACAAGAATTGACCCAACTCTAAGATTGCTCTCACAAGGAGAATAGGGTTTGATAATTACCTGCTGCTTTCTGACTGCTTCCGAAAGTGGGAAGTTGAGCAGGGGATCTCAGGGAGCCTATAATTCATGGTGCTGCGGGATGGAAGAAGACACCTAATGTGGATAAATGCCTTGGGTTGAACCAGAGAAAAGAACTTGAGAGCAAGGCAGAATTGCAAACATGGAATTTCATGAGGGAGATGGGTCTCGCCTAATAAGAACCTGGAATGTGGCAGTACTTCTTCAAGCATGCCTAGGTCGAAAAAGGGTGTATGCCTTTATCCTGAATATATTCAGGATAAAGGCATACACCGTTTTTGGGCAACCAGGCAGTGGCTCGGTGCAAATCAACACTACATAGTGCTATCACTTCCCATCAAAACAAAGGGTCATCTACGAAAAGTGTAAAGACCAGAAATGCAGGGAAGGGTGGAGATAAATCATACCCACATTTTGTGGATTGTGGGATGGTAAATTCCAATTGGCACTCTGGCGAAGTCTATGGTGTATTCCAAAATAATGTCAGAAACAAAGCTACAGCACATAGGACACTTCCACTCAAGAACGTATATTTAACGGAAAACCAAAGATCCTCAGGACACAGGCAACCCAACCTTTACTGCTCCTCCCTTTATAAAAGCCTCCACTAGGATACCATCTAAATTTCCTTGGACGGAAAACATAGATGAAGAACATGTGATTCTTATCTACAATCATATATTACTAAGCCAGGAAATCAATGAAATAACGTCACTTGCCACCACCGGAGTGTTCTTAGTTACAATCATTCCCCGTGAATTTAGTCACATAGAAAAAAGTCGTTTCTCAAAGTTATGAAGTACAGGTGGAACATAAAATTTCGTCACATGAACGAAATGCCAAACGAGAGAAAGAATTATACATTTAGCAAACACACTTATGCCTGTAGGAGCGCAAAGGTCACTTGAGGTGAGTAAAAACCAGGTGTTTTAAATGAGCACAGATACCATTCCCTATAGACCAAAGAGGGAATCAACACAACTTACTCTAAACCTCAAAGGACTGAACTCAGCCCACTTTACACAACAGAAAAGATTATTTACAACTGGTCAGAATTTGAAAAACAATTTATTGATGTCTCTTTGGAAGAGAATCAAGTGCATGTACAGCAGCAAGCAACAAAGCACTGAAAACCAGCGACACCCCGTTAGAAAAATAAACTGCAATAAAAAGGCGGTGAGTGAGAGATAAATTCTTAGAGATTTCGTTCAGGGGCTGTGATTGAAGTTGTTTTGACCATACATTAACACACAGAAGGATGGGACCTAAGGGAGGACACTCCTGGGTCTCAGAGTCTTCGTGAGCATGAGTCAGCAAATGGAGCACTTTTAGAATTACACTGCCTTGCTCTGATTCCATGGATCCCAAATCTCCAAATGCAGATGACACTTCCTACAGTGAACCCATGCATGGGAACAACCACAGGATACTACCCCATTGGAACGGGAATAAACTTGAAAAGCCACCTCATCTTCTCATATCCTGGTGCTCGGAGTCAAGCTTCCAGGCGCTTTCCTAATAATATCCCCAATTGGGGAAGTCAGCACTTTCAAATCTCTCTTTCTTGTAGCTTGCAATTGGTTCCATGGATGAAGTGCAACGGGGAAGAATAAGAAACATTGCCAATATATTTGGACAGGCCCATGGCGCTCTAATTTCCAATGCTGAACAAGAATTGACCCAACTCTAAGATTGCTCTCACAAGGAGAATAGGGTTTGATAATTACCTGCTGCTTTCTGACTGCTTCCGAAAGTGGGAAGTTGAGCAGGGGATCTCAGGGAGCCTATAATTCATGGCGCTGCGGGATGGAAGAAGACACCTAATGTGGATAAATGCCTTGGGTTGAACCAGAGAAAAGAACTTGAGAGCAAGGCAGAATTGCAAACATGGGATTTCATGAGGGAGATGGGTCTCGCCTCATAAGAACCTGGAATGTGGCAGTACTTCTTCAAGCATGCCTAGGTCGAAAAAGGGTGTATGCCTTTATCCTGAATATATTCAGGATAAAGGCATACACCGTTTTTGGGCAACCAGGCAGTGGCTCGGTGCAAATCAACACTACATAGTGCTATCACTTCCCATCAAAACAAAGGGTCATCTACGAAAAGTGTAAAGACCAGAAATGCAGGGAAGGGTGGAGATAAATCATACCCAGATTTTGTGGATTGTGGGATGGTAAATTGCAATTGGCACTCTGGCGAAGTCTATGGTGTATTCCAAAATAATGTCAGAAACAAAGCTACAGCACATAGGACACTTCCACTCAAGAACGTATATTTAACGGAAAACCAAAGATCCTCAGGACACAGGCAACCCAACCTTTACTGCTCCTCCCTTTATAAAAGCCTCCACTAGGATACCATCTAAATTTCCTTGGACGGAAAGCATAGATGAAGAACATGTGATTCTTATCTACAATCATATATTACTAAGCCAGGAAATCAATGAAATAACGTCACTTGCCACCACCGGAGTGTTCTTAGTTACAATCATTCTCCGTGAATTTAGTCACATAGAAAAAAGTCGTTTCTCAAAGTTATGAAGTACAGGTGGAACATAAAATTTCGTCACATGAACGAAATGCCAAACGAGAGAAAGAATTATACATTTAGCAAACACACTTATGCCTGTAGGAGCGCAAAGGTCACTTGAGGTGAGTAAAAACCAGGTGTTTTAAATGAGCACAGATACCATTCCCTATAGACCAAAGAGGGAATCAACACAACTTACTCTAAACCTCAAAGGACTGAACTCAGCCCACTTTACACAACAGAAAAGATTATTTACAACTGGTCAGAATTTGAAAAACAATTTATTGATGTCTCTTTGGAAGAGAATCAAGTGCATGTACAGCAGCAAGCAACAAAGCACTGAAAACCAGCGACACCCCGTTAGAAAAATAAACTGCAATAAAAAGGCGGTGAGTGAGAGATAAATTCTTAGAGATTTCGTTCAGGGGCTGTGATTGAAGTTGTTTTGACCATACATTAACACACAGAAGGATGGGACCTAAGGGAGGACACTCCTGGGTCTCAGAGTCTTCGTGAGCATGAGTCAGCAAATGGAGCACTTTTAGAATTACACTGCCTTGCTCTGATTCCATGGATCCCAAATCTCCAAATGCAGATGACACTTCCTACAGTGAACCCATGCATGGGAACAACCACAGGATGCTACCCCATTGGAACGGGAAAAACCTTGATAAGCCACCTCATCTTCTCATATCCTTGTGCTCGGGTTCAAGCTTCCATCCGCTTTCCTGAAAATATCCCCACTTGGGGAACTCAGCACTTTCAAAATCCTCTTTCTTATAGGATGGTATTGGTTCTACGGATGAACTGCAATGGGGAAGAATAAGACAGAATTCCTATATATTTGGACAGGCACATGGAGCTCTAATTTCCAATGCGGAGCAAGAATTGACGGAAGTCTAATCTGGCTCTCAAAAGGAAAATAGGGCTTGAAAATTTCCTGCTGCTTTGTGACCGGTCCCAAAGTGGTAAGTTGAGAAGGGAATCTCAGGGAGCCTATAATTCATTGTCCAGCAGGATGGTAAAGATACCGAATGTGGAGAAATGCCTTGGGTTGAACCAGAGAAAAGAACTTGAGATCAAGGCAGAATTGCAAAAATGGGATTTCAAAAGAGAGATGGATCTCGCCTGGTAAGAAACTAGAATGTGGCAGCACTTCTTCAACCATGCCTTTGTCGGAAAAGGGTGTATGCCTTTATCCTGAATATATTCAGGATAAAGGCATACACCGTTTTTGGGCAACCAGGCAGGGGCTCGGTGCAAATCAACACTACATAGTGCTATCACTTCCCATCAAAACAAAGGGTCACCTAAGAAAAGTGTAAAGACCAGAAATGCAGGGTAGGGTGGAGATAAATCGTACCCACATTTTGTGGATTGTGGGATGGCAAATTGCAATCGCCACTCTGGCGAAGTTTACGGTGTATTCCAAAATAATGTGAGAAACAAAGCTACAACACATAGGACACTTCCACTCAAGGACGTATATTTTCAGGAAAACCAAAGATCCTCAGGATATACGCAACCCAACGTTTACTGCTGCTCTCTTTACAAAAGCCTCGACTATGATACCATCTAAATTTCCTTGGACGGGAAACATGGATGAAGACTATGTGATTCTTATCTACAATGATATATTACTGTGCCAGGAAATCAATGAATTAACGCACTTACCGCCACCGGAGTGTTCTTAGTTACAATCATTCTCAGTGAATTTAGTCACATAGAAAAAAGTGGTTTATCAAAGATATGAGGTACAGGTGGAACATAAAATTGCGTAACATGAATGAAATGGCAAACGAGAGAAAGAATTACACGTTTAGCCAACACAGTTATGACTGTAGGAGCGCAAAGGTCACTTGAGATGAGTAAAAACCAGGTGTTTTAAATGGGCACAGATCCCATTCCATATAGACCAAAGAGGGAAACAACACAACTTACTCTAAACCTCAAAGGACTGACCTCAGCCCACTTTACACACCAGAAATGATTATTTACAACTGGTCAGAATTTGAAAAACAATTTATCGATGTCTCTCTGGAAGAGAATCAAGTGGATGTAGAGCAGCAGGCAACACAGCACTGAAAAACAGCTACACCCCATAAGAAAAATAAACTGCAAAATAAAGGCAGTGAGTGAGAGATAAATTCTTAGAATCTTCGTTCAGGGGCTGTGATTGAAGTTGTTTTGACCATATACTAACACTCAAAAGGATGGGACCTAAGGGAAGACACTCGTGGGTCTGAGAGTCTTCGTGAGCATGAGTCAGCAAATGTAGAACTTTTAGAATAACACTGCTTTGCCTTGATTCCATGGATCCGAAATCTCCAAATGCAGACGACCCTTCCTACAACGATCACATGCATGGGAGAGCCACAGGATGCTACCGCATTGGAACGGGAATAAACTTGAAAAGCCACCTCATCTTCTCATATCCTGGTGCTCGGGGTCAAGCTTCCAGGCGCTTTCCTCAAAATATCCCCACTTGGGGAAGTCAGCACTTTCAAATCTCTCTTTCTTGTAGCTTGCAATTGGTTCCATGGATGAAGTGCAACGGGGAAGAATAAGAAACTTTGCCAATATATTTGGACAGGCCCATGGCGCTCTAATATCCAATGCTGAACAAGAATTGACCCAACTCTAAGATTGCTCTCACAAGGAGAATAGGGTTTGATAATTACCTGCTGCTTTCTGACTGCTTCCGAAAGTGGGAAGTTGAGCAGGGGATCTCAGGGAGCCTATAATTCATGGTGCTGCGGGATGGAAGAAGACACCTAATGTGGATAAATGCCTTGGGTTGAACCAGAGAAAAGAACTTGAGAGCAAGGCAGAATTGCAAACATGGAATTTCATGAGGGAGATGGGTCTCGCCTAATAAGAACCTGGAATGTGGCAGTACTTCTTCAAGCATGCCTAGGTCGAAAAAGGGTGTATGCCTTTATCCTGAATATATTCAGGATAAAGGCATACACCGTTTTTGGGCAACCAGGCAGTGGCTCGGTGCAAATCAACACTACATAGTGCTATCACTTCCCATCAAAACAAAGGGTCATCTACGAAAAGTGTAAAGACCAGAAATGCAGGGAAGGGTGGAGATAAATCATACCCACATTTTGTGGATTGTGGGATGGTAAATTCCAATTGGCACTCTGGCGAAGTCTATGGTGTATTCCAAAATAATGTCAGAAACAAAGCTACAGCACATAGGACACTTCCACTCAAGAACGTATATTTAACGGAAAACCAAAGATCCTCAGGACACAGGCAACCCAACCTTTACTGCTCCTCCCTTTATAAAAGCCTCCACTAGGATACCATCTAAATTTCCTTGGACGGAAAACATAGATGAAGAACATGTGATTCTTATCTACAATCATATATTACTAAGCCAGGAAATCAATGAAATAACGTCACTTGCCACCACCGGAGTGTTCTTAGTTACAATCATTCCCCGTGAATTTAGTCACATAGAAAAAAGTCGTTTCTCAAAGTTATGAAGTACAGGTGGAACATAAAATTTCGTCACATGAACGAAATGCCAAACGAGAGAAAGAATTATACATTTAGCAAACACACTTATGCCTGTAGGAGCGCAAAGGTCACTTGAGGTGAGTAAAAACCAGGTGTTTTAAATGAGCACAGATACCATTCCCTATAGACCAAAGAGGGAATCAACACAACTTACTCTAAACCTCAAAGGACTGAACTCAGCCCACTTTACACAACAGAAAAGATTATTTACAACTGGTCAGAATTTGAAAAACAATTTATTGATGTCTCTTTGGAAGAGAATCAAGTGCATGTACAGCAGCAAGCAACAAAGCACTGAAAACCAGCGACACCCCGTTAGAAAAATAAACTGCAATAAAAAGGCGGTGAGTGAGAGATAAATTCTTAGAGATTTCGTTCAGGGGCTGTGATTGAAGTTGTTTTGACCATACATTAACACACAGAAGGATGGGACCTAAGGGAGGACACTCCTGGGTCTCAGAGTCTTCGTGAGCATGAGTCAGCAAATGGAGCACTTTTAGAATTACACTGCCTTGCTCTGATTCCATGGATCCCAAATCTCCAAATGCAGATGACACTTCCTACAGTGAACCCATGCATGGGAACAACCACAGGATGCTACCCCATTGGAACGGGAAAAAACTTGATAAGCCACCTCATCTTCTCATATCCTTGTGCTCGGGTTCAAGCTTCCATCCGCTTTCCTGAAAATATCCCCACTTGGGGAACTCAGCACTTTCAAAATCCTCTTTCTTATAGGATGGTATTGGTTCTACGGATGAACTGCAATGGGGAAGAATAAGACAGAATTCCTATATATTTGGACAGGCACATGGAGCTCTAATTTCCAATGCGGAGCAAGAATTGACGGAAGTCTAATCTGGCTCTCAAAAGGAAAATAGGGCTTGAAATTTTCCTGCTGCTTTGTGACCGGTCCCAAAGTGGTAAGTTGAGAAGGGAATCTCAGGGAGCCTATAATTCATTGTCCAGCAGGATGGTAAAGATACCGAATGTGGAGAAATGCCTTGGGTTGAACCAGAGAAAAGAACTTGAGATCAAGGCAGAATTGCAAAAATGGGATTTCAAAAGAGAGATGGTTCTCGCCTGGTAAGAAACTAGAATGTGGCAGCACTTCTTCAACCATGCCTTTGTCGGAAAAGGGTGTATGCCTTTATCCTGAATATATTCAGGATAAAGGCATACACCGTTTTTGGGCAACCAGGCAGGGGCTCGGTGCAAATCAACACTACATAGTGCTATCACTTCCCATCAAAACAAAGGGTCACCTAAGAAAAGTGTAAAGACCAGAAATGCAGGGTAGGGTGGAGATAAATCGTACCCACATTTTGTGGATTGTGGGATGGCAATTTGCAATCGCCACTCTGGCGAAGTTTACGGTGTATTCCAAAATAATGTGAGAAACAAAGCTACAACACATAGGACACTTCCACTCAAGGACGTATATTTTCAGGAAAACCAAAGATCCTCAGGATATACGCAACCCAACGTTTACTGCTGCTCTCTTTACAAAAGCCTCGACTATGATACCATCTAAATTTCCTTGGACGGGAAACATGGATGAAGACTATGTGATTCTTATCTACAATGATATATTACTGTGCCAGGAAATCAATGAATTAACGCACTTACCGCCACCGGAGTGTTCTTAGTTACAATCATTCTCAGTGAATTTAGTCACATAGAAAAAAGTGGTTTATCAAAGATATGAGGTACAGGTGGAACATAAAATTGCGTAACATGAAGGAAATGGCAAACGAGAGAAAGAATTACACGTTTAGCCAACACAGTTATGACTGTAGGAGCGCAAAGGTCACTTGAGATGAGTAAAAACCAGGTGTTTTAAATGGGCACAGATCCCATTCCATATAGACCAAAGAGGGAAACAACACAACTTACTCTAAACCTCAAAGGACTGACCTCAGCCCACTTTACACACCAGAAATGATTATTTACAACTGGTCAGAATTTGAAAAACAATTTATCGATGTCTCTCTGGAAGAGAATCAAGTGGATGTAGAGCAGCAGGCAACACAGCACTGAAAAACAGCTACACCCCATAAGAAAAATTAACTGCAAAATAAAGGCAGTGAGTGAGAGATAAATTCTTAGAATCTTCGTTCAGGGGCTGTGATTGAAGTTGTTTTGACCATATACTAACACACAAAAGGATGGGACCTAAGGGAAGACACTCGTGGGTCTGAGAGTCTTCGTGAGCATGAGTCAGCAAATGCAGAACTTTTAGAATAACACTGCTTTGCCTTGATTCCATGGATCCGAAATTTCCAAATGCAGACGAGCCTTCCTACAGCGATCACATGCATGGGAGAGCCACAGGATGCTACCGCATTGGAACGGGAATAAACTTGAAAAGCCACCTCATCTTCTCATATCCTGGTGCTCGGGGTCAAGCTTCCAGGCGCTTTCCTAAAAATATCCCCACTTGGGGAAGTCAGCACTTTCAAATCTCTCTTTCTTGTAGCTTGCAATTGGTTCCATGGATGAAGTGCAACGGGGAAGAATAAGAAACATTGCCAATATATTTGGACAGGCCCATGGCGCTCTAATTTCCAATGCTGAACAAGAATTGACCCAACTCTAAGATTGCTCTCACAAGGAGAATAGGGTTTGATAATTACCTGCTGCTTTCTGACTGCTTCCGAAAGTGGGAAGTTGAGCAGGGGATCTCAGGGAGACTATAATTCATGGCGCTGCGGGATGGAAGAAGACACCTAATGTGGATAAATGCCTTGGGTTGAACCAGAGAAAAGAACTTGAGAGCAAGGCAGAATTGCAAACATGGGATTTCATGAGGGAGATGGGTCTCGCCTCATAAGAACCTGGAATGTGGCAGTACTTCTTCAAGCATGCCTAGGTCGAAAAAGGGTGTATGCCTTTATCCTGAATATATTCAGGATAAAGGCATACACCGTTTTTGGGCAACCAGGCAGTGGCTCGGTGCAAATCAACACTACATAGTGCTATCACTTCCCATCAAAACAAAGGGTCATCTACGAAAAGTGTAAAGACCAGAAATGCAGGGAAGGGTGGAGATAAATCATACCCACATTTTGTGGATTGTGGGATGGTAAATTGCAATTGGCACTCTGGCGAAGTCTATGGTGTATTCCAAAATAATGTCAGAAACAAAGCTACAGCACATAGGACACTTCCACTCAAGAACGTATATTTAACGGAAAACCAAAGATCCTCAGGACACAGGCAACCCAACCTTTACTGCTCCTCCCTTTATAAAAGCCTCCATTAGGATACCATCTAAATTTCCTTGGACGGAAAACATAGATGAAGAACATGTGATTCTTATCTACAATCATATATTACTAAGCCAGGAAATCAATGAAATAACGTCACTTGCCACCACCGGAGTGTTCTTAGTTACAATCATTCCCCGTGAATTTAGTCACATAGAAAAAAGTCGTTTCTCAAAGTTATGAAGTACAGGTGGAACATAAAATTTCGTCACATGAACGAAATGCCAAACGAGATAAAGAATTATACATTTAGCAAACACACTTATGCCTGTAGGAGCTCAAAGGTCACTTGAGGTGAGTAAAAACCAGGTGTTTTAAATGAGCACAGATACCATTCCCTATAGACCAAAGAGGGAATCAACACAACTTACTCTAAACCTCAAAGGACTGAACTCAGCCCACTTTACACAACAGAAAAGATTATTTACAACTGGTCAGAATTTGAAAAACAATTTATTGATGTCTCTTTGGAAGAGAATCAAGTGCATGTACAGCAGCAAGCAACAAAGCA
This sequence comes from Kogia breviceps, assembly GCF_026419965.1. Classification (NCBI taxonomy): domain Eukaryota; kingdom Metazoa; phylum Chordata; class Mammalia; order Artiodactyla; family Physeteridae; genus Kogia; species Kogia breviceps. Next base: position 36,295,377 of record NC_081325.1, read on the forward strand.
CTGAAAACCAGCGACACCCCGTTAGAAAAATAAACTGCAATAAAAAGGCGGTGAGTGAGAGATAAATTCTTAGAGATTTCGTTCAGGGGCTGTGATTGAAGTTGTTTTGACCATACATTAACACACAGAAGGATGGGACCTAAGGGAGGACACTCCTGGGTCTCAGAGTCTTCGTGAGCATGAGTCAGCAAATGGAGCACTTTTAGAATTACACTGCCTTGCTCTGATTCCATGGATCCCAAATCTCCAAATGCAGATGACACTTCCTACAGTGAACCCATGCATGGGAACAACCACAGGATGCTACCCCATTGGAACGGGAAAAAACTTGATAAGCCACCTCATCTTCTCATATCCTTGTGCTCGGGTTCAAGCTTCCATCCGCTTTCCTGAAAATATCCCCACTTGGGGAACTCAGCACTTTCAAAATCCTCTTTCTTATAGGATGGTATTGGTTCTACGGATGAACTGCAATGGGGAAGAATAAGACAGAATTCCTATATATTTGGACAGGCACATGGAGCTCTAATTTCCAATGCGGAGCAAGAATTGACGGAAGTCTAATCTGGCTCTCAAAAGGAAAATAGGGCTTGAAATTTTCCTGCTGCTTTGTGACCGGTCCCAAAGTGGTAAGTTGAGAAGGGAATCTCAGGGAGCCTATAATTCATTGTCCAGCAGGATGGTAAAGATACCGAATGTGGAGAAATGCCTTGGGTTGAACCAGAGAAAAGAACTTGAGATCAAGGCAGAATTGCAAAAATGGGATTTCAAAAGAGAGATGGTTCTCGCCTGGTAAGAAACTAGAATGTGGCAGCACTTCTTCAACCATGCCTTTGTCGGAAAAGGGTGTATGCCTTTATCCTGAATATATTCAGGATAAAGGCATACACCGTTTTTGGGCAACCAGGCAGGGGCTCGGTGCAAATCAACACTACATAGTGCTATCACTTCCCATCAAAACAAAGGGTCACCTAAGAAAAGTGTAAAGACCAGAAATGCAGGGTAGGGTGGAGATAAATCGTACCCACATTTTGTGGATTGTGGGATGGCAATTTGCAATTGCCACTCTGGCGAAGTTTACGGTGTATTCCAAAATAATGTGAGAAACAAAGCTACAACACATAGGACACTTCCACTCAAGGACGTATATTTTCAGGAAAACCAAAGATCCTCAGGATATACGCAACCCAACGTTTACTGCTGCTCTCTTTACAAAAGCCTCGACTATGATACCATCTAAATTTCCTTGGACGGGAAACATGGATGAAGACTATGTGATTCTTATCTACAATGATATATTACTGTGCCAGGAAATCAATGAATTAACGCACTTACCGCCACCGGAGTGTTCTTAGTTACAATCATTCTCAGTGAATTTAGTCACATAGAAAAAAGTGGTTTATCAAAGATATGAGGTACAGGTGGAACATAAAATTGCGTAACATGAATGAAATGGCAAACGAGAGAAAGAATTACACGTTTAGCCAACACAGTTATGACTGTAGGAGCGCAAAGGTCACTTGAGATGAGTAAAAACCAGGTGTTTTAAATGGGCACAGATCCCATTCCATATAGACCAAAGAGGGAAACAACACAACTTACTCTAAACCTCAAAGGACTGACCTCAGCCCACTTTACACACCAGAAATGATTATTTACAACTGGTCAGAATTTGAAAAACAATTTATCGATGTCTCTCTGGAAGAGAATCAAGTGGATGTAGAGCAGCAGGCAACACAGCACTGAAAAACAGCTACACCCCGTAAGAAAAATAAACTGCAAAATAAAGGCAGTGAGTGAGAGATAAATTCTTAGAATCTTCGTTCAGGGGCTGTGATTGAAGTTGTTTTGACCATATACTAACACACAAAAGGATGGGACCTAAGGGAAGACACTCGTGGGTCTGAGAGTCTTCGTGAGCATGAGTCAGCAAATGCAGAACTTTTAGAATAACACTGCTTTGCCTTGATTCCATGGATCCGAAATCTCCAAATGCAGACGACCCTTCCTACAGCGATCACATGCATGGGAGAGCCACAGGATGCTACCGCATTGGAACGGGAATAAACTTGAAAAGCCACCTCATCTTCTCATATCCTGGTGCTCGGGGTCAAGCTTCCAGGCGCTTTCCTAAAAATATCCCCAATTGGGGAAGTCAGCACTTTCAAATCTCGCTTTCTTGTAGCTTGCAATTGGTTCCATGGATGAAGTGCAACGGGGAAGAATAAGAAACTTTGCCAATATATTTGGACAGGCCCATGGCGCTCTAATTTCCAATGCTGAACAAGAATTGACCCAACTCTAAGATTGCTCTCACAAGGAGAATAGGGTTTGATAATTACCTGCTGCTTTCTGACTGCTTCCGAAAGTGGGAAGTTGAGCAGGGGATCTCAGGGAGCCTATAATTCATGGCGCTGCGGGATGGAAGAAGACACCTAATGTGGATAAATGCCTTGGGTTGAACCAGAGAAAAGAACTTGAGAGCAAGGCAGAATTGCAAACATGGGATTTCATGAGGGAGATGGGTCTCGCCTAATAAGAACCTGGAATGTGGCAGTACTTCTTCAAGCATGCCTAGGTCGAAAAAGGGTGTATGCCTTTATCCTGAATATATTCAGGATAAAGGCATACACCGTTTTTGGGCAACCAGGCAGTGGCTCGGTGCAAATCAACACTACATAGTGCTATCACTTCCCATCAAAACAAAGGGTCATCTACGAAAAGTGTAAAGACCAGAAATGCAGGGAAGGGTGGAGATAAATCATACCCACATTTTGTGGATTGTGGGATGGTAAATTGCAATTGGCACTCTGGCGAAGTCTATGGTGTATTCCAAAATAATGTCAGAAACAAAGCTACAGCACATAGGACACTTCCACTCAAGAACGTATATTTAACGGAAAACCAAAGATCCTCAGGACACAGGCAACCCAACCTTTACTGCTCCTCCCTTTATAAAAGCCTCCACTAGGATACCATCTAAATTTCCTTGGACGGAAAACATAGATGAAGAACATGTGATTCTTATCTACAATCATATATTACTAAGCCAGGAAATCAATGAAATAACGTCACTTGCCACCACCGGAGTGTTCTTAGTTACAATCATTCTCCGTGAATTTAGTCACATAGAAAAAAGTCGTTTCTCAAAGTTATGAAGTACAGGTGGAACATAAAATTTCGTCACATGAACGAAATGCCAAACGAGAGAAAGAATTATACATTTAGCAAACACACTTATGCCTGTAGGAGCGCAAAGGTCACTTGAGGTGAGTAAAAACCAGGTGTTTTAAATGAGCACAGATACCATTCCCTATAGACCAAAGAGGGAATCAACACAACTTACTCTAAACCTCAAAGGACTGAACTCAGCCCACTTTACACAACAGAAAAGATTATTTACAACTGGTCAGAATTTGAAAAACAATTTATTGATGTCTCTTTGGAAGAGAATCAAGTGCATGTACAGCAGCAAGCAACAAAGCACTGAAAACCAGTGACACCCCGTTAGAAAAATAAACTGCAATAAAAAGGCGGTGAGTGAGAGATAAATTCTTAGAGATTTCGTTCAGGGGCCGTGATTGAAGTTGTTTTGACCATACATTAACACACAGAAGGATGGGACCTAAGGGAGGACACTCCTGGGTCTCAGAGTCTTCGTGAGCATGAGTCAGCAAATGGAGCACTTTTAGAATTACACTGCCTTGCTCTGATTCCATGGATCCCAAATCTCCAAATGCAGATGACACTTCCTACAGTGAACCCATGCATGGGAACAACCACAGGATGCTACCCCATTGGAACGGGAAAAAACTTGATAAGCCACCTCATCTTCTCATATCCTTGTGCTCGGGTTCAAGCTTCCATCCGCTTTCCTGAAAATATCCCCACTTGGGGAACTCAGCACTTTCAAAATCCTCTTTCTTATAGGATGGTATTTGTTCTACAGATGAACTGCAATGGGGAAAAATAAGACAGGCTTCCTATATATTTGGACAGGCACATGGAGCTCTAATTTCCAATGCGGAGCAAGAATTGACGGAAGTCTAATCTGGCTCTCAAAAGGAAAATAGGGCTTGAAAATTTCCTGCTGCTTTGTGACCGGTCCCAAAGTGGTAAGTTGAGAAGGGAATCTCAGGGAGCCTATAATTCATTGTCCAGCAGGATGGTAAAGATACCGAATGTGGAGAAATGCCTTGGGTTGGACCAGAGGAAAGAACTTGAGATCAAGGCAGAATTGCAAAAATGGGATTTCAAAAGAGAGATGGATCTCGCCTGGTAAGAAACTAGAATGTGGCAGCACTTCTTCAACCATTCCTTTGTCGGAAAAGGGTGTATGCCTTTATCCTGAATATATTCAGGATAAAGGCATACACCGTTTTTGGGCAACCAGGCAGGGGCTCGGTGCAAATCAACACTACATAGTGCTATCACTTCCCATCAAAACAAAGGGTCACCTAAGAAAAGTGTAAAGACCAGAAATGCAGGGTAGGGTGGAGATAAATCGTACCCACATTTTGTGGATTGTGGGATGGCAAATTGCAATCGCCACTCTGGCGAAGTTTACGGTGTATTCCAAAATAATGTGAGAAACAAAGCTACAACACATAGGACACTTCCACTCAAGGACGTATATTTTCAGGAAAACCAAAGATCCTCAGGATATACGCAACCCAACGTTTACTGCTGCTCTCTTTACAAAAGCCTCGACTATGATACCATCTAAATTTCCTTGGACGGGAAACATGGATGAAGACTATGTGATTCTTATCTACAATGATATATTACTGTGCCAGGAAATCAATGAATTAACGCACTTACCGCCACCGGAGTGTTCTTAGTTACAATCATTCTCAGTGAATTTAGTCACATAGAAAAAAGTGGTTTATCAAAGATATGAGGTACAGGTGGAACATAAAATTGCGTAACATGAATGAAATGGCAAACGAGAGAAAGAATTACACGTTTAGCCAACACAGTTATGACTGTAGGAGCGCAAAGGTCACTTGAGATGAGTAAAAACCAGGTGTTTTAAATGGGCACAGATCCCATTCCATATAGACCAAAGAGGGAAACAACACAACTTACTCTAAACCTCAAAGGACTGACCTCAGCCCACTTTACACATCAGAAATGATTATTTACAACTGGTCAGAATTTGAAAAACAATTTATCGATGTCTCTCTGGAAGAGAATCAAGTGGATGTAGAGCAGCAGGCAACACAGCACTGAAAAACAGCTACACCCCATAAGAAAAATAAACTGCAAAATAAAGGCAGTGAGTGAGAGATAAATTCTTAGAATCTTCGTTCAGGGGCTGTGATTGAAGTTGTTTTGACCATATACTAACACACAAAAGGATGGGACCTAAGGGAAGACACTCGTGGGTCTGAGAGTCTTCGTGAGCATGAGTCAGCAAATGCAGAACTTTTAGAATAACACTGCTTTGCCTTGATTCCATGGATCCGAAATCTCCAAATGCAGACGACCCTTCCTACAGCGATCACATGCATGGGAGAGCCACAGGATGCTACCGCATTGGAACGGGAATAAACTTGAAAAGCCACCTCATCTTCTCATATCCTGGTGCTCGGGGTCAAGCTTCCAGGCGCTTTCCTAAAAATATCCCCACTTGGGGAAGTCAGCACTTTCAAATCTCTCTTTCTTGTAGCTTGCAATTGGTTCCATGGATGAAGTGCAACGGGGAAGAATAAGAAACTTTGCCAATATATTTGGACAGGCCCATGGCACTCTAATTTCCAATGCTGAACAAGAATTGACCCAACTCTAAGATTGCTCTCACAAGGAGAATAGGGTTTGATAATTACCTGCTGCTTTCTGACCGCTTCCGAAAGTGGGAAGTTGAGCAGGGGATCTCAGGGAGCCTATAATTCATGGCGCTGGGGGATGGAAGAAGACACCTAATGTGGATAAATGCCTTGAGTTGAACCAGAGAAAAGAACTTGAGAGCAAGGCAGAATTGCAAACATGGGATTTCATGAGGGAGATAGGTCTCGCCTAATAAGAACCTGGAATGTGGCAGTACTTCTTCAAGCATGCCTAGGTCGAAAAAGGGTGTATGCCTTTATCCTGAATATATTCAGGATAAAGGCATACACCGTTTTTGGGCAACCAGGCAGTGGCTCGGTGCAAATCAACACTACATAGTGCTATCACTTCCCATCAAAACAAAGGGTCATCTACGAAAAGTGTAAAGACCAGAAATGCAGGGAAGGGTGGAGATAAATCATACCCAGATTTTGTGGATTGTGGGATGGTAAATTGCAATTGGCACTCTGGCGAAGTCTATGGTGTATTCCAAAATAATGTCAGAAACAAAGCTACAGCACATAGGACACTTCCACTCAAGAACGTATATTTAACGGAAAGCCAAAGATCCTCAGGACACAGGCAACCCAACCTTTACTGCTCCTCCCTTTATAAAAGCCTCCACTAGGATACCATCTAAATTTCCTTGGACGGAAAACATAGATGAAGAACATGTGATTCTTATCTACAATCATATATTACTAAGCCAGGAAATCAATGAAATAACGTCACTTGCCACCACCGGAGTGTTCTTAGTTACAATCATTCCCCGTGAATTTAGTCACATAGAAAAAAGTCATTTCTCAAAGTTATGAAGTACAGGTGGAACATAAAATTTCGTCACATGAACGAAATGCCAAACGAGAGAAAGAATTATACATTTAGCAAACACACTTATGCCTGTAGGAGCGCAAAGGTCACTTGAGGTGCGTAAAAACCAGGTGTTTTAAATGAGCACAGATACCATTCCCTATAGACCAAAGAGGGAATCAACACAACTTACTCTAAACCTCAAAGGACTGAACTCAGCCCACTTTACACAACAGAAAAGATTATTTACAACTGGTCAGAATTTGAAAAACAATTTATTGATGTCTCTTTGGAAGAGAATCAAGTGCATGTACAGCAGCAAGCAACAAAGCACTGAAAACCAGCGACACCCCGTTAGAAAAATAAACTGCAATAAAAAGGCGGTGAGTGAGAGATAAATTCTTAGAGATTTCGTTCAGGGGCTGTGATTGAAGTTGTTTTGACCATACATTAACACACAGAAGGATGGGACCTAAGGGAGGACACTCCTGGGTCTCAGAGTCTTCGTGAGCATGAGTCAGCAAATGGAGCACTTTTAGAATTACACTGCCTTGCTCTGATTCCATGGATCCCAAATCTCCAAATGCAGATGACACTTCCTACAGTGAACCCATGCATGGGAACAACCACAGGATGCTACCCCATTGGAACGGGAAAAACCTTGATAAGCCACCTCATCTTCTCATATCCTTGTGCTCGGGTTCAAGCTTCCATCCGCTTTCCTGAAAATATCCCCACTTGGGGAACTCAGCACTTTCAAAATCCTCTTTCTTATAGGATGGTATTGGTTCTACGGATGAACTGCAATGGGGAAGAATAAGACAGAATTCCTATATATTTGGACAGGCACATGGAGCTCTAATTTCCAATGCGGAGCAAGAATTGACGGAAGTCTAATCTGGCTCTCAAAAGGAAAATAGGGCTTGAAAATTTCCTGCTGCTTTGTGACCGGTCCCAAAGTGGTAAGTTGAGAAGGGAATCTCAGGGAGCCTATAATTCACTGTCCAGCAGGATGGTAAAGATACCGAATGTGGAGAAATGCCTTGGGTTGAACCAGAGAAAAGAACTTGAGATCAAGGCAGAATTGCAAAAATGGGATTTCAAGAGAGAGATGGGTCTCGCCTGGTAAGAAACTAGAATGTGGCAGCACTTCTTCAACCATGCCTTTGTCGGAAAAGGGTGTATGCCTTTATCCTGAATATATTCAGGATAAAGGCATACACCGTTTTTGGGCAACCAGGCATGGGCTCGGTGCAAATCAACACTACATAGTGCTATCACTTCCCATCAAAACAAAGGGTCACCTAAGAAAAGTGTAAAGACCAGAAATGCAGGGTAGGGTGGAGATAAATCGTACCCACATTTTGTGGATTGTGGGATGGCAAATTGCAATCGCCACTCTGGCGAAGTTTACGGTGTATTCCAAAATAATGTGAGAAACAAAGCTACAACACATAGGACACTTCCACTCAAGGACGTATATTTTCAGGAAAACCAAAGATCCTCAGGATATACGCAACCCAACGTTTACTGCTGCTCTCTTTACAAAAGCCTCGACTATGATACCATCTAAATTTCCTTGGACGGGAAACATGGATGAAGACTATGTGATTCTTATCTACAATGATATATTACTGTGCCAGGAAATCAATGAATTAACGCACTTACCGCCACCGGAGTGTTCTTAGTTACAATCATTCTCAGTGAATTTAGTCACATAGAAAAAAGTGGTTTATCAAAGATATGAGGTACAGGTGGAACATAAAATTGCATAACATGAATGAAATGGCAAACGAGAGAAAGAATTACACGTTTAGCCAACACAGTTATGACTGTAGGAGCGCAAAGGTCACTTGAGATGAGTAAAAACCAGGTGTTTTAAATGGGCACAGATCCCATTCCATATAGACCAAAGAGGGAAACAACACAACTTACTCTAAACCTCAAAGGACTGACCTCAGCCCACTTTACACACCAGAAATGATTATTTACAACTGGTCAGAATTTGAAAAACAATTTATCGATGTCTCTCTGGAAGAGAATCAAGTGGATGTAGAGCAGCAGGCAACACAGCACTGAAAAACAGCTACACCCCGTTAGAAAAATAAACTGCAATAAAAAGGCGGTGAGTGAGAGATAAATTCTTAGAGATTTCGTTCAGGGGCTGTGATTGAAGTTGTTTTGACCATACATTAACACACAGAAGGATGGGACCTAAGGGAGGACACTCCTGGGTCTCAGAGTCTTCGTGAGCATGAGTCAGCAAATGGAGCACTTTTAGAATTACACTGCCTTGCTCTGATTCCATGGATCCCAAATCTCCAAATGCAGATGACACTTCCTACAGTGAACCCATGCATGGGAACAACCACAGGATGCTACCCCATTGGAACGGGAAAAAACTTGATAAGCCACCTCATCTTCTCATATCCTTGTGCTCGGGTTCAAGCTTCCATCCGCTTTCCTGAAAATATCCCCACTTGGGGAACTCAGCACTTTCAAAATCCTCTTTCTTATAGGATGGTATTGGTTCTACGGATGAACTGCAATGGGGAAGAATAAGACAGAATTCCTATATATTTGGACAGGCACATGGAGCTCTAATTTCCAATGCGGAGCAAGAATTGACGGAAGTCTAATCTGGCTCTCAAAAGGAAAATAGGGCTTGAAATTTTCCTGCTGCTTTGTGACCGGTCCCAAAGTGGTAAGTTGAGAAGGGAATCTCAGGGAGCCTATAATTCATTGTCCAGCAGGATGGTAAAGATACCGAATGTGGAGAAATGCCTTGGGTTGAACCAGAGAAAAGAACTTGAGATCAAGGCAGAATTGCAAAAATGGGATTTCAAGAGAGAGATGGGTCTCGCCTGGTAAGAAACTAGAATGTGGCAGCACTTCTTCAACCATGCCTTTGTCGGAAAAGGGTGTATGCCTTTATCCTGAATATATTCAGGATAAAGGCATACACCGTTTTTGGGCAACCAGGCAGTGGCTCGGTGCAAATCAACACTACATAGTGCTATCACTTCCCATCAAAACAAAGGGTCATCAACGAAAAGTGTAAAGACCAGAAATGCAGGGAAGGGTGGAGATAAATCGTACCCACATTTTGTGGATTGTGGGATGGCAAATTGCAATCGCCACTCTGGCGAAGTTTACGGTGTATTCCAAAATAATGTCAGAAAAAAAGCTACAGCACATAGGACACTTCCACTCAAGAACGTATATTTAACGGAAAGCCAAAGATCCTCAGGACACAGGCAACCCAACCTTTACTGCTCCTCCCTTTATAAAAGCCTCCACTAGGATACCATCTAAATTTCCTTGGACGGAAAACATAGATGAAGAACATGTGATTCTTATCTACAATCATATATTACTAAGCCAGGAAATCAATGAAATAAAGTCACTTGCCACCACCGGAGTGTTCTTAGTTACAATCATTCTCCGTGAATTTAGTCACATAGAAAAAAGTCGTTTCTCAAAGTTATGAAGTACAGGTGGAACATAAAATTTCGTCACATGAACGAAATGCCAAACGAGAGAAAGAATTATACATTTAGCAAACACACTTATGCCTGTAGGAGCGCAAAGGTCACTTGAGGTGAGTAAAAACCAGGTGTTTTAAATGAGCACAGATACCATTCCCTATAGACCAAAGAGGGAATCAACACAACTTACTCTAAACCTCAAAGGACTGAACTCAGCCCACTTTACACAACAGAAAAGATTATTTACAACTGGTCAGAATTTGAAAAACAATTTATTGATGTCTCTTTGGAAGAGAATCAAGTGCATGTACAGCAGCAAGCAACAAAGCACTGAAAACCAGCGACACCCCGTTAGAAAAATAAACTGCAATAAAAAGGCGGTGAGTGAGAGATAAATTCTTAGAGATTTCGTTCAGGGGCTGTGATTGAAGTTGTTTTGACCATACATTAACACACAGAAGGATGGGACCTAAGGGAGGACACTCCTGGGTCTCAGAGTCTTCGTGAGCATGAGTCAGCAAATGGAGCACTTTTAGAATTACACTGCCTTGCTCTGATTCCATGGATCCCAAATCTCCAAATGCAGATGACACTTCCTACAGTGAACCCATGCATGGGAACAACCACAGGATGCTACCCCATTGGAACGGGAAAAAACTTGATAAGCCACCTCATCTTCTCATATCCTTGTGCTCGGGTTCAAGCTTCCATCCGCTTTCCTGAAAATATCCCCACTTGGGGAACTCAGCACTTTCAAAATCCTCTTTCTTATAGGATGGTATTGGTTCTACGGATGAACTGCAATGGGGAAGAATAAGACAGAATTCCTATATATTTGGACAGGCACATGGAGCTCTAATTTCCAATGCGGAGCAAGAATTGACGGAAGTCTAATCTGGCTCTCAAAAGGAAAATAGGGCTTGAAATTTTCCTGCTGCTTTGTGACCGGTCCCAAAGTGGTAAGTTGAGAAGGGAATCTCAGGGAGCCTATAATTCATTGTCCAGCAGGATGGTAAAGATACCGAATGTGGAGAAATGCCTTGGGTTGAACCAGAGAAAAGAACTTGAGATCAAGGCAGAATTGCAAAAATGGGATTTCAAGAGAGAGATGGGTCTCGCCTGGTAAGAAACTAGAATGTGGCAGCACTTCTTCAACCATGCCTTTGTCGGAAAAGGGTGTATGCCTTTATCCTGAATATATTCAGGATAAAGGCATACACCGTTTTTGGGCAACCAGGCATGGGCTCGGTGCAAATCAACACTACATAGTGCTATCACTTCCCATCAAAACAAAGGGTCACCTAAGAAAAGTGTAAAGACCAGAAATGCAGGGTAGGGTGGAGATAAATCGTACCCACATTTTGTGGATTGTGGGATGGCAAATTGCAATCGCCACTCTGGCGAAGTTTACGGTGTATTCCAAAATAATGTGAGAAACAAAGCTACAACACATAGGACACTTCCACTCAAGGACGTATATTTTCAGGAAAACCAAAGAATCTCAGGATATACGCAACCCAACGTTTACTGCTGCTCTCTTTACAAAAGCCTCGACGATGATACCATCTAAATTTCCTTGGACGGGAAACATGGATGAAGACTATGTGATTCTTATCTACAATGATATATTACTGTGCCAGGAAATCAATGAATTAACGCACTTACCGCCACCGGAGTGTTCTTAGTTACAATCATTCTCAGTGAATTTAGTCACATAGAAAAAAGTGTTTTATCAAAGATATGAGGTACAGGTGGAACATAAAATTGCGTAACATGAATGAAATGGCAAACGAGAGAAAGAATTACACGTTTAGCCAACACAGTTATGACTGTAGGAGCGCAAAGGTCACTTGAGATGAGTAAAAACCAGGTGTTTTAAATGGGCACAGATCCCATTCCATATAGACCAAAGAGGGAAACAACACAACTTACTCTAAACCTCAAAGGACTGACCTCAGCCCACTTTACACACCAGAAATGATTATTTACAACTGGTCAGAATTTGAAAAACAATTTATCGATGTCTCTCTGGAAGAGAATCAAGTGGATGTAGAGCAGCAGGCAACACAGCACTGAAAAACAGCTACACCCCATAAGAAAAATAAACTGCAAAATAAAGGCAGTGAGTGAGAGATAAATTCTTAGAATCTTCGTTCAGGGGCTGTGATTGAAGTTGTTTTGACCATATACTAACACACAAAAGGATGGGACCTAAGGGAAGACACTCGTGGGTCTGAGAGTCTTCGTGAGCATGAGTCAGCAAATGCAGAACTTTTAGAATAACACTGCTTTGCCTTGATTCCATGGATCCGAAATCTCCAAATGCAGACGACCCTTCCTACAGCGATCACATGCATGGGAGAGCCACAGGATGCTACCGCATTGGAACGGGAATAAACTTGAAAAGCCACCTCATCTTCTCATATCCTGGTGCTCGGGGTCAAGCTTCCAGGCGCTTTCCTCAAAATATCCCCACTTGGGGAAGTCAGCACTTTCAAATCTCTCTTTCTTGTAGCTTGCAATTGGTTCCATGGATGAAGTGCAACGGGGAAGAATAAGAAACATTGCCAATATATTTGGACAGGCCCATGGCGCTCTAATTTCCAATGCTGAACAAGAATTGACCCAACTCTAAGATTGCTCTCACAAGGAGAATAGGGTTTGATAATTACCTGCTGCTTTCTGACTGCTTCCGAAAGTGGGAAGTTGAGCAGGGGATCTCAGGGAGCCTATAATTCATGGTGTTGCGGGATGGAAGAAGACACCTAATGTGGATAAATGCCTTGGGTTGAACCAGAGAAAAGAACTTGAGAGCAAGGCATAATTGCAAACATGGGATTTCATGAGGGAGATGGGTCTCGCCTCATAAGAACCTGGAATGTGGCAGTACTTCTTCAAGCATGCCTAGGTCGAAAAAGGGTGTATGCCTTTATCCTGAATATATTCAGGATAAAGGCATACACCGTTTTTGGGCAACCAGGCAGTGGCTCGGTGCAAATCAACACTACATAGTGCTATCACTTCCCATCAAAACAAAGGGTCATCTACGAAAAGTGTAAAGACCAGAAATGCAGGGAAGGGTGGAGATAAATCATACCCACATTTTGTGGATTGTGGGATGGTAAATTGCAATTGGCACTCTGGCGAAGTCTATGGTGTATTCCAAAATAATGTCAGAAACAAAGCTACAGCACATAGGACACTTCCACTCAAGAACGTATATTTAACGGAAAACCAAAGATCCTCAGGACACAGGCAACCCAACCTTTACTGCTCCTCCCTTTATAAAAGCCTCCACTAGGATACCATCTAAATTTCCTTGGACGGAAAACATAGATGAAGAACATGTGATTCTTATCTACAATCATATATTACTAAGCCAGGAAATCAATGAAATAACGTCACTTGCCACCACCGGAGTGTTCTTAGTTACAATCATTCTCCGTGAATTTAGTCACATAGAAAAAAGTCGTTTCTCAAAGTTATGAAGTACAGGTGGAACATAAAATTTCGTCACATGAACGAAATGCCAAACGAGAGAAAGAATTATACATTTAGCAAACACACTTATGCCTGTAGGAGCGCAAAGGTCACTTGAGGTGAGTAAAAACCAGGTGTTTTAAATGAGCACAGATACCATTCCCTATAGACCAAAGAGGGAATCAACACAACTTACTCTAAACCTCAAAGGACTGAACTCAGCCCACTTTACACAACAGAAAAGATTATTTACAACTGGTCAGAATTTGAAAAACAATTTATTGATGTCTCTTTGGAAGAGAATCAAGTGCATGTACAGCAGCAAGCAACAAAGCACTGAAAACCAGCGACACCCCGTTAGAAAAATAAACTGCAATAAAAAGGCGGTGAGTGAGAGATAAATTCTTAGAGATTTCGTTCAGGGGCTGTGATTGAAGTTGTTTTGACCATACATTAACACACAGAAGGATGGGACCTAAGGGAGGACACTCCTGGGTCTCAGAGTCTTCGTGAGCATGAGTCAGCAAATGGAGCACTTTTAGAATTACACTGCCTTGCTCTGATTCCATGGATCCCAAATCTCCAAATGCAGATGACACTTCCTACAGTGAACCCATGCATGGGAACAACCACAGGATACTACCCCATTGGAACGGGAATAAACTTGAAAAGCCACCTCATCTTCTCATATCCTGGTGCTCGGAGTCAAGCTTCCAGGCGCTTTCCTAATAATATCCCCAATTGGGGAAGTCAGCACTTTCAAATCTCTCTTTCTTTTAGCTTGCAATTGGTTCCATGGATGAAGTGCAACGGGGAAGAATAAGAAACATTGCCAATATATTTGGACAGGCCCATGGCGCTGTAATTTCCAATGCTGAACAAGAATTGACCCAACTCTAAGATTGCTCTCACAAGGAGAATAGGGTTTGATAATTACCTGCTGCTTTCTGACTGCTTCCGAAAGTGGGAAGTTGACCAGGGGATCTCAGGGAGCCTATAATTCATGGCGCTGCGGGATGGAAGAAGACACGTAATGTGGATAAATGCCTTGGGTTGAAGCAGAGAAAAGAAATTGAGAGCAAGGCATAATTGCAAACATGGGATTTCATGAGGGAGATGGGTCTCGCCTAATAAGAACCTGGAATGTGGCAGTACTTCTTCAAGCATGCCTAGGTCGAAAAAGGGTGTATGCCTTTATCCTGAATATATTCAGGATAAAGGCATACACCGTTTTTGGGCAACCAGGCAGTGGCTCGGTGCAAATCAACACTACATAGTGCTATCACTTCCCATCAAAACAAAGGGTCATCTACGAAAAGTGTAAAGACCAGAAATGCAGGGAAGGGTGGAGATAAATCATACCCACATTTTGTGGATTGTGGGATGGTAAATTGCAATTGGCACTCTGGCGAAGTCTATGGTGTATTCCAAAATAATGTCAGAAACAAAGCTACAGCACATAGGACACTTCCACTCAAGAACGTATATTTAACGGAAAACCAAAGATCCTCAGGACACAGGCAACCCAACCTTTACTGCTCCTCCCTTTATAAAAGCCTCCACTAGGATACCATGTAAATTTCCTTGGACGGAAAACATAGATGAAGAACATGTGATTCTTATCTACAATCATATATTACTAAGCCAGGAAATCAATGAAATAACGTCACTTGCCACCACCGGAGTGTTCTTAGTTACAATCATTCTCCGTGAATTTAGTCACATAGAAAAAAGTCGTTTCTCAAAGTTATGAAGTACAGGTGGAACATAAAATTTCGTCACATGAACGAAATGCCAAACGAGAGAAAGAATTATACATTTAGCAAACACACTTATGCCTGTAGGAGCTCAAAGGTCACTTGAGGTGAGTAAAAACCAGGTGTTTTAAATGAGCACAGATACCATTCCCTATAGACCAAAGAGGGAATCAACACAACTTACTCTAAACCTCAAAGGACTGAACTCAGCCCACTTTACACAACAGAAAAGATTATTTACAACTGGTCAGAATTTGAAAAACAATTTATTGATGTCTCTTTGGAAGAGAATCAAGTGCATGTACAGCAGCAAGCAACAAAGCACTGAAAACCAGCGACACCCCGTTAGAAAAATAAACTGCAATAAAAAGGCGGTGAGTGAGAGATAAATTCTTAGAGATTTCGTTCAGGGGCTGTGATTGAAGTTGTTTTGACCATACATTAACACACAGAAGGATGGGACCTAAGGGAGGACACTCCTGGGTCTCAGAGTCTTCGTGAGCATGAGTCAGCAAATGGAGCACTTTTAGAATTACACTGCCTTGCTCTGATTCCATGGATCCCAAATCTCCAAATGCAGATGACACTTCCTACAGTGAACCCATGCATGGGAACAACCACAGGATGCTACCCCATTGGAACGGGAAAAACCTTGATAAGCCACCTCATCTTCTCATATCCTTGTGCTCGGGTTCAAGCTTCCATCCGCTTTCCTGAAAATATCCCCACTTGGGGAACTCAGCACTTTCAAAATCCTCTTTCTTATAGGATGGTATTGGTTCTACGGATGAACTGCAATGGGGAAGAATAAGACAGAATTCCTATATATTTGGACAGGCACATGGAGCTCTAATTTCCAATGCGGAGCAAGAATTGACGGAAGTCTAATCTGGCTCTCAAAAGGAAAATAGGGCTTGAAAATTTCCTGCTGCTTTGTGACCGGTCCCAAAGTGGTAAGTTGAGAAGGGAATCTCAGGGAGCCTATAATTCATTGTCCAGCAGGATGGTAAAGATACCGAATGTGGAGAAATGCCTTGGGTTGAACCAGAGAAAAGAACTTGAGATCAAGGCAGAATTGCAAAAATGGGATTTCAAAAGAGAGATGGATCTCGCCTGGTAAGAAACTAGAATGTGGCAGCACTTCTTCAACCATGCCTTTGTCGGAAAAGGGTGTATGCCTTTATCCTGAATATATTCAGGATAAAGGCATACACCGTTTTTGGGCAACCAGGCAGGGGCTCGGTGCAAATCAACACTACATAGTGCTATCACTTCCCATCAAAACAAAGGGTCACCTAAGAAAAGTGTAAACACCAGAAATGCAGGGTAGGGTGGAGATAAATCGTACCCACATTTTGTGGATTGTGGGATGGCAAATTGCAATCGCCACTCTGGCGAAGTTTACGGTGTATTCCAAAATAATGTGAGAAACAAAGCTACAACACATAGGACACTTCCACTCAAGGACGTATATTTTCAGGAAAACCAAAGATCCTCAGGATATACGCAACCCAACGTTTACTGCTGCTCTCTTTACAAAAGCCTCGACTATGATACCATCTAAATTTCCTTGGACGGGAAACATGGATGAAGACTATGTGATTCTTATCTACAATGATATATTACTGTGCCAGGAAATCAATGAATTAACGCACTTACCGCCACCGGAGTGTTCTTAGTTACAATCATTCTCAGTGAATTTAGTCACATAGAAAAAAGTGGTTTATCAAAGATATGAGGTACAGGTGGAACATAAAATTGCGTAACATGAATGAAATGGCAAACGAGAGAAAGAATTACACGTTTAGCCAACACAGTTATGACTGTAGGAGCGCAAAGGTCACTTGAGATGAGTAAAAACCAGGTGTTTTAAATGGGCACAGATCCCATTCCATATAGACCAAAGAGGGAAACAACACAACTTACTCTAAACCTCAAAGGACTGACCTCAGCCCACTTTACACACCAGAAATGATTATTTACAACTGGTCAGAATTTGAAAAACAATTTATCGATGTCTCTCTGGAAGAGAATCAAGTGGATGTAGAGCAGCAGGCAACACAGCACTGAAAAACAGCTACACCCCATAAGAAAAATAAACTGCAAAATAAAGGCAGTGAGTGAGAGATAAATTCTTAGAATCTTCGTTCAGGGGCTGTGATTGAAGTTGTTTTGACCATATACTAACACACAAAAGGATGGGACCTAAGGGAAGACACTCGTGGGTCTGAGAGTCTTCGTGAGCATGAGTCAGCAAATGCAGAACTTTTAGAATAACACTGCTTTGCCTTGATTCCATGGATCCGAAATCTCCAACTGCAGACGACCCTTCCTACAGCGATCACATGCATGGGAGAGCCACAGGATGCTACCGCATTGGAACGGGAATAAACTTGAAAAGCCACCTCATCTTCTCATATCCTGGTGCTCGGGGTCAAGCTTCCAGGCGCTTTCCTAAAAATATCCCCACTTGGGGAAGTCAGCACTTTCAAATCTCTCTTTCTTGTAGCTTGCAATTGGTTCCATGGATGAAGTGCAACGGGGAAGAATAAGAAACATTGCCAATATATTTGGACAGGCCCATGGCGCTCTAATTTCCAATGCTGAACAAGAATTGACCCAACTCTAAGATTGCTCTCACAAGGAGAATAGGGTTTGATAATTACCTGCTGCTTTCTGACTGCTTCCGAAAGTGGGAAGTTGAGCAGGGGATCTCAGGGAGCCTATAATTCATGGTGCTGCGGGATGGAAGAAGACACCTAATGTGGATAAATGCCTTGGGTTGAACCAGAGAAAAGAACTTGAGAGCAAGGCATAATTGCAAACATGGGATTTCATGAGGGAGATGGGTCTCGCCTCATAAGAACCTGGAATGTGGCAGTACTTCTTCAAGCATGCCTAGGTCGAAAAAGGGTGTATGCCTTTATCCTGAATATATTCAGGATAAAGGCATACACCGTTTTTGGGCAACCAGGCAGTGGCTCGGTGCAAATCAACACTACATAGTGCTATCACTTCCCATCAAAACAAAGGGTCATCTACGAAAAGTGTAAAGACCAGAAATGCAGGGAAGGGTGGAGATAAATCATACCCACATTTTGTGGATTGTGGGATGGTAAATTGCAATCGGCACTCTGGCGAAGTCTATGGTGTATTCCAAAATAATGTCAGAAACAAAGCTACAGCACATAGGACACTTCCACTCAAGAACGTATATTTAACGGAAAGCCAAAGATCCTCAGGACACAGGTAACCCAACCTTTACTGCTCCTCCCTTTATAAAAGCCTCCACTAGGATACCATGTAAATTTCCTTGGACGGAAAACATAGATGAAGAACATGTGATTCTTATCTACAATCATATATTACTAAGCCAGGAAATCAATGAAATAACGTCACTTGCCACCACCGGAGTGTTCTTAGTTACAATCATTCTCCGTGAATTTAGTCACATAGAAAAAAGTCGTTTCTCAAAGTTATGAAGTACAGGTGGAACATAAAATTTCGTCACATGAACGAAATGCCAAACGAGAGAAAGAATTATACATTTAGCAAACACACTTATGCCTGTAGGAGCGCAAAGGTCACTTGAGGTGAGTAAAAACCAGGTGTTTTAAATGAGCACAGATACCATTCCCTATAGACCAAAGAGGGAATCAACACAACTTACTCTAAACCTCAAAGGACTGAACTCAGCCCACTTTACACAACAGAAAAGATTATTTACAACTGGTCAGAATTTGAAAAACAATTTATTGATGTCTCTTTGGAAGAGAATCAAGTGCATGTACAGCAGCAAGCAACAAAGCACTGAAAACCAGCGACACCCCGTTAGAAAAATAAACTGCAATAAAAAGGCGGTGAGTGAGAGATAAATTCTTAGAGATTTCGTTCAGGGGCTGTGATTGAAGTTGTTTTGACCATACATTAACACACAGAAGGATGGGACCTAAGGGAGGACACTCCTGGGTCTCAGAGTCTTCGTGAGCATGAGTCAGCAAATGGAGCACTTTTAGAATTACACTGCCTTGCTCTGATTCCATGGATCCCAAATCTCCAAATGCAGATGACACTTCCTACAGTGAACCCATGCATGGGAACAACCACAGGATACTACCCCATTGGAACGGGAATAAACTTGAAAAGCCACCTCATCTTCTCATATCCTGGTGCTCGGAGTCAAGCTTCCAGGCGCTTTCCTAATAATATCCCCAACTGGGGAAGTCAGCACTTTCAAATCTCTCTTTCTTGTAGCTTGCAATTGGTTCCATGGATGAAGTGCAACGGGGAAGAATAAGAAACATTGCCAATATATTTGGACAGGCCCATGGCGCTCTAATTTCCAATGCTGAACAAGAATTGACCCAACTCTAAGATTGCTCTCACAAGGAGAATAGGGTTTGATAATTACCTGCTGCTTTCTGACTGCTTCCGAAAGTGGGAAGTTGACCAGGGGATCTCAGGGAGCCTATAATTCATGGCGCTGCGGGATGGAAGAAGACACGTAATGTGGATAAATGCCTTGGGTTGAAGCAGAGAAAAGAAATTGAGAGCAAGGCATAAT
The DNA here is from genome assembly GCF_026419965.1 of Kogia breviceps. Taxonomy (NCBI): domain Eukaryota; kingdom Metazoa; phylum Chordata; class Mammalia; order Artiodactyla; family Physeteridae; genus Kogia; species Kogia breviceps. The sequence continues at coordinate 36,315,305 of NC_081325.1, forward strand.
TGAAAACATGGGATTTCATGAGGGAGATGGGTCTCGCCTAATAAGAACCTGGAATGTGGCAGTACTTCTTCAAGCATGCCTAGGTCGAAAAAGGGTGTATGCCTTTATCCTGAATATATTCAGGATAAAGGCATACACCGTTTTTGGGCAACCAGGCAGTGGCTCGGTGCAAATCAACACTACATAGTGCTATCACTTCCCATCAAAACAAAGGGTCATCTACGAAAAGTGTAAAGACCAGAAATGCAGGGAAGGGTGGAGATAAATCATACCCACATTTTGTGGATTGTGGGATGGTAAATTGCAATTGGCACTCTGGCGAAGTCTATGGTGTATTCCAAAATAATGTCAGAAACAAAGCTACAGCACATAGGACACTTCCACTCAAGAACGTATATTTAACGGAAAACCAAAGATCCTCAGGACACAGGCAACCCAACCTTTACTGCTCCTCCCTTTATAAAAGCCTCCACTAGGATACCATGTAAATTTCCTTGGACGGAAAACATAGATGAAGAACATGTGATTCTTATCTACAATCATATATTACTAAGCCAGGAAATCAATGAAATAACGTCACTTGCCACCACCGGAGTGTTCTTAGTTACAATCATTCTCCGTGAATTTAGTCACATAGAAAAAAGTCGTTTCTCAAAGTTATGAAGTACAGGTGGAACATAAAATTTCGTCACATGAACGAAATGCCAAACGAGAGAAAGAATTATACATTTAGCAAACACACTTATGCCTGTAGGAGCGCAAAGGTCACTTGAGGTGAGTAAAAACCAGGTGTTTTAAATGAGCACAGATACCATTCCCTATAGACCAAAGAGGGAATCAACACAACTTACTCTAAACCTCAAAGGACTGAACTCAGCCCACTTTACACAACAGAAAAGATTATTTACAACTGGTCAGAATTTGAAAAACAATTTATTGATGTCTCTTTGGAAGAGAATCAAGTGCATGTACAGCAGCAAGCAACAAAGCACTGAAAACCAGCGACACCCCGTTAGAAAAATAAACTGCAATAAAAAGGCGGTGAGTGAGAGATAAATTCTTAGAGATTTCGTTCAGGGGCTGTGATTGAAGTTGTTTTGACCATACATTAACACACAGAAGGATGGGACCTAAGGGAGGACACTCCTGGGTCTCAGAGTCTTCGTGAGCATGAGTCAGCAAATGGAGCACTTTTAGAATTACACTGCATTGCTCTGATTCCATGGATCCCAAATCTCCAAATGCAGATGACACTTCCTACAGTGAACCCATGCATGGGAACAACCACAGGATGCTACCCCATTGGAACGGGAAAAACCTTGATAAGCCACCTCATCTTCTCATATCCTTGTGCTCGGGTTCAAGCTTCCATCCGCTTTCCTGAAAATATCCCCACTTGGGGAACTCAGCACTTTCAAAATCCTCTTTCTTATAGGATGGTATTGGTTCTACGGATGAACTGCAATGGGGAAGAATAAGACAGAATTCCTATATATTTGGACAGGCACATGGAGCTCTAATTTCCAATGCGGAGCAAGAATTGACGGAAGTCTAATCTGGCTCTCAAAAGGAAAATAGGGCTTGAAAATTTCCTGCTGCTTTGTGACCGGTCCCAAAGTGGTAAGTTGAGAAGGGAATCTCAGGGAGCCTATAATTCATTGTCCAGCAGGATGGTAAAGATACCGAATGTGGAGAAATGCCTTGGGTTGAACCAGAGAAAAGAACTTGAGATCAAGGCAGAATTGCAAAAATGGGATTTCAAAAGAGAGATGGATCTCGCCTGGTAAGAAACTAGAATGTGGCAGCACTTCTTCAACCATGCCTTTGTCGGAAAAGGGTGTATGCCTTTATCCTGAATATATTCAGGATAAAGGCATACACCGTTTTTGGGCAACCAGGCAGGGGCTCGGTGCAAATCAACACTACATAGTGCTATCACTTCCCATCAAAACAAAGGGTCACCTAAGAAAAGTGTAAACACCAGAAATGCAGGGTAGGGTGGAGATAAATCGTACCCACATTTTGTGGATTGTGGGATGGCAAATTGCAATCGCCACTCTGGCGAAGTTTACGGTGTATTCCAAAATAATGTGAGAAACAAAGCTACAACACATAGGACACTTCCACTCAAGGACGTATATTTTCAGGAAAACCAAAGATCCTCAGGATATACGCAACCCAACGTTTACTGCTGCTCTCTTTACAAAAGCCTCGACTATGATACCATCTAAATTTCCTTGGACGGGAAACATGGATGAAGACTATGTGATTCTTATCTACAATGATATATTACTGTGCCAGGAAATCAATGAATTAACGCACTTACCGCCACCGGAGTGTTCTTAGTTACAATCATTCTCAGTGAATTTAGTCACATAGAAAAAAGTGGTTTATCAAAGATATGAGGTACAGGTGGAACATAAAATTGCGTAACATGAATGAAATGGCAAACGAGAGAAAGAATTACACGTTTAGCCAACACAGTTATGACTGTAGGAGCGCAAAGGTCACTTGAGATGAGTAAAAACCAGGTGTTTTAAATGGGCACAGATCCCATTCCATATAGACCAAAGAGGGAAACAACACAACTTACTCTAAACCTCAAAGGACTGACCTCAGCCCACTTTACACACCAGAAATGATTATTTACAACTGGTCAGAATTTGAAAAACAATTTATCGATGTCTCTCTGGAAGAGAATCAAGTGGATGTAGAGCAGCAGGCAACACAGCACTGAAAAACAGCTACACCCCATAAGAAAAATAAACTGCAAAATAAAGGCAGTGAGTGAGAGATAAATTCTTAGAATCTTCGTTCAGGGGCTGTGATTGAAGTTGTTTTGACCATATACTAACACTCAAAAGGATGGGACCTAAGGGAAGACACTCGTGGGTCTGAGAGTCTTCGTGAGCATGAGTCAGCAAATGTAGAACTTTTAGAATAACACTGCTTTGCCTTGATTCCATGGATCCGAAATCTCCAAATGCAGACGACCCTTCCTACAACGATCACATGCATGGGAGAGCCACAGGATGCTACCGCATTGGAACGGGAATAAACTTGAAAAGCCACCTCATCTTCTCATATCCTGGTGCTCGGGGTCAAGCTTCCAGGCGCTCTCCTAAAAATATCCCCACTTGGGGAAGTCAGCACTTTCAAATCTCTCTTTCTTGTAGCTTGCAATTGGTTCCATGGATGAAGTGCAACGGGGAAGAATAAGAAACTTTGCCAATATATTTGGACAGGCCCATGGCGCTCTAATATCCAATGCTGAACAAGAATTGACCCAACTCTAAGTTTGCTCTCACAAGGAGAAGAGGGTTTGATAATTACCTGCTGCTTTCTGACTGCTTCCGAAAGTGGGAAGTTGAGCAGGGGATCTCAGGGAGCCTATAATTCATGGTGCTGCGGGATGGAAGAAGACACCTAATGTGGATAAATGCCTTGGGTTGAACCAGAGAAAAGAACTTGAGAGCAAGGCAGAATTGCAAACATGGGATTTCATGAGGGAGATGGGTCTCGCCTAATAAGAACCTGGAATGTGGCAGTACTTCTTCAAGCATGCCTAGGTTGAAAAAGGGTGTATGCCTTTATCCTGAATATATTCAGGATAAAGGCATACACCGTTTTTGGGCAACCAGGCAGGGGCTCGGTGCAAATCAACACTACATAGTGCTATCACTTCCCATCAAAACAAAGGGTCATCTACGAAAAGTGTAAAGACCAGAAATGCAGGGAAGGGTGGAGATAAATCATACCCACATTTTGTGGATTGTGGGATGGTAAATTGCAATTGGCACTCTGGCGAAGTCTATGGTGTATTCCAAAATAATGTCAGAAACAAAGCTACAGCACATAGGACACTTCCACTCAAGAACGTATATTTAACGGAAAACCAAAGATCCTCAGGACACAGGCAACCCAACCTTTACTGCTCCTCCCTTTATAAAAGCCTCCACTAGGATACCATCTAAATTTCCTTGGACGGAAAACATAGATGAAGAACATGTGATTCTTATCTACAATCATATATTACTAAGCCAGGAAATCAATGAAATAACGTCACTTGCCACCACCGGAGTGTTCTTAGTTACAATCATTCCCCGTGAATTTAGTCACATAGAAAAAAGTCGTTTCTCAAAGTTATGAAGTACAGGTGGAACATAAAATTTCGTCACATGAACGAAATGCCAAACGAGAGAAAGAATTATACATTTAGCAAACACACTTATGCCTGTAGGAGCGCAAAGGTCACTTGAGGTGAGTAAAAACCAGGTGTTTTAAATGAGCACAGATACCATTCCCTATAGACCAAAGAGGGAATCAACACAACTTACTCTAAACCTCAAAGGACTGAACTCAGCCCACTTTACACAACAGAAAAGATTATTTACAACTGGTCAGAATTTGAAAAACAATTTATTGATGTCTCTTTGGAAGAGAATCAAGTGCATGTACAGCAGCAAGCAACAAAGCACTGAAAACCAGCGACACCCCGTTAGAAAAATAAACTGCAATAAAAAGGCGGTGAGTGAGAGATAAATTCTTAGAGATTTCGTTCAGGGGCTGTGATTGAAGTTGTTTTGACCATACATTAACACACAGAAGGATGGGACCTAAGGGAGGACACTCCTGGGTCTCAGAGTCTTCGTGAGCATGAGTCAGCAAATGGAGCACTTTTAGAATTACACTGCCTTGCTCTGATTCCATGGATCCCAAATCTCCAAATGCAGATGACACTTCCTACAGTGAACCCATGCATGGGAACAACCACAGGATGCTACCCCATTGGAACGGGAAAAAACTTGATAAGCCACCTCATCTTCTCATATCCTTGTGCTCGGGTTCAAGCTTCCATCCGCTTTCCTGAAAATATCCCCACTTGGGGAACTCAGCACTTTCAAAATCCTCTTTCTTATAGGATGGTATTGGTTCTACGGATGAACTGCAATGGGGAAGAATAAGACAGAATTCCTATATATTTGGACAGGCACATGGAGCTCTAATTTCCAATGCGGAGCAAGAATTGACGGAAGTCTAATCTGGCTCTCAAAAGGAAAATAGGGCTTGAAAATTTCCTGCTGCTTTGTGACCGGTCCCAAAGTGGTAAGTTGAGAAGGGAATCTCAGGGAGCCTATAATTCATTGTCCAGCAGGATGGTAAAGATACCGAATGTGGAGAAATGCCTTGGGTTGAACCAGAGGAAAGAACTTGAGATCAAGGCAGAATTGCAAAAATGGGATTTCAAAAGAGAGATGGATCTCGCCTGGTAAGAAACTAGAATGTGGCAGCACTTCTTCAACCATGCCTTTGTCGGAAAAGGGTGTATGCCTTTATCCTGAATATATTCAGGATAAAGGCATACACCGTTTTTGGGCAACCAGGCAGGGGCTCGGTGCAAATCAACACTACATAGTGCTATCACTTCCCATCAAAACAAAGGGTCACCTAAGAAAAGTGTAAAGACCAGAAATGCAGGGTAGGGTGGAGATAAATCGTACCCACATTTTGTGGATTGTGGGATGGCAAATTGCAATCGCCACTCTGGCGAAGTTTACGGTGTATTCCAAAATAATGTGAGAAACAAAGCTACAACACATAGGACACTTCCACTCAAGGACGTATATTTTCAGGAAAACCAAAGATCCTCAGGATATACGCAACCCAACGTTTACTGCTGCTCTCTTTACAAAAGCCTCGACGATGATACCATCTAAATTTCCTTGGACGGGAAACATGGATGAAGACTATGTGATTCTTATCTACAATGATATATTACTGTGCCAGGAAATCAATGAATTAACGCACTTACCGCCACCGGAGTGTTCTTAGTTACAATCATTCTCAGTGAATTTAGTCACATAGAAAAAAGTGGTTTATCAAAGATATGAGGTACAGGTGGAACATAAAATTGCGTAACATGAAGGAAATGGCAAACGAGAGAAAGAATTACACGTTTAGCCAACACAGTTATGACTGTAGGAGCGCAAAGGTCACTTGAGATGAGTAAAAACCAGGTGTTTTAAATGGGCACAGATCCCATTCCATATAGACCAAAGAGGGAAACAACACAACTTACTCTAAACCTCAAAGGACTGACCTCAGCCCACTTTACACACCAGAAATGATTATTTACAACTGGTCAGAATTTGAAAAACAATTTATCGATGTCTCTCTGGAAGAGAATCAAGTGGATGTAGAGCAGCAGGCAACACAGCACTGAAAAACAGCTACACCCCATAAGAAAAATAAACTGCAAAATAAAGGCAGTGAGTGAGAGATAAATTCTTAGAATCTTCGTTCAGGGGCTGTGATTGAAGTTGTTTTGACCATATATTAACACACAAAAGGATGGGACCTAAGGGAAGACACTCGTGGGTCTGAGAGTCTTCGTGAGCATGAGTCAGCAAATGCAGAACTTTTAGAATAACACTGCTTTGCCTTGATTCCATGGATCCGAAATCTCCAAATGCAGACGACCCTTCCTACAGCGATCACATGCATGGGAGAGCCACAGGATGCTACCGCATTGGAACGGGAATAAACTTGAAAAGCCACCTCATCTTCTCATATCCTGGTGCTCGGGGTCAAGCTTCCAGTCGCTTTCCTAAAAATATCCCCACTTGGGGAAGTCAGCACTTTCAAATCTCTCTTTCTTGTAGCTTGCAATTGGTTCCATGGATGAAGTGCAACGGGGAAGAATAAGAAACATTGCCAATATATTTGGACAGGGCCATGGCGCTCTAATTTCCAATGCTGAACAAGAATTGACCCAACTCGAAGATTGCTCTCACAAGGAGAATAGGGTTTGATAATTACCTGCTGCTTTCTGACTGCTTCCGAAAGTGGGAAGTTGAGCAGGGGATCTCAGGGAGCCTATAATTCATGGCGCTGCGGGATGGAAGAAGACACCTAATGTGGATAAATGCCTTGGGTTGAACCAGAGAAAAGAACTTGAGAGCAAGGCAGAATTGCAAACATGGGATTTCATGAGGGAGATGGGTCTCGCCTCATAAGAACCTGGAATGTGGCAGTACTTCTTCAAGCATGCCTAGGTCGAAAAAGGGTGTATGCCTTTATCCTGAATATATTCAGGATAAAGGCATACACCGTTTTTGGGCAACCAGGCAGTGGCTCGGTGCAAATCAACACTACATAGTGCTATCACTTCCCATCAAAACAAAGGGTCATCTACGAAAAGTGTACAGACCAGAAATGCAGGGAAGGGTGGAGATAAATCATACCCACATTTGGTGGATTGTGGGATGGTAAATTGCAATTGGCACTCTGGCGAAGTCTATGGTGTATTCCAAAATAATGTCAGAAACAAAGCTACAGCACATAGGACACTTCCACTCAAGAACGTATATTTAACGGAAAACCAAAGATCCTCAGGACACAGGCAACCCAACCTTTACTGCTCCTCCCTTTATAAAAGCCTCCACTAGGATACCATCTAAATTTCCTTGGACGGAAAACATAGATGAAGAACATGTGATTCTTATCTACAATCATACATTACTAAGCCAGGAAATCAATGAAATAACGTCACTTGCCACCACCGGAGTGTTCTTAGTTACAATCATTCCCCGTGAATTTAGTCACATAGAAAAAAGTCGTTTCTCAAAGTTATGAAGTACAGGTGGAACATAAAATTTCGTCACATGAACGAAATGCCAAACGAGAGAAAGAATTATACATTTAGCAAACACACTTATGCCTGTAGGAGCGCAAAGGTCACTTGAGGTGAGTAAAAACCAGGTGTTTTAAATGAGCACAGATACCATTCCCTATAGACCAAAGAGGGAATCAACACAACTTACTCTAAACCTCAAAGGACTGAACTCAGCCCACTTTACACAACAGAAAAGATTATTTACAACTGGTCAGAATTTGAAAAACAATTTATTGATGTCTCTTTGGAAGAGAATCAAGTGCATGTACAGCAGCAAGCAACAAAGCACTGAAAACCAGCGACACCCCGTTAGAAAAATAAACTGCAATAAAAAGGTGGTGAGTGAGAGATAAATTCTTAGAGATTTCGTTCAGGGGCTGTGATTGAAGTTGTTTTGACCATACATTAACACACAGAAGGATGGGACCTAAGGGAGGACACTCCTGGGTCTCAGAGTCTTCGTGAGCATGAGTCAGCAAATGGAGCACTTTTAGAATTACACTGCCTTGCTCTGATTCCATGGATCCCAAATCTCCAAATGCAGATGACACTTCCTACAGTGAACCCATGCATGGGAACAACCACAGGATGCTACCCCATTGGAACGGGAAAAAACTTGATAAGCCACCTCATCTTCTCATATCCTTGTGCTCGGGTTCAAGCTTCCATCCGCTTTCCTGAAAATATCCCCACTTGGGGAACTCAGCACTTTCAAAATCCTCTTTCTTATAGGATGGTATTGGTTCTACGGATGAACTGCAATGGGGAAGAATAAGACAGAATTCCTATATATTTGGACAGGCACATGGAGCTCTAATTTCCAATGCGGAGCAAGAATTGACGGAAGTCTAATCTGGCTCTCAAAAGGAAAATAGGGCTTGAAATTTTCCTGCTGCTTTGTGACCGGTCCCAAAGTGGTAAGTTGAGAAGGGAATCTCAGGGAGCCTATAATTCATTGTCCAGCAGGATGGTAAAGATACCGAATGTGGAGAAATGCCTTGGGTTGAACCAGAGGAAAGAACTTGAGATCAAGGCAGAATTGCAAAAATGGGATTTCAAAAGAGAGATGGATCTCGCCTGGTAAGAAACTAGAATGTGGCAGCACTTCTTCAACCATGCCTTTGTCGGAAAAGGGTGTATGCCTTTATCCTGAATATATTCAGGATAAAGGCATACACCGTTTTGGGGCAACCAGGCAGGGGCTCAGTGCAAATCAACACTACATAGTGCTATCACTTCCCATCAAAACAAAGGGTCACCTAAGAAAAGTGTAAAGACCAGAAATGCAGGGTAGGGTGGAGATAAATCGTACCCACATTTTGTGGATTGTGGGATGGCAAATTGCAATCGCCACTCTGGCGAAGTTTACGGTGTATTCCAAAATAATGTGAGAAACAAAGCTACAACACATAGGACACTTCCACTCAAGGACGTATATTTTCAGGAAAACCAAAGATCCTCAGGATATACGCAACCCAACGTTTACTGCTGCTCTCTTTACAAAAGCCTCGACGATGATACCATCTAAATTTCCTTGGACGGGAAACATGGATGAAGACTATGTGATTCTTATCTACAATGATATATTACTGTGCCAGGAAATCAATGAATTAACGCACTTACCGCCACCGGAGTGTTCTTAGTTACAATCATTCTCAGTGAATTTAGTCACATAGAAAAAAGTGGTTTATCAAAGATATGAGGTACAGGTGGAACATAAAATTGCGTAACATGAAGGAAATGGCAAACGAGAGAAAGAATTACACGTTTAGCCAACACAGTTATGACTGTAGGAGCGCAAAGGTCACTTGAGATGAGTAAAAACCAGGTGTTTTAAATGGGCACAGATCCCATTCCATATAGACCAAAGAGGGAAACAACACAACTTACTCTAAACCTCAAAGGACTGACCTCAGCCCACTTTACACACCAGAAATGATTATTTACAACTGGTCAGAATTTGAAAAACAATTTATCGATGTCTCTCTGGAAGAGAATCAAGTGGATGTAGAGCAGCAGGCAACACAGCACTGAAAAACAGCTACACCCCATAAGAAAAATAAACTGCAAAATAAAGGCAGTGAGTGAGAGATAAATTCTTAGAATCTTCGTTCAGGGGCTGTGATTGAAGTTGTTTTGACCGTATATTAACACACAAAAGGATGGGACCTAAGGGAAGACACTCGTGGGTCTGAGAGTCTTCGTGAGCATGAGTCAGCAAATGCAGAACTTTTAGAATAACACTGCTTTGCCTTGATTCCATGGATCCGAAATCTCCAAATGCAGACGACCCTTCCTACAGCGATCACATGCATGGGAGAGCCACAGGATGCTACCGCATTGGAACGGGAATAAACTTGAAAAGCCACCTCATCTTCTCATATCCTGGTGCTCGGGGTCAAGCTTCCAGGCGCTTTCCTAAAAATATCCCCACTTGGGGAAGTCAGCACTTTCAAATCTCTCTTTCTTGTAGCTTGCAATTGGTTCCATGGATGAAGTGCAACGGGGAGGAATAAGAAACATTGCCAATATATTTGGACAGGCCCATGGCGCTCTAATTTCCAATGCTGAACAAGAATTGACCCAACTCTAAGATTGCTCTCACAAGGAGAATAGGGTTTGATAATTACCTGCTGCTTTCTGACTGCTTCCGAAAGTGGGAAGTTGAGCAGGGGATCTCAGGGAGCCTATAATTCATGGCGCTGCGGGATGGAAGAAGACACCTAATGTGGATAAATGCCTTGGGTTGAACCAGAGAAAAGAACTTGAGAGCAAGGCAGAATTGCAAACATGGGATTTCATGAGGGAGATGGGTCTCGCCTCATAAGAACCTGGAATGTGGCAGTACTTCTTCAAGCATGCCTAGGTCGAAAAAGGGTGTATGCCTTTATCCTGAATATATTCAGGATAAAGGCATACACCGTTTTGGGGCAACCAGGCAGTGGCTCGGTGCAAATCAACACTACATAGTGCTATCACTTCCCATCAAAACAAAGGGTCATCTACGAAAAGTGTAAAGACCAGAAATGCAGGGAAGGGTGGAGATAAATCATACCCACATTTGGTGGATTGTGGGATGGTAAATTGCAATTGGCACTCTGGCGAAGTCTATGGTGTATTCCAAAATAATGTCAGAAACAAAGCTACAGCACATAGGACACTTCCACTCAAGAACGTATATTTAACGGAAAACCAAAGATCCTCAGGACACAGGCAACCCAACCTTTACTGCTCCTCCCTTTATAAAAGCCTCCACTAGGATACCATCTAAATTTCCTTGGACGGAAAACATAGATGAAGAACATGTGATTCTTATCTACAATCATATATTACTAAGCCAGGAAATCAATGAAATAACGTCACTTGCCACCACCGGAGTGTTCTTAGTTACAATCATTCCCCGTGAATTTAGTCACATAGAAAAAAGTCGTTTCTCAAAATTATGAAGTACAGGTGGAACATAAAATTTCGTCACATGAACGAAATGCCAAACGAGAGAAAGAATTATACATTTAGCAAACACACTTATGCCTGTAGGAGCGCAAAGGTCACTTGAGGTGAGTAAAAACCAGGTGTTTTAAATGAGCACAGATACCATTCCCTATAGACCAAAGAGGGAATCAACACAACTTACTCTAAACCTCAAAGGACTGAACTCAGCCCACTTTACACAACAGAAAAGATTATTTACAACTGGTCAGAATTTGAAAAACAATTTATTGATGTCTCTTTGGAAGAGAATCAAGTGCATGTACAGCAGCAAGCAACAAAGCACTGAAAACCAGCGACACCCCGTTAGAAAAATAAACTGCAATAAAAAGGTGGTGAGTGAGAGATAAATTCTTAGAGATTTCGTTCAGGGGCTGTGATTGAAGTTGTTTTGACCATACATTAACACACAGAAGGATGGGACCTAAGGGAGGACACTCCTGGGTCTCAGAGTCTTCGTGAGCATGAGTCAGCAAATGGAGCACTTTTAGAATTACACTGCCTTGCTCTGATTCCATGGATCCCAAATCTCCAAATGCAGATGACACTTCCTACAGTGAACCCATGCATGGGAACAACCACAGGATGCTACCCCATTGGAACGGGAAAAAACTTGATAAGCCACCTCATCTTCTCATATCCTTGTGCTCGGGTTCAAGCTTCCATCCGCTTTCCTGAAAATATCCCCACTTGGGGAACTCAGCACTTTCAAAATCCTCTTTCTTATAGGATGGTATTGGTTCTACGGATGAACTGCAATGGGGAAGAATAAGACAGAATTCCTATATATTTGGACAGGCACATGGAGCTCTAATTTCCAATGCGGAGCAAGAATTGACGGAAGTCTAACCTGGCTCTCAAAAGGAAAATAGGGCTTGAAATTTTCCTGCTGCTTTGTGACCGGTCCCAAAGTGGTAAGTTGAGAAGGGAATCTCAGGGAGCCTATAATTCATTGTCCAGCAGGATGGTAAAGATACCGAATGTGGAGAAATGCCTTGGGTTGAACCAGAGGAAAGAACTTGAGATCAAGGCAGAATTGCAAAAATGGGATTTCAAAAGAGAGATGGATCTCGCCTGGTAAGAAACTAGAATGTGGCAGCACTTCTTCAACCATGCCTTTGTCGGAAAAGGGTGTATGCCTTTATCCTGAATATATTCAGGATAAAGGCATACACCGTTTTGGGGCAACCAGGCAGGGGCTCAGTGCAAATCAACACTACATAGTGCTATCACTTCCCATCAAAACAAAGGGTCACCTAAGAAAAGTGTAAAGACCAGAAATGCAGGGTAGGGTGGAGATAAATCGTACCCACATTTTGTGGATTGTGGGATGGCAAATTGCAATCGCCACTCTGGCGAAGTTTACGGTGTATTCCAAAATAATGTGAGAAACAAAGCTACAACACATAGGACACTTCCACTCAAGGACGTATATTTTCAGGAAAACCAAAGATCCTCAGGATATACGCAACCCAACGTTTACTGCTGCTCTCTTTACAAAAGCCTCGACGATGATACCATCTAAATTTCCTTGGACGGGAAACATGGATGAAGACTATGTGATTCTTATCTACAATGATATATTACTGTGCCAGGAAATCAATGAATTAACGCACTTACCGCCACCGGAGTGTTCTTAGTTACAATCATTCTCAGTGAATTTAGTCACATAGAAAAAAGTGGTTTATCAAAGATATGAGGTACAGGTGGAACATAAAATTGCGTAACATGAATGAAATGGCAAACGAGAGAAAGAATTACACGTTTAGCCAACACAGTTATGACTGTAGGAGCGCAAAGGTCACTTGAGATGAGTAAAAACCAGGTGTTTTAAATGGGCACAGATCCCATTCCATATAGACCAAAGAGGGAAACAACACAACTTACTCTAAACCTCAAAGGACTGACCTCAGCCCACTTTACACACCAGAAATGATTATTTACAACTGGTCAGAATTTGAAAAACAATTTATCGATGTCTCTCTGGAAGAGAATCAAGTGGATGTAGAGCAGCAGGCAACACAGCACTGAAAAACAGCTACACCCCATAAGAAAAATAAACTGCAAAATAAAGGCAGTGAGTGAGAGATAAATTCTTAGAATCTTCGTTCAGGGGCTGTGATTGAAGTTGTTTTGACCGTATATTAACACACAAAAGGATGGGACCTAAGGGAAGACACTCGCGGGTCCGAGAGTCTTCGTGAGCATGAGTCAGCAAATGCAGAACTTTTAGAATAACACTGCTTTGCCTTGATTCCATGGATCCGAAATCTCCAAATGCAGACGACCCTTCCTACAGCGATCACATGCATGGGAGAGCCACAGGATGCTACCGCATTGGAACGGGAATAAACTTGAAAAGCCACCTCATCTTCTCATATCCTGGTGCTCGGGGTCAAGCTTCCAGGCGCTTTCCTCAAAATATCCCCACTTGGGGAAGTCAGCACTTTCAAATCTCTCTTTCTTGTAGCTTGCAATTGGTTCCATGGATGAAGTGCAACGGGGAAGAATAAGAAACATTGCCAATATATTTGGACAGGCCCATGGCGCTCTAATTTCCAATGCTGAACAAGAATTGACCCAACTCGAAGATTGCTCTCACAAGGAGAATAGGGTTTGATAATTACCTGCTGCTTTCTGACTGCTTCCGAAAGTGGGAAGTTGAGCAGGGGATCTCAGGGAGCCTATAATTCATGGCGCTGCGGGATGGAAGAAGACACCTAATGTGGATAAATGCCTTGGGTTGAACCAGAGAAAAGAACTTGAGAGCAAGGCAGAATTGCAAACATGGGATTTCATGAGGGAGATGGGTCTCGCCTCATAAGAACCTGGAATGTGGCAGTACTTCTTCAAGCATGCCTAGGTCGAAAAAGGGTGTATGCCTTTATCCTGAATATATTCAGGATAAAGGCATACACCGTTTTTGGGCAACCAGGCAGTGGCTCGGTGCAAATCAACACTACATAGTGCTATCACTTCCCATCAAAACAAAGGGTCATCTACGAAAAGTGTAAAGACCAGAAATGCAGGGAAGGGTGGAGATAAATCATACCCACATTTGGTGGATTGTGGGATGGTAAATTGCAATCGGCACTCTGGCGAAGTCTATGGTGTATTCCAAAATAATGTCAGAAACAAAGCTACAGCACATAGGACACTTCCACTCCAGAACGTATATTTAACGGAAAACCAAAGATCCTCAGGACACAGGCAACCCAACCTTTACTGCTCCTCCCTTTATAAAAGCCTCCACTAGGATACCATCTAAATTTCCTTGGACGGAAAACATAGATGAAGAACATGTGATTCTTATCTACAATCATATATTACTAAGCCAGGAAATCAATGAAATAACGTCACTTGCCACCACCGGAGTGTTCTTAGTTACAATCATTCTCCGTGAATTTAGTCACATAGAAAAAAGTCGTTTCTCAAAGTTATGAAGTACAGGTGGAACATAAAATTTCGTCACATGAACGAAATGCCAAACGAGAGAAAGAATTATACATTTAGCAAACACACTTATGCCTGTAGGAGCGCAAAGGTCACTTGAGGTGAGTAAAAACCAGGTGTTTTAAATGAGCACAGATACCATTCCCTATAGACCAAAGAGGGAATCAACACAACTTACTCTAAACCTCAAAGGACTGAACTCAGCCCACTTTACACAACAGAAAAGATTATTTACAACTGGTCAGAATTTGAAAAACAATTTATTGATGTCTCTTTGGAAGAGAATCAAGTGCATGTACAGCAGCAAGCAACAAAGCACTGAAAACCAGCGACACCCCGTTAGAAAAATAAACTGCAATAAAAAGGCGGTGAGTGAGAGATAAATTCTTAGAGATTTCGTTCAGGGGCTGTGATTGAAGTTGTTTTGACCATACATTAACACACAGAAGGATGGGACCTAAGGGAGGACACTCCTGGGTCTCAGAGTCTTCGTGAGCATGAGTCAGCAAATGGAGCACTTTTAGAATTACACTGCCTTGCTCTGATTCCATGGATCCCAAATCTCCAAATGCAGATGACACTTCCTACAGTGAACCCATGCATGGGAACAACCACAGGATGCTACCCCATTGGAACGGCAAAAAACTTGATAAGCCACCTCATCTTCTCATATCCTTGTGCTCGGGTTCAAGCTTCCATCCGCTTTCCTGAAAATATCCCCACTTGGGGAACTCAGCACTTTCAAAATCCTCTTTCTTATAGGATGGTATTGGTTCTACGGATGAACTGCAATGGGGAAGAATAAGACAGAATTCCTATATATTTGGACAGGCACATGGAGCTCTAATTTCCAATGCGGAGCAAGAATTGACGGAAGTCTAATCTGGCTCTCAAAAGGAAAATAGGGCTTGAAATTTTCCTGCTGCTTTGTGACCGGTCCCAAAGTGGTAAGTTGAGAAGGGAATCTCAGGGAGCCTATAATTCATTGTCCAGCAGGATGGTAAAGATACCGAATGTGGAGAAATGCCTTGGGTTGAACCAGAGAAAAGAACTTGAGATCAAGGCAGAATTGCAAAAATGGGATTTCAAGAGAGAGATGGGTCTCGCCTGGTAAGAAACTAGAATGTGGCAGCACTTCTTCAACCATGCCTTTGTCGGAAAAGGGTGTATGCCTTTATCCTGAATATATTCAGGATAAAGGCATACACCGTTTTTGGGCAACCAGGCATGGGCTCGGTGCAAATCAACACTACATAGTGCTATCACTTCCCATCAAAACAAAGGGTCACCTAAGAAAAGTGTAAAGACCAGAAATGCAGGGTAGGGTGGAGATAAATCGTACCCACATTTTGTGGATTGTGGGATGGCAAATTGCAATCGCCACTCTGGCGAAGTTTACGGTGTATTCCAAAATAATGTGAGAAACAAAGCTACAACACATAGGACACTTCCACTCAAGGACGTATATTTTCAGGAAAACCAAAGATCCTCAGGATATACGCAACCCAACGTTTACTGCTGCTCTCTTTACAAAAGCCTCGACTATGATACCATCTAAATTTCCTTGGACGGGAAACATGGATGAAGACTATGTGATTCTTATCTACAATGATATATTACTGTGCCAGGAAATCAATGAATTAACGCACTTACCGCCACCGGAGTGTTCTTAGTTACAATCATTCTCAGTGAATTTAGTCACATAGAAAAAAGTGGTTTATCAAAGATATGAGGTACAGGTGGAACATAAAATTGCGTAACATGAATGAAATGGCAAACGAGAGAAAGAATTACACGTTTAGCCAACACAGTTATGACTGTAGGAGCGCAAAGGTCACTTGAGATGAGTAAAAACCAGGTGTTTTAAATGGGCACAGATCCCATTCCATATAGACCAAAGAGGGAAACAACACAACTTACTCTAAACCTCAAAGGACTGACCTCAGCCCACTTTACACACCAGAAATGATTATTTACAACTGGTCAGAATTTGAAAAACAATTTATCGATGTCTCTCTGGAAGAGAATCAAGTGGATGTAGAGCAGCAGGCAACACAGCACTGAAAAACAGCTACACCCCATAAGAAAAATAAACTGCAAAATAAAGGCAGTGAGTGAGAGATAAATTCTTAGAATCTTCGTTCAGGGGCTGTGATTGAAGTTGTTTTGACCGTATACTAACACACAAAAGGATGGGACCTAAGGGAAGACACTCGTGGGTCTGAGAGTCTTCGTGAGCATGAGTCAGCAAATGCAGAACTTTTAGAATAACACTGCTTTGCCTTGATTCCATGGATCCGAAATCTCCAAATGCAGACGACCCTTCCTACAGCGATCACATGCATGGGAGAGCCACAGGATGCTACCGCATTGGAACGGGAATAAACTTGAAAAGCCACCTCATCTTCTCATATCCTGGTGCTCGGGGTCAAGCTTCCAGGCGCTTTCCTAAAAATATCCCCACTTGGGGAAGTCAGCACTTTCAAATCTCTCTTTCTTGTAGCTTGCAATTGGTTCCATGGATGAAGTGCAACGGGGAAGAATAAGAAACTTTGCCAATATATTTGGACAGGCCCATGGCACTCTAATTTCCAATGCTGAACAAGAATTGACCCAACTCTAAGATTGCTCTCACAAGGAGAATAGGGTTTGATAATTACCTGCTGCTTTCTGACTGCTTCCGAAATTGGGAAGTTGAGCAGGGGATCTCAGGAAGCCTATAATTCATGGCGCTGCGGGATGGAAGAAGACACCTAATGTGGATAAATGCCTTGGGTTGAACCACAGAAAAGAACTTGAGAGCAAGGCAGAATTGCAAAAATGGGATTTCATGAGGGAGATGGGTCTCGCCTAATAAGAACATGGAATGTGGCAGTACTTCTTCAAGCATGCCTAGGTCGAAAAAGGGTGTATGCCTTTATCCTGAATATATTCAGGATAAAGGCATACACCGTTTTTGGGCAACCAGGCAGTGGCTCGGTGCAAATCAACACTACATAGTGCTATCACTTCCCATCAAAACAAAGGGTCATCTACAAAAAGTGTAAAGACCAGAAATGCAGGGAAGGGTGGAGATAAATCATACCCACATTTTGTGGATTGTGGGATGGTAAATTGCAATTGGCACTCTGGCGAAGTCTATGGTGTATTCCAAAATAATGTCAGAAACAAAGCTACAGCACATAGGACACTTCCACTCAAGAACGTATATTTAACGGAAAGCCAAAGATCCTCAGGACACAGGCAACCCAACCTTTACTGCTCCTCCCTTTATAAAAGCCTCCACTAGGATACCATCTAAATTTCCTTGGACGGAAAACATAGATGAAGAACATGTGATTCTTATCTACAATCATATATTACTAAGCCAGGAAATCAATGAAATAACGTCACTTGCCACCACCGGAGTGTTCTTAGTTACAATCATTCTCCGTGAATTTAGTCACATAGAAAAAAGTCGTTTCTCAAAGTTATGAAGTACAGGTGGAACATAAAATTTCGTCACATGAACGAAATGCCAAACGAGAGAAAGAATTATACATTTAGCAAACACACTTATGCCTGTAGGAGCGCAAAGGTCACTTGAGGTGAGTAAAAACCAGGTGTTTTAAATGAGCACAGATACCATTCCCTATAGACCAAAGAGGGAATCAACACAACTTACTCTAAACCTCAAAGGACTGAACTCAGCCCACTTTACACAACAGAAAAGATTATTTACAACTGGTCAGAATTTGAAAAACAATTTATTGATGTCTCTTTGGAAGAGAATCAAGTGCATGTACAGCAGCAAGCAACAAAGCACTGAAAACCAGCGACACCCCGTTAGAAAAATAAACTGCAATAAAAAGGCGGTGAGTGAGAGATAAATTCTTAGAGATTTCGTTCAGGGGCTGTGATTGAAGTTGTTTTGACCATACATTAACACACAGAAGGATGGGACCTAAGGGAGGACACTCCTGGGTCTCAGAGTCTTCGTGAGCATGAGTCAGCAAATGGAGCACTTTTAGAATTACACTGCCTTGCTCTGATTCCATGGATCCCAAATCTCCAAATGCAGATGACACTTCCTACAGTGAACCCATGCATGGGAACAACCACAGGATGCTACCCCATTGGAACGGGAAAAAACTTGATAAGCCACCTCATCTTCTCATATCCTTGTGCTCGGGTTCAAGCTTCCATCCGCTTTCCTGAAAATATCCCCACTTGGGGAACTCAGCACTTTCAAAATCCTCTTTCTTATAGGATGGTATTGGTTCTACGGATGAACTGCAATGGGGAAGAATAAGACAGAATTCCTATATATTTGGACAGGCACATGGAGCTCTAATTTCCAATGCGGAGCAAGAATTGACGGAAGTCTAATCTGGCTCTCAAAAGGAAAATAGGGCTTGAAATTTTCCTGCTGCTTTGTGACCGGTCCCAAAGTGGTAAGTTGAGAAGGGAATCTCAGGGAGCCTATAATTCATTGTCCAGCAGGATGGTAAAGATACCGAATGTGGAGAAATGCCTTGGGTTGAACCAGAGAAAAGAACTTGAGATCAAGGCAGAATTGCAAAAATGGGATTTCAAGAGAGAGATGGGTCTCGCCTGGTAAGAAACTAGAATGTGGCAGCACTTCTTCAACCATGCCTTTGTCGGAAAAGGGTGTATGCCTTTATCCTGAATATATTCAGGATAAAGGCATACACCGTTTTTGGGCAACCAGGCATGGGCTCGGTGCAAATCAACACTACATAGTGCTATCACTTCCCATCAAAACAAAGGGTCACCTAAGAAAAGTGTAAAGACCAGAAATGCAGGGTAGGGTGGAGATAAATCGTACCCACATTTTGTGGATTGTGGGATGGCAAATTGCAATCGCCACTCTGGCGAAGTTTACGGTGTATTCCAAAATAATGTGAGAAACAAAGCTACAACACATAGGACACTTCCACTCAAGGACGTATATTTTCAGGAAAACCAAAGATCCTCAGGATATACGCAACCCAACGTTTACTGCTGCTCTCTTTACAAAAGCCTCGACTATGATACCATCTAAATTTCCTTGGACGGGAAACATGGATGAAGACTATGTGATTCTTATCTACAATGATATATTACTGTGCCAGGAAATCAATGAATTAACGCACTTACCGCCACCGGAGTGTTCTTAGTTACAATCATTCTCAGTGAATTTAGTCACATAGAAAAAAGTGGTTTATCAAAGATATGAGGTACAGGTGGAACATAAAATTGCGTAACATGAATGAAATGGCAAACGAGAGAAAGAATTACACGTTTAGCCAACACAGTTATGACTGTAGGAGCGCAAAGGTCACTTGAGATGAGTAAAAACCAGGTGTTTTAAATGGGCACAGATCCCATTCCATATAGACCAAAGAGGGAAACAACACAACTTACTCTAAACCTCAAAGGACTGACCTCAGCCCACTTTACACACCAGAAATGATTATTTACAACTGGTCAGAATTTGAAAAACAATTTATCGATGTCTCTCTGGAAGAGAATCAAGTGGATGTAGAGCAGCAGGCAACACAGCACTGAAAAACAGCTACACCCCATAAGAAAAATAAACTGCAAAATAAAGGCAGTGAGTGAGAGATAAATTCTTAGAATCTTCGTTCAGGGGCTGTGATTGAAGTTGTTTTGACCGTATACTAACACACAAAAGGATGGGACCTAAGGGAAGACACTCGTGGGTCTGAGAGTCTTCGTGAGCATGAGTCAGCAAATGCAGAACTTTTAGAATAACACTGCTTTGCCTTGATTCCATGGATCCGAAATCTCCAACTGCAGACGACCCTTCCTACAGCGATCACATGCATGGGAGAGCCACAGGATGCTACCGCATTGGAACGGGAATAAACTTGAAAAGCCACCTCATCTTCTCATATCCTGGTGCTCGGGGTCAAGCTTCCAGGCGCTTTCCTAAAAATATCCCCACTTGGGGAAGTCAGCACTTTCAAATCTCTCTTTCTTGTAGCTTGCAATTGGTTCCATGGATGAAGTGCAACGGGGAAGAATAAGAAACTTTGCCAATATATTTGGACAGGCCCATGGCACTCTAATTTCCAATGCTGAACAAGAATTGACCCAACTCTAAGATTGCTCTCACAAGGAGAATAGGGTTTGATAATTACCTGCTGCTTTCTGACTGCTTCCGAAATTGGGAAGTTGAGCAGGGGATCTCAGGAAGCCTATAATTCATGGCGCTGCGGGATGGAAGAAGACACCTAATGTGGATAAATGCCTTGGGTTGAACCACAGAAAAGAACTTGAGAGCAAGGCAGAATTGCAAAAATGGGATTTCATGAGGGAGATGGGTCTCGCCTAATAAGAACATGGAATGTGGCAGTACTTCTTCAAGCATGCCTAGGTCGAAAAAGGGTGTATGCCTTTATCCTGAATATATTCAGGATAAAGGCATACACCGTTTTTGGGCAACCAGGCAGTGGCTCGGTGCAAATCAACACTACATAGTGCTATCACTTCCCATCAAAACAAAGGGTCATCTACAAAAAGTGTAAAGACCAGAAATGCAGGGAAGGGTGGAGATAAATCATACCCACATTTTGTGGATTGTGGGATGGTAAATTGCAATTGGCACTCTGGCGAAGTCTATGGTGTATTCCAAAATAATGTCAGAAACAAAGCTACAGCACATAGGACACTTCCACTCAAGAACGTATATTTAACGGAAAGCCAAAGATCCTCAGGACACAGGCAACCCAACCTTTACTGCTCCTCCCTTTATAAAAGCCTCCACTAGGATACCATCTAAATTTCCTTGGACGGAAAACATAGATGAAGAACATGTGATTCTTATCTACAATCATATATTACTAAGCCAGGAAATCAATGAAATAACGTCACTTGCCACCACCGGAGTGTTCTTAGTTACAATCATTCTCCGTGAATTTAGTCACATAGAAAAAAGTCGTTTCTCAAAGTTATGAAGTACAGGTGGAACATAAAATTTCGTCACTTGAACGAAATGCCAAACGAGAGAAAGAATTATACATTTAGCAAACACACTTATGCCTGTAGGAGCGCAAAGGTCACTTGAGGTGAGTAAAAACCAGGTGTTTTAAATGAGCACAGATACCATTCCCTATAGACCAAAGAGGGAATCAACACAACTTACTCTAAACCTCAAAGGACTGAACTCAGCCCACTTTACACAACAGAAAAGATTATTTACAACTGGTCAGAATTTGAAAAACAATTTATTGATGTCTCTTTGGAAGAGAATCAAGTGCATGTACAGCAGCAAGCAACAAAGCACTGAAAACCAGCGACACCCCGTTAGAAAAATAAACTGCAATAAAAAGGCGGTGAGTGAGAGATAAATTCTTAGAGATTTCGTTCAGGGGCTGTGATTGAAGTTGTTTTGACCATACATTAACACACAGAAGGATGGGACCTAAGGGAGGACACTCCTGGGTCTCAGAGTCTTCGTGAGCATGAGTCAGCAAATGGAGCACTTTTAGAATTACACTGCCTTGCTCTGATTCCATGGATCCCAAATCTCCAAATGCAGATGACACTTCCTACAGTGAACCCATGCATGGGAACAACCACAGGATGCTACCCCATTGGAACGGGAAAAAACTTGATAAGCCACCTCATCTTC
The DNA here is from genome assembly GCF_026419965.1 of Kogia breviceps. Taxonomy (NCBI): domain Eukaryota; kingdom Metazoa; phylum Chordata; class Mammalia; order Artiodactyla; family Physeteridae; genus Kogia; species Kogia breviceps. The sequence continues at coordinate 36,337,561 of NC_081325.1, forward strand.
TCATATCCTTGTGCTCGGGTTCAAGCTTCCATCCGCTTTCCTGAAAATATCCCCACTTGGGGAACTCAGCACTTTCAAAATCCTCTTTCTTATAGGATGGTATTGGTTCTACGGATGAACTGCAATGGGGAAGAATAAGACAGAATTCCTATATATTTGGACAGGCACATGGAGCTCTAATTTCCAATGCGGAGCAAGAATTGACGGAAGTCTAATCTGGCTCTCAAAAGGAAAATAGGGCTTGAAAATTTCCTGCTGCTTTGTGACCGGTCCCAAAGTGGTAAGTTGAGAAGGGAATCTCAGGGAGCCTATAATTCATTGTCCAGCAGGATGGTAAAGATACCGAATGTGGAGAAATGCCTTGGGTTGAACCAGAGAAAAGAACTTGAGATCAAGGCAGAATTGCAAAAATGGGATTTCAAGAGAGAGATGGGTCTCGCCTGGTAAGAAACTAGAATGTGGCAGCACTTCTTCAACCATGCCTTTGTCGGAAAAGGGTGTATGCCTTTATCCTGAATATATTCAGGATAAAGGCATACACCGTTTTTGGGCAACCAGGCATGGGCTCGGTGCAAATCAACACTACATAGTGCTATCACTTCCCATCAAAACAAAGGGTCACCTAAGAAAAGTGTAAAGACCAGATATGCAGGGTAGGGTGGAGATAAATCGTACCCACATTTTGTGGATTGTGGGATGGCAAATTGCAATCGCCACTCTGGCGAAGTTTACGGTGTATTCCAAAATAATGTGAGAAACAAAGCTACAACACATAGGACACTTCCACTCAAGGACGTATATTTTCAGGAAAACCAAAGATCCTCAGGATATACGCAACCCAACGTTTACTGCTGCTCTCTTTACAAAAGCCTCGACTATGATACCATCTAAATTTCCTTGGACGGGAAACATGGATGAAGACTATGTGATTCTTATCTACAATGATATATTACTGTGCCAGGAAATCAATGAATTAACGCACTTACCGCCACCGGAGTGTTCTTAGTTACAATCATTCTCAGTGAATTTAGTCACATAGAAAAAAGTGGTTTATCAAAGATATGAGGTACAGGTGGAACATAAAATTGCGTAACATGAAGGAAATGGCAAACGAGAGAAAGAATTACACGTTTAGCCAACACAGTTATGACTGTAGGAGCGCAAAGGTCACTTGAGATGAGTAAAAACCAGGTGTTTTAAATGGGCACAGATCCCATTCCATATAGACCAAAGAGGGAAACAACACAACTTACTCTAAACCTCAAAGGACTGACCTCAGCCCACTTTACACACCAGAAATGATTATTTACAACTGGTCAGAATTTGAAAAACAATTTATCGATGTCTCTCTGGAAGAGAATCAAGTGGATGTAGAGCAGCAGGCAACACAGCACTGAAAAACAGCTACACCCCATAAGAAAAATAAACTGCAAAATAAAGGCAGTGAGTGAGAGATAAATTCTTAGAATCTTCGTTCAGGGGCTGTGATTGAAGTTGTTTTGACCATATACTAACACTCAAAAGGATGGGACCTAAGGGAAGACACTCGTGGGTCTGAGAGTCTTCGTGAGCATGAGTCAGCAAATGCAGAACTTTTAGAATAACACTGCTTTGCCTTGATTCCATGGATCCGAAATCTCCAAATGCAGACGACCCTTCCTACAGTGATCACATGCATGGGAGAGCCACAGGATGCTACCGCATTGGAACGGGAATAAACTTGAAAAGCCACCTCATCTTCTCATATCCTGGTGCTCGGGGTCAAGCTTCCAGGCGCTTTCCTAAAAATATCCCCACTTGGGGAAGTCAGCACTTTCAAATCTCTCTTTCTTGTAGCTTGCAATTGGTTCCATGGATGAAGTGCAACGGGGAAGAATAAGAAACATTGCCAATATATTTGGACAGGCCCATGGCGCTCTAATTTCCAATGCTGAACAAGAATTGACCCAACTCTAAGATTGCTCTCACAAGGAGAATAGGGTTTGATAATTACCTGCTGCTTTCTGACTGCTTCCGAAAGTGGGAAGTTGAGCAGGGGATCTCAGGGAGCCTATAATTCATGGCGCTGCGGGATGGAAGAAGACACCTAATGTGGATAAATGCCTTGGGTTGAACCAGAGAAAAGAACTTGAGAGCAAGGCATAATTGCAAACATGGGATTTCATGAGGGAGATGGGTCTCGCCTCATAAGAACCTGGAATGTGGCAGTACTTCTTCAAGCATGCCTAGGTCGAAAAAGGGTGTATGCCTTTATCCTGAATATATTCAGGATAAAGGCATACACCGTTTTTGGGCAACCAGGCAGTGGCTCGGTGCAAATCAACACTACATAGTGCTATCACTTCCCATCAAAACAAAGGGTCATCTACGAAAAGTGTAAAGACCAGAAATGCAGGGAAGGGTGGAGATAAATCATACCCACATTTTGTGGATTGTGGGATGGTAAATTGCAATCGGCACTCTGGCGAAGTCTATGGTGTATTCCAAAATAATGTCAGAAACAAAGCTACAGCACATAGGACACTTCCACTCCAGAACGTATATTTAACGGAAAACCAAAGATCCTCAGGACACAGGCAACCCAACCTTTACTGCTCCTCCCTTTATAAAAGCCTCCACTAGGATACCATCTAAATTTCCTTGGACGGAAAACATAGATGAAGAACATGTGATTCTTATCTACAATCATATATTACTAAGCCAGGAAATCAATGAAATAACGTCACTTGCCACCACCGGAGTGTTCTTAGTTACAATCATTCTCCGTGAATTTAGTCACATAGAAAAAAGTCGTTTCTCAAAGTTATGAAGTACAGGTGGAACATAAAATTTCATCACATGAACGAAATGCCAAACGAGAGAAAGAATTATACATTTAGCAAACACACTTATGCCTGTAGGAGCGCAAAGGTCACTTGAGGTGAGTAAAAACCAGGTGTTTTAAATGAGCACAGATACCATTCCCTATAGACCAAAGAGGGAATCAACACAACTTACTCTAAACCTCAAAGGACTGAACTCAGCCCACTTTACACAACAGAAAAGATTATTTACAACTGGTCAGAATTTGAAAAACAATTTATTGATGTCTCTTTGGAAGAGAATCAAGTGCATGTACAGCAGCAAGCAACAAAGCACTGAAAACCAGCGACACCCCGTTAGAAAAATAAACTGCAATAAAAAGGCGGTGAGTGAGAGATAAATTCTTAGAGATTTCGTTCAGGGGCTGTGATTGAAGTTGTTTTGACCATACATTAACACACAGAAGGATGGGACCTAAGGGAGGACACTCCTGGGTCTCAGAGTCTTCGTGAGCATGAGTCAGCAAATGGAGCACTTTTAGAATTACACTGCCTTGCTCTGATTCCATGGATCCCAAATCTCCAAATGCAGATGACACTTCCTACAGTGAACCCATGCATGGGAACAACCACAGGATGCTACCCCATTGGAACGGGAAAAACCTTGATAAGCCACCTCATCTTCTCATATCCTTGTGCTCGGGTTCAAGCTTCCATCCGCTTTCCTGAAAATATCCCCACTTGGGGAACTCAGCACTTTCAAAATCCTCTTTCTTATAGGATGGTATTGGTTCTACGGATGAACTGCAATGGGGAAGAATAAGACAGAATTCCTATATATTTGGACAGGCACATGGAGCTCTAATTTCCAATGCGGAGCAAGAATTGACGGAAGTCTAATCTGGCTCTCAAAAGGAAAATAGGGCTTGAAATTTTCCTGCTGCTTTGTGACCGGTCCCAAAGTGGTAAGTTGAGAAGGGAATCTCAGGGAGCCTATAATTCATTGTCCAGCAGGATGGTAAAGATACCGAATGTGGAGAAATGCCTTGGGTTGAACCAGAGAAAAGAACTTGAGATCAAGGCAGAATTGCAAAAATGGGATTTTAAGAGAGAGATGGGTCTCGCCTGGTAAGAAACTAGAATGTGGCAGCACTTCTTCAACCATGCCTTTGTCGGAAAAGGGTGTATGCCTTTATCCTGAATATATTCAGGATAAAGGCATACACCGTTTTTGGGCAACCAGGCATGGGCTCGGTGCAAATCAACACTACATAGTGCTATCACTTCCCATCAAAACAAAGGGTCACCTAAGAAAAGTGTAAAGACCAGAAATGCAGGGTAGGGTGGAGATAAATCGTACCCACATTTTGTGGATTGTGGGATGGCAAATTGCAATCGCCACTCTGGCGAAGTTTACGGTGTATTCCAAAATAATGTGAGAAACAAAGCTACAACACATAGGACACTTCCACTCAAGGACGTATATTTTCAGGAAAACCAAAGATCCTCAGGATATACGCAACCCAACGTTTACTGCTGCTCTCTTTACAAAAGCCTCGACTATGATACCATCTAAATTTCCTTGGACGGGAAACATGGATGAAGACTATGTGATTCTTATCTACAATGATATATTACTGTGCCAGGAAATCAATGAATTAACGCACTTACCGCCACCGGAGTGTTCTTAGTTACAATCATTCTCAGTGAATTTAGTCACATAGAAAAAAGTGGTTTATCAAAGATATGAGGTACAGGTGGAACATAAAATTGCGTAACATGAATGAAATGGCAAACGAGAGAAAGAATTACACGTTTAGCCAACACAGTTATGACTGTAGGAGCGCAAAGGTCACTTGAGATGAGTAAAAACCAGGTGTTTTAAATGGGCACAGATCCCATTCCATATAGACCAAAGAGGGAAACAACACAACTTACTCTAAACCTCAAAGGACTGACCTCAGCCCACTTTACACACCAGAAATGATTATTTACAACTGGTCAGAATTTGAAAAACAATTTATCGATGTCTCTCTGGAAGAGAATCAAGTGGATGTAGAGCAGCAGGCAACACAGCACTGAAAAACAGCTACACCCCATAAGAAAAATAAACTGCAAAATAAAGGCAGTGAGTGAGAGATAAATTCTTAGAATCTTCGTTCAGGGGCTGTGATTGAAGTTGTTTTGACCATATACTAACACTCAAAAGGATGGGACCTAAGGGAAGACACTCGTGGGTCTGAGAGTCTTCGTGAGCATGAGTCAGCAAATGCAGAACTTTTAGAATAACACTGCTTTGCCTTGATTCCATGGATCCGAAATCTCCAAATGCAGACGACCCTTCCTACAGCGATCACATGCATGGGAGAGCCACAGGATGCTACCGCATTGGAACGGGAATAAACTTGAAAAGCCACCTCATCTTCTCATATCCTGGTGCTCGGGGTCAAGCTTCCAGGCGCTTTCCTAAAAATATCCCCACTTGGGGAAGTCAGCACTTTCAAATCTCTCTTTCTTGTAGCTTGCAATTGGTTCCATGGATGAAGTGCAACGGGGAAGAATAAGAAACATTGCCAATATATTTGGACAGGCCCATGGCGCTCTAATTTCCAATGCTGAACAAGAATTGACCCAACTCTAAGATTGCTCTCACAAGGAGAATAGGGTTTGATAATTACCTGCTGCTTTCTGACTGCTTCCGAAAGTGGGAAGTTGAGCAGGGGATCTCAGGGAGCCTATAATTCATGGCGCTGCGGGATGGAAGAAGACACCTAATGTGGATAAATGCCTTGGGTTGAACCAGAGAAAAGAACTTGAGAGCAAGGCATAATTGCAAACATGGGATTTCATGAGGGAGATGGGTCTCGCCTCATAAGAACCTGGAATGTGGCAGTACTTCTTCAAGCATGCCTAGGTCGAAAAAGGGTGTATGCCTTTATCCTGAATATATTCAGGATAAAGGCATACACCGTTTTTGGGCAACCAGGCAGTGGCTCGGTGCAAATCAACACTACATAGTGCTATCACTTCCCATCAAAACAAAGGGTCATCTACGAAAAGTGTAAAGACCAGAAATGCAGGGAAGGGTGGAGATAAATCATACCCACATTTTGTGGATTGTGGGATGGTAAATTGCAATCGGCACTCTGGCGAAGTCTATGGTGTATTCCAAAATAATGTCAGAAACAAAGCTACAGCACATAGGACACTTCCACTCAAGAACGTATATTTAACGCAAAGCCAAAGATCCTCAGGACACAGGCAACCCAACCTTTACTGCTCCTCCCTTTATAAAAGCCTCCACTAGGATACCATCTAAATTTCCTTGGACGGAAAACATAGATGAAGAACATGTGATTCTTATCTACAATCATATATTACTAAGCCAGGAAATCAATGAAATAACGTCACTTGCCACCACCGGAGTGTTCTTAGTTACAATCATTCTCCGTGAATTTAGTCACATAGAAAAAAGTCGTTTCTCAAAGTTATGAAGTACAGGTGGAACATAAAATTTCGTCACATGAACGAAATGCCAAACGAGAGAAAGAATTATACATTTAGCAAACACACTTATGCCTGTAGGAGCGCAAAGGTCACTTGAGGTGAGTAAAAACCAGGTGTTTTAAATGAGCACAGATACCATTCCCTATAGACCAAAGAGGGAATCAACACAACTTACTCTAAACCTCAAAGGACTGAACTCAGCCCACTTTACACAACAGAAAAGATTATTTACAACTGGTCAGAATTTGAAAAACAATTTATTGATGTCTCTTTGGAAGAGAATCAAGTGCATGTACAGCAGCAAGCAACAAAGCACTGAAAACCAGCGACACCCCGTTAGAAAAATAAACTGCAATAAAAAGGCGGTGAGTGAGAGATAAATTCTTAGAGATTTCGTTCAGGGGCTGTGATTGAAGTTGTTTTGACCATACATTAACACACAGAAGGATGGGACCTAAGGGAGGACACTCCTGGGTCTCAGAGTCTTCGTGAGCATGAGTCAGCAAATGGAGCACTTTTAGAATTACACTGCCTTGCTCTGATTCCATGGATCCCAAATCTCCAAATGCAGATGACACTTCCTACAGTGAACCCATGCATGGGAACAACCACAGGATGCTACCCCATTGGAACGGGAAAAAACTTGATAAGCCACCTCATCTTCTCATATCCTTGTGCTCGGGTTCAAGCTTCCATCCGCTTTCCTGAAAATATCCCCACTTGGGGAACTCAGCACTTTCAAAATCCTCTTTCTTATAGGATGGTATTGGTTCTACGGATGAACTGCAATGGGGAAGAATAAGACAGAATTCCTATATATTTGGACAGGCACATGGAGCTCTAATTTCCAATGCGGAGCAAGAATTGACGGAAGTCTAATCTGGCTCTCAAAAGGAAAATAGGGCTTGAAATTTTCCTGCTGCTTTGTGACCGGTCCCAAAGTGGTAAGTTGAGAAGGGAATCTCAGGGAGCCTATAATTCATTGTCCAGCAGGATGGTAAAGATACCGAATGTGGAGAAATGCCTTGGGTTGAACCAGAGAAAAGAACTTGAGATCAAGGCAGAATTGCAAAAATGGGATTTCAAGAGAGAGATGGGTCTCGCCTGGTAAGAAACTAGAATGTGGCAGCACTTCTTCAACCATGCCTTTGTCGGAAAAGGGTGTATGCCTTTATCCTGAATATATTCAGGATAAAGGCATACACCGTTTTTGGGCAACCAGGCATGGGCTCGGTGCAAATCAACACTACATAGTGCTATCACTTCCCATCAAAACAAAGGGTCACCTAAGAAAAGTGTAAAGACCAGAAATGCAGGGTAGGGTGGAGATAAATCGTACCCACATTTTGTGGATTGTGGGATGGCAAATTGCAATCGCCACTCTGGCGAAGTTTACGGTGTATTCCAAAATAATGTGAGAAACAAAGCTACAACACATAGGACACTTCCACTCAAGGACGTATATTTTCAGGAAAACCAAAGATCCTCAGGATATACGCAACCCAACGTTTACTGCTGCTCTCTTTACAAAAGCCTGGACTATGATACCATCTAAATTTCCTTGGACGGGAAACATGGATGAAGACTATGTGATTCTTATCTACAATGATATATTACTGTGCCAGGAAATCAATGAATTAACGCACTTACCGCCACCGGAGTGTTCTTAGTTACAATCATTCTCAGTGAATTTAGTCACATAGAAAAAAGTGGTTTATCAAAGATATGAGGTACAGGTGGAACATAAAATTGCGTAACATGAATGAAATGGCAAACGAGAGAAAGAATTACACGTTTAGCCAACACAGTTATGACTGTAGGAGCGCAAAGGTCACTTGAGATGAGTAAAAACCAGGTGTTTTAAATGGGCACAGATCCCATTCCATATAGACCAAAGAGGGAAACAACACAACTTACTCTAAACCTCAAAGGACTGACCTCAGCCCACTTTACACACCAGAAATGATTATTTACAACTGGTCAGAATTTGAAAAACAATTTATCGATGTCTCTCTGGAAGAGAATCAAGTGGATGTAGAGCAGCAGGCAACACAGCACTGAAAAACAGCTACACCCCATAAGAAAAATAAACTGCAAAATAAAGGCAGTGAGTGAGAGATAAATTCTTAGAATCTTCGTTCAGGGGCTGTGATTGAAGTTGTTTTGACCGTATACTAACACACAAAAGGATGGGACCTAAGGGAAGACACTCGTGGGTCTGAGAGTCTTCGTGAGCATGAGTCAGCAAATGCAGAACTTTTAGAATAACACTGCTTTGCCTTGATTCCATGGATCCGAAATCTCCAACTGCAGACGACCCTTCCTACAGCGATCACATGCATGGGAGAGCCACAGGATGCTACCGCATTGGAACGGGAATAAACTTGAAAAGCCACCTCATCTTCTCATATCCTGGTGCTCGGGGTCAAGCTTCCAGGCGCTTTCCTAAAAATATCCCCACTTGGGGAAGTCAGCACTTTCAAATCTCTCTTTCTTGTAGCTTGCAATTGGTTCCATGGATGAAGTGCAACGGGGAAGAATAAGAAACTTTGCCAATATATTTGGACAGGCCCATGGCACTCTAATTTCCAATGCTGAACAAGAATTGACCCAACTCTAAGATTGCTCTCACAAGGAGAATAGGGTTTGATAATTACCTGCTGCTTTCTGACTGCTTCCGAAATTGGGAAGTTGAGCAGGGGATCTCAGGAAGCCTATAATTCATGGCGCTGCGGGATGGAAGAAGACACCTAATGTGGATAAATGCCTTGGGTTGAACCACAGAAAAGAACTTGAGAGCAAGGCAGAATTGCAAAAATGGGATTTCATGAGGGAGATGGGTCTCGCCTAATAAGAACATGGAATGTGGCAGTACTTCTTCAAGCATGCCTAGGTCGAAAAAGGGTGTATGCCTTTATCCTGAATATATTCAGGATAAAGGCATACACCGTTTTTGGGCAACCAGGCAGTGGCTCGGTGCAAATCAACACTACATAGTGCTATCACTTCCCATCAAAACAAAGGGTCATCTACAAAAAGTGTAAAGACCAGAAATGCAGGGAAGGGTGGAGATAAATCATACCCACATTTTGTGGATTGTGGGATGGTAAATTGCAATTGGCACTCTGGCGAAGTCTATGGTGTATTCCAAAATAATGTCAGAAACAAAGCTACAGCACATAGGACACTTCCACTCAAGAACGTATATTTAACGGAAAGCCAAAGATCCTCAGGACACAGGCAACCCAACCTTTACTGCTCCTCCCTTTATAAAAGCCTCCACTAGGATACCATCTAAATTTCCTTGGACGGAAAACATAGATGAAGAACATGTGATTCTTATCTACAATCATATATTACTAAGCCAGGAAATCAATGAAATAACGTCACTTGCCACCACCGGAGTGTTCTTAGTTACAATCATTCTCCGTGAATTTAGTCACATAGAAAAAAGTCGTTTCTCAAAGTTATGAAGTACAGGTGGAACATAAAATTTCGTCACATGAACGAAATGCCAAACGAGAGAAAGAATTATACATTTAGCAAACACACTTATGCCTGTAGGAGCGCAAAGGTCACTTGAGGTGAGTAAAAACCAGGTGTTTTAAATGAGCACAGATACCATTCCCTATAGACCAAAGAGGGAATCAACACAACTTACTCTAAACCTCAAAGGACTGAACTCAGCCCACTTTACACAACAGAAAAGATTATTTACAACTGGTCAGAATTTGAAAAACAATTTATTGATGTCTCTTTGGAAGAGAATCAAGTGCATGTACAGCAGCAAGCAACAAAGCACTGAAAACCAGCGACACCCCGTTAGAAAAATAAACTGCAATAAAAAGGCGGTGAGTGAGAGATAAATTCTTAGAGATTTCGTTCAGGGGCTGTGATTGAAGTTGTTTTGACCATACATTAACACACAGAAGGATGGGACCTAAGGGAGGACACTCCTGGGTCTCAGAGTCTTCGTGAGCATGAGTCAGCAAATGGAGCACTTTTAGAATTACACTGCCTTGCTCTGATTCCATGGATCCCAAATCTCCAAATGCAGATGACACTTCCTACAGTGAACCCATGCATGGGAACAACCACAGGATGCTACCCCATTGGAACGGGAAAAAACTTGATAAGCCACCTCATCTTCTCATATCCTTGTGCTCGGGTTCAAGCTTCCATCCGCTTTCCTGAAAATATCCCCACTTGGGGAACTCAGCACTTTCAAAATCCTCTTTCTTATAGGATGGTATTGGTTCTACGGATGAACTGCAATGGGGAAGAATAAGACAGAATTCCTATATATTTGGACAGGCACATGGAGCTCTAATTTCCAATGCGGAGCAAGAATTGACGGAAGTCTAATCTGGCTCTCAAAAGGAAAATAGGGCTTGAAAATTTCCTGCTGCTTTGTGACCGGTCCCAAAGTGGTAAGTTGAGAAGGGAATCTCAGGGAGCCTATAATTCATTGTCCAGCAGGATGGTAAAGATACCGAATGTGGAGAAATGCCTTGGGTTGAACCAGAGAAAAGAACTTGAGATCAAGGCAGAATTGCAAAAATGGGATTTCAAGAGAGAGATGGGTCTCGCCTGGTAAGAAACTAGAATGTGGCAGCACTTCTTCAACCATGCCTTTGTCGGAAAAGGGTGTATGCCTTTATCCTGAATATATTCAGGATAAAGGCATACACCGTTTTTGGGCAACCAGGCATGGGCTCGGTGCAAATCAACACTACATAGTGCTATCACTTCCCATCAAAACAAAGGGTCACCTAAGAAAAGTGTAAAGACCAGAAATGCAGGGTAGGGTGGAGATAAATCGTACCCACATTTTGTGGATTGTGGGATGGCAAATTGCAATCGCCACTCTGGCGAAGTTTACGGTGTATTCCAAAATAATGTGAGAAACAAAGCTACAACACATAGGACACTTCCACTCAAGGACGTATATTTTCAGGAAAACCAAAGATCCTCAGGATATACGCAACCCAACGTTTACTGCTGCTCTCTTTACAAAAGCCTCGACTATGATACCATCTAAATTTCCTTGGACGGGAAACATGGATGAAGACTATGTGATTCTTATCTACAATGATATATTACTGTGCCAGGAAATCAATGAATTAACGCACTTACCGCCACCGGAGTGTTCTTAGTTACAATCATTCTCAGTGAATTTAGTCACATAGAAAAAAGTGGTTTATCAAAGATATGAGGTACAGGTGGAACATAAAATTGCGTAACATGAAGGAAATGGCAAACGAGAGAAAGAATTACACGTTTAGCCAACACAGTTATGACTGTAGGAGCGCAAAGGTCACTTGAGATGAGTAAAAACCAGGTGTTTTAAATGGGCACAGATCCCATTCCATATAGACCAAAGAGGGAAACAACACAACTTACTCTAAACCTCAAAGGACTGACCTCAGCCCACTTTACACACCAGAAATGATTATTTACAACTGGTCAGAATTTGAAAAACAATTTATCGATGTCTCTCTGGAAGAGAATCAAGTGGATGTAGAGCAGCAGGCAACACAGCACTGAAAAACAGCTACACCCCATAAGAAAAATAAACTGCAAAATAAAGGCAGTGAGTGAGAGATAAATTCTTAGAATCTTCGTTCAGGGGCTGTGATTGAAGTTGTTTTGACCATATACTAACACTCAAAAGGATGGGACCTAAGGGAAGACACTCGTGGGTCTGAGAGTCTTCGTGAGCATGAGTCAGCAAATGCAGAACTTTTAGAATAACACTGCTTTGCCTTGATTCCATGGATCCGAAATCTCCAAATGCAGACGACCCTTCCTACAGCGATCACATGCATGGGAGAGCCACAGGATGCTACCGCATTGGAACGGGAATAAACTTGAAAAGCCACCTCATCTTCTCATATCCTGGTGCTCGGGGTCAAGCTTCCAGGCGCTTTCCTCAAAATATCCCCACTTGGGGAAGTCAGCACTTTCAAATCTCTCTTTCTTGTAGCTTGCAATTGGTTCCATGGATGAAGTGCAACGGGGAAGAATAAGAAACATTGCCAATATATTTGGACAGGCCCATGGCGCTCTAATTTCCAATGCTGAACAAGAATTGACCCAACTCTAAGATTGCTCTCACAAGGAGAATAGGGTTTGATAATTACCTGCTGCTTTCTGACTGCTTCCGAAAGTGGGAAGTTGAGCAGGGGATCTCAGGGAGCCTATAATTCATGGCGCTGCGGGATGGAAGAAGACACCTAATGTGGATAAATGCCTTGGGTTGAACCAGAGAAAAGAACTTGAGAGCAAGGCATAATTGCAAACATGGGATTTCATGAGGGAGATGGGTCTCGCCTCATAAGAACCTGGAATGTGGCAGTACTTCTTCAAGCATGCCTAGGTCGAAAAAGGGTGTATGCCTTTATCCTGAATATATTCAGGATAAAGGCATACACCGTTTTTGGGCAACCAGGCAGTGGCTCGGTGCAAATCAACACTACATAGTGCTATCACTTCCCATCAAAACAAAGGGTCATCTACGAAAAGTGTAAAGACCAGAAATGCAGGGAAGGGTGGAGATAAATCATACCCACATTTTGTGGATTGTGGGATGGTAAATTGCAATCGGCACTCTGGCGAAGTCTATGGTGTATTCCAAAATAATGTCAGAAACAAAGCTACAGCACATAGGACACTTCCACTCCAGAACGTATATTTAACGGAAAACCAAAGATCCTCAGGACACAGGCAACCCAACCTTTACTGCTCCTCCCTTTATAAAAGCCTCCACTAGGATACCATCTAAATTTCCTTGGACGGAAAACATAGATGAAGAACATGTGATTCTTATCTACAATCATATATTACTAAGCCAGGAAATCAATGAAATAACGTCACTTGCCACCACCGGAGTGTTCTTAGTTACAATCATTCTCCGTGAATTTAGTCACATAGAAAAAAGTCGTTTCTCAAAGTTATGAAGTACAGGTGGAACATAAAATTTCGTCACATGAACGAAATGCCAAACGAGAGAAAGAATTATACATTTAGCAAACACACTTATGCCTGTAGGAGCGCAAAGGTCACTTGAGGTGAGTAAAAACCAGGTGTTTTAAATGAGCACAGATACCATTCCCTATAGACCAAAGAGGGAATCAACACAACTTACTCTAAACCTCAAAGGACTGAACTCAGCCCACTTTACACAACAGAAAAGATTATTTACAACTGGTCAGAATTTGAAAAACAATTTATTGATGTCTCTTTGGAAGAGAATCAAGTGCATGTACAGCAGCAAGCAACAAAGCACTGAAAACCAGCGACACCCCGTTAGAAAAATAAACTGCAATAAAAAGGCGGTGAGTGAGAGATAAATTCTTAGAGATTTCGTTCAGGGGCTGTGATTGAAGTTGTTTTGACCATACATTAACACACAGAAGGATGGGACCTAAGGGAGGACACTCCTGGGTCTCAGAGTCTTCGTGAGCATGAGTCAGCAAATGGAGCACTTTTAGAATTACACTGCCTTGCTCTGATTCCATGGATCCCAAATCTCCAAATGCAGATGACACTTCCTACAGTGAACCCATGCATGGGAACAACCACAGGATGCTACCCCATTGGAACGGGAAAAAACTTGATAAGCCACCTCATCTTCTCATATCCTTGTGCTCGGGTTCAAGCTTCCATCCGCTTTCCTGAAAATATCCCCACTTGGGGAACTCAGCACTTTCAAAATCCTCTTTCTTATAGGATGGTATTGGTTCTACGGATGAACTGCAATGGGGAAGAATAAGACAGAATTCCTATATATTTGGACAGGCACATGGAGCTCTAATTTCCAATGCGGAGCAAGAATTGACGGAAGTCTAATCTGGCTCTCAAAAGGAAAATAGGGCTTGAAAATTTCCTGCTGCTTTGTGACCGGTCCCAAAGTGGTAAGTTGAGAAGGGAATCTCAGGGAGCCTATAATTCATTGTCCAGCAGGATGGTAAAGATACCGAATGTGGAGAAATGCCTTGGGTTGAACCAGAGAAAAGAACTTGAGATCAAGGCAGAATTGCAAAAATGGGATTTCAAGAGAGAGATGGGTCTCGCCTGGTAAGAAACTAGAATGTGGCAGCACTTCTTCAACCATGCCTTTGTCGGAAAAGGGTGTATGCCTTTATCCTGAATATATTCAGGATAAAGGCATACACCGTTTTTGGGCAACCAGGCATGGGCTCGGTGCAAATCAACACTACATAGTGCTATCACTTCCCATCAAAACAAAGGGTCACCTAAGAAAAGTGTAAAGACCAGAAATGCAGGGTAGGGTGGAGATAAATCGTACCCACATTTTGTGGATTGTGGGATGGCAAATTGCAATCGCCACTCTGGCGAAGTTTACGGTGTATTCCAAAATAATGTGAGAAACAAAGCTACAACACATAGGACACTTCCACTCAAGGACGTATATTTTCAGGAAAACCAAAGATCCTCAGGATATACGCAACCCAACGTTTACTGCTGCTCTCTTTACAAAAGCCTCGACTATGATACCATCTAAATTTCCTTGGACGGGAAACATGGATGAAGACTATGTGATTCTTATCTACAATGATATATTACTGTGCCAGGAAATCAATGAATTAACGCACTTACCGCCACCGGAGTGTTCTTAGTTACAATCATTCTCAGTGAATTTAGTCACATAGAAAAACGTGGTTTATCAAAGATATGAGGTACAGGTGGAACATAAAATTGCGTAACATGAATGAAATGGCAAACGAGAGAAAGAATTACACGTTTAGCCAACACAGTTATGACTGTAGGAGCGCAAAGGTCACTTGAGATGAGTAAAAACCAGGTGTTTTAAATGGGCACAGATCCCATTCCATATAGACCAAAGAGGGAAACAACACAACTTACTCTAAACCTCAAAGGACTGACCTCAGCCCACTTTACACACCAGAAATGATTATTTACAACTGGTCAGAATTTGAAAAACAATTTATCGATGTCTCTCTGGAAGAGAATCAAGTGGATGTAGAGCAGCAGGCAACACAGCACTGAAAAACAGCTACACCCCATAAGAAAAATAAACTGCAAAATAAAGGCAGTGAGTGAGAGATAAATTCTTAGAATCTTCGTTCAGGGGCTGTGATTGAAGTTGTTTTGACCATATACTAACACTCAAAAGGATGGGACCTAAGGGAAGACACTCGTGGGTCTGAGAGTCTTCGTGAGCATGAGTCAGCAAATGCAGAACTTTTAGAATAACACTGCTTTGCCTTGATTCCATGGATCCGAAATCTCCAAATGCAGACGACCCTTCCTACAGCGATCACATGCATGGGAGAGCCACAGGATGCTACCGCATTGGAACGGGAATAAACTTGAAAAGCCACCTCATCTTCTCATATCCTGGTGCTCGGGGTCAAGCTTCCAGGCGCTTTCCTAAAAATATCCCCACTTGGGGAAGTCAGCACTTTCAAATCTCTCTTTCTTGTAGCTTGCAATTGGTTCCATGGATGAAGTGCAACGGGGAAGAATAAGAAACATTGCCAATATATTTGGACAGGGCCATGGCGCTCTAATTTCCAATGCTGAACAAGAATTGACCCAACTCTAAGATTGCTCTCACAAGGAGAATAGGGTTTGATAATTACCTGCTGCTTTCTGACTGCTTCCGAAAGTGGGAAGTTGAGCAGGGGATCTCAGGGAGCCTATAATTCATGGCGCTGCGGGATGGAAGAAGACACCTAATGTGGATAAATGCCTTGGGTTGAACCAGAGAAAAGAACTTGAGAGCAAGGCATAATTGCAAACATGGGATTTCATGAGGGAGATGGGTCTCGCCTCATAAGAACCTGGAATGTGGCAGTACTTCTTCAAGCATGCCTAGGTCGAAAAAGGGTGTATGCCTTTATCCTGAATATATTCAGGATAAAGGCATACACCGTTTTTGGGCAACCAGGCAGTGGCTCGGTGCAAATCAACACTACATAGTGCTATCACTTCCCATCAAAACAAAGGGTCATCTACGAAAAGTGTAAAGACCAGAAATGCAGGGAAGGGTGGAGATAAATCATACCCACATTTTGTGGATTGTGGGATGGTAAATTGCAATCGGCACTCTGGCGAAGTCTATGGTGTATTCCAAAATAATGTCAGAAACAAAGCTACAGCACATAGGACACTTCCACTCAAGAACGTATATTTAACGCAAAGCCAAAGATCCTCAGGACACAGGCAACCCAACCTTTACTGCTCCTCCCTTTATAAAAGCCTCCACTAGGATACCATCTAAATTTCCTTGGACGGAAAACATAGATGAAGAACATGTGATTCTTATCTACAATCATATATTACTAAGCCAGGAAATCAATGAAATAACGTCACTTGCCACCACCGGAGTGTTCTTAGTTACAATCATTCTCCGTGAATTTAGTCACATAGAAAAAAGTCGTTTCTCAAAGTTATGAAGTACAGGTGGAACATAAAATTTCGTCACATGAACGAAATGCCAAACGAGAGAAAGAATTATACATTTAGCAAACACACTTATGCCTGTAGGAGCGCAAAGGTCACTTGAGGTGAGTAAAAACCAGGTGTTTTAAATGAGCACAGATACCATTCCCTATAGACCAAAGAGGGAATCAACACAACTTACTCTAAACCTCAAAGGACTGAACTCAGCCCACTTTACACAACAGAAAAGATTATTTACAACTGGTCAGAATTTGAAAAACAATTTATTGATGTCTCTTTGGAAGAGAATCAAGTGCATGTACAGCAGCAAGCAACAAAGCACTGAAAACCAGCGACACCCCGTTAGAAAAATAAACTGCAATAAAAAGGCGGTGAGTGAGAGATAAATTCTTAGAGATTTCGTTCAGGGGCTGTGATTGAAGTTGTTTTGACCATACATTAACACACAGAAGGATGGGACCTAAGGGAGGACACTCCTGGGTCTCAGAGTCTTCGTGAGCATGAGTCAGCAAATGGAGCACTTTTAGAATTACACTGCCTTGCTCTGAGTCCATGGATCCCAAATCTCCAAATGCAGATGACACTTCCTACAGTGAACCCATGCATGGGAACAACCACAGGATGCTACCCCATTGGAACGGGAATAAACTTGAAAAGCCACCTCATCTTCTCATATCCTTGTGCTCGGGTTCAAGCTTCCATCCGCTTTCCTGAAAATATCCCCACTTGGGGAACTCAGCACTTTCAAAATCCTCTTTCTTATAGGATGGTATTGGTTCTACGGATGAACTGCAATGGGGAAGAATAAGACAGAATTCCTATATATTTGGACAGGCACATGGAGCTCTAATTTCCAATGCGGAGCAAGAATTGACGGAAGTCTAATCTGGCTCTCAAAAGGAAAATAGGGCTTGAAAATTTCCTGCTGCTTTGTGACCGGTCCCAAAGTGGTAAGTTGAGAAGGGAATCTCAGGGAGCCTATAATTCATTGTCCAGCAGGATGGTAAAGATACCGAATGTGGAGAAATGCCTTGGGTTGAACCAGAGGAAAGAACTTGAGATCAAGGCAGAATTGCAAAAATGGGATTTCAAAAGAGAGATGGATCTCGCCTGGTAAGAAACTAGAATGTGGCAGCACTTCTTCAACCATGCCTTTGTCGGAAAAGGGTGTATGCCTTTATCCTGAATATATTCAGGATAAAGGCATACACCGTTTTTGGGCAACCAGGCAGGGGCTCAGTGCAAATCAACACTACATAGTGCTATCACTTCCCATCAAAACAAAGGGTCACCTAAGAAAAGTGTAAAGACCAGAAATGCAGGGTAGGGTGGAGATAAATCGTACCCACATTTTCTGGATTGTGGGATGGCAAATTGCAATCGCCACTCTGGCGAAGTTTACGCTGTATTCCAAAATAATGTGAGAAACAAAGCTACAACACATAGGACACTTCCACTCAAGGACGTATATTTTCAGGAAAACCAAAGATCCTCAGGATATACGCAACCCAACGTTTACTGCTGCTCTCTTTACAAAAGCCTCGACGATGATACCATCTAAATTTCCTTGGACGGGAAACATGGATGAAGACTATGTGATTCTTATCTACAATGATATATTACTGTGCCAGGAAATCAATGAATTAACGCACTTACCGCCACCGGAGTGTTCTTAGTTACAATCATTCTCAGTGAATTTAGTCACATAGAAAAAAGTGGTTTATCAAAGATATGAGGTACAGGTGGAACATAAAATTGCGTAACATGAAGGAAATGGCAAACGAGAGAAAGAATTACACGTTTAGCCAACACAGTTATGACTGTAGGAGCGCAAAGGTCACTTGAGATGAGTAAAAACCAGGTGTTTTAAATGGGCACAGATCCCATTCCATATAGACCAAAGAGGGAAACAACACAACTTACTCTAAACCTCAAAGGACTGACCTCAGCCCACTTTACACACCAGAAATGATTATTTACAACTGGTCAGAATTTGAAAAACAATTTATCGATGTCTCTCTGGAAGAGAATCAAGTGGATGTAGAGCAGCAGGCAACACAGCACTGAAAAACAGCTACACCCCATAAGAAAAATAAACTGCAAAATAAAGGCAGTGAGTGAGAGATAAATTCTTAGAATCTTCGTTCAGGGGCTGTGATTGAAGTTGTTTTGACCATATATTAACACACAAAAGGATGGGACCTAAGGGAAGACACTCGTGGGTCTGAGAGTCTTTGTGAGCATGAGTCAGCAAATGCAGAACTCTTAGAATAACACTGCTTTGCTTTGATTCCATGGATCCGAAATCTCCAAATGCAGACGACCCTTCCTACAGCGATCACATGCATGGGAGAGCCACAGGATGCTACCGCATTGGAACGGGAATAAACTTGAAAAGCCACCTCATCTTCTCATATCCTGGTGCTCGGGGTCAAGCTTCCAGGCGCTTTCCTAAAAATATCCCCACTTGGGGAAGTCAGCACTTTCAAATCTCTCTTTCTTGTAGCTTGCAATTGGTTCCATGGATGAAGTGCAACGGGGAAGAATAAGAAACATTGCCAATATATTTGGACAGGCCCATGGCGCTCTAATTTCCAATGCTGAACAAGAATTGACCCAACTCTAAGATTGCTCTCACAAGGAGAATAGGGTTTGATAATTACCTGCTGCTTTCTGACTGCTTCCGAAAGTGGGAAGTTGAGCAGGGGATCTCAGGGAGCCTATAATTCATGGCGCTGCGGGATGGAAGAAGACACCTAATGTGGATAAATGCCTTGGGTTGAACCAGAGAAAAGAACTTGAGAGCAAGGCAGAATTGCAAACATGGGATTTCATGAGGGAGATGGGTCTCGCCTCATAAGAACCTGGAATGTGGCAGTACTTCTTCAAGCATGCCTAGGTCGAAAAAGGGTGTATGCCTTTATCCTGAATATATTCAGGATAAAGGCATACACCGTTTTTGGGCAACCAGGCAGTGGCTCGGTGCAAATCAACACTACATAGTGCTATCACTTCCCATCAAAACAAAGGGTCATCTACGAAAAGTGTAAAGACCAGAAATGCAGGGAAGGGTGGAGATAAATCATACCCACATTTGGTGGATTGTGGGATGGTAAATTGCAATTGGCACTCTGGCGAAGTCTATGGTGTATTCCAAAATAATGTCAGAAACAAAGCTACAGCACATAGGACACTTCCACTCCAGAACGTATATTTAACGGAAAACCAAAGATCCTCAGGACACAGGCAACCCAACCTTTACTGCTCCTCCCTTTATAAAAGCCTCCACTAGGATACCATCTAAATTTCCTTGGATGGAAAACATAGATGAAGAACATGTGATTCTTATCTACAATCATATATTACTAAGCCAGGAAATCAATGAAATAACGTCACTTGCCACCACCGGAGTGTTCTTAGTTACAATCATTCTCCGTGAATTTAGTCACATAGAAAAAAGTCGTTTCTCAAAGTTATGAAGTACAGGTGGAACATAAAATTTCGTCACATGAACGAAATGCCAAACGAGAGAAAGAATTATACATTTAGCAAACACACTTATGCCTGTAGGAGCGCAAAGGTCACTTGAGGTGAGTAAAAACCAGGTGTTTTAAATGAGCACAGATACCATTCCCTATAGACCAAAGAGGGAATCAACACAACTTACTCTAAACCTCAAAGGACTGAACTCAGCCCACTTTACACAACAGAAAAGATTATTTACAACTGGTCAGAATTTGAAAAACAATTTATTGATGTCTCTTTGGAAGAGAATCAAGTGCATGTACAGCAGCAAGCAACAAAGCACTGAAAACCAGCGACACCCCGTTAGAAAAATAAACTGCAATAAAAAGGCGGTGAGTGAGAGATAAATTCTTAGAGATTTCGTTCAGGGGCTGTGATTGAAGTTGTTTTGACCATACATTAACACACAGAAGGATGGGACCTAAGGGAGGACACTCCTGGGTCTCAGAGTCTTCGTGAGCATGAGTCAGCAAATGGAGCACTTTTAGAATTACACTGCCTTGCTCTGATTCCATGGATCCCAAATCTCCAAATGCAGATGACACTTCCTACAGTGAACCCATGCATGGGAACAACCACAGGATGCTACCCCATTGGAACGGGAAAAAACTTGATAAGCCACCTCATCTTCTCATATCCTTGTGCTCGGGTTCAAGCTTCCATCCGCTTTCCTGAAAATATCCCCACTTGGGGAACTCAGCACTTTCAAAATCCTCTTTCTTATAGGATGGTATTGGTTCTACGGATGAACTGCAATGGGGAAGAATAAGACAGAATTCCTATATATTTGGACAGGCACATGGAGCTCTAATTTCCAATGCGGAGCAAGAATTGACGGAAGTCTAATCTGGCTCTCAAAAGGAAAATAGGGCTTGAAAATTTCCTGCTGCTTTGTGACCGGTCCCAAAGTGGTAAGTTGAGAAGGGAATCTCAGGGAGCCTATAATTCATTGTCCAGCAGGATGGTAAAGATACCGAATGTGGAGAAATGCCTTGGGTTGAACCAGAGGAAAGAACTTGAGATCAAGGCAGAATTGCAAAAATGGGATTTCAAAAGAGAGATGGATCTCGCCTGGTAAGAAACTAGAATGTGGCAGCACTTCTTCAACCATGCCTTTGTCGGAAAAGGGTGTATGCCTTTATCCTGAATATATTCAGGATAAAGGCATACACCGTTTTTGGGCAACCAGGCAGGGGCTCAGTGCAAATCAACACTACATAGTGCTATCACTTCCCATCAAAACAAAGGGTCACCTAAGAAAAGTGTAAAGACCAGAAATGCAGGGTAGGGTGGAGATAAATCGTACCCACATTTTCTGGATTGTGGGATGGCAAATTGCAATCGCCACTCTGGCGAAGTTTACGCTGTATTCCAAAATAATGTGAGAAACAAAGCTACAACACATAGGACACTTCCACTCAAGGACGTATATTTTCAGGAAAACCAAAGATCCTCAGGATATACGCAACCCAATGTTTACTGCTGCTCTCTTTACAAAAGCCTCGACGATGATACCATCTAAATTTCCTTGGACGGGAAACATGGATGAAGACTATGTGATTCTTATCTACAATGATATATTACTGTGCCAGGAAATCAATGAATTAACGCACTTACCGCCACCGGAGTGTTCTTAGTTACAATCATTCTCAGTGAATTTAGTCACATAGAAAAAAGTGGTTTATCAAAGATATGAGGTACAGGTGGAACATAAAATTGCGTAACATGAATGAAATGGCAAACGAGAGAAAGAATTACACGTTTAGCCAACACAGTTATGACTGTAGGAGCGCAAAGGTCACTTGAGATGAGTAAAAAACAGGTGTTTTAAATGGGCACAGATCCCATTCCATATAGACCAAAGAGGGAAACAACACAACTTACTCTAAACCTCAAAGGACTGACCTCAGCCCACTTTACACACCAGAAATGATTATTTACAACTGGTCAGAATTTGAAAAACAATTTATCGATGTCTCTCTGGAAGAGAATCAAGTGGATGTAGAGCAGCAGGCAACACAGCACTGAAAAACAGCTACACCCCATAAGAAAAATAAACTGCAAAATAAAGGCAGTGAGTGAGAGATAAATTCTTAGAATCTTCGTTCAGGGGCTGTGATTGAAGTTGTTTTGACCATATATTAACACACAAAAGGATGGGACCTAAGGGAAGACACTCGTGGGTCTGAGAGTCTTCGTGAGCATGAGTCAGCAAATGCAGAACTTTTAGAATAACACTGCTTTGCCTTGATTCCATGGATCCGAAATCTCCAAATGCAGACGACCCTTCCTACAGCGATCACATGCATGGGAGAGCCACAGGATGCTACCGCATTGGAACGGGAATAAACTTGAAAAGCCACCTCATCTTCTCATATCCTGGTGCTCGGGGTCAAGCTTCCAGGCGCTTTCCTAAAAATATCCCCACTTGGGGAAGTCAGCACTTTCAAATCTCTCTTTCTTGTAGCTTGCAATTGGTTCCATGGATGAAGTGCAACGGGGAAGAATAAGAAACATTGCCAATATATTTGGACAGGCCCATGGCGCTCTAATTTCCAATGCTGAACAAGAATTGACCCAACTCTAAGATTGCTCTCACAAGGAGAATAGGGTTTGATAATTACCTGCTGCTTTCTGACTGCTTCCGAAAGTGGGAAGTTGAGCAGGGGATCTCAGGGAGCCTATAATTCATGGCGCTGCGGGATGGAAGAAGACACCTAATGTGGATAAATGCCTTGGGTTGAACCAGAGAAAAGAACTTGAGAGCAAGGCAGAATTGCAAACATGGGATTTCATGAGGGAGATGGGTCTCGCCTCATAAGAACCTGGAATGTGGCAGTACTTCTTCAAGCATGCCTAGGTCGAAAAAGGGTGTATGCCTTTATCCTGAATATATTCAGGATAAAGGCATACACCGTTTTTGGGCAACCAGGCAGTGGCTCGGTGCAAATCAACACTACATAGTGCTATCACTTCCCATCAAAACAAAGGGTCATCTACGAAAAGTGTAAAGACCAGAAATGCAGGGAAGGGTGGAGATAAATCATACCCACATTTGGTGGATTGTGGGATGGTAAATTGCAATTGGCTCTCTGGCGAAGTCTATGGTGTATTCCAAAATAATGTCAGAAACAAAGCTACAGCACATAGGACACTTCCACTCAAGAACGTATATTTAACGGAAAACCAAAGATCCTCAGGACACAGGCAACCCAACCTTTACTGCTCCTCCCTTTATAAAAGCCTCCACTAGGATACCATCTAAATTTCCTTGGACGGAAAACATAGATGAAGAACATGTGATTCTTATCTACAATCATATATTACTAAGCCAGGAAATCAATGAAATAACGTCACTTGCCACCACCGGAGTGTTCTTAGTTACAATCATTCTCCGTGAATTTAGTCACATAGAAAAAAGTCGTTTCTCAAAGTTATGAAGTACAGGTGGAACATAAAATTTCGTCACATGAACGAAATGCCAAACGAGAGAAAGAATTATACATTTAGCAAACACACTTATGCCTGTAGGAGCGCAAAGGTCACTTGAGGTGAGTAAAAACCAGGTGTTTTAAATGAGCACAGATACCATTCCCTATAGACCAAAGAGGGAATCAACACAACTTACTCTAAACCTCAAAGGACTGAACTCAGCCCACTTTACACAACAGAAAAGATTATTTACAACTGGTCAGAATTTGAAAAACAATTTATTGATGTCTCTTTGGCAGAGAATCAAGTGCATGTACAGCAGCAAGCAACAAAGCACTGAAAACCAGCGACACCCCGTTAGAAAAATAAACTGCAATAAAAAGGCGGTGAGTGAGAGATAAATTCTTAGAGATTTCGTTCAGGGGCTGTGATTGAAGTTGTTTTGACCATACATTAACACACAGAAGGATGGGACCTAAGGGAGGACACTCCTGGGTCTCAGAGTCTTCGTGAGCATGAGTCAGCAAATGGAGCACTTTTAGAATTACACTGCCTTGCTCTGATTCCATGGATCCCAAATCTCCAAATGCAGATGACACTTCCTACAGTGAACCCATGCATGGGAACAACCACAGGATGCTACCCCATTGGAACGGGAAAAAACTTGATAAGCCACCTCATCTTCTCATATCCTTGTGCTCGGGTTCAAGCTTCCATCCGCTTTCCTGAAAATATCCCCACTTGGGGAACTCAGCACTTTCAAAATCCTCTTTCTTATAGGATGGTATTGGTTCTACGGATGAACTGCAATGGGGAAGAATAAGACAGAATTCCTATATATTTGGACAGGCACATGGAGCTCTAATTTCCAATGCGGAGCAAGAATTGACGGAAGTCTAATCTGGCTCTCAAAAGGAAAATAGGGCTTGAAAATTTCCTGCTGCTTTGTGACCGGTCCCAAAGTGGTAAGTTGAGAAGGGAATCTCAGGGAGCCTATAATTCATTGTCCAGCAGGATGGTAAAGATACCGAATGTGGAGAAATGCCTTGGTTTGAACCAGAGGAAAGAACTTGAGATCAAGGCAGAATTGCAAAAATGGGATTTCAAAAGAGAGATGGATCTCGCCTGGTAAGAAACTAGAATGTGGCAGCACTTCTTCAACCATGCCTTTGTCGGAAAAGGGTGTATGCCTTTATCCTGAATATATTCAGGATAAAGGCATACACCGTTTTTGGGCAACCAGGCAGGGGCTCAGTGCAAATCAACACTACATAGTGCTATCACTTCCCATCAAAACAAAGGGTCACCTAAGAAAAGTGTAAAGACCAGAAATGCAGGGTAGGGTGGAGATAAATCGTACCCACATTTTGTGGATTGTGGGATGGCAAATTGCAATCGCCACTCTGGCGAAGTTTACGCTGTATTCCAAAATAATGTGAGAAACAAAGCTACAACACATAGGACACTTCCACTCAAGGACGTATATTTTCAGGAAAACCAAAGATCCTCAGGATATACGCAACCCAACGTTTACTGCTGCTCTCTTTACAAAAGCCTCGACGATGATACCATCTAAATTTCCTTGGACGGGAAACATGGATGAAGACTATGTGATTCTTATCTACAATGATATATTACTGTGCCAGGAAATCAATGAATTAACACACTTACCGCCACCGGAGTGTTCTTAGTTACAATCATTCTCAGTGAATTTAGTCACATAGAAAAAAGTGGTTTATCAAAGATATGAGGTACAGGTGGAACATAAAATTGCGTAACATGAAGGAAATGGCAAACGAGAGAAAGAATTACACGTTTAGCCAACACAGTTATGACTGTAGGAGCGCAAAGGTCACTTGAGATGAGTAAAAACCAGGTGTTTTAAATGGGCACAGATCCCATTCCATATAGACCAAAGAGGGAAACAACACAACTTACTCTAAACCTCAAAGGACTGACCTCAGCCCACTTTACACACCAGAAATGATTATTTACAACTGGTCAGAATTTGAAAAACAATTTATCGATGTCTCTCTGGAAGAGAATCAAGTGGATGTAGAGCAGCAGGCAACACAGCACTGAAAAACAGCTACACCCCATAAGAAAAATAAACTGCAAAATAAAGGCAGTGAGTGAGAGATAAATTCTTAGAATCTTCGTTCAGGGGCTGTGATTGAAGTTGTTTTGACCATATATTAACACACAAAAGGATGGGACCTAAGGGAAGACACTCGTGGGTCTGAGAGTCTTCGTGAGCATGAGTCAGCAAATGCAGAACTTTTAGAATAACACTGCTTTGCCTTGATTCCATGGATCCGAAATCTCCAAATGCAGACGACCCTTCCTACAGCGATCACATGCATGGGAGAGCCACAGGATGCTACCGCATTGGAACGGGAATAAACTTGAAAAGCCACCTCAT
The DNA here is from genome assembly GCF_026419965.1 of Kogia breviceps. NCBI lineage: Eukaryota > Metazoa > Chordata > Mammalia > Artiodactyla > Physeteridae > Kogia > Kogia breviceps. Next base: position 36,363,700 of record NC_081325.1, read on the forward strand.
CTTCTCATATCCTGGTGCTCGGGGTCAAGCTTCCAGGCGCTTTCCTCAAAATATCCCCACTTGGGGAAGTCAGCACTTTCAAATCTCTCTTTCTTGTAGCTTGCAATTGGTTCCATGGATGAAGTGCAACGGGGAAGAATAAGAAACATTGCCAATATATTTGGACAGGGCCATGGCGCTCTAATTTCCAATGCTGAACAAGAATTGACCCAACTCTAAGATTGCTCTCACAAGGAGAATAGGGTTTGATAATTACCTGCTGCTTTCTGACTGCTTCCGAAAGTGGGAAGTTGAGCAGGGGATCTCAGGGAGCCTATAATTCATGGCGCTGCGGGATGGAAGAAGACACCTAATGTGGATAAATGCCTTGGGTTGAACCAGAGAAAAGAACTTGAGAGCAAGGCAGAATTGCAAACATGGGATTTCATGAGGGAGATGGGTCTCGCCTCATAAGAACCTGGAATGTGGCAGTACTTCTTCAAGCATGCCTAGGTCGAAAAAGGGTGTATGCCTTTATCCTGAATATATTCAGGATAAAGGCATACACCGTTTTTGGGCAACCAGGCAGTGGCTCGGTGCAAATCAACACTACATAGTGCTATCACTTCCCATCAAAACAAAGGGTCATCTACGAAAAGTGTAAAGACCAGAAATGCAGGGAAGGGTGGAGATAAATCATACCCACATTTTGTGGATTGTGGGATGGTAAATTGCAATCGGCACTCTGGCGAAGTCTATGGTGTATTCCAAAATAATGTCAGAAACAAAGCTACAGCACATAGGACACTTCCACTCAAGAACGTATATTTAACGGAAAGCCAAAGATCCTCAGGACACAGGCAACCCAACCTTTACTGCTCCTCCCTTTATAAAAGCCTCCACTAGGATACCATCTAAATTTCCTTGGACGGAAAACATAGATGAAGAACATGTGATTCTTATCTACAATCATATATTACTAAGCCAGGAAATCAATGAAATAACGTCACTTGCCACCACCGGAGTGTTCTTAGTTACAATCATTCTCCGTGAATTTAGTCACATAGAAAAAAGTCGTTTCTCAAAGTTATGAAGTACAGGTGGAACATAAAATTTCGTCACATGAACGAAATGCCAAACGAGAGAAAGAATTATACATTTATCAAACACACTTATGCCTGTAGGAGCGCAAAGGTCACTTGAGGTGAGTAAAAACCAGGTGTTTTAAATGAGCACAGATACCATTCCCTATAGACCAAAGAGGGAATCAACACAACTTACTCTAAACCTCAAAGGACTGAACTCAGCCCACTTTACACAACAGAAAAGATTATTTACAACTGGTCAGAATTTGAAAAACAATTTATTGATGTCTCTTTGGAAGAGAATCAAGTGCATGTACAGCAGCAAGCAACAAAGCACTGAAAACCAGCGACACCCCGTTAGAAAAATAAACTGCAATAAAAAGGCGGTGAGTGAGAGATAAATTCTTAGAGATTTCGTTCAGGGGCTGTGATTGAAGTTGTTTTGACCATACATTAACACACAGAAGGATGGGACCTAAGGGAGGACACTCCTGGGTCTCAGAGTCTTCGTGAGCATGAGTCAGCAAATGGAGCACTTTTAGAATTACACTGCCTTGCTCTGATTCCATGGATCCCAAATCTCCAAATGCAGATGACACTTCCTACAGTGAACCCATGCATGGGAACAACCACAGGATGCTACCCCATTGGAACGGGAAAAAACTTGATAAGCCACCTCATCTTCTCATATCCTTGTGCTCGGGTTCAAGCTTCCATCCGCTTTCCTGAAAATATCCCCACTTGGGGAACTCAGCACTTTCAAAATCCTCTTTCTTATAGGATGGTATTGGTTCTACGGATGAACTGCAATGGGGAAGAATAAGACAGAATTCCTATATATTTGGACAGGCACATGGAGCTCTAATTTCCAATGCGGAGCAAGAATTGACGGAAGTCTAATCTGGCTCTCAAAAGGAAAATAGGGCTTGAAATTTTCCTGCTGCTTTGTGACCGGTCCCAAAGTGGTAAGTTGAGAAGGGAATCTCAGGGAGCCTATAATTCATTGTCCAGCAGGATGGTAAAGATACCGAATGTGGAGAAATGCCTTGGGTTGAACCAGAGGAAAGAACTTGAGATCAAGGCAGAATTGCAAAAATGGGATTTCAAAAGAGAGATGGATCTCGCCTGGTAAGAAACTAGAATGTGGCAGCACTTCTTCAACCATGCCTTTGTCGGAAAAGGGTGTATGCCTTTATCCTGAATATATTCAGGATAAAGGCATACACCGTTTTTGGGCAACCAGGCAGGGGCTCAGTGCAAATCAACACTACATAGTGCTATCACTTCCCATCAAAACAAAGGGTCACCTAAGAAAAGTGTAAAGACCAGAAATGCAGGGTAGGGTGGAGATAAATCGTACCCACATTTTCTGGATTGTGGGATGGCAAATTGCAATCGCCACTCTGGCGAAGTTTACGGTGTATTCCAAAATAATGTGAGAAACAAAGCTACAACACATAGGACACTTCCACTCAAGGACGTATATTTTCAGGAAAACCAAAGATCCTCAGGATATACGCAACCCAACGTTTACTGCTGCTCTCTTTACAAAAGCCTCGACGATGATACCATCTAAATTTCCTTGGACGGGAAACATGGATGAAGACTATGTGATTCTTATCTACAATGATATATTACTGTGCCAGGAAATCAATGAATTAACGCACTTACCGCCACCGGAGTGTTCTTAGTTACAATCATTCTCAGTGAATTTAGTCACATAGAAAAAAGTGGTTTATCAAAGATATGAGGTACAGGTGGAACATAAAATTGCGTAACATGAAGGAAATGGCAAACGAGAGAAAGAATTACACGTTTAGCCAACACAGTTATGACTGTAGGAGCGCAAAGGTCACTTGAGATGAGTAAAAACCAGGTGTTTTAAATGGGCACAGATCCCATTCCATATAGACCAAAGAGGGAAACAACACAACTTACTCTAAACCTCAAAGGACTGACCTCAGCCCACTTTACACACCAGAAATGATTATTTACAACTGGTCAGAATTTGAAAAACAATTTATCGATGTCTCTCTGGAAGAGAATCAAGTGGATGTAGAGCAGCAGGCAACACAGCACTGAAAAACAGCTACACCCCATAAGAAAAATAAACTGCAAAATAAAGGCAGTGAGTGAGAGATAAATTCTTAGAATCTTCGTTCAGGGGCTGTGATTGAAGTTGTTTTGACCATATATTAACACACAAAAGGATGGGACCTAAGGGAAGACACTCGTGGGTCTGAGAGTCTTCGTGAGCATGAGTCAGCAAATGCAGAACTTTTAGAATAACACTGCTTTGCCTTGATTCCATGGATCCGAAATCTCCAAATGCAGACGACCCTTCCTACAGCGATCACATGCATGGGAGAGCCACAGGATGCTACCGCATTGGAACGGGAATAAACTTGAAAAGCCACCTCATCTTCTCATATCCTGGTGCTCGGGGTCAAGCTTCCAGGCGCTTTCCTAAAAATATCCCCACTTGGGGAAGTCAGAACTTTCAAATCTCTCTTTCTTGTAGCTTGCAATTGGTTCCATGGATGAAGTGCAACGGGGAAGAATAAGAAACATTGCCAATATATTTGCACAGGCCCATGGCGCTCTAATTTCCAATGCTGAACAAGAATTGACCCAACTCTAAGATTGCTCTCACAAGGAGAATAGGGTTTGATAATTACCTGCTGCTTTCTGACTGCTTCCGAAAGTGGGAAGTTGAGCAGGGGATCTCAGGGAGCCTATAATTCATGGCGCTGCGGGATGGAAGAAGACACCTAATGTGGATAAATGCCTTGGGTTGAACCAGAGAAAAGAACTTGAGAGCAAGGCAGAATTGCAAACATGGGATTTCATGAGGGAGATGGGTCTCGCATCATAAGAACCTGGAATGTGGCAGTACTTCTTCAAGCATGCCTAGGTCGAAAAAGGGTGTATGCCTTTATCCTGAATATATTCAGGATAAAGGCATACACCGTTTTTGGGCAACCAGGCAGGGGCTCGGTGCAAATCAACACTACATAGTGCTATCACTTCCCATCAAAACAAAGGGTCATCTACGAAAAGTGTAAAGACCAGAAATGCAGGGAAGGGTGGAGATAAATCATACCCACATTTGGTGGATTGTGGGATGGTAAATTGCAATCGGCACTCTGGCGAAGTCTATGGTGTATTCCAAAATAATGTCAGAAACAAAGCTACAGCACATAGGACACTTCCACTCCAGAACGTATATTTAACGGAAAACCAAAGATCCTCAGGACACAGGCAACCCAACCTTTACTGCTCCTCCCTTTATAAAAGCCTCCACTAGGATACCATCTAAATTTCCTTGGACGGAAAACATAGATGAAGAACATGTGATTCTTATCTACAATCATATATTACTAAGCCAGGAAATCAATGAAATAACGTCACTTGCCACCACCGGAGTGTTCTTAGTTACAATCATTCTCCGTGAATTTAGTCACATAGAAAAAAGTCGTTTCTCAAAGTTATGAAGTACAGGTGGAACATAAAATTTCGTCACATGAACGAAATGCCAAACGAGAGAAAGAATTATACATTTAGCAAACACACTTATGCCTGTAGGAGCTCAAAGGTCACTTGAGGTGAGTAAAAACCAGGTGTTTTAAATGAGCACAGATACCATTCCCTATAGACCAAAGAGGGAATCAACACAACTTACTCTAAACCTCAAAGGACTGAATTCAGCCCACTTTACACAACAGAAAAGATTATTTACAACTGGTCAGAATTTGAAAAACAATTTATTGATGTCTCTTTGGAAGAGAATCAAGTGCATGTACAGCAGCAAGCAACAAAGCACTGAAAACCAGCGACACCCCGTTAGAAAAATAAACTGCAATAAAAAGGCGGTGAGTGAGAGATAAATTCTTAGAGATTTCGTTCAGGGGCTGTGATTGAAGTTGTTTTGACCATACATTAACACACAGAAGGATGGGACCTAAGGGAGGACACTCCTGGGTCTCAGAGTCTTCGTGAGCATGAGTCAGCAAATGGAGCACTTTTAGAATTACACTGCCTTGCTCTGATTCCATGGATCCCAAATCTCCAAATGCAGATGACACTTCCTACAGTGAACCCATGCATGGGAACAACCACAGGATGCTACCCCATTGGAACGGGAAAAAACTTGATAAGCCACCTCATCTTCTCATATCCTTGTGCTCGGGTTCAAGCTTCCATCCGCTTTCCTGAAAATATCCCCACTTGGGGAACTCAGCACTTTCAAAATCCTCTTTCTTATAGGATGGTATTGGTTCTACGGATGAACTGCAATGGGGAAGAATAAGACAGAATTCCTATATATTTGGACAGGCACATGGAGCTCTAATTTCCAATGCGGAGCAAGAATTGACGGAAGTCTAATCTGGCTCTCAAAAGGAAAATAGGGCTTGAAAATTTCCTGCTGCTTTGTGACCGGTCCCAAAGTGGTAAGTTGAGAAGGGAATCTCAGGGAGCCTATAATTCATTGTCCAGCAGGATGGTAAAGATACCGAATGTGGAGAAATGCCTTGGGTTGAACCAGAGGAAAGAACTTGAGATCAAGGCAGAATTGCAAAAATGGGATTTCAAAAGAGAGATGGATCTCGCCTGGTAAGAAACTAGAATGTGGCAGCACTTCTTCAACCATGCCTTTGTCGGAAAAGGGTGTATGCCTTTATCCTGAATATATTCAGGATAAAGGCATACACCGTTTTTGGGCAACCAGGCAGGGGCTCAGTGCAAATCAACACTACATAGTGCTATCACTTCCCATCAAAACAAAGGGTCACCTAAGAAAAGTGTAAAGACCAGAAATGCAGGGTAGGGTGGAGATAAATCGTACCCACATTTTCTGGATTGTGGGATGGCAAATTGCAATCGCCACTCTGGCGAAGTTTACGGTGTATTCCAAAATAATGTGAGAAACAAAGCTACAACACATAGGACACTTCCACTCAAGGACGTATATTTTCAGGAAAACCAAAGATCCTCAGGATATACGCAACCCAACGTTTACTGCTGCTCTCTTTACAAAAGCCTCGACGATGATACCATCTAAATTTCCTTGGACGGGAAACATGGATGAAGACTATGTGATTCTTATCTACAATGATATATTACTGTGCCAGGAAATCAATGAATTAACGCACTTACCGCCACCGGAGTGTTCTTAGTTACAATCATTCTCAGTGAATTTAGTCACATAGAAAAAAGTGGTTTATCAAAGATATGAGGTACAGGTGGAACATAAAATTGCGTAACATGAAGGAAATGGCAAACGAGAGAAAGAATTACACGTTTAGCCAACACAGTTATGACTGTAGGAGCGCAAAGGTCACTTGAGATGAGTAAAAACCAGGTGTTTTAAATGGGCACAGATCCCATTCCATATAGACCAAAGAGGGAAACAACACAACTTACTCTAAACCTCAAAGGACTGACCTCAGCCCACTTTACACACCAGAAATGATTATTTACAACTGGTCAGAATTTGAAAAACAATTTATCGATGTCTCTCTGGAAGAGAATCAAGTGGATGTAGAGCAGCAGGCAACACAGCACTGAAAAACAGCTACACGCCATAAGAAAAATAAACTGCAAAATAAAGGCAGTGAGTGAGAGATAAATTCTTAGAATCTTCGTTCAGGGGCTGTGATTGAAGTGGTTTTGACCGTATATTAACACACAAAAGGATGGGACCTAAGGGAAGACACTCGCGGGTCCGAGAGTCTTCGTGAGCATGAGTCAGCAAATGCAGAACTTTTAGAATAACACTGCTTTGCCTTGATTCCATGGATCCGAAATCTCCAAATGCAGACGACCCTTCCTACAGCGATCACATGCATGGGAGAGCCACAGGATGCTACCGCATTGGAACGGGAATAAACTTGAAAAGCCACCTCATCTTCTCATATCCTGGTGCTCGGGGTCAAGCTTCCAGGCGCTTTCCTAAAAATATCCCCACTTGGGGAAGTCAGCACTTTCAAATCTCTCTTTCTTGTAGCTTGCAATTGGTTCCATGGATGAAGTGCAACGGGGAAGAATAAGAAACATTGCCAATATATTTGGACAGGCCCATGGCGCTCTAATTTCCAATGCTGAACAAGAATTGACCCAACTCTAAGATTGCTCTCACAAGGAGAATAGGGTTTGATAATTACCTGCTGCTTTCTGACTGCTTCCGAAAGTGGGAAGTTGAGCAGGGGATCTCAGGGAGCCTATAATTCATGGCGCTGCGGGATGGAAGAAGACACCTAATGCGGATAAATGCCTTGGGTTGAACCAGAGAAAGAACTTGAGAGCAAGGCAGAATTGCAAACATGGGATTTCATGAGGGAGATGGGTCTCGCCTCATAAGAACCTGGAATGTGGCAGTACTTCTTCAAGCATGCCTAGGTCGAAAAAGGGTGTATGCCTTTATCCTGAATATATTCAGGATAAAGGCATACACCGTTTTTGGGCAACCAGGCAGTGGCTCGGTGCAAATCAACACTACATAGTGCTATCACTTCCCATCAAAACAAAGGGTCATCTACGAAAAGTGTAAAGACCAGAAATGCAGGGAAGGGTGGAGATAAATCATACCCACATTTGGTGGATTGTGGGATGGTAAATTGCAATTGGCACTCTGGCGAAGTCTATGGTGTATTCCAAAATAATGTCAGAAACAAAGCTACAGCACATAGGACACTTCCACTCCAGAACGTATATTTAACGGAAAACCAAAGATCCTCAGGACACAGGCAACCCAACCTTTACTGCTCCTCCCTTTATAAAAGCCTCCACTAGGATACCATCTAAATTTCCTTGGACGGAAAACATAGATGAAGAACATGTGATTCTTATCTACAATCATATATTACTAAGCCAGGAAATCAATGAAATAACGTCACTTGCCACCACCGGAGTGTTCTTAGTTACAATCATTCTCCGTGAATTTAGTCACATAGAAAAAAGTCGTTTCTCAAAGTTATGAAGTACAGGTGGAACATAAAATTTCGTCACATGAACGAAATGCCAAACGAGAGAAAGAATTATACATTTAGCAAACACACTTATGCCTGTAGGAGCGCAAAGGTCACTTGAGGTGAGTAAAAACCAGGTGTTTTAAATGAGCACAGATACCATTCCCTATAGACCAAAGAGGGAATCAACACAACTTACTCTAAACCTCAAAGGACTGAACTCAGCCCACTTTACACAACAGAAAAGATTATTTACAACTGGTCAGAATTTGAAAAACAATTTATTGATGTCTCTTTGGAAGAGAATCAAGTGCATGTACAGCAGCAAGCAACAAAGCACTGAAAACCAGCGACACCCCGTTAGAAAAATAAACTGCAATAAAAAGGCGGTGAGTGAGAGATAAATTCTTAGAGATTTCGTTCAGGGGCTGTGATTGAAGTTGTTTTGACCATACATTAACACACAGAAGGATGGGACCTAAGGGAGGACACTCCTGGGTCTCAGAGTCTTCGTGAGCATGAGTCAGCAAATGGAGCACTTTTAGAATTACACTGCCTTGCTCTGATTCCATGGATCCCAAATCTCCAAATGCAGATGACACTTCCTACAGTGAACCCATGCATGGGAACAACCACAGGATGCTACCCCATTGGAACGGGAAAAAACTTGATAAGCCACCTCATCTTCTCATATCCTTGTGCTCGGGTTCAAGCTTCCATCCACTTTCCTGAAAATATCCCCACTTGGGGAACTCAGCACTTTCAAAATCCTCTTTCTTATAGGATGGTATTGGTTCTACGGATGAACTGCAATGGGGAAGAATAAGACAGAATTCCTATATATTTGGACAGGCACATGGAGCTCTAATTTCCAATGCGGAGCAAGAATTGACGGAAGTCTAATCTGGCTCTCAAAAGGAAAATAGGGCTTGAAAATTTCCTGCTGCTTTGTGACCGGTCCCAAAGTGGTAAGTTGAGAAGGGAATCTCAGGGAGCCTATAATTCATTGTCCAGCAGGATGGTAAAGATACCGAATGTGGAGAAATGCCTTGGGTTGAACCAGAGGAAAGAACTTGAGATCAAGGCAGAATTGCAAAAATGGGATTTCAAAAGAGAGATGGATCTCGCCTGGTAAGAAACTAGAATGTGGCAGCACTTCTTCAACCATGCCTTTGTCGGAAAAGGGTGTATGCCTTTATCCTGAATATATTCAGGATAAAGGCATACACCGTTTTTGGGCAACCAGGCAGGGGCTCAGTGCAAATCAACACTACATAGTGCTATCACTTCCCATCAAAACAAAGGGTCACCTAAGAAAAGTGTAAAGACCAGAAATGCAGGGTAGGGTGGAGATAAATCGTACCCACATTTTGTGGATTGTGGGATGGCAAATTGCAATCGCCACTCTGGCGAAGTTTACGGTGTATTCCAAAATAATGTGAGAAACAAAGCTACAACACATAGGACACTTCCACTCAAGGACGTATATTTTCAGGAAAACCAAAGATCCTCAGGATATACGCAACCCAACGTTTACTGCTGCTCTCTTTACAAAAGCCTCGACGATGATACCATCTAAATTTCCTTGGACGGGAAACATGGATGAAGACTATGTGATTCTTATCTACAATGATATATTACTGTGCCAGGAAATCAATGAATTAACGCACTTACCGCCACCGGAGTGTTCTTAGTTACAATCATTCTCAGTGAATTTAGTCACATAGAAAAAAGTGGTTTATCAAAGATATGAGGTACAGGTGGAACATAAAATTGCGTAACATGAAGGAAATGGCAAACGAGAGAAAGAATTACACGTTTAGCCAACACAGTTATGACTGTAAGAGCGCAAAGGTCACTTGAGATGAGTAAAAACCAGGTGTTTTAAATGGGCACAGATCCCATTCCATATAGACCAAAGAGGGAAACAACACAACTTACTCTAAACCTCAAAGGACTGACCTCAGCCCACTTTACACACCAGAAATGATTATTTACAACTGGTCAGAATTTGAAAAACAATTTATCGATGTCTCTCTGGAAGAGAATCAAGTGGATGTAGAGCAGCAGGCAACACAGCACTGAAAAACAGCTACACCCCATAAGAAAAATAAACTGCAAAATAAAGGCAGTGAGTGAGAGATAAATTCTTAGAATCTTCGTTCAGGGGCTGTGATTGAAGTGGTTTTGACCGTATATTAACACACAAAAGGATGGGACCTAAGGGAAGACACTCGCGGGTCCGAGAGTCTTCGTGAGCATGAGTCAGCAAATGCAGAACTTTTAGAATAACACTGCTTTGCCTTGATTCCATGGATCCGAAATCTCCAAATGCAGACGACCCTTCCTACAGCGATCACATGCATGGGAGAGCCACAGGATGCTACCGCATTGGAACGGGAATAAACTTGAAAAGCCACCTCATCTTCTCATATCCTGGTGCTCGGGGTCAAGCTTCCAGGCGCTTTCCTAAAAATATCCCCACTTGGGGAAGTCAGCACTTTCAAATCTCTCTTTCTTGTAGCTTGCAATTGGTTCCATGGATGAAGTGCAACGGGGAAGAATAAGAAACATTGCCAATATATTTGGACAGGCCCATGGCGCTCTAATTTCCAATGCTGAACAAGAATTGACCCAACTCTAAGATTGCTCTCACAAGGAGAATAGGGTTTGATAATTACCTGCTGCTTTCTGACTGCTTCCGAAAGTGGGAAGTTGAGCAGGGGATCTCAGGGAGCCTATAATTCATGGCGCTGCGGGATGGAAGAAGACACCTAATGCGGATAAATGCCTTGGGTTGAACCAGAGAAAGAACTTGAGAGCAAGGCAGAATTGCAAACATGGGATTTCATGAGGGAGATGGGTCTCGCCTCATAAGAACCCGGAATGTGGCAGTACTTCTTCAAGCATGCCTAGGTCGAAAAAGGGTGTATGCCTTTATCCTGAATATATTCAGGATAAAGGCATACACCGTTTTTGGGCAACCAGGCAGTGGCTCGGTGCAAATCAACACTACATAGTGCTATCACTTCCCATCAAAACAAAGGGTCATCTACGAAAAGTGTAAAGACCAGAAATGCAGGGAAGGGTGGAGATAAATCATACCCACATTTGGTGGATTGTGGGATGGTAAATTGCAATTGGCACTCTGGCGAAGTCTATGGTGTATTCCAAAATAATGTCAGAAACAAAGCTACAGCACATAGGACACTTCCACTCCAGAACGTATATTTAACGGAAAACCAAAGATCCTCAGGACACAGGCAACCCAACCTTTACTGCTCCTCCCTTTATAAAAGCCTCCACTAGGATACCATCTAAATTTCCTTGGACGGAAAACATAGATGAAGAACATGTGATTCTTATCTACAATCATATATTACTAAGCCAGGAAATCAATGAAATAACGTCACTTGCCACCACCGGAGTGTTCTTAGTTACAATCATTCTCCGTGAATTTAGTCACATAGAAAAAAGTCGTTTCTCAAAGTTATGAAGTACAGGTGGAACATAAAATTTCGTCACATGAACGAAATGCCAAACGAGAGAAAGAATTATACATTTAGCAAACACACTTATGCCTGTAGGAGCGCAAAGGTCACTTGAGGTGAGTAAAAACCAGGTGTTTTAAATGAGCACAGATACCATTCCCTATAGACCAAAGAGGGAATCAACACAACTTACTCTAAACCTCAAAGGACTGAACTCAGCCCACTTTACACAACAGAAAAGATTATTTACAACTGGTCAGAATTTGAAAAACAATTTATTGATGTCTCTTTGGAAGAGAATCAAGTGCATGTACAGCAGCAAGCAACAAAGCACTGAAAACCAGCGACACCCCGTTAGAAAAATAAACTGCAATAAAAAGGCGGTGAGTGAGAGATAAATTCTTAGAGATTTCGTTCAGGGGCTGTGATTGAAGTTGTTTTGACCATACATTAACACACAGAAGGATGGGACCTAAGGGAGGACACTCCTGGGTCTCAGAGTCTTCGTGAGCATGAGTCAGCAAATGGAGCACTTTTAGAATTACACTGCCTTGCTCTGATTCCATGGATCCCAAATCTCCAAATGCAGATGACACTTCCTACAGTGAACCCATGCATGGGAACAACCACAGGATGCTACCCCATTGGAACGGGAAAAAACTTGATAAGCCACCTCATCTTCTCATATCCTTGTGCTCGGGTTCAAGCTTCCATCCACTTTCCTGAAAATATCCCCACTTGGGGAACTCAGCACTTTCAAAATCCTCTTTCTTATAGGATGGTATTGGTTCTACGGATGAACTGCAATGGGGAAGAATAAGACAGAATTCCTATATATTTGGACAGGCACATGGAGCTCTAATTTCCAATGCGGAGCAAGAATTGACGGAAGTCTAATCTGGCTCTCAAAAGGAAAATAGGGCTTGAAAATTTCCTGCTGCTTTGTGACCGGTCCCAAAGTGGTAAGTTGAGAAGGGAATCTCAGGGAGCCTATAATTCATTGTCCAGCAGGATGGTAAAGATACCGAATGTGGAGAAATGCCTTGGGTTGAACCAGAGGAAAGAACTTGAGATCAAGGCAGAATTGCAAAAATGGGATTTCAAAAGAGAGATGGATCTCGCCTGGTAAGAAACTAGAATGTGGCAGCACTTCTTCAACCATGCCTTTGTCGGAAAAGGGTGTATGCCTTTATCCTGAATATATTCAGGATAAAGGCATACACCGTTTTTGGGCAACCAGGCAGGGGCTCAGTGCAAATCAACACTACATAGTGCTATCACTTCCCATCAAAACAAAGGGTCACCTAAGAAAAGTGTAAAGACCAGAAATGCAGGGTAGGGTGGAGATAAATCGTACCCACATTTTGTGGATTGTGGGATGGCAAATTGCAATCGCCACTCTGGCGAAGTTTACGGTGTATTCCAAAATAATGTGAGAAACAAAGCTACAACACATAGGACACTTCCACTCAAGGACGTATATTTTCAGGAAAACCAAAGATCCTCAGGATATACGCAACCCAACGTTTACTGCTGCTCTCTTTACAAAAGCCTCGACGATGATACCATCTAAATTTCCTTGGACGGGAAACATGGATGAAGACTATGTGATTCTTATCTACAATGATATATTACTGTGCCAGGAAATCAATGAATTAACGCACTTACCGCCACCGGAGTGTTCTTAGTTACAATCATTCTCAGTGAATTTAGTCACATAGAAAAAAGTGGTTTATCAAAGATATGAGGTACAGGTGGAACATAAAATTGCGTAACATGAAGGAAATGGCAAACGAGAGAAAGAATTACACGTTTAGCCAACACAGTTATGACTGTAGGAGCGCAAAGGTCACTTGAGATGAGTAAAAACCAGGTGTTTTAAATGGGCACAGATCCCATTCCATATAGACCAAAGAGGGAAACAACACAACTTACTCTAAACCTCAAAGGACTGACCTCAGCCCACTTTACACACCAGAAATGATTATTTACAACTGGTCAGAATTTGAAAAACAATTTATCGATGTCTCTCTGGAAGAGAATCAAGTGGATGTAGAGCAGCAGGCAACACAGCACTGAAAAACAGCTACACCCCATAAGAAAAATAAACTGCAAAATAAAGGCAGTGAGTGAGAGATAAATTCTTAGAATCTTCGTTCAGGGGCTGTGATTGAAGTGGTTTTGACCGTATATTAACACACAAAAGGATGGGACCTAAGGGAAGACACTCGTGGGTCTGAGAGTCTTCGTGAGCATGAGTCAGCAAATGCAGAACTTTTAGAATAACACTGCTTTGCCTTGATTCCATGGATCCGAAATCTCCAAATGCAGACGACCCTTCCTACAGCGATCACATGCATGGGAGAGCCACAGGATGCTACCGCATTGGAACGGGAATAAACTTGAAAAGCCACCTCATCTTCTCATATCCTGGTGCTCGGGGTCAAGCTTCCAGGCGCTTTCCTAAAAATATCCCCACTTGGGGAAGTCAGCACTTTCAAATCTCTCTTTCTTGTAGCTTGCAATTGGTTCCATGGATGAAGTGCAACGGGGAGGAATAAGAAACATTGCCAATATATTTGG